>NC_092873.1:387726491-388354269 GCF_028372415.1 Notamacropus eugenii
GTTCTAGACCTTCTGACCCAGAGCCCCTGGCTGAGGTGCTGAGTGAGTGAGTGTTCCATGTGCAGCCCTCTGCATCAGGATGGCTTTAATTCCCTGCTGTCTTCTCACCTCATCTTATTGCTGCACATGTATCTTCCCCATGCTGTCACTTTCCTGTTCTGGAACCATAACAAATCATTATTTCTAATGGAATCATTACTACCACTGCTACTGGAAAATGAATGCCAATCTACTCCCCTATGACTCCATTTGGGCAGGTAGGCGGCATATTGGATGGAGCACCCGGCCTGGAATCAGGAAAACTCATCTTCCTGGGTTCAAATCTAGCCTTAGACACTTACTAGCTGTGTGTCCCTGGGTAAGTCACTTAACCCTATTTGCCTCAGTTTCCTCATTTGTAAAATGAGTTAGTATCTTTGCTAAGAAAACCCCAAATGAGGTCAAGAAGACTCAAATATGACAATAAAATAGCTCTAGTCGCCATCTTTGCAACTTTCCAAATTTCCATTCCTGGCCACCACTACTCTATGTTTGCTGCATTCCTCATTAGAATGTAAGTTTCACCAGTATGGCTTTATCAAGAACAGATTGTGCTGAAAATACCTCCCTTTTATAGACAGATTGTGGATGTCCTAATCCAGAAGTGCATAAAATTATATATATTATCAGATTTTCCCCCCAAAGTATTGATCAGTTGTTCTATTTCCCCCTTCATCTCTTTAATCAAAATCCTTAAGGACTGTCTCTCGCAAGAGGAAAAAGGAAGGATACAGGAGGAGGTTTAGGTGATTTAAAAATAAAAGGAATCAATAAAATTTGGGGTTTTTTTTTTGTTTTGGATTTTTTTTTTTAAGAGAATGAGAACATGAAGATCTCTGCCGTTGTTGTATCTCCAGCTGGACTTAGCCCAGTGCTTGGCACACTGCAAGTACTTACTAAATACTTTTCATGAATTCACTGATTTATTGGTTAGGTGGAAATAGGAAAGGTGCCACAGGTGGCCCATGAGCTAATAAACTTTGCAGGAAGAGAAGAATGGTACATGGCAGAGATGGTGACAGCATACCAGCCCAGCCAAGCGCTAGTTTATATAAATATTCAAAATACAACGAGGAGGAGGGAAATTTCAATACAAATATACAAAAAAGATTGTGGAAAACTTAAGAACTCTGATCAATGTAACAATCAATCATAATACCTAAGCACCCATGATGGAGTGTATCAGCCATCTCTTGACAGAGGGTACAGAATAAGACATATATCTTTAGACATGGTAAAGGAAGGAATTTATTTTGCTCAACTATGCATTTATGTTACAGGGGTTTGGTTTTCTTTTTTTTTTTTCTAACTGAGTGGAAGTAGGAGGGAAAGGAGAGTAGGGATAGGGTCATTCATTCTCCCCAGTGAGAACAGAAGGAATCACAGACAAGGGTGACAGCTCTGAACGTTACATGTTGAATTTATTATATACTTGAAAAGAAAAACAGAATATATCTAGTTTCATGTATGATCCTCTCCTTCTCTTCTAAAATGTACAGGATGATGCCCGTATTACTTGGTGCTTTTTTTGGTGTTAAGTTCAAAGTAAAAAAAAATGAAGGAAAAAAAGATACACTAGTAGTCCAGTTTGCCTGGAATGTGTAGTGTGTGAAGGAAATAACATGAAAGACACCCATATTTTATCTTAGAGACAATAGGAGACTGCAGGTGTTTTTTAAGTAGAGAAATGATGGGGCCTGACCTGTGTCTTAGGAAGATCGTTTTGACAGTTGCGTGGAGGATGGATTGGAAAGGGAAGAGACTGGAAGAAGGGAGATAAATTAGGAACTTATTACAATAGTCTAGGTGATAAAAGCTTTGGAAGAGGAGAGAGTCTAGAAGTAAGGAAGAGAGAGGGATAGAACTATAGAATATTATTACTAGGAAGGAATTTCAAAGTTTGAGGTCACAAAGGTATCAATATTGAAAGATGGTGAGATCTTAGGTGTCACCATTGCTTTGGTGGGAGATGTTTGGAAGATGGAGTGAAGGTGAAAGAGAAGAAAGTTCAGGTGCCGCATATATGACATCTGAGCCCTAAACCAAGGGAATGGCACGTGTCCTGCTAGGGAAAACTCTTACTTCCAGAATGTTTACTTTATCACTCCCCCTGAAAGTGAAAATCAAGTCTCCAAAATAGCACCATTATTATTATCTTTAGTAAATAGAATGAATTTAGAGAACTTGAATGAATTTGCTTCGTATTAGAAATCTGGAACTAAGATTTCTGGGATTCCTTCTTCAATACTTCAAAGCTAAATAGTCTGGCTGGCGTGGCTACTCTCCACTAACACACACTGCAACCTCTTCATGATTTAGTACGTGATCTCCACACGTTGCTGATGCCCAAAGATCATTACTTTCCAGATAGCCTATTGATGAGATTCTGCAAACTGAGCTAGGCTGATCCTTGGATAACAGACATGTAGCCCATCACCATTTAAAGACCTTTGAGTTTTGTAGGAACTCCTAGAGCCTCTAAGCCACTAGCATGGCATAACCCAAGATCTTAACTCCCCTGCAATGAGGTATTAGTAGAAAAATTAAGTAGAGGGATGGGTTCTACTCATCAAGTAATATCAGTGCTTTTCGTTTTATGGAATAATTTGCCTCCTTTTCATTCTGTTTTTATGGGTCTATTTTGTTTATGCAGCACCCAATCCTCAGGGCTCTTTATGAAGGGGATTTAAGTAACAGTCATTTCAGGAGTACTGAAACAATGACAGTGAGTGGGAAGTAAGTAAAAACAGGGAGGAAGAGAGAGAAAAGAATTAGCTGTTACACAAAGGGGAAAAAAGGATTAACAAGGGCAAAGAACAGTGAAATCAGGCATTAATTAGACTAAGCATGAAAAACAAGTAGGCTCACCAAGGCTGTGAACATTTTACTGGTCACAAACCTGTGAAGCCAACCCAAAGCAGGCTATAGCAAAATTCTGTGCTTCTAGGAAGCAGGCACAATAGCTGCTTAAGGAAAACTTTTGTTTCTCCCCAATCTTTAATTGGTTGGGGAAAAAACCCCACAAATTGGAGGCCCTCTAACAGACCAAAAACAGATAAGGCAGTGTGACCCTCACTGACCTCCCTGAGATTCACTGTCTTCATCTCTAAAATGAAGAATTTGGAACAGAGGAGTTGTAAGCTCCCTCCTGGTTCGGAATCTATGATTGTTAAGTATTAGAAGAAGGGAAATGGGAGGGCACAAGAGGAAGAAAGGAAAGAGAAGCTACAGGAATTTTACAAAGAAACAAGGGTAATGGACTTCACCGGGATGTCTCAAGAGCCTGAGACAGGGTCGTAGCCACATAAGTAGAAAAAAGGGGAGAGACGCAAGACGCGTCAGGCTGGTCCAAGTCTCTAGGTACCCACACTGGACTAGTAAAACAACTGTCCCTTCTTCTCAATGGAATTTTTTCTCAGTGTCTATTTAGGATTTCATTCTTAAGATATTTCCATGCTTCCTGGACTGACTTTGCCTATAAAATTTGTGGTTCTATTATTCTGAATCTGTGAATTCCAACGTGAGCACATCATGATAAGTTTAGACACAATACACTAACATGGAATTATCTGGGTACTGGAAAAAGGAGAAAGGGGATATGCATTTATATAGTCCTGACTATATGCCAGGCACTGTGCTAAGTGCTTGACAAATATCCCATTTGAACCTCAAAACAACCCTATGATGTAGGTACTGAGGGGTGAATGTTCCAGTTCTCAAAAAGGGAAGAGAATGACAGGCTGGTCAACTTGATTTCAATTTCTGATAAAATTCTAGAATGTGTTATTAAAGGGATGGTTGGTAACTGTGTAGAAAAGGAAGCAATGATCATAAAGAGCCACCATAGCTTCATCATGAACACGTCAGGCAAGGCTATTTCCTTTTCTGACATAATTAATATTCATCATCATCAAGTAATTACATAGTACATTAAAGTCTGTGAAGTATTTCACTTGCATTACCTCATTTGAGCTGTTAAATTGGAAGATTGAGGAATAACGTAGATACTGTTTACCTAGATTTTTGCTAAGGCTTCCCCTAGCTACTAGTTTGGAAAAGACAGAGATATGTGGGATAAATGGATAGAACAATAGATGGATTTGGAACTGTTTGATTAGCCACATCATTTTATCAATGACTTGGATGAAGAGAGAGATTATCTCTGGCATACTTATCAGATTTGCAGATGATAAAAAAACTAGGAGGGCCAGCTAACACCCTGGATAACAAAGACACAATCCCCAAAATTCCTGACAGATTGTTGCACTGAGTTAAATTTAAGAAGATGAAATTCAATAGGAATAAATGTAGAGTTTGAATCCAAATGGGTTAAAAAAAAAAATCAGGACAGGAGAGGTCTGCTTAGATATCAATTTGAAAAAGATCTAGGGGCCAAGAGGCTCAATATAAGTCAAGAGTGTGATATGGCAGCTGAGAAAACAAATGCCATTTTTGGCTGCGCTGAGAACAAAGAAGAATGGTCCACATCTGGAATATTGTTTTCAGTCTGGGATGCTGCATTATAGGAAGGATTCTGATAGAATAAACTTTGAGAATATCCACAGGAGGACAACCAAGATGATCAAGGGTCTTGAATTCCTGCCATTTTAGGACTACTTGTAGGATGTTTAACCTGGCAAAGAGAAGACTTAAGGGGCATAGGATAGTTGCCTTTCAGTATCTGAAGGACTGCCATATGTAAGAGGGATTCAACTTTTTCTTTTTGATCCCGGAAAACACAATTGATTGCAAAGTGGCAGATTTAGGCTTAACGGAAGAAAAAAAAGTCCTGACAAGTAGATCTATTCCCCCCAATACAGGTAGTCAAGCAAAAGCTGAATGTCAGTTTGTAAGGTTCTGTGGTAGTAGACATTGTTTTTCAGGCATGGGTTAGACTGAGGTCCCTCCTAACTCTGAAGTTCTGTGATACTGAGGAGAATCTGGAAGGCGAAGGTCAGCTAACTACTGCCTTAATCTACTGATGAGATAATGAAGCCTGGTTAAAAAAAACAGGAAATGGAAACAAAGTCATGAATGTGAAACACCTTTCAAAGGAAGATGAGGCAAGCCATGAGTCTCTGGTATTATTCTTATTAGAGATAGGACATCCACAAACAGATATGATAATAATATTTTTAATACAGCAAAGGGCAATACAAGATACCAAATTCAATAACTTTCTATCTGAGTACAGATAAATCAATCAACAAAACGTACTTCAATTTCTTTGCATGTAATTAGGGGTAATTTGACAACTACTTGTCAAGAACCATCAACGGATTAAAAGATCCACAGGAAAGAGGTCATAGGAAATTCTGTAAAACTATGACTAAAAAGAAAATGAAACCCCAAACTTGATACAGTACACATCTACCTTGGTGACCGGGAAATCTACAGATTGAAAAATAAATGTTCAGAAATGGATAATGAATATGGAATTTCTGAACCTATTTCATCTAACATTTGTCATTCCATGGAGAAAATAATTTGAAAAGAAATGGCTATTAAAGATTATTTTAAGCTTCTAGAGGAAGTTTCCAACTGCTTTGAGAGCTACTTCAAGAAGCTAGAAACCATGGGATATTTCCTTCTTACAAGACACACTTGAGTTTCTATAGCACCTTAGATTTTACTTTTTCTCCTCATTACAGTATACTGAAGAATATTCCAAAGGCTGATATAACAATATCTTTAAGGCTGGTGGTATTTTTAAAGTGAGTATTTTTATTTTGTTGGTTGAAACAGGATTAGGGGTGAGGGTGGGATGGGGGTGGGTAGGGAAGAAGGCTCATCGCTAAAGCTACAGCAAAAAACAGGAGATATGCTACTGAATGATCAATTATGCCAGTGGGCAGACAGATTCTTTCATATAAGGAAATGTATACCATCAACTGACACTTCAGCTTCTCTAAAGAAGCTTAGAAATAATCTTTGAAATAAGGTAAGAGTGACTTGCAAAGACTAGAAGAGTTGAAATGTATTTTAGCTTCCTTTGTCTCTTCTCTAAGTCAGGCAAGCTTTTTCCATGAGAAAGAATAGAGCTGTAAAGGGCTGTCTCTTTTGTGTAATTATGACTGCTCCATATTTGGGACCAGGAGATTGAGGGAGAAAAGGGCACAGTGCTCCCCAATGCATCTTGCTAAATTTAAACTCATTCGTTTATTTTTATCTATTGAGTGATCTTATTACTTCTACAATCAATCCTCAATATTCCCGAGTCTAACTTTCATGACTTCAATCATTCATGTGATTTTATTGGTAACCTCATTTTCACTTTTGTGTTGGGCAACCAGCCACATTCACAGCTACGCACAGTAGAGAAAAAAATGAGAGGGTGCAATGTGTGAAAGTCTGAGGAGTGACTGGAATCCTGCTGGGCATTTTACTGGTCTTGTTCATTGTACCATGGTAGAGTAAAGAGCCCTCCATACATTTATTGCGTATTTTCATTGTTTGCCTGTATAACTGAAGTTCTGTGTTGGAATTATACCCTCAAAGTATAGTGCAAGTTCTTTGGGCTCCAAGCCCAAGGGTGCAAAGTCAGTGATGTGTCTTAGGGAGAAAATAAAGGTGTTAGGTAAACTTCCTGCTGGAATGTCTGCAGCCTGCTGTTAGTCTAATTGACCAGCTGGCTAGAGATATTGAGGCTGCCAACAGTACCATTGATTACAGCCTCAAGGTTAAACATCACTCATTTCTGCTATGCTCCCCTCCTCCCACACCCTCAAAGGGTATAATGTCACTGATGGATTATTTCAAGCTTGTGCATCCTTCATGATTTCCAACATCACCAGCTGTGAAGGACAGAATGTCAGGGACCTTGCCAGTCTTGGCATCTTCCAATAGTAATGATTAAAATCGCAGCAACCTCTCCTTTGCTTTTCAGAAGGTGGCCAAGGTAGTCAAGTTTACAGCAGTATAGCATACAGCACAATGCCTTCACACTGCTATCTGACACAGTGGAAGGTAAGATTCAGGTTAAAAAGATTTTGGTTTTAAGAATTTTATTTAGTGTACAGTATTTATGGTACTGTAGATTTCATGTGTTATGAAAAGTGAATATTGCTTGAAATCAGTATTTTTTATTAATACGTTAGCACAAAAGGTCACAGAATTCTAGGGAATAACTAGCAAGAAAAATGTTTTGCATGTTACCAGTTTTATTTTGTGTACTTCATTTTATGGATTATTTCATGCTTACTGTATTGGGAAAAGTACATATTACCAGAATTAATATTTTTTCATAAAGAACTGTATGCAGAAAAGTATATTTTCAGCAATCTCTAGTGAAGATTACAATTCTGAATGGTTGTGGGAACCTAATCTCCTATCTCCCATAGGCTCAATGTATCAACACTTGTTTTATTTCTGCAATGTTTTCTAGGAACTTACCTCTGTGAATGTTAAGGACTGACTGTATAATGTTCTGATGGTCCTGTTGGAATTTCTTCTTGGAATAAAGAAAATGGCCTACTTCTTAATTGTTCCCTCATCCAGACTCATTCTGCCCAGTAACCATGTAGTGGGGCACTATAGGGAGAAATACTGTCCATCTCTGCTGCTTAACTCAAGCATACCTATACTAGAAAATGAAGCTCTGCCTGCCAAGCCACAGATCATGCCTGGTGTTCCCAGTCCCCAGCAAAGTAGAATAAGACTAACTCCTTCCTCCTCAAAGGCCACCTCCCTCTCTCTCTCTCTCTCTCTCTCTCTCACTCACACATACACACACACACACACACACACACACACACAGAGCGAGAGCGAGAGCGAGAGCGAGAGCGAGAGCGAGAGCGAGAGCGAGAGCGAGAGAGAGAGAGAGAGAGAGAGAGAGAGAGAGAGAGAGAGAGAGAGAGAGAGACAGAGAGAAGGAACTCTTTGTTTTCTTTATCATTCTTATACATAGAATAAGAATCCATTCACAGAATGCGTCAACAAGGGAATCCATCACTGCAAACAAATGTTTTTAAAACAGCCGGTCCACTGTGAGTCCTCTACATCAAATGCATCTCCACAGACTTACTATCACCATTCACAGCAGATGGAAGAAAGTTGTATTGGTGGGTAAACTAACTGAAAAGATCACAGTAGGAGTGAAAGCTATCTTCCAGAATTTAATGAGCAAAAGATCTAAGAGGACAAGAATAGACTTCATTCTTGCACGCTGGGGTGTGTATGTGGGATGTGTGTGTGTGTGTGTGTGTGTTTGTGTGTGTGGTGAGCCTAAAACAAGTGTCTAACAGCCAAACCTCATCTCTTCCCAGTTCCTCAAGATTCAGTGGTTGTGTGGCTGGCTGGGAATACAACTTCCATTCCTCATGAGTTCAGCTATCAACAAATATAACAAATACTCAACTCTCCTAGCTTTCCAGTTATAACCAAGCTAGGTGCCAAGGACTCAAGCTCAACAAATGAACCTAAAAAAGGGAAAAACTTCCAGGGGAAAAGATGGCTCAAGTAGAGGAAAGTCATGGACCAACTCCTTTCCAAAATGCTCCGATTGTAGACAAATTCCAACTTCCCTGCAGCCTTTATGGGGATATTGTAAAGATCAATTACCTAACAGAAAAGAAGGGCTCTCTAGATTCAAAGTGGTGGACATGAGCAGTACCAGGCCCGTGGTAAACATTCAACCTGTGGACTGCTCTGCTGATACGCTGATGTTACCCACATTTTAACGGAGGCTGACTGCAAAGAAGAGTCCAATCAGCTTGGGCAAAGACTGGTTTGACTGTAGAGGGATGTTCAGGCAGAAGGTACTTTTTCTTATGCACTGGACTATCTGAGTTACTTTTAAAAAATATGCTTTCAGTATATATAACAAAGACTATTTTAAAGTGGACCTAATCTTATTTTTAACATTTATGAGATCCTGAACATGGAGCCAGGACTAGGAGCAGGCACCTATAATGAAATATATAAGAAGGCATAATGAGAGGTATTTTTTAGGATTTCTGTATATATATGCATGTGTGTATACACACATATTATATGCAAATAGACACAGATATACATACATATATGTAAAAAGGGTATATGTCATTAAAAAATACAAATATTTTATGCACATGTCAAATGCCCCTAAATTTTGTTTTCCATAGCAGGTAGGACTGAATTTCATGATGTCAAGCTGAATGGGTTACAATGAAGGCTCACAGCCTCTGGTGGACAATAATACACAAGGGATTGCAGTCATCAAATTTTTGCCTACAATGCAAAATGCCTTTTCCAGGCCCTGTCATTGCTTAATCATCCCTAAGATAACAAAAGCCCTGGCCCAGGGGTATATTGGTACTCCCAAGGTGGGAAAAGTAAAGTAAAAGGCCTCTTGTCTGTTTGGTAGGGTTTCTATGAGAATTTATGGGAAAATAGAGACAAGGGTTACATTAGAAAGGAAGCCTTGGAAAAGCTGCAAAGTCAAGGCTAAAGAAGAATGTAAATAAAAGGTTTGCTGGTGATACTGATTAGGACGTCTGTTGATTATATAAGCTACACCAACCTAAAAGTAGATCCGCCTCTATAAGCTATCTCCATTTAGTGAAGAGATCAAACTCCCTTGTTGACATGCCATTGGGTATTGGGGTTGTACCTTACAAAGGAGGGATTTTTAAGAAAGTTTTTCTGAGGATTAGTCATGACCTACAAAATTTCATTAAGGTGATAGGAGCAAAAGTCTTAAGCTAACAGTTACAGGTATATTCAAAGTCTCCTTCGGATGGATGGTAGTCCCTCAGTCACAAATGCCACCTGGTGTAGCCCACCCCTGTTCAACATCATTGACTAAATAGCAGAAAAAGACAGATATTCACTCTTATGTCATTCATTCATTCAGATTTTAAAAGCCTCCAATGTATGATCATAGAGAGTCAGACATGACTGAAACACCTCAACCATAACATACAATGTATTACTGTACTAGTACTGGGGGAGAAAGATAAAAAAAAGCCAGAGTCCCTAAACTCAACAACATTTGCTTATGACAGAGAGAAGAGCAGCAGGTACTCTAGCTTTACCTGGGGATCCCACAATTAGGAGCCACCTCCATCACACCCTGTTCTCACCACTTTTGGTAGGCATGATTTGGCACGGACAAGAAATGGAAGACCAAAACTCAATTTATCAGACAGGTCTAATAAACTCAACCTAGAGTAAGTAAGAATCTGAAAGGTTCATGGTTCTCTGGCTGTTGACCACCATGCAGCATTTAAATGAACTAAGGCAAGTCATTTCAACTTCCTTCTCACCTTACTGCTCCATTTTCTCTTTGCCCATCTCAGCCAACAGATAGAAAGTCAACAAAGTTATAAAGGATAATGTATTTCCTCAAAGAAAGTTGTACAATAAACTGAAACCAATGGGTACTCTAATTCTACCTTTAGATTTTCACAAATCAGGAGGAAAAAAACCTTGATATTTGTTGTTAAATTTTCTCTGGGCCTTTCATTATAGTAGAAATAAAACTTAAATCCTGTTGTATTTATCTATATCCAAACCATTACTTAAGTCTGGCTGAGGTTATATTGAGAACTTTTTCTTGGCTCCAAAGATACTTACTCTTCATGGGTTAGAATTTCAACCCCAACAAGGCTCTTAATCCTGATCAGTTATTCTTTTTAAACAATTTACATCAATGCTGACATTGGATCTAAAGTGAACAACACTAACCCAATACTTAAATGTCTTAAAAAAGGCCTCCTGAAGCCTTAAAAAAAAAAAAAAACAACAAAACCAACAACCCTTTGTCTGTGTCTTTCCTTTCCTGGTCTCCACCCTCCCCACCCTGACTTTGATCACCAAATCCTCACACTCAATCAGTTATTAAGTACTTGATCTATGCTAGCCACTGTGCTAAGCACTATAGAGAAAAGGAAAGGCAAATGCAATCCCTGCTCTCAAGGAGCTCCCCTTCTAAAGGGGATAAACGGATTGGATAAATGCTGTTCAGTTGCTTTAGTTGTGTCTGACTCTTTGAGACTGTATTTGAAGTTTTCTTGGCAAAGATACTGGAGTGGTTTTGCCATTTCCTTCTCCAGCTCATTTTACAGATGAGAAAACTGAGGTAAACAAGCCCAGGGTCACACAGGAGCTGGTAAGTGTCTGAGACCAGATTTGAACTCAGGAGATGAATCTTCCTAACTCCAGGTCCAGCACTATGTGCACTATGGTGCCACCTACTTGCCCATCATGTAAATAAAGACATACAATGCAAAGGCACAGCATCAGAAGGGCAAGCAGACCACTCTCAGTTTTAACTGAGAATGCAGAGAGGGGGAAAAGTATAAGAAGATAAGAAATGTATGGAGCAAACAGGCTGCAATGGGGTTTAGATGCTAAAGAGGTGACTTTTATGACACTGGAGGTCATAGGAAGCCACTGGAGATTAATGAGCACCTGCCTGCATTTTAGGAAAATTGGATCAGTTTGGATTATGTTAAAAAGACACATTCAAAGGTTGGTCAAAATACATTCTTTTTTTAAGGACAAAGCAAAACAAAATTACAACACTACACAAAGGCAAAATTTCTATTCTTGATTTAAAAGTCATCCCTGCAGTAGACGCCCATTAACTGACATGGACAGAGATTGTTTGTTCTAAGATTGATCTCTTTAACAGGGGATCATTTTAAAGCAACATTATTGTCTGGAGAACAATATTTCAGTTTCAAACATTTTAAAAAAATGTATCCAACAAAGCAATCCATTTAAAAAAGATGAAGAATGGAAAAAAAAACCCCTACCATCTCCATCACTTTTTTTTTGAGAAGAAACACATTCCCTTCCCAGTTATTTTTCTAAAGGACTTAATAATATGAATGAACAAGTTTTGCTGAATGAAGAAAGAGGAAAAGCAGGTAAAATAAGGTAACTTTGCACCCCCAGGTTTCTTTCATTTCATCTACATAAATAACATCTCCAGGTAAATAGTCTCGGGCTCCTCTCGGCAGACAGAACGACAGTCCATCAGTCCTCCAAGCTGCCCATATTTCCTCTACACTTTGCTTTCTTCTGGAAAATGTTTCCAATAAAAACACTCAGTGAACCAAGATTCCGGAAAATGGAGAGACTCAGAAGAAGAAAATGCTGAGCCACTTAAGCCGTACAAGTCTGGTTCCCCCCAAAGGCCCAACAGTACAGCGCTCGCCCCTTTACTCATCTCACCTCAGCACTTCTTCAAGGGGTTTCTGTGAGTGTGATCTGTTCCCAGAGCTTTAAGACACTTTGATCCAACTTGCCTGAACAGATGCCAAGTTGGCTGGGTTCCTTTCATGATCACAATACTCTAGTCAACTTGAACCATTCACCAAGTCCCCCTAAATGTCCTGATGTCTCACCTTTTCTTACAATGTTCTTCTCCCTAAATCCTCATCCCTTAATTTCTATTTACCAGAATTATGAACCAATCCTTTAAATGCTACCACTCCTATGAAAACTTCCCTGATCCTTTACCCAGCTCAAAATCCTCTTAAAACGTAATGTTACTTTGTCTGAACCTCTCTCTGAGCACTTATCACTACTTACCTTGTGTTATAGTCTTTTTCTACACGTCTTCTCTCTAGCATTGACATGCATATAGGCATTCAATAAATATTTGTCAAATTACTTGATCAGTAATGTCCCTTGCAGTCCTAAAATTCTAAGACTCTGAATTTATGGCCCGTAAAATATAATACACACTGGGAATATAACAATAATACACCCGACTGATTAGGCAAGTGTTAGTTCTGTTTCTGAACTAACTATAAAGAGGTTCCATCGTATTCAGCAGAAAAGATGAGGGGTCATTAATCACTATTTTCATAGTTATATTGACCACATACACTATGAATAGGGTATATGTTTTTGAACTGTTTTTTTTCCATCAGTGGGGAGGGATTTGCTGATCTATCCACAATCTCTCTTGGTCTCTCTTAAGAGTAAGACATGTCAGCCAGAGTCATAAGTCCTACGTATGGCCATGAAACAAAGCAAAGCTAACTGGCCTACCCAGAAATGAAACACATAATCTTAGTAGCAATAATACTGCGTTCTAGTAATTTCAAGCAGGTGTAGTCCAAATAGGTACAAATACAGGGCCTCTTCTACATAAAAACAAACAAAAACAAAACCAAACCAAAGTTCTGTGTAATTTAATTAATTTAGAAGGATGAAGAATGAAAAAAACCCCTCAAACGTCACCACTGTTTTTATTTTTTGAGAAAAAACGCATTTTCTTCCCAGTTACTTTTCTAAATGGTTTAATTAAATTGGTAAGAACACTGGAACAGTAGTTTAAATGCTGGCTCTTCCAATTCTTACTTAGTTGACCTTGGGCAAGTCACTTAATTCCTCTGGGCCTCAGTTTGCTCAACTATAATAAGAGGGAGATGGACCAGGTGATTTCTAAGATCCCTTCCAGCTCAAAATCTTTGATCCTAAGATGAACCACTAAGAAACATTCCAGGACTTTCATAAGGTAAATCAGACCAACCCACAATTTGCCACTGTGTGTCTATTATGTGACCAAAATACTCATGGTGCACTACATTTACATAAAAATCATGGCAGACCGCGCTCAATCTTACAACTAAAGAAATGGCACTAAGAGTTATTACTATGACCATTATTTAATAGGTAAGGAAAGAATACTAGCTTCTGGGGCAGGATAATAGAGTAGATATTGACCACTAACCTAAAACTAAGCAAACCCTCCACTTACTAGTTGGACCCTCCACTTATATGACATTGGGAGAATCATCTCATGTCTCCTAATCTCAGTTTCAAAGTCTATAAAAATAGAGCTTCTAATATCTGCCCTGCTTATTTGGGATGAAAGCACTTTCATAACTTTTGCAAAGTTATGAAATTAATAATAAAATATTATTATTGTTGTTGCTAACAGTAGCCAAATAAATCAAGGCACTCCCCACCAAAATGCTTTTAGAGGTACAACACATATACCAAACCATACCCTCAATTCTAGTCTCTCTCATCTCTCCAATGCATCAGCCAGCCTTGGATGGCTTCCATTATTATCATGCAGAATATTCACCAACCATAATCATGCTCCATTAGTATCACACAACCATCAAAAAGAAACTAAAATGGATAACTCTATACCTGCTGAAAATGAAACAATCTTTTGGATGAAACCAAAATGCTAACTCAGGACCCATTCCCTTGGGTCCTGAGACTGAACATATTCACAAAGAAAGCAACAGATGGATAATGCAAGTTAATAAACACCTGTGTAATTAGAAATTGGAGTTAGGAATGCTAGCAGAAGGATCAGAAAAACAGTATTGATGGCATAAAGAAACCCCATCACTAGGACTGGTTCCTAGGAATAACTGAATTCTTTTAATTCAAATGTAAAGCTGCCAAATTAGTGATCCTATAACCTAGGTTTGAGCATGTCACTCTCCTGTTTAAAAAAAAAAAATGTCAGTGGTTCCCTAAAGTTTCTATGGTCTGGCAGTCCATTCCCCTGTTTCCAGACAAGACTTAAAAATCTGAAAGGCATTCCAAAACGCTTCTAAAGATCATGTTCCAGTGTCTCATGAGATTTGGTGTTCGAAGTTCTTCCTAATGTCTAGCCCAGCTCTCTTCTAATTCCATTTTTAATTTATTTCCTTTTAAGTTGTCCTTGGTGGAAACAAAATGGCAGCACAGGATCCCTTCCTATACGTAAAGTCTTCAAGTAAGCTGTTCTCACTTCCAGACTAAATAACCTCAGTTCCTTGAGTCTTTCCCTGTAGATCTTATTTTTCACTTTTAAATCAAAGAATAAAAGTGACAGTTCAACCCATAGGAGTATCTGCTTTCTACAACCAGGACATCACAATCACACCTCTAATACAATCACAACGCTAATCCCTTCCTCTTTCTTATCTCCCTCAGAATAACTTATAACACTTCTTGTCTTACTACAAGTGGAGATTTGAATCTCCCTGGACAATCATTTAAACCTACAAAGTCATAATTGGGCCAAGAGTAAGAGCAGGGTAAGGTACAGAAACAATTTTTCTAAAGGCAGGTCAAAGATTTTAAAAGCACCAGCTGAGGCAGACTTACTCCTGGGATTTGTAGAAGAAAATTCAAACAGGTAAGCTGGCCCTTCACTAAGAGAGAAACTTGCCTTTCACGTCATTTGTCTTAAATTCACTGTCTGCGGCTTGTTAATTGGGTTTAATTAAGATCACTTCATTTTACTTTATGGTGGAAAAAAACCTACCTAATCAAATAAACATGGGTGACAGCCAAGTTTCTCCCTCAACACTTGCAAATGAGCATGCCACAATATCTGGAAGGAAAATTTAAAACCTTTTAAAATTCACTCTGATGTGGTGGTGACTATAATACTCAAGCTCTGCTGAAGGCAAAGAGCTAAGTATTTAAAAAACACTGAGGATAAAAAGGAATTAAAAAACAACCAACCTGAGGTACTCAGAAATTGGAACAAGAATCTAGGAACTTAAAAGCAAAGAGTCCCCAGTTGTCTGTCAATAGTGTATTTAACTACCATGGTGGTGCTGTGGATAGAGCACTGGGCTTGCAGTAAGGAAGACCTGAATTCAAATCCGGTCTCAGACATTTACTAGTTGTTTCACCCTGGCCAAGTCACTTCACCTCCACCTGCCTCAGTTTCCTTAATTGTACAATGGGGATAATAATAGAACCTACCTCCTGGCATTGTTGTAAGGCTCAAATGAGATGACATTTGTAAAGTGCTTAGCATAGTGTCTGGCACACAGCAAGTGCTATATAAATGCTAGCTATTATTATTAATTAGTGAATTAAGCTGAATCGGAATGGTCCATTCTTCTTGCTTTCTAAATGAAAGTTACAAGAAAGCATGGTCAAAAGCCTGGGAGGAATATTAGTCTCAGTCACCAAAGGGGGAATACTCATTTAAGTATACTGATAGGATTTAAGCCCATATTAATTATCAGTTAATCACTGAGCAACACTACTAGTGTGTTTAGAGCCAGAGCCTCTGTGCCCCTCGGCTACTACTCTTCTGCCTACATGTTGGGCACTTTCAGGAATGCATTCCTTCAGAACATAAAGGTTCCGTGGAATAACTTAAGGGGTGCCCTAGTGGTTTGCCTGCAACCACATAAACTGGTTTAGCCAATGAGTGAGTCCATCACAAAAATAATAATTCATGATTCTGAATATTAAACTGAGACAATCCCCCAGTCTGGATAAAAGAGTCATACCAAATGCTTAATGTCTCTCCCTGTAGGTTCTACATGTGCATATGCACGTATGCCATTTATCATGAAGCAGATAAACCACAGACCTATATACTGAGACAAATATTGAGGTTTTTCTCCCCTCTACCAATAAAGAACAGCTACTGTTCAGCAAATTCTAGTCATGAGAGTTCCCTGGGAGGCTAAGTGACTTCTCCCTGCTTATACAGCCAGGGTGTGCCCAGGCAAGATTGGAAAGCAGCTCTTCCATAATATTACATAAGAGGCATCTAGATGGTACAGTAGGTAGAGAGACAGACATGGAATCAGGAAGATAGGATTTCAAATATAACCTCAGATACTACTTCTTAGCTTAGTGACCTTGAGCAAGTTGCTTAAACTCTGCCTCAATTTCCTTGTCTATAAAATGGGCATAATATGTTATTATTAAACTATAATAATATAATTCCACAGTTGTTTCGAGGATAAATAATATTTCTAAAGTGCTCTGCAAAATTAAAACAAATGCTAGCTATTGTTATTATTCCATGCATTTTAATAACAGGATTATAGGCATACAGAAAATATTTAATATATCTAGTTCAGCCCCTTCATTTTATAGGTGAGGAAAAGAAGACTCAGATAGACTAGTTAGACTTGTATGCAGCAGAATCAGGACTCAACCTCAGGTCCCTTTGACTCCATACCTAGGGTTCTTTCTTCACTCTGTGAAATACAGATGAGGAAGAAGAGAAAGAAATGGAACCCCAAAGAAGACATCTTACAAATTTCTCAGTCATGTCCAACTCTTCGTGATTCCATTTGGGGTTTTCTTGAAAAAGATACTGGAGTGGTTTGCCATTTCCTTCTCCAGCTCATTTTACAGATGAGGAAACTGAGGTAAATGAGTCTAAGTTGCCCAGGGTCACACAGTTATTAAGAATCTGATGCCATATTTTTTGAACTCAGGAAGATGAGTCTTCTTGACTCTAGGTCCAGCGTTCTATCTACTGCATCACTGCTCACAGTGAACTAGAAGCTATACTGTGTTAGTGAACGTTAGTGGACAAATGTCCCTGGGCACTAAGGGACTAACCCACTGCCTTCAATTCCTCCCCTCACACCACTTCTCTAGTCCCTGGGCAACCCTACAAAGGACCAGGCAAACTTTACTTCTGGGGTCCTCATAGACACGTGCTAATTGTGCCTACAGGATATTTCAGCACTTTTTAGGAAAGAATGTAGGCAAGTCAACTAACCAATCTGTCTGGGCCTTCTTTTCCTCATCTATAAAATGAAGGGATTGAACTAAATGATATCTTAGACATTTTCCATATGCCCATAACCCTGCTATTAAAATGCATACAATAATAATAGTAGTAGCATTTAAATAGTGTTTTAATGTCTGCAAAGCACTTCACAAATAGTATCTTACTTATCCGCACAATAAGAGGATACTAACAGAATGGCAGATGATTATCTCCTCAATAAAGACTGTTTATAAAATGAAGACAACTCAGGGGTACATTAACTGGTGACATTTAACCATAGGTTGATTCATCTTGATTTTCTTACCTGCCATCAGTCGAAATTACAGAGAGAAGTAAATTACATTTCCCAAATCAAAATGCCTCAGGAAACCAGGAGCTAGTCTAGTCACCTTGGAACCAAGAATTTCCTAGTTCATTTCCTAGTTCAGTTTCTAAAGCAGAAAGAACCATTCAACCCTTTAAAAAGCAACAGTCCTCATTCCTCAATCTGAAGTCAGAATTAGTCACCAAGGACACCCCTTTCATACAACGTTAAATCAAGGACTTCTTCAGGCAAAAAGCATTAGTCAGAGCTTAAAGGGACAGGAGGGAGTGAATGGCTAAAAGCAACCAAGGATTCAAAATCTTTACCGATTCAACAATGGTGAAACTCACTTCAACATACCCAAGGACCTAAGTCTAGTTTCATAACTGTGGAAACCGCAAACTCTACACCCTTAGACCGAAAGTCTTCATAGAACAAGGAAGAAACAAGAGGAAAGAATCATTTATAGTATTATAAAGACAGGTCACTTCTAATTCTGACAGCAACCTTACAATGATGATGATAATAACTAACATTTACAGCAGTAAAGTTCACAAAGATCTTTACAAATATGATTCCATTTGACTGTTATAATCACCTTGGGATTTAAGTACTAGAATGTATCATCCCCATTTTATAGATCAGGTAACTGAGGCTGAGTTAAGTGATTTGCCCATAGCCACACAACCAGCAAGTGTCACAGGCAGGATTTGAACTCGTTTGCCTCCTAGTTCCCATACTCTTGCCCTTATGTCAAAGTGCCTCTGTACCTTAAGAAATAAGAATTTAGTTTCTTCCCAATATGAGTATGCTTGCAGAGGGGAAGTCTTGATTTGCTTGAGAATGTGTTTAACAATTTGTGCAAAACTACAAATTAACAGACTATGAATTTCCATTTTTAGAAATGGGTTTTTTAGAAAAACCAGGTTTCAACTTGGCCACCCATGCATGTATGCCACACAAATTTTAAAAGGCCAAAACCAAATCTCAATTACACTCATGCAAAAGAAGGGTTCAACAGCCCCATGCATGTCTGGGAATCCTTCCCAGCTCTACGTAAATATGGATCAAATGTTCACCTACTTCCCATGGTGAACAACAACAATTTTCCCCAGGTAGGTGAGTGTTGGCAAAAATACCCAAGAACCTTTGTATTGAGAACTGCACAAGAAAGCAACGGGCATGTACATCCTTTGGAAATAAGCAAGTCTTACTCCATGCTGACATTCATCTCAATACTTACTGATCATGCCTGGTGTCAGGTATGTTTCTGTCCATTCGCAACTTGTCACTTTCCACTTGGTTGAATTTGTTACGAGCATATGGATCTTGACCAGATCGTACCATAGTGACTCCAACGTAAGCTTCCTGATTGAAGTCTTGCCACCGAACCTTCCCTACAAGAGAGCAGAGCACAGGGAGAATAGGGAGAAAGCAAAGGTTAGATAAAGCTTTTCAAAACAGAGTTTACTGAAGCAATGTTTTAGCCTAGGGAATCATGATCAGGATTTCTTATTAACATCATACTTTCATTCAGAGTAGAATATAAGAATATATATCTATATAGCTATATCCATCATCCATCTATCTATGTAGCTATGTTATCTATCCATCCATCTACAAAACAAAACAGAAAACATTTCAGCTGAAATATGTATCCATCAGTATAAAACTGCACACATGTGTATCTCAAGAAAAAATGAAGAGAAGCAATGTCTAAATTAAAACTACATTACCAGACTTAAAAGTCTACATGACTTTCCACTATTTCTGCCCCTTAAAAAGGACAGTTTAGGGGTACGGACGGCCTGCCGTAGTGGATAAAGAGCCAACTAAAGAACTGGAAGACCTGCTTTCAAGTCCATCTGTGTAACCCCAGCCAAGTTGCTTAACCTCTCAATGCTCTCAGTTTAAGAGCACTGCTCTGAGCAGTTCTCAAGACTATAATTTTCAGGGAAGACAACAATCTGCATTGATGGAGGTAGCTCTCTATACCAGTGAAATTACAGGTCCGGTCCTGATGCAGGCTCTTATCCCCTACTATTGTAACAGTCTGCTGGTTGGCCTTCTCTCCCTGCTCCAGTCCATTCTCCACTCGGCCATCAAAGTGATCTTCTTACAGTAAAGGTCTGACCATGTCAGCCCCCTAAATAATAAACTCCAGGCTCCCTATCACCTCCAAGACCAAATATAAAATCGTGTTTGGCATCCAAAATCCTTCATAACCTGCTCCCCACAACCCCGCCTTTCCAGTCTTACACCCTACACCAGGTCTGCACAACCTGATCCAAAACAATGCCAAAGATGAAGAGAAATGCTATTCACCTCCTAAGTGATGAACACCGAGTTCAGATAGAAACATACTTTTTCCACTTTCTTTATTTTTCTCATTTTGTGTATGGCTGCATTTCTTTCACAACATGGCTATTATGGAAATGTTTTGCATGACTTCACATATGCAATCAATATCCTATTGCTCATCTTCTCAAGATAGGAGGGAGGGAGCGTAAAAATTCAGAAGAGGAAATTTTAAAAATGAATATTAAATTTTTTAAAAGGTATTTAATTGGGAAATATTTAATGAAATTTTTTAAAAAAGGAAGTCACTGATAAGAAGAAAGTTTCCACATATACCAAAATATTCATGGCAGCATTTTTTGTGATATGTAAAGAATTAGAAACAAAGTAGATGACTATCAGTTGGGGAATGGCTAAACAAATGGTGGTCTATGAATTCAATGGGGCATTACAAAGCTAGTAAATTCCAAGGAGCTCACAGTCTAATGGGAAAGATAATATCCAAACAAATATATACAAAGCAAGTTATATACAGGATATTAAGATATAATTAAAGGAGGAAAGTACTGGGATTAAGGGGGTTAAGGAAGGCTCCTGTAGAAGGCAGGATTGTAGTTCAGACTTAAAGGCAGGGAGGTCAGTATTTGGAATGGAGGAATGAGGTCATTCTAGGAATGAGGCATAGCCAGAGACAACGCCCAGAGTTGAGAGTTGGAGTGTCTTGTTCAGGAAAAGTTAGTAAGTTAGAGATTGGGGCAGGTTAGGTAAATTTAAGAATGTTCAGCATAGAGATGATCATTAAATCCATAACAGCTGATGAGATCACTAAGTGAAGTAGTAAAGAGGGAAAAGAGAAGACGATCCAGGACAGAACCCTGAGGGACATCTACAGTTAAATGATGGGATCAATGAATCAAAGAGTATGTGTTGAGGAAGATGGTATAAAAAGACTGGAAAGGTAGGGAGAGGCTAAGTTATAAAATATATATATATATTTGAATGACAAATATTTTATATTTACTCCTGGAGGCAATAGGAAGCCACTGGAATTTATTGAGGTAGTGTTGATGGTGGTGGTGGTGGTGGTGATGGTGATGTAATCAGACCTGCATTTTAGAAAATCACTTCAGTGACTGAATAGAAAATGGATTGATTTGGGAAGAGACTTGAAGCAGGCAGACCCACCAGTAGGCTATGTAATAGACCAGATGCCAAATGATAAGAGCCTGAACCATGATGGTGGGAGAGGAGAGAAGGGGACATATGTGAGAGATGCTGTTGCAAAGGTGAAAATGACAGGTATTGACAAAAGCTTGGATATGGAGGGTGAGAGACAGTTAGGAGTCCAGGAGGAGTCCTAGGTGTGAGCCTGAGGAACTGGGGGGTTGTAATATGAAATTAATAGGGAAGATGAGAGTAAGGAGAAGGAAGGTTTAGAGGGAAAATAGAGTCCTGTTTTAGATATATTGAGTTTTAAGATGTTTATTAGACATCTTGAGGTATCTGAAAAGCAACTGGAGTTGTGAAACTGGAATTCAGCAGAGAGACTGGGGCAGGTCAGGTAAATTTAAGAATCTTCAGCATAGAGATGATCATTAAATCCATAAGAGCTGATGAGATCACTAAGTGAAGTAGTAAAGAGGGAAAAGAGAAGACGATCCAGGACAGAACCCTGAGGGACATCTACAGTTAAATGATGGGATCAGGAGGAAGATCCAGAAAAGGAGATGGGAAGATGCCTGCAGAAGTCTGGTTTTCTTTGTTGATGACTCAACAGGATGTGAAGCATGATCTGGATCAGTTGGATATAGTGGGCTGAAGTGAGTTTTACTGACTTACCAACCAGTCAGAATAGCTTATTCCCAAGGTGGTATCCCAGATTTAAGTGAATTGGTTACCTTCTCTAGGTGTGAGAGGGGGTCAGGGACATCTCTGGAGGGTTGATGGGTCAGGAAGGAAGGAAGGAGGAAGTAACAGGATTTTAATATTATAGAGAAGAGGTTATAGGTATTCAAAACACATCAGAGGAAGATTGGACAGGACTTAGTGACTGTAGTCAATAATCTATTGGTTTCTGTTGCTCTGAGACTCAAGGAAACTCTCTACCCACTATGCAATCTAGCTGCTCAATGAGGAGTCTCAATGAATCCCACTGGAGTTGACTGCATAAGGCATGGAACTAAAGACATTGACCGGATGCACTCAGGGATTCACCTCTTTGTGACATCCTGGGGTCACTCATATCATTCCAGAGAGGGAGGTAACCTGCCTCTCTAATTGGAGAAGCATCATAAAAAGCATCTACTCTACATTCTCTTCCTCTACTCCACTACAGAAGTTTCTACATCAGTTTATAAGCACTGCCCCAGTGTTGTAGTAGAGTGTTAATAAGTTGTTCATGTAACTTCCTCTCTCACTTTTTGATTTTTACAAAAACTGAACTTGAAAAACTGAATGACACTGATTGTATAAAGAAGTTATTGAAGCCCACAGCAGGTCATGGGTCAAAACATTACTTTGGGAGGAAGGAGAAAGTCAGGGATAGGCCTGGCCCTCTCATACTAATACTCTAGTCTTAATACAATTAGTTGCCTGTCACATATCCAGAGCCTGAGCACAAAGGGACTTAGAATAGGTAAGAGTACGGAGTGCAGAAGGAGCAAAGGGAAGGAGATGTGTGGAGAAGGAATACCAGAAGATAGAATTGGGAGGGATACTGAGGAAGTCATAAAGTCAGGAGATACTGGGATTAAGAAAGAAGAGAATGAGGTAGGAAAAGGATGGAGGTGGGGGAAGAACGGTGGAAGGGAAGAGGAAATATATAAGCATTGAAGACTGGACTGTAAACTCCTTAGCACAGGGACCATCTCATTTATCTTTCTCTATCCTTATACGTCCCATAGCATCTAGCACAATAGAAATACAAAGAACTAAATACATGTTTGCTGAAGAAAAAAGTAGCAATTTAACTAAGGGCAGGCCCACACTGTATTCTTTGTTTCCACTGGGAAAAGTTATTTTACATCCAAAGCATGCACTCTCATCTCAAGGGCTTGTTATAAGCTATCTCACATTTCCAGGGTATGTCCCTTCTCTTATTGCCTTAAATCTTAAAAGGAAACGAAAACCTTTTTCCACTAATCTTTTCCCAATTTGGTAGGAGTTGCACTAAAATATACTATTTTTAGTACTATCCCTCAAATTTATCATCCTATCTATTTCACTGTTGCCAAAACATAACTGTAGTTACTCCTATAAGCACAATGTTCTAGGCTCTACACCATATTTATATAATATAATGCATTTATGTTGCACTGAAGTCAATAATAATAAAGTCAATATTCTGGCTAATGCCAGCACTAGCTAACTAAATTTAACATGATTGGCTTTGTGTGGATACTTTCAAAGAATAAAGAGGTAAGATTAACAAAGAAGATGCAATTAAATATCATTTACTTCTATTTAATAATGCCAACTTATTGAGAATGATGCTATGAATTCTGGATTGTTCTATGGTCATCTTTCTAGAGCTAAATTGTAATTAACAACTGGCTACTGCTGACATTAGACAGAATTTCGATCTTAAGGGAAACTTCTGTATATGTTTACATTAAATACTATATTTTCTCCTAGTTATGACAGCCCATTAACACATCATAAGTTCCTGTATACTAAACACTCACTAAATACTGGTGACTGGTCATGCTGGAAATGTAGTCTTTAAAGTATTTAGTCTTTACAATTTGTTAGGAAACAGAAAAAGGGTCTTGGTTCAACTATTAAAAAGGTACTAATGCAAACTGCTCTGAGTAAATTTGATTTATGAAAACAAATCTTCCATGCTGCTTCCATTCTTCTGAAACATTCCAGATAAAGGTCACTTATGAAAAAGGTGGGCAGGTAGGTGGCACAGTGGACAGAGCTCTAGGTCTGGACTCAGGAGGACCTGAGTTCAAATCCAACCTCAGACACTTACTAGCTGTGTGACCCTGGGCAAGTCATTTAACACTGTTTGCCTCAGTTTCCTCATCTGTCAGAAGAGCTTTGTTGCAGTATCTTTGCCAGGAAAACCCCAAATGGGGATCATAGAGAACTCAAAATGACTCAACAATAACAAAGGTATGTGTGTACATTCACACACACACACACACACACACACACACAGCATCAGTATTTCAGAGCTTTGGATCATCTAATACAGTGGTTCTCAAAGTATGGTCTGTGAACATCTGGAGGGTCTCTGGGACCTTTTCAAGCAGTAGGTGAGGTCAAAACTATTTTTATAATAATGCTAAGATTTTATCTGCCTATTAAAATACTCTTTCCTTTTCCAACAACATATCTGTGTGAAGACAAATACTTATTCATATAGTCTTCATATACTCCAACCAAAGCAACATATTGTAACAGACTGAAGGTGGAAGCACATATGAGAATCTAGCTGTCTTCCATTAAGCCAGACACTAGAGATTTACAAAAATAAGCAAAATAGTACCATTCTTCTTTCTCACTAAATTTTTTTATTCTGGAAAATACAGTTACTTTTCCTTTATAAAATGCTATTTATTTTAATATGTAATGGATTTGTTTTTTAAACTAATTAACAAATATTTTAAATTTATCATTTTAATTTCTAGTACAGTAAACATCGATAGGATCTACATTTTAAAAAATCTCTTTGCAGTTCTCCATAATTTAAGAGGTTATAGGAGTCAAGAGACCAAAAAGTTTGAGAAACACTGATCTAATCTAATACCTTTATTTTGTAGATAAATAAACTAAGGTTCAGAAAAGTAACTTGTTCAAGGATACACACAAATGTAGGCACATACACTGACCTACACAAACACAAACACAAACACACAGAGCCAATGCTGATTTCTCAGATTTCCAGGTATTTTCCCACAATTCATAAAGAAAAAGATATGGTGTATTGAACAAGAAAGACTTAAGGTCATGGAGTAAATAATATATTATTTTTATTTGAAGCTCACCCACTTCTGCTGCTATCACTTTCTGAGGCTGTGACCCCTGTCATGTTACAATTGGTTGCTGTGGCAATGAAGCTGGGGTCACACAGGGCTCTCCTTTCAGATGGGAAACAGACTCTAAAAACCAATGAATTCTCTGGATATAGAAAGACTTCATTTTTCAGACAAATATCTAGTTGGTTCAGCAACAAAGGTGTTGACATTTTTTTCTCTCAAAGTAATTCGCATTAGAGAAGCATCAGGAGGTTGTCGGATGCAAATTACCCATTTAAAATCCCATCCCTTCTATCTAACTACCATAAGAAAAGGACATTTAGGAAAACCACACATCTGTACCAGTCAATGTACAACCTTCAACTCTTCATTGTACTTACATTATCTTGCCACAGTATAATTTAAAATGGGGCATTTACCTAGTGCTTCAGCCAAAAATCTATATGAATAACTCCGATTACAGAGTTCAAATGAGCAGGTTTCGTAAATCTGGACTATAGCTATGCCTGACTTGTCTTTGTGCTTAAAATTAATTTTAGGGACTTGGCCTGAACATTAGCTAGTTACCACTGCATTAACATTGTAATTTACCATATATGACAGGTACATGAATAGCAAAGACGGGGCTCAGAAGATCATAGGATTTTAGAAGTAGAAAAAAATCTTAGAGGTCTCCTCTTATTTTCCAGATGGGGAAACTGAGACCCAGGTAGGTATAATGATTTGCCTGAGGTTACTTGTTTTGTAAATGGCAGAGCTGAAACTTGAACCTCAACTTCTGACTCCCAGGTCAATGTTCCTTCCTCTACCTCATAATGATTTCCACTGGTAGAGTCTTTAACTGTTTCACCCAAAGCACAGAACACTTGCCAGGATTTATAACTCTCTGCCTCATATATCACTGCCCTGATTTTTCCTCTTGAGTATAGAGGCAAGGAAAGGAGGGCACTATGTAATTTTATTGTATATGTGTATGGGACTAGGGAGAGGAAAAGGGATACATTACAGGGGCTGGGGAGTGATATTAGAAGGGATGAGTGATTCGGCTAAAGTGTAGGGTTCTCCAGTCCCGTGTGCTGCAGTAACATGGTGGCAACCTCTCAGAATACTTCCAATCTTAACCCTATGAATAGAGCCTCTCTGCTTCAAGTCATGTGAGGACAGACACCATGAGATAACTCCATCAGACAGTGTCCCAGACTTCATTATCTGAAGGACAGAAGAGTTATCAGCTGTTCTCTGATACAGAGATTTTATCCAGAGTCCACATCCTTTGGGATTTTTAGTGAACAACTGCCTTTAAAAGTAAGATCTCTTCTTTAGCAGGTGCTTAATAAATGCTTTACTTGAACTCATTAAATTGACTTTATAGATATCCTGTGACAACCAAAGTTTTTATGAAACACAGATATATTATACTATTCTGCCACTCCTTTGTCACATAAACATCCTCAATATCACCTCTGACTCCATGACTTTGCCCCATTTATTTCCCTAAAGCCAAAAATACTTTAATCTCCAAAGGCTATCATGACGTTTCTTCTTCTAAAGTAATATTTATTTAGACTCCAGAGATATTACATTAAATTTTGAAAACACAAAGACTCCAAAGCCACCCCAAAACACAAGGAGAAGGTAGAACCCTACCCCCCAAAATGCTTAGAGGGACCCAACTGAGGTCCTGAGTGGAAGATGTGGCAGGAGGATTTATAGGTAATTCACAGTCTGACAGGAATAATGTGGAGAGAGGGGAGGTAAAGTTAAAACAATAGACAGAACAGCTGAATTTATTGAGATTTTTTCAAATGATGTTCATAAATCAATTTGTACTTCTGTCTTCTTTCAAAATCTCACAACTTAAAGAGAACACAGGGAATTGGGTATTTTAAGAAATAAAATATATGAGGAAAAATAGGGAAATTAGGACTGCTTAGTTTTGAAAAGGATGATGGGTGACTTAATATTTCAAAAACACAAAACATTCAGAGGGCAGAAATAAGTTCCATTTCCACTGAAGGTACAACAATGGGAAATGGGCTAAAAATGAATAAGAAGGCACATCGGGTTAGAAATAGAGAGACAGATAAATGAAAGACAATTTTGTTCTGGCTAATACATGATTACCTTCCTGAAGATGGGGGTAAAAATGAGATAGCTTCTCAATGCCTTTGTCGTCATCTTTCCCAGAGGCCAGAGATTGTTTGTATTGACCTCTAGGGGTTATGTACCTTCCATGATATTCTTTGAAAAGGAAAGCCTTAGATGTATCTATTTGAACAGTCACTCAAAACTGGGATTAAAACCCATAGCCAGGGAATGTGGGAAAGTTCCAGAAACCAGGAAGGATAAAACAATACCAGACCGTACCACAGGTCTAAATAGAATAGTAAACTATGCTAGTGACTCAAAGTTAAGCAGCCTTTCACTATTTTACCTTCTTTTACACTTCTCCAATTCCTGCCCATGCTGATAGTCTCTACACCATGGCTTCCACAAAGATTTACTTAGAAAAGCCAAAATGCTTCATTGGAAAGAACACTTTAATTGGAGTCAAAAGATTTACATTCAAATTGTAGCTCTGCTAGGGTGCAACTTTGGGCATGCCAATTTAACTCTTGGGGCCTCAACTTCCACATCTGTAAAATGGATGGTTTAGGCTAAATTCCTTCACAGTCTCTTCCAAATCTATCTATGATATTTGTTGTGGGCTATTAACCACTGCCTTCTTTTTCTTCTACCCTCAACCACACATACCCATCACCGACCAGGGCTATTGTGAGCCAGGGTGCTGTGGAAAAGACTTGAGAAATCTGTTTCGACTTCGTCCTCCTTCCCCCTAGGTGGACTGACCTGAAAATCCGACTATGGGGCATTTGGGCAAGAGTATATAAGGACTGCTCTATGCCTTGAATGAGGAATTTCTGAGATCTCTATGGAACCTCAGTGTTGGATGCTTTTACCTGAGAGTCCTGAATAAGTTTTTAGTAAAGTAACTGTCTCTGTGATCTCTCACGTTCCAAGCTGTCCATTATACTGAATATGGGAATCCCTCCTAGGACAAGGTATGAGCCCACAGAGATCTCTCCCTGTGTTCTGAAATCTCATAGCACTGCATAAGCCCAGATAGCACTTATGATCTACTGCCCTGTGACCTTCCTGTAATGTTGCCTTCTGGGTCTTCCATCTCTCCAATTAAAGTTTAAGTTCCTTGAAGGCAGGGCACCTGTATTTCTTTGCACTGCTCATGTATTTAGCACAGTGGTATCACATCACTCATTAAATATTTCCCTCCCCTCTCTCCCCTCACAAGTCAGAAGTTGTGATGCCTCGCAATGGGTATCGTTAAAGAAACCTGAATCCTTCAAGGAAAATAGTTAACAATGTCAAAAAGCCAGCAACCCTAGCCAAGGGACAACTGCCTTCAACACAGCTTCTGTCAAAATACAGCCTATGAGGCTCTGGAATAATAATGATACATCTCACAGCAATGACATCTTTCCTAGAGATGTTGCATGCTGCCTTCTCTTCTCCTTTAATACAACAATATAACAATACCCCCATAACAAAATGACTTATTTTACCTTTGTCTCTTTTCTAACACTTAGCACGATGTTTAAGACATATTTGTCACTTAGACATTTACTAAGTTCATTCAACAAACATTTATTAAACACCAATTATGGGTCAAGAACCAAGAACACAAAGTACTAACTCTTTAAAAACTGTCCTACATGGCTTACTCTTGGTCACAGATTTAACAGTGGAAGAGATCTGTTAAGTCATCTAGTTCATTTCCCTCATTTTACACATGAGGAAATGAGGCTCAGGGAGGTCATGATTTGCCCAACATCATACAACTAGTACATATTATGGCTCATCACCATTCTAAAACATTTCCCTGTCATGTTTTAAGACACTATTAGAGCTAGCTGGAAGGGATTTTGGAAATCATCTTGGCACATCACGCTCATTTGACAAATTAAGGAACTGAGGCCTAGAGGTCAAGTGATCTGTCTACAATTACAGAATGGAAGAATCAGGACTTGAATCTAACTCCAGTATTTTTTCCATTAGGCCAGGCTGCCTCTAATGCCTCCAACTACTGAATTTAGACACATGTAGGCTCTTTCTCCCTTCAAACTATAACTCTGTGCACTTGGTACTTAAAAACCTGATTGTCTCTAATCATTTCCCCAATTCTACCCTCCAACCACCCACACCCTTAATTAGTATGCCATCTCGGTTTCATCTCTTAAATCAAGGCTAACGTTAAATTCAAATTATCTTGGTCATAGGGAAAATGAAGAATCTCAAGCAGGGAGGTTACTAATGAAGGGCCCAAGGCCATATAAAGGCTCCATAAATGGAGTCAAGCTATGTGTTAGGACTACATAGTCCTACATTTCTACCAATTAAAACATCTCAAATCTAAAAGAAGTCATATGCAAAGTTTCTAAATGTGTATATTTAGAAGCATATATGAACATAAAAGTATATATGTAGAGCTATATTTTATATATGTGTATATATATGTATGTATATATACATACACAAATATATATAAATATAAAACAAGTGTCTCAAGTAGTCTATCTCCTTTGAAAAAATATAAAACAACCTCCAGCAAATACACATTAAAAAAGAAAGAGAGAAGCGAAGATGGTACCATCTATATTAAACTGAACTGCTAAAGAATGCTTACCATAAAAATGTCAGGGTGGCCCTTTAATTAGATAACTCTCTGCTGCTACTGATCATACATCAGATCAGGACACCACTGACATATGCTCTCAAGGATAAATTGCATCCATCTATCACTTCTAAATGTAAAAAGGAAAGGTAAGTGCCTTCCTTTGAGGCTAGGCTACATCAGGCCAGTGAATCAGGAACCTTGATGGAAGAGGGGCAGCAGGAGACTGTGAGAATCTACATCCAAAACAATGGCCATCTTGCAATTTCTCATTTAAATCCTCCCAGGGAAGGATGGCTTAAGCAAATTTAAAGTTACCCTGGTGTAAAACAGAGTAACCTGCTCTGGGAAAGTAGCCAGGGAAGGGACACAAAATGTATTTTAAATCAAAACAAAAGGTTCTTAGATTCACCTTAACTTTTCTGTTGGTCTCAGCTTGATTGGATTTTTATGATTAAAAAGGACAAAGTTTCTTCATATGAAAGATCACATGATGCATTTGTTGTTAGAAGGAAGGGGACTGATACACAAATGAGAAACTGTTAACACACAGAGACCTCAATTTCCAAGACATATAAGCAGCATGGGAATTTAATTTAGTTTTTAAAAAAATATTTAATTTAATTTTAAAAATTAAGTTAAATTAAACTAAAACTGTCTCTGGGCATGTGGCATAGTAGGTCATACTAGGCAAACCATAAAGGGCTAGTTTGGACCTTCTGCTACCAGAAGTTCTAATCTCTCTTAACTATTTCTTAAGAACTTCTCAATTCATTTTATTTTTTCACTATTTTTTTAAATTTTAAAATGTTTACTGCTATTTGTCTATTCATTTTTTAAAGTGAATGAAGACCTAGCAAAGTTCTGCAAACTATAAAATGTCTTATGGAGTTTGTAATTGTTCTGACAACAATCTATGATTTTCCTTTTTCTAAATTTGTTCAAATTTTAAATAAAAAAATCACAATATGGCAGAATATGAGTTCGAAGGGACCTCAGCAGATATTTAGTCTAGCTTAGGCAAAAAAAGGAATCCTCATTGTAACATACTCAAATGGTCATTTAGTCTGCGCTTAAAGTCTTTAATGGAAGAGGAACCCACCACTTCTGGAGGCACCCCTTTCCTACCCCAGGATATTTCAATTTGTTAAGAAGATTCTCTTGACACAAGCCTAAACTACTCTCTTTGAAACTGTCATCGAAACAAAACCAAACAAATCTCTTCCCTCCTCCACATGGAGGAAGGACATCATGGTTTTCCTGGGTCTCCTCATCTCAAGACTACAGAAGCTAGCTCCTTTGGCTAATCCTCATGTGCCCTGCACCCAAGGTCCTTTACTACTTTTCGTTCTCTTCTAAACATCTGATGTACATTCTCTTCACAGCAAACATTTTCCTCCAGAAACTCTGTTAAAAAGGGTTCAGAAATCTAGCTTTCCAAACACACTACTGAAAAATTGCACAAAACTTTCTGTGTAAAGAAAAAGATGGGGGAGAAGGGGAGAGGAGCTATGGTTTTATGGCTAAAGAGTTGGTTTTGGAGTCAGAACAACTTGGATTCAAGTATTATCTCCAACACATTCTGACTGTGTGGCAATGGTCAATTTGTGCAACCCCTCATGGTCATGGGGAATTCTTTTAGACAGTAAGTTACACAGAAATTGATGATCTGTATACATGGAGGGAGATTCAAGACAGAACTCTTAACAGTAGGGAAATCACAGATCTAGCCCCCTCCAAAAAAAACAGTAAAATTCAAATGAAGAAAACCTAATAATACCTCATGTCTTACACCTCTGCTAAATACCTGGACAAATCACTCAAACTCTCAGTGCAGGTTCTAGGCAAGTCTCTAAGACCCTAAGTTGCACACAAGGTGCTGACCTATGCTGGTAGTTTCCCATGCCAGTGAAAACACAGACCTAGTTCCAGTCTAGCCCCTAATCCTTATTTTTACCTTCATCAAATAAAAAGCATCCCCAAATACTCCAACATTTTTCAAATGCAAATATTCTTCAAACAACACAAACTCACAAGCCTTCCTGCCTAAGGCAATTGGTTTCATGGAGTTTCCATTACTTTAGTAAATTTTTTTTGGTTAGAATTCTGATACCATCCAATTATACTTCTTAGAGCTAAAAAAGATGTTAGGAATTATCCAGTCCCAGCTCTGAGACCATGCAGAACTATGTGGTCACTTAATCTAAGCTTGATCAGGAATAGGATGTTCATTAGAGAATCACTGAATCAGAGAGTCTCAGATTTGGAAGGGAACTCTCAAGACCATTTAGAGGTGGGAAAGCTGTGATCTCGAGCCCACATGTGGCCTTCTAGGTGCTCGGGTGCAGCCTTTTGCCCGAGTCCAAATTTTACAGAACAAATCCTTTAATTAAGGAGATTTGTTCTGTGAAGTATGGATTCAGGCAAGGGGCCACACTTGAGGACCTAGAAGGCCACAGGTTCCCTACCTTTCAATTCTAATCCAACCTATAATTGAATAAGGATTCCCTTTAAAACTGATAAGTGGTAATTTAACCCTATGGCTTGCTTCAGCAATGACAAAGTGATTTCCTCTTGATATAGTCCATTCTATTCTTGAATAACTCTGTTAGGAAGTATTTCCTAACATTAATCTTAACTTTACCTCTTTGCAATATCTATCCAGTGCTCCTAGTTCTGCCCCTGGACAGTCCTCCAAATACCTGAAAATGGCTATCCCATCCTTCCTTGAATCCTGTCCCAAGTCTTCTCTTCTCCAAGCTAACTGTCCCCTTTTCCTTCAACAAAGATTTATTGAACCACTGCAAGTCCCTTCATTATTCTGGTTTGCCTCTTCTGAATGCTCTCAAGCTTAGTGATGTCCTTTTAAAAATGTGGTGCCCAGAACCAAACACAATATTCCAGTTGTGAACTGACCAGGACAAAATACAATGGGATTTATCCTCTCCCTTCTTCCAGACACTATGCCTGTCCTGATGCAGCCTCTGCTCAGACAAGCTTTCCTCACTTCCACACCACAATGCTGACTCATAGAGAGCTTGCAATTCTCTAAAATGTCTGTATCTTTCTTGAACAAAACGTTGTCTACTTTCCCCATCTTATATTTGTGAAGTTGGGTATTTCACAAGGCCACTCATTTCATTATTGGAAAGCTCAGGAGTCTGCCCTGAGAATTTATTTCTGATAGATCATTAAATTCATTGGTGTAGATGCTCCTCCTATAGTTCCCCATCCTGTGTGACTGTTGCCCATGTCACTGCATAAATCCTCCAAGGAGGCCCTGACAGTGAGCTATTGGGGAAGGGGTTTACTTCATTTTTTTCTTTTTCTTAGCAATATGTTTTATGGATATTTTTTCTCTTTACAGAAACTGTTTTCATTCACACAGCACCTTGATCATAGTGACTGCTTGTGGAACAAATGAATCCATCCAGAATACTAGAGACTTTCTATTGGATGTCTTGGGGTATCTAGTGTACACTCAGGCTGTCCATGTAGCATTCTTATTATATGAAGGGCATGTGTGTGTGTGTGTGTGTGTGTGTGTGTGTGTGTGTGTGTGTAACAGAGAAAGAGAAATGGAACTGAACACAGGACTCCAAAATATGATACAATCAGCAGAGACCACCATGACACCATGACCTTCCCTGACTAGGTCACTATACTCTTATTACTGTAGCCTACAATCACTGGAAGAGAGAAGGGAGGGAGAGGAAAGGCATAATTCCTTTCTTTTTAACTTTGCAGTGGAGATTTTCAGAAAGCCTCTCTTTTGCCATCTTGCAGGTCATGTGATCACAGCTGTGCTTCTGGTTAAGGTTGACTTACCTAAAGCCAAAGGGTCCTTTTCACTCCCCTGTAGGAGGACAATAATATTACACTGCCTGGCAATGCTATGAGGAAAACTTTAATGATAAGCCCATAGCTGACTGGTGGTAAAGCTTAGGTAACTGAGTCATTCCAGAGTAATGGTTTGTTGCCTATATTCAGAACTGAAGGAAATGCTAAATTTCAGTTACAGGTTAGTGAAACTAAAGATGTAATTTTTTTCCCACATCCAAGCTCAAGGAATACTTGAAATCTTTCATGGTCCCTAGACTAGGAACTCCTGCCCTAGGGGCCACATTAATCGGCTTTAATTCAGTCTTTCCAGTTCCAATAACATCTGATTTAGACTGAACCCACCAAGATGCCATCTGAGGGCAGTTAAAAAGGGTTCAAGACCATGTCCACAGAGAGTACTTTAAAGTTTTAATCAATACACGAGGCCTACCAAAACCTGACAGGGAATGCCTGGTCAGTACTTTATACTATGGGGGATTCCTCTATCTACCACCTACTTCACTGGCCTGAAGGTGTTCTGTCACCCTCAAAGTCTAGAGAAATTAAAAATGATGACGATAAATCATCATCATCGGATGCCAAAAGGTCCCAGTACCAATAGGCTCTGTGCCTCTAGCCCTTTATTATTGCCCCAGATACACCTTGTGAGGAGTATTGTTATTATTATAATACCCTTTACTAGGTGTCTTATTCTCGTTATTATTATCTCCCAGATACACTTTATTAGGCTTCTCAAAACTGCTTTAGTCTCAAAGTCAAGGAGCATGAATGCTGCTCCCTTCATTGTAAAAAAGTAATCTGAGAAGTAACTGCAGAGTTTTAAAGGTACTCTATCCTCTCCTGTTTCTATAATCAGCCTTTTAAAACTCATGATACCAAACCCAATTTAATCCCTTCAAAGAAGAAAGGTTAAAGAAAAGATTTCTTCCAGTCTACGCAGCAATGCTGGATAAATACACAAGCAGCCTGCTCTTTGTTTTAGTGAGGGGAAGGGAGAGAGAAGAAAAAAGGAAAAAAAAGCCCTACCTCAACTTCAGTTATAAAAAATGATAATTCACACTTTGGATTCAAGTCCCATTAAATATTTCCCCTTTCCCTTTTTAAGCTGTTTTGTAAGAATCTAAGACTAATGCTATTTTGAGAGATGAACTGCTTAGGTAACATAGAAGCCGGGGTCAAGTTGAAAGGACATTTGTTAAAAAGGAGAGGGATAACTCATAGATGGTACAAAACTTTTTACTTTGGTATGTTTTAATAATATATTTCCCATCCTGCACCCACTCACCCTATACTCTACCAGCTCTTTCCACTAGGCAAGATTACTTACAGTACAGTACAACAAAAAGTTAAGAAGATAAATCTTTGGGAGCAAAGACTACTCATTAAAGTAAAAGAGTTTACAGTTGCCTTTCACATAAATGGTTAAAAACAACAAAGATTTCATAAAGACAAAAAAGAAAGTATCTAAATTGAGGAAATAATTTATCAGTCAAGAACAGCCACCCAACAAATATTGCTACTACACAAAGTAAGTTGTAAATGCTATCAAGGAGATGTTACTGACCTTTTACACCCTCCTCCAGCCTTTGCTTTTCTGTCAGATTTATTTGGGTCACATTCGTTCCTGCTACATAGATCTCATTGGTCAGGTTTAGAGCTGAGGTGCAGGGAGGGGCAAAAGAGCTACTGGAAGAAATATAATGATATTTTTCAGTGGAAAAGTCATACTTTTATTTTCTATGCTGAGACACTGATCTTGGGTGATAAGAAAAAGGAGAAGAAACCAAACCCAGCCAAGAGGCTTTTTTCTTTTAGTGAAAGGTTAGCTAATAAATACGCTGAAAAAATATGTCTGTAAGAGAGTAAGAAAACAAACTTAAAGAAGCAAGAATTATTGATAACTAGTTACTTTGGGTAGCTACATTGAATTGGACAAAAGATATTAGATGACTATTAGATATTAGATGACACTGTAGGAAAAGATGATAAATGTTGCAGAATCTCAGGGTTTTATAAGGGATGCCCAGGAGTGAAACTGTATATGAACTATAATCCCATCTACAATATCTCCAACATGTTGCCTTCCAAACTCTCACTGAAAATCTCCAATGAGTAACCCATTACCTTCCCAGGTAGCCCATTCTTCTTTTGATGGCTCTGACTGTTGACAAGTTTTTTTTCTTACATCCAACCTAAATCAGACTCTTTAAGAACTCTACCTAATAACTCCTAGTTCCATCCTCTGAGGACAAGAAAGCAATCAATCAATAGGCATTTATTAAGTACCTATTACGTACCAGGTATAATGTTAATACGGGGATATAAAGACAAAAATGAACGACCAAGGAGATTACATTCAATGGAAGGAGACAATATATTCTTAAATACATATATACAAGATAACTGGGGAGGGCACCAACAGGTAGAGGTAACAGGAAGTGTTTAGCTTATCTCTCTCCAGTGCCATTTACAGATTGAGAGGACAGACCTCTCAGGAATGACTGGCTTTGCCAGGACATTTCATGCACTGATTGGAGAGTATGACTCAGGTTTATGGGTGGTCTGAGATATTTTGATCACTCCTGATTTTGCTTCCTACTGAATAAATGTTATAGCTATTTCCTGTGCCTTACCACTTAGCAATTTTTTGTTTTATGTTTAAGAGTCACCAATTTACACCCATTGTGCAAATGTGAAGCACACCAGTAGGGGCTCAGGAGATAAAGTAGTAAGGAGGTGGAATGTATTCATCTGCCCACATACCAGGGTTATTCCCAGGATCCTGAGAAAATAGGTTGAGTAGTAGTATTAATACAGTGAACCATCCTCTAGGAACCCCAAACCTGGCAGTGTGAGTATAAGTTGGGCCAGTGAGCCAAGCCAAAAAGTTAGCATAGTGTCTATGTCATACTTCTTAGGCTCCACATACATGTCTACCTAGGTTGTAAGATCCTTGAAAGCAAATTATGTTTCACTTTTGTCTTTGTCATCCTAGTACCTAGCATAGTGTCTGCTACATGGTAGGTGATTAATAAACGTTTATAATTAACTGGCTGATTGATGAGCCCCAGTCTTCCAGAACCAATAATGTAGATGGTGGAACTTGAGCCTTAGTGTTAACGAAAGGCCCTCACCTGCCTGTATATCTGGTGGTAAATGGGAGGGCTGCAGAGCTGCTATACTGACACTAGGTAGAATAGGTATAGCCTCCAAGCAAGGCAGGCAGTCCAGTCCAAGGAACTCAATATACCTGTGAGCCCAGGAAGCCCATTCTCCAAATGGAGAGTCCAGTGAGAAGGTAGTAGAGGTCTCCTATTTGACTTGGAAATGGAAAACAACAGCCTTGGCAGGGCAGGTATAGCCCCTGAGATTGGAGATCCCAAGGCATTATATTTCCAGGGAAGGAAACCACCAAAATCACTTCCTTAACAGGCCTGGGAAATTCACCCTCACCAGTTACATCCAAAGGCAGCAACAGTGCTGGTTCTATCTAGTCCCTGGGCTCCTAGCCAAGAGATAACCTGAATTCAGATCAGCACAGATTAGGAGTAGAGCCCCTGGTCTTCAGGCACTGCAACTCTGATCTCCAGGAAGCCATCCCCTCTAAGAAAGGAGGCTCTGCAAAATCCATCCCCAGCTACTTACCAACGTATACCCAATTACAATTATACTGATAAGCTTTGTTACAGAAACATGTGACTGGCATTGTGAACAGAGGCCATTTCACAGTAAAGCAATTTCACAATAGTCAACAAAGGGAGGACAGCTGTTTCCTGGTTTCTACTGACACAGGATGGATCTGAATGGGGAATTCAGATAGATATTAAGGGCTTTAGAGAGCCTGCACCTTCTGTGCAAAGTGTTGATACTCCTTTGTCTGGACCTACTGATAAGAAGAAAGTCCCCATGTATACCAAAATATTTATAGTGGCATTTTTTGTGATAATTGGAAATAAAGAAGATGCTTATCTATTGCAGAACGGCTAAATATATTGTAGTATGTGAATTTAATGGAATATTTCTGTGGTTGTAAGAAATAATGAATGCGAATATAGAGAAGTATGGAAAGATATATTTGAACTGATGCAGAATAACGTAAACAGGGCTAAGAAAACAATACACCAATAATTACAACAACGTCAATGGAAATTGACAATAAAAGTGAATGTAGCAAAATTATAAAGATGAAGTTTGACTCAAAAGAAGAGTTATAAGCAGACACTTCCAACTAAACCCTTCCTGGAGGTGGGAGGTCCGGAGGTGTCACACATTATATGTTTTCTGACTTTTTCAATGAACTGATCAGTTGTGCTCATTTTTCCCTTCTTTTTTTATTTAAAAAAGGCATCAATAAAAACTTAAAAAAAAATAATGGCCAAGGATCTTATTCTCCTTAGGTTCCCATCTGGGGCAAGAGAGCTAGAAAGTAGAAGACTGAGCCATCACTGCTTAATTTCATTGTTTAATTGTGGATTAAGTCCTACATCTGGAATCAGGAACATCTGAGTTTGAATCTTGCCTCAGATACTTACCTATTATCGCTGAAATCCTAGGCAAGTCACTCAGCTTCTCTGAACCCAGTTTCTCGATCTATACAACAAGGCTAATAACGATACCAATCTCTAAGGGTGGTTGTCACGATCAAATGAGTTAATACATATAAAGCACCCTGCAAACTTTAAAGTGCTATGTAAAAGTTAGTATTATTATTGTTAGTTATTATCATTACATTAATGTAGCAGTAGATGTAGTTTAGAGTGGTGAAAAGCAATTCCATACGGAGGATAAAATGATGGAACAGGAATTAGGAAGATCTGGATTCACATACCACCCAAATATGTACCCCTAATCTCACTGGGCTCCACTTACCTCATTTCTAAAATGAGTAGGCTCAACCTGATGAACTCCAAGTTCCTTTCTAGCTCAAAATATATGATCTCCAATTGCATGATCCAGGGGTGGGGGAGTTTGAATAAGGGAACATGGCATGATCTGACCTTATGGACTCCCATGTGACCAAAAGGGCAATATTAATGCCCTGGATTAGGATCCAGGTTCAGGAACTCTGCTCAAAGCCACTTTATATTACTTTATGTCCCTAATTATCTGTATACTAGTACTAGAAATCTATGAATATGAATGAGAATTCAATTCGGCATACACTACATATTAAACTAGTTTTCAGTAATGGGAACTGAAAATAATCCGTGCTCTTAAAGAGTATATGATCTAGCTGTGTAAGATGGGGAGGAGTACACAAGATAATTATGGCACAAGGAAGGAAGACTGAAATAACCCCAAAGAAGAAGTCCAAAAAAAGTGCTATGAGAAATTTTGGGATTTAATGGCCAAGGTGGTATCCCTCAGTTGGGCCTTGAAATAAGGGAAAGATTAGCATGGACAGAGATAGCGAGGGAGATAGGAGGGAGCCTATCCTCCCCATTAATGGAGGATATCCTACACAAACAAAGATGAGAGGCAGCAAAACAAGACCAAAGATGAGCAATAATACAGTTTGGCTGAAGGGCTGGTTAAAGCTGGCCAAGTAGTTGGAGCCAGATTGTGAAAGGTCTTTAATATGTGAAAATATTTTGCTGAATTTCTAAAGAATCCATTCATTAGGGTGAAGTTTGTTGTAGCCAATGTGATCACAATATAAAGAATCAGAGTTTGAGAGTAGGATGAGACTTCAACATTGATCTAGTACAAATAGAAATCCCCATTACAACATCCTCAACAATTCATCATTCAATCTCCAATGAGAGGGAATACATGCCTTCTTCAGGCAGGCCATTTCCACTTTGGACAATTCAGCGGTAGCTAGGTGGTACTGTGGATTGAGCATTGGGCCTGGAACCAGCAAGACCTGCATTTAAATCCAACCCTGTGTGGCCCTGGGCAAGTCACTTAACTTGTCTGCCTCAGTTTCCTCAACTGTAAAATGGGGAAAATAATAGCACCTACCTCTCAGGGTTATTGTAAAGATCTATGAGATAATAGTTGTGAAGTGCTTAGTACAGTGGTAGGTGCTTAAAAATGCCTTCCTTCTCTCTTTCTTTCCCTCCTTTCTCCCCTCCCTCCCTCCCCAATTGTTAAGAAGCTTTTCTTAACATGGAGACACTTCAACATATTACACATATACCATCTAATCCTTCTAACAACAGCCCTTCAAATACTTGAACATTTCTCTCTCCCCTTCCCCCAGCCTTCTCTTCTCCAGGCTGAACATCCCAGGTTCCTTCATTCAAATTGCATAAGACCAGGATCTGAGGCTGCTCTTGTTGCCTTTGGATACTATTATTGGATAGTTATTCAACAGTGAGCTACTTGAGAGTAGTGACTGTGGGTTTTTTTAAAAATTTCTTTGTATCCCCAGTACTTAGCACAGTTGCCTGGCACATACTAGTGTTTAATACGTGATTACTGATTACTGACTGATTGATCAACGCCCTTCCTAAACTGTAATGTCTAGAACTGAACAGAATGGTCCAGTTGTGTTCTGAACAGGGGAGAGAAGGCTTATCATCATCCTCTTTTTTAATCCATATCTGTGACTTCGTTGGTTTAAGAGATTACCAAGTTGAAAACTCCTTCTACCAATGTGTATCAGCAACTGTTTGGCAACTTGTAGTCTTAAAGGGTTGTCTGGGTTAACTGAGACTCAGTTAAATGACTTGTCCAAGGTCACAAAGCCAGTCTACATCAGGAAAGGAGTTGACCTTAGTTCTTTATAACCCTGACTCTGGCACTTTAATTCACTCAGAGTGTAATACAGCCCTCTCACCACCTCCTTATTCCTAAGAATTATGCTTCCCTTAATGCAGTCCAAGGCCTCATTATCTTGTGGGGCTGCCACATCACACTGCTGACTTCTATCAAGTTTGCTTTCCATTAAGACCCTCTGGTCTTCTTCCGACAAATACTGTCTAAACATGCTTCTTTTCTAACCTTGTATTTGTGAAGCTGTTTTTTTAAAAACCAAGTTTAAGACTACATTTATCCCTATTAAGTTCCATCTAATAAGATTCAAACTCAATGCTCCAGCCTGACAAAAAATTCCTTTCCCCCCCTGCCAATAGAATATAAGTACCTTGAAGGCAGGACTGTTTTGTTTCTGCCTTTGTATCCTCAGGGCCTAAAACAGTACCTAGATCATGGGACATGCTTAATGCTTGCTGACTCAAGATCTTTTGAGATCTCTCTGGATCTAGCCTCCCAGATTCATGACCTCAGCCTTATCATAGACTCCTTACTCTCCTTCATATTGCATGTTCAATCAGTTGCCATATCTTGCTATTTCTACCTCTATAACATGTTTCACAACTGACTCAGTTACACAATAACCACTTTTGTTTTGGTTTCCATCACTTCTCAACTAGTCTACTGATCTGGCTGTTTCAAGTCTCTTCCATTACAATTTTTTCTCTATACAACATGATTTTCCTTAAGTGCAGATCATATTGTAGTATTCCCCTACTTAATATTCCAGGGGCTCCCTGTGGTCCTTGGATAAGATATAAATTTCCCAGATTGGCTTTTAAAGTTCTCCCCATCCTGGTCCCAATCTATATGTCTAAGGTCATTCATTATATACGATCCCTCTTTGCTCACTTTATGGTCCAGTCAAATTCTCCTCGTTTTTCAAATACAACACTTGGATTCCTATCTTCATGTCTTTGTACTGGGCACTTCTCCCTGCTTAATCCAATATTATTTCTACCTCATAGAATTTCTATCTTTCTTTAAGACCCCGTTCAAGCACTATCTTCTATACAAAACCCTTTTTGATTTTCCCCAAAGGCAAGTGCCTTTTTTTTTTAAAATTATTCTGGATATAGTTTTATTCCATATACATTTATATATGTACACATTGTCTCCACAGATACAATGTAAACACCCGTAGAATAGAGCCTGTTTCATTTTTAAATCTGGTTTCCAATTTATCTATTTCTTCTCTAAGTTTTATTATCACCCCACTTATTATTTTAAATTTGTTGACTTTCTAATTACTAAATTTGTATTCAGTTCATTAATCCTCTCTTTTTCTACTTTGTTAATACATATTTTTAAGGATATAAATTTTCCCTTGAGGAATGCTTTAGCTGCATTCTAGAAAATCTGGTATGTTGTTTCTTCATTATCATTTTCTTCCATATGATTATTAATTACTTCTATGATTTATTCTTTAACCTACTCATTATTTAGGATATCTTTGTAAGTCTCTATTTGAGTCTGTGTTTTTAGTTTTTGCTCCCTGAAATGATTATTATGTTTATCAAAATATGGTGTACAAAGGATACGTTTGCTATTTCAGCATTATTTTGTGCCCTAATAGATGGCCAATTTTGGTCAATAGATGGTCAACGTTCGATACGTTGCTAAGAAATATGTATATTCTTGAGCAGTGCCATTTAGAATACACTGCAAGTTTTTTAGCTCTAATTTCTCCATCAATTTGCTCAGTTTTATATTTTCCCTTTTTTTCTGTTCGATTTGTCCAAAACTGACACAGGGACATTAAAACCGCCTGCTATTATTATATTACTGTCTATTTCTTCTTGCAATTCAATTAATTTTCCTTTATGAATTTGGATGCTAAGGTATCTAAATTTTTTTTTACCTGCTCCAAATTCTTTTGGAACAGTTAAGTTAATGCTAATATTAATCCATTGTCTATAGTTTCTTTTTGACTTAGTGTAGTTTCCATGTTTACCTCTTTTTAAGCAGTGAATTTTTGGTTTTGTTTGTCTGATAACATGATTGCAACCGCAGCTTTTTTTTTTTTAATTTGCCTGATGCATAGTAAATTTTGTACCAGCCCCTCATTTGTATTCTATGTACGTCTTTGCTTTTGAGGTATGTTTCTTGTAAGAAGTTGACTGTGGCATTTTGTTTTCTTATCCAATCTGTCACTCTTTTTGATTGTTCTGTATTATTTAATATATTTCCATTTAAAGTTATGCAAGTTAGGTTTCTTTTTGTCTCTAACATTGTTTATTTTTCTGATTTGGAAGGAGGGGCAGGTTCATTTTCTTCTGCAAAGACGGTGCTTTGTCTCTTCAGTTATTTTTGCCTAATCTGCTTTTGAACATGGTAAGTGCTTAAAAATGCTCATTTATTAACTGAGTCCTTCTCCACTCCCATCCATTCTCCATACGTCTAAGGAACTGATAGTCTCTGAGAGTTAATCTATCACTTCTTTATTCAATCAACTCTAGTTACCTCACTATTTTCTTTAGTATTAAATGTAAACTCATGTTATTTGGCTTTTTAAGTCCTTCACAACCTGAGTCCCATTTTGAGCCTCATTATCCATTACTCTCTTTTCCAAATATAGAGGACAGCCAGTCAAACTGGCCTTTTTTTGCTTCCCCAATATGACATTTCATCTCCTACCTGTGTTTTTGCATTGGTTGTCCTCTTTGACTGAAAATGGCTCCTCACTTCTGCCCCCAGCCAAATCCCCTTACTTTGTTTAAGACTCAACTCAAGCATTTAAGTCATTCTTCATGTCATCACTTGCTAGTGCCTCCAGTCCCTGACTACGTTGCATTTAACAGCTTTGTATTTATTTTTGTGTGTGTGTATTTTTGCATGTATTTTCTCCCATGCCTGGAATGCATTCCCACTTCACCTCTGTCTTTTGTGTCACTTTGGACAAGTCATTTCCCCTCTCTGGGTTTCAGTTTCCTCATCAGTAAAATTAAGGGAATGACCTTTTAAGACTATTTCTACTTTTAAATCTATCACCTAATAATGCTAATGATGACTGTGCCATCCAGGATATTAAGCTTCCAGTTTTGTATCATTTACAGATTTGACAATAATGTTATCCACCCCGGTAATTACCAAAAATGTTAAATATACAGAGTCAAGCACACATTCCTGGTGTGCTCTACTGGAAGTATCCTTCCAAGTTGACACTGAAACAGTAAGAAGTACTTAGACCCACAAATCTCTAGCTATGCCCAATACCAACTGGGAAGAGGATGAGAGACAGAGAGAGAGAGAGAGAGAGAAAGACAGAGAGAGACAGAGAGACAGAGAGAGAGAAGGTGGGGGGAGAGGGTAGGAGAGGGAGTGGGAGAAGAGAGAGAGAGAGGTGAAGAGAATTTATTATAGCTGGTACAAGAAAAAGGCCACAAGAAAAAGGAAGAAGGTTCTTGGCAACCTAAAAGTACCTAGAGCAAAAATAGTAGTCAAAAGCTATTAGCAATATTTCAAAGATTGGGAAATCATTAAATCCTGTCTTTTTAAGATAACTAAATGAACAATAGATAAGGAAGGATGATAGCTACTGGCCAGTGGATACTCCACATAATTGACCATATTTGCTAATATAGAAAAGGCTCATTTTATTTTACAATCCAATATAAAGAGAAATAGAATTTAATGATTGGGGATAGCATATGCCTTCAAGATTGTTCTTAATATTATGGAAAAAATCCTCAAAGTTTAAAATAACACCATTTAAATACAATAGATATCTAAACAGATTTTTAAAAAATGACATCCTGGGGCAAATTAATTGATCCACAAAATAAAAAATGGATCCCAGGTCTATATTATTGCTCTTATAAAGAAACAGTCAGCAACTGTTATATACAGGGTACCAATCACTGTGAAGGTAGTCCCTGTTTTCTAAATGAAATTTACTTTCTGTTACTTGGTGCTGTCTAAGAACCTACAATCCCAGCAAAAAAGAATAGAGAATATGGACCTAAAGGTGACTTAAACACTAATGGACCCCAAGAAAATACACTTACTAAAAAAGACAAAGCCATGTCTCTCAAATGTACAGAACAATTGAAGAGGGGAGGGGAGGGTGGAAAGATATATCTAATCCTCAAATCACTTTAGGACCTCTAAGACTAACAGTTCCTCTGGGGCTCTCAAAATCATCTGATCCATTTCATCTGTGAAGTACATACCTACCCCACACAGGGCAGCTAGGTGGTGCAGTGGATAGAGCACCAGTGCAGGAGTCAAGAGGACCTGAGTTCAAATCTCACGCCAGACACTTGATACTCACTAGCTGTGTGACCTTGGACAAGTCACTTAACCCCAATTGCCTCATCTTAGGTTATCTCCAGACATCCTGATGAATATCTGGTCATTGGATCCAGATGGCTCTGGAGGAGAAGGAGGCTGGTGATGTGCACAGCCCTTCCTCACTCAAAAAACAAAGTCAAGTGCAAGTCATGTCATTACTTCTCTGATGGCATGGTCTTCTTCAGCAACGAAAGACAAACACACATACACCTACCCCAACATGGGTTACTTGCATAGTCTGCTGCAAAGTGCCACAGATTAGAACTCTGTAGACAAAACAATAAGACTCTGCCTTCGCTATTTTGGAATAATCACCATTAGCTCCAAATGCCAAAACTGAACAAGTAAGAATATCATAATACCTGGAGGGAGAGTCTCCACATTTTGTGCTTTGTCGTCCCCATTGTTACTGTGCAGGTCTTTCTTTTTAATTGGGTCAATCTCATTCCAGTCCTCCTAGAGGAAAAGAAAAAAGATATCAAATGGTTTGTTTGTTTTTCTCTTTAAACACATATCCCCTCTACCTTCAACCCCACCAGGCCTTATCAAAGTGTTGAGATTGCAAGGGAAGAAAAGTGTAGAAATTATTTTCTTTCCAGTGATTTTTCTTTTTGTTGGTTCATATTTTCCTTTAACATCAGGCTTTGAGTAGAAATAATTTCAAGAACTCAAAGATATCACTATTTGGGCAGGGTGGAGGTGACCGTGAGGAAAGCCAGGAAGAAGAAATTGTTAAGTCCATAGTATACTATAATTTTGCAAAATTACACCTGTCAGATTCTTATCTATCCAATTCCTGCCCTGATGTCTCTTCACAGGACGGAGCCTCTGCTTCCCAAAGGCCATCACTGGAATGCCCAGTAGGATAGGCTTCCAAATTGGAACAATGGCAGGCTACTGCTATACTGCAAAGATTAGTGCAGCAAAGTTCAGAGATTCTCATTACCATAAGTCATAGGGAATGACAATAACCTAGTAAAGACAGCCTAAGGAATTTCAGTTTATACACATGGAGGGAGTATCTACACTGACAATATCATGGTTCCTTGAACTAAATATATTTACTAAAGTTGATACAATGAATACGCATTTATTAAATGCTTAGTAGGTGCTAGACACTCTTGTTGTTCTGTCGTTTCAGTCATGTCTTACTCTTTATGACCCATTTGAGGTTCCCTTGGTAAAGATACTGGAGTGGTTTGCCATTTTCCTTCTCTAGCTCATTTTACAGATCAGCAAGACTGCATCAGGAAGATACACACTGAGGCAAATAGGGTAAAGTGACTTGCGCAGGACCATACACCTAGTAAGTGTTTGAGTGTTAGACACTGAAGAGAGGCACTACGGTATATTGATTCTCTCCTAGACTTGAAGTCATGGAGACCAACCAGTGAATTCCTGGTAAGTCATTTAAACCTCTTTAAGCATCAGTTTTCTCATTTGAGAAATGAAGATAATAAGATTTTTCTCATATGATAAGATATCATGTTAAGAGCTTTGCAACCTTAAAACACTCTATAAATGACAGCTATTATTTTGATCTAACCCAGCCCTGCATTGGTTTGTTTTTATCAATACCTTTCATTTCTTTGAGTTTGGCTGAATGCTACATGTTCTTTAAATTCATTCTAGCTCCAGTATTCTACAAATAACAAAAGGAGAAAAACCAATTGCTTTGTTTTTTCATTAGGCTCACTCACTAACGCCCCTCTAGAACTACTTCTCAGCCAGTGGAATGAAACTGTGAATGGAGGGTCAAGGTGCCTTGACCCTATTTCTGTTCAGTGAATTTACTTCTAGAAAACTTCATCAACGCAAAATCAGACTAAATAATAATACCACCATCGATCACAGAGCTGAATGTATTTTCCACATACCTTCAACATGGTTCCTGAAACCAAACTATAATGGGGTTTATTCACATTTCTTTCTTATACAGCTCAAATGAGAAGTACCCCCACAACTAGCAATTTTGTCTACTGTACCTGAAGCACTGTCATCTAGCCATTTTTAAAAAAGAAAATCCATAGTTGCTATATATCCGATCAGGGCTAACAAGTCAACCTTCAGAGAGGCAGAGAACAAACCAACACACAGCACAAACTCACTCAGCCAGATCCGAATATTTAAAACATTACGGGCTCTGAGGTTTGGAAAACTTTCTAACTGAAAACATTTTAGCTCTTTAAATTATAATGTACACAGGGGCTTTTCAACTAGTGAAATAATTTAGCAATCAAGCCAAGGAACTCTTTTTTTTTTTTAAACAAATGCAAATTCCTCTGCCAAACCAGAGCCACATTTCCATTCAAAAGTGAAATGGGTATTTACTAAGAGGGTAGAACCTAAGCCTCTGAGCTCAGCTTTCCTTTAGTTTTTAATCCAACAATGAAGCTATCAAGCTAAAGTTACCAAATCACTGTTGTCATGGAAATAACAGGCTACTGTGTCACTTACAGAATCATGAATTCACTGAAAAACTGAGCAGAAAACGCCTGAGGTTCAGGAGGGAAGCAGCCTTTAAAAATCTTAACTAATTAACCTGGGTCTTTTGGTTTTTAAAGTCAATCCTGTGTCAGCAACCTTTCAAACAAGAGGTGGCAAGTGGGCAACCTCTGTTCTTTCATAGATTTTTTCATAGATAATGGGAACACAAATTTAACCATGTCATTCCCTTCCTCAAGAAGCTTCAGTGACTCTCTACTGCTTTCAAAATAAAATACAAATTCATTTCTTTCGTATTTAAAGTCCTTCATAATCTGTGAAAAGAGCTTCTGCTCAGGAGTTGGATGACCCAGATTTAAATCCCACTTCGGACACCTCTTCCCTGTGTGACCTTAGGCAAATCCCTTAACCTCCCCAAGCTTCAGTGTTCTTATCTGCAAAATGAAAGGGTTGGAAGAGATGGCTATGAGATTCCATCCAGCTCTACCTCTCTGATGTTAAGGTCTAGTCCAATATTTTACTCTTCACCACCTACCTCCAGGCTTATTCCAGGCTTGCTATTCTCTGTATATTCTATCTCCTATCTTGGTATCTTTGCACAGGAGTTGTACCTTTCCATGGGATGGTATCCTCAATGCCTAGCACAATGTCTGGCACATAACAGGCCCTTCAGAATACTGAGTTAAGTTGTTGTTGCTTCTCCTTTGTTCTCAAAGAGGACCATGGCATCAGGAAGATGATGCCATGATCTGCAAGTAAAGTGGATTTAAGAGAAGGAGGACTATGCAAAGTCATCAGCCTTACTTTCTCCTCTGGCACATCTGGGTCCAGCGGCAAGATACAGATCAAGATGATCGGAGATTACCCTCCCTGAGTAGAGTATGACCCCCAGTGAGTTAAGCAGAACTGAATAATTAAAAGGATTCCCACAAAGCAGAGCCAGTACATCATTCCAGATCTGTCTGGTGGCAGAAAAACAGCCTGAAGTCCATCTTGCCACAGGAGTGCCACAAGTCACCAACCACATTTTTCAAATTTAAGAATAACATTATCATCTTCAATGAAGTTTCATTAGATTGTATTTTCAAATCATCTACCACTTGACTCAGGGGGTAGAACTTTTCCTCAGAAACAAGATCCGACCAGTCCAAAGTTAAACATGACACACCCACATCCCTCACAAAGCAAGATTTGAGATAGGAGGCAAGAGAAAATTACAACAGCCCTAAGCAAAACTGAGAAATTTGCTTTTAGCACCCCTAAGTCTTTCTTTTATGTGTCTTTTATTTAGATTCTTTGGCAACTTCTTCCAAGCATACATGACATAGAACCATCCAGCCCCAAGCTATCAAAAATAACCTCTAGTTGTCAAATTTAAAGCATTAGCTTGCTCAATAAGGGCTCTCCTGGGTTGCCTTGAAGTGACACCACCTGACAAGGCTTCTTCTTCCATGTGTAAGGATGCCTGCCTGTCCATTTGTGTATAAAATGGCCTATTAAGTGACTACAATGATCTCCAGAACCAAAACATTAATGATAGTGGCAACTGGATACCATGACTAGTAGCCCAGACTTGGAGTCAGGAAGACCTCAGTTCAAATCTGACCAAAGACACTTAATAGCTGTGTGACCCGGGGCAACTCATTTAATCTCTGTCTGCTTCAGTTTTCTCATCTGTAAAACAGGGATAATAATGGTACCTTCCTCACTGGGTGGCTGCAAAGACAAAATGAGATATGTGTAAAGTGCTTTGCAAACCTTAAAGTATTTTATAAATACTAGTAGTAGTAGTGATAATATTAAATATTATTATGAATTTATTTCATAATCAATAATGATTGTGGTAATATACTCTATTATTACTATAGCAAAGAATTCATTTAAGGAAAGTTGTGAGAGTCATATATGCCAAAAAACAAAATCCCATACCAAAAAAGAAAGTAGAGTTCTAAGAAACTGTTATGAGTTATGGTTTCTCAAGTAAAAACTTCACCGTGTTCCAAAAAGCTGAACTAATTATTTGGGTTCGGAGTTAAGAAAGGAATATGAAATTAACTATCACCTGAATAACTAAAATAACAGCGAAGCAACAAATTTCAGATGTCCCAAAAAAGTAAATGGTCACATCCAACTGAAGTGACTGATGTCCACTGATATGTCAACCAAACAGCAAGTCAAAACCTGTGGAGATAATACAATCTAGTTCACTACCTATCTAATCCTTAACTGTCCAAGGCCTATCTGAAGTCCATCCTTTCCTATGAACCTTCCCTGAAGAGCACTATAGCTAGCAATCAACGAATCTGGGAACTATTGTTGACTTAAACGTTGTAGACCTCAGTTTCCTTGAATGTTAAAAAAAGGGGTTGGACTAGAAGACTTCTCAAGTCCCTTCCAGTTTTGAAAATTCTATTCTGTCACTTATCACTATTCAATTACAAATACCATTCTATCATCTGTAATGGTTGCCCACACCGTTACTGTTTTGACTCTTGGCTAATTCAATTAGGATCACAGATTTAAAACTAGACAGGATCTCAAAGTTCACCTAGTCTAATACCTTTAATTTACAGGTGAGGAAACTGAGGCTCCTAGCAGTTAAAATGTCTTGCCCCAAAGTAACAGGTAACCAGAGCTAGGCCTTATGCATAAGTGCATTTTATTATCTTATTTTCCTATACCACCTGTTTCCTCTATGTTAGTCGTTTCCCACAAATGGTTTTAAACTACTTTATGCAGAGGTCTGGATCACTGAAAACCTCCAGAAAGACACCTTGGGCAGGTGCTTCCTTTACTGTCTTCTAGGTAGCAAAAGGGGTGGAATCTGGCTCACCACAACAGGAGTAGTAGGTGAAACACCCTATTCTAGTGGTTTTATTTGTGGAGCATCTCTCTGTTATTGGAAGAAGTGCTTACCCATATTATTCAATAAATATTTCTTTCCTTTCTTTCTAAATACTCATTTTAAAAATACTTATTGCCTGGGGTGGTGGTGGGGGGAAGTTAGGGATGAGGTCATATATTTTTCCTGTATTCCCCCATAGGACAAAGAAAGTACTAGCCAGGCACAGTGTGAAGTGCTCTATAAATATTTGTTAGAAAGAAATAAATGTGTATTAGACTTCTCTAGATGTCTGGTTTTTCTGAACTGCTTTATAGCTTCAGGCTGACTCTCTCCCAAGACCTCTTCATCCTCTTTCCTGTATATTTACATATGTTGACAAGGAAATGGGTGGCTAAAGGAGGATATCAATGCAAAGGAAATGGGTGGTGTCAGTTCATAAAGGGAGATGTCAATACACAGGAAAAAAAGCTTTCCCTATCATCCAAATGCAAGTATCTTCAGGTCACAGTCCCTCCCAATATATCAGATGATGTTTGCCTTGTTAGAAGAAAACTGACAGTGTAGGCCAGGGTCTTCCTTTCTTTTAGTGACAAGGATATACCATTTAGTTTAAAGAGGAACAGTACAGTATGATGCCGGGTCAAAAATGGCAAAGAATTTTAACTCCCTAAACCAATGAGAAAGCTTTTACTCTCTATGATTCAGATCAATGTCAGGTTTGAGGGTGGAGAGGTGTTGATGCTGAATACATAATGAGAAAAATGCAAGCAGGTGATGCTTTTAAATACATGGTTGACCAAGTCAAGAAACTTTCCTAGTAGGGAAAGCTGATTCTACACTACTTTGCCAAAAGAAAAACGTTGGCCTTTTAAACATGACATTTTCCCTGATCTTCTCTCCTATTAGCTAAAATTGACCTCTCTCTTCTTGAATTGTTCAGGCTACTGTTTTCTATGTACTTAATCATTTTCTTAAACATTTATTTAAATACATGCCTTGAGAGCAGAAGCTGTTTTTTTTTCTTTCATCTATGCATATTCAGTAGCTGGTACAATGATATAAGGACTTGTTCTGTGAAGTTCGGATTCAGTCAAAGGGCCACATTTGGGGACCTAGAAAGCTGAATGTGGCCTTGAGGCCGCAGGTTCCCAATCCCTGTCTTATATATACTGGGACCTTATAAATGTTTGCGAGACTTAATTTGGACCTTTGGGCAAGTCACCTAACCTCTTCAGGTCTGTATCCTCACGTGTAAAATAAGGAGTGTGGGCTAGTGGTGCAACAGATAGAGAGCTGGACTGGAATTGAAGAACTTAAGTGCAAATCTGCCCTCAGAAACTTGGGAGCTCTGCAACCCTGGGCAAGTCACTCATCTTCTGCCTGCTTCTATTTCCTCAACTGTAAAATGGGGTTGATAACAGCACGTCCTTCATAGGGTTGCTGTGAGAATCTACAGAGAGATTAGTAAAGTACTTAGCAAATGCCTGGTCTCCTCCCCAACCCCTCCCTTCTCTTGAAACTGGCATGAGGTAATTGCCGTCAATACACAGAATGCTTTAAGTCCCCAACAGGGTACAATCTGAGGATTTAAGGATGGGTAAGTTTTTAAAAAATCAATACAAAATTAATCCAAAGAACCTAGGTTAAAATCCTGGCCCTGCCAATAATGAAGTATGATCATGGGCCTCAGTTTTCTCATCTGTAAAATGAGAGGAATTAGAATAAATGATCTCTAAGGTCCCTTGTTTTAAATCCTAGGATACTATGGATACACTCACAGCTGGAAGTAACCCAGTGAATGAGCTGTTGATGAGACAAAGGCTTTGTTCTAAGTTCCCTCAGGGAGATGCCAATCAAAAATGTAACCAATATACAGCTGAGCTGCTAGATTGCATTGTAACACATTGACAGTAATACTGTTATAACAAAAATAAATGTAGAAGCCTTCATGGAATCTGGAAAACAAAAGAGCCCCACGGTATACATTTATCTTTGTTTCCATTCAGTCATTTTAACCATATCCAACTCTTCATGAACCCATTTAGGGTTCCCTTGGCAAAGATGCCAGAGTGATTTGTTATTTCCTTCTCCAGCGCATTTTATGGATGAGGAAACTGAGGCAAAGAGGGTTAAATGACTTACCTAGGGTTACACAGCTGATAAATGTCTAAGGCCAATTTGAACTCAGATCTTCCTGACTCCAGGCCAGGTACTCTATCCACTACACCACCTAGCTGTCGGCATTTAATCTTTGCCTCTCCAACACTTTGTTATGCAGAAGAAACTGTGTTCTGACCAGATAACATACACATCAGAGCAGGTACATGCCTATAAGCAGGAAGGTGCCTGTACATAGTAGAGATCCAAGATGATATTCCTTTTAAGATTGAACCTCTTTTATTCTTACTATTTTCATTAAACATTCTTCTACTACTAATCTGGTTTTATAAGTAGCCTTTTCTACCAGGAAGGAAATGTATGGCCCAGATGACAAGTATCTCAGTTACATTTCTTACTGAGAATTAAGAAACTGATATTCTAGTTTATTAATCAATCGTGTTGGTTAGGTTCAAACAAATGAGTTCCTACATCTGGGTGGGCTAATAAAATGGAGTTCCTGAGATTTTAGAGCTGAGGACCAGACCATATCCATGTGGTATAACAAAAGTCTTATGTTAATTTTATTTCTATCTAAAATGCCACTGGCATTCCAGCAAATTGGCATGTTTTCAGAACAGGCAATTCCAACAGATTTGCTTTATGGGCTACTTATGAAAAATAATGTCATGTAAATGTCCACCAGCTGCAATACAAAACTTAGCTCTAAAAAGAACAGGAAACAGAACTGAGGGTTTGAATAGATCTTTAGAGACCTCGTTCACATCACTGATTGTGCAAACAGGGGGAGCTGAAGGGCAAGGATGGGAGATATCTTACCAGAGGTAGCAACCTCTTTTCCCCTACTTTCCACAACTCCCCAGCAACATACTTCTCAAGGATGAGGACCCAGAGAAGTTCAGCTGACATAGTTCTGGCTGGATCGGACTGCACAGGTGTCACTGTCTCTTGTCCAGAACTTATATACGCTGTATAATCAAGTCATGAACCCCAACAGGAATGGACACTCCCTCAACCCCTGCAAGACCGATGATGCTGGGAGAAGATGCAAAACAAAATCCCTCAATAATCCCTCTTGGACTCTCTTCATCTTCTCAAACCCAGGTAAAAGGATTACTCATTGAGTTAGGGGCAAGAGTGGAATTATTCATTGAATTAGGGGTAGGATTAGAAAGAGCTGGGCATAATTACTCATGCATATATGCCATGACTTACCAATATTGCCACATAAAGGCTGGTATCAGTCTCCATGATCTACTTTGCCGTGTGTATTAGCAATCTGTAGTGCTGGCTGACCCCTGCCTCTTCCCAGTCCATGGCATCTATATCTCCTAACACATTGCTCCAAAATAAGGAACAAATTAAAGCTGATCTTTGAAAAACTCATTATAGATTTTATCTGTAGACTGTAAGCTCCAGGACCTAGCACAATGTTCTACATACAGTAGGCATTTAATAAACAGGAGTGCTGGGCTTTTGCTGTCCTTGTAATATTTATGCAATGGGGGTGGAGGGAGAGGAGGAAGCAAGAATGTGAAAACTGTTTCCAGGTTGCTCAGAAGCAGTCTCAAACACTGTGGCATAAGAACATACTTGGAAACAGAGAATTTCAGAGCTGGAAAAGAACCTTAGAGCTCATAAAATCAAGGGGTCCTCAGTCTTTTCTGGATGAGTAGTTATTCATCTTTAGCTATATCCAAAGCCTTAGAATGATGTCAGAAGATAATCCGTAAGGGAGAGGTGTTGCTAACTCAGGGAAGAGGGCTTAAGAGTTTTAGCTCTACCAGCAGAACAAAATGAACCTTCTGGGGACTACACGTTGACTCTAACTCCTTAATTTTACAAAAGAATCTGAGGACAAGAGGACAGCGCCTGGCAAACAGTTGGCATTTAATAAATTCTCTTCCCCTCCCTCTCCTCTACCCCTATTTACTGTTCATCATTCACTTCCCATTTCAAGGAAGGTAGGTAATTATGATGGATGTAGAGTTGGACCTGGAATCAGGAAGGCCTGAATTCAAATCTGACCTCCAAACTTACCAGTTGTGTGACCCTGAGTAAGGAAACTATTTGCCTCAGTTTCCTCAACTGTAAAATGGGTATATTAACAGCACCTATCTCCCAGGGTTGTTGTGAGGATCAAATGAGAAAATATTTGTGAAACCTTTAGGGCACAGCACTGGAAACATGGAGGGCACTACAAACAGGCTTATTCTTGCCCTTCTTCCTTCACCAGCAGAAGATGGATCTGCCTTATATAAAGCAACTCGAGACAGGATGGATCTTGAAGCCAACAAAAAACAACCACCACAACAACCCTTTTGATTGACAAGGAATCTATGAAGCCGGCAAACAGTGTCAGGCTCTGTCCAGCTTACAGAACTCTCCGCAGGGTCATCAAGAGTGGCTTATCATTACTTTTGTCTGAAGTATAGTCTACATACTTTTGAATGTAGATGTTCATTTGTCTTCAGGATTTTGCCCTACACCTCTACGTGTCATCAGTATTACTGTCTATAGAATTATAGTCATTAATATTCCATAATGATGCCAAAATATTTGGCAGAATAAAAGGACATAAATAGGCCTGTTTCTGTATTTAATCGTCCCCCCAATCCAAAATACTTTTTGTCTCTGTTACATTATCTCAGCTGACTAGACCATATGCTCAGAAGCAGATTACAGGCCTAAAAATACCATTTGAATGACAGGGTTTGATTTAATTTTTTTTTTGGTCCATCAATTGCCTATTTTCACAGTCATTTCAAGCTGTTCGATAACCATTAACCTTCATCCCCCAATATTAAATCAATGAACAGGTTTGGAAAATAGCTAAAATTTTCTATATCACATTCACTGAGAGTGATAATTTATATTCCCAGAGACATCTTGCTTCTAAAGAGTTCGAAGGACTTTGCCAATACGGTAACCTTGCTATTTCAACAAAGATTTATTTAAAGTGCCTACTATGTATAAAGTACTGTAGACACAAAAATCAAAATGAGAGGGAGAGAGGAATAGAGAAATCCTAATGGAACACCTTTCAAGGATTCTACGAGAGGGGTAAAGCGTGCATTTCACATTTAAGATTTTCTTTAAATACACGGAATAAAAAAAGATATCTGCATATGAAACTACAACTCTTATTATGTACAACTTGCTATTCTTTTAAATATATAATAAAGTCATCATATAAATTGCACATTTATTCCATGAGGTAGGAGCCCAGTAGGGAACAAAGCATGGTAGGCTACTTAATACTCTGTATTGTTGAATGTCACAATTACTCTCTGGGCTTGTTTTATTTTCTGTAAAATGGGCACAATAATAAAGTGACATTTCTATACCATATTATGGTTACAGGCTGCTTTATATACATGATCTTACTTCATCCTTATACCAACCCACAAGAGCTGTTAGTACAAACTATTCTGTCCATCTATGGCACCAGATTTAGATTCGCGGGTCTTAGTACCAGCATGACCTTGAACCTTCAGTTCCTCTTTGTCCCTAGGCCTCAATCTCCTCATCTATAAAATGAGCATGATGGACAAAATAACCTGTTCTCATAGTCACCCTCTACAGTAGGCAGTGCCATACTTGTCAAGCTCTCCCTCAAGACTGAGCTCAAATCCCACCTCTGATAGGAGGCCTTTCCCCTCTGAGATTACCTTCTATCAACTCTCTCTATATTTTCTATGTCCCTAATTATTTATAAGTTGCCTCCCATTAGCATATGAACTCCTTTATGGGAAGGACTGCCTCACAGTGCCTGGAAAATAGTAAGTGCTTATTAAATGAACTGAAAATAGTTGAGAGAGGAAGAAGACAGGTTTGGGAGCTAACAGCAAGACTGGGTTATGGACTTCACACATATAATATACATCAAATTGTTTGCCTTCTCAAGAAGGGGGGGGGGGCAAAAGGAAGGCGAGAATTTAGAACTCAAAATTTTTTTTAAAATGTTAAACGTTTTTACATGTCATTGGCTTCTAAAAACCCTTTCGTATGACTTATCTTATTTCAAATGAAATATTTTGTCTACATGTAACTGGGAAATATTTAACAAAATAAAAATAAATCAAAACATTTAAAAAGAGTAGGTCATAGAAGCAATCAAAAGTATTTTTTCTTTTAAACAGTACTTTATTTTTTTTCAATTAGACACATCAAGACAATTTTAACATTCTTTTTTTAAAATAAAATTCTGAGTTCCAAATTTTCTCTCCCCTTTCCCTTCCCTCCTCCCTAAGACAGGAAGCGATTCTATAAAAGTTATACATGCGCAGTCATGTCAAACACACGTCCATACTAGTCATGCTGTGGACAAAGAAACAGAAAAAAAAATCATGCCATACAAAAAAATGAAGAGAAAATACTGTCGGCTTCAATCTGCATTCAGACTCCGTCAGTTCTTTCTCTGGATGTGGATAGCATTTTCCATCATAAGTCTCTTGGAATTGTCTTGGATCAACAATCAGTAAATACTGATGGGGCAACTAGATGGCTCAGTGAATAAATCACTGGGTCTGGAGTCAGGAAGACCTGAGTTCAAATCTAGCCTCATATACTTACTAGCTATGTGACCCTGGGCAAGTCACTTAACCTCTGGGGTGGTGGGGGGTGCAATTTAGAAGCCTTGGAACCAATGCAGACTCCATTTGGAAAGGCGGATAGTGGCACCTTCGCATCTCGGCCACTTCATAGGTCCAGTGGCACCATTATAGGGACATTATATGAACTTGAGGCATGTGAGTGTTATGTAGCATTTCAACAGGACATGGTGGGAGACAATGGGGAAATGAAATGAGGATCCAGAGTTTCCATGGAATTTCAGTACAAGGCTTTAATTATAATCAAGGTCATTCTGCCTTTTCTATTGTTTCAGAAGCATTGCTTATGTTCAAGAACATCTGAAACAAACAGGATACCAAAATAATCACTGGGCTATTCTATTCAAGTCCAGATGAATTCAATTCAACATACTGAAGGTCAATAACTTTTTCCCCATCATATATGTACATGGCAAATTAATACCTTTGATCTGAAAGGACCTTGTCTGTCTTAATCATAAATGATGATTTTGCAGTCTTATTTTGGGCATTTTATTCTGTTTTACTCAGGTGGAACAGGGGAGGTGGAGTGGCTGTCTAGGCCTCAGTTTCCTCATCTGTAAAATGTCAGGGGCTAGAGCAGGTTGGATTAGATGAATAGGAATGGGGAGCACTAAATGGTACATAAGGATCCCTGTAGGTTACAGACTGAGAGAAAACCACATGTAAAGACAATCTGTGTTTTATTGTATTTTTATTGATTTTGTTAAATAGTTCCAAATTCCATTTTAATCTGGTTTGGGCTCAGTGTTTGACACCTCTGGACTAGATGCCCTCTAATTTTTCTTCCAGCTCTAAATCTATGATTCTATGAATACAAGCAGTAATAGTATAAACGTTATTCTATAAGTATTGGGGAGCCATGGAAAGTTTTAAAGTGATCAGTCACTGTTCTTAGCACAATGTATCAAAAATATGATGATAATTATCTTACCAATCTCTCCACCATTTATGTGAGGGTCAAACACTAAAAAATGTGTAAAAGTACTTTGAGAATAACAAAGTGCTAGATAGATATAGATAGACAGATAGAGAGATAGACAGACAGACAGACAGACAGACAGATAGATAGATAGATAGAGATATAGAGATATATATCTCAATATACGAGGGACAAAAGCTGGATGATACAGAGTTAGCCTCAGAAGATTTGGGTTCAAGTTGAGCCTCTCACATATTGGCTTTATTCCCTGGGCTAGTCATTTAACTTCTCAGTGACCCAGGCAACTATAATTAAGTTGCAGAGAAGATACTGATCTGAATTGGTAGATAAAGTCCTTCATTGAGAGCTCCCTACAGCTATGAAAAAATATGTATTTTAAAAATACAGATAAAAAATAAATGCAAAAAACCCACAAATGCAAGGCAAAATTAGCACAATTAAGCATGTTATATAGCTCACGCTCTTGGATACCAGATTTGGGTTCAAACTACACTTCCTCTCTATTTTTTTGTTGTTGTTCAGTCACTTTCCAGTCATTTCCAACTCTTCCCCATTTGGGAATTTCTTGACAAAGACACTAGAGTGGTTTGTCATTTCTTTCTCCACTTCATTTGACAGATGAGGAAACTGAGGCAAACAGGGTTAAGCGATTTGCCCAGAGTTACATAGCTAGTAAGTTTGCCTGAGGTTGGATTCGAACTCAGGAAGATGAGCCTTCCTGACTCCAAGCCTGGCACTCTACCCACTGCACCACCTGCTAGCTCCTCTTTCTCTACTTTACACAATGTAAATTAATAAACCTGCTTTTTTCCCTCACATGATTAGTTCATTCACTTAACAGTATGCTTTGATTTTTATTTACATAAATGGAAAATAATTACAAAACACAAGCCGGCGGCATCATTTGCCAACTATGTATTTCGTGAATATCAATTCTTCAAAGCAATTAAAAGCCTCTCTCTCCCTTTTAAGAGAACGGAGGTCCAAATCTCTTTAATAAAAACAGATTTTGAGACCAGTTTTCCAAAGAGAATGATCCAGTGAGAATGATCAGCACAGCTCTGGGAAAAATGAGGGAGAGAAAGCCCAGCTGTAATCTATTTCACCCCTACAATTCTCTTTTCAAGTGTAACAAATCAATCTGAAACTATCCTGCTGCCTAAAAGCAGATGACTGAAATTAAAGGCTCACTTGAACTTGGAGCTCCAAAGTAGCAAGCAATCAGAACACAGCAAATCTGTATTCCCTCGTCTTAGATGATAGCTTATGAGGCAAGGCTACTCTGAAACTGCTCATCAAATACTACTGGACACAGGATAACTTTAACGCAGGAGGAAGGAAGGCTGTAATTAAAGTCCATAAGTTAAGTAAGCACTTACTACTTTTTAAGGAAGGGCATTCACATTCAATGACCCATCCTTTGCCACTTACCCTCAGGCTTGGACACTTTCCTCTTATAAACACAGGATCAAACACTTACAAACACTGTTTTGAGCACCGAGGGGGTGAATGCTATAGAGATGGTGACAACCAAAACCTTATAATATCGTCACTAAGTTCTAGAGCTGGAAGAGACCTTAGATATCATTATATGGCCTTGTGTGGTCATATATGTCCAAGCTTTTCATTTTCCAAATACATTTGGAGCGCAGAGAGGGTAAAATGAATTGTCTAAGGTCACCCAGGTAATACATAGCAAAGCCAAAATTGGAACCCAGATCTTCTGACTCCAGATGCAGGCTGCTTCCAATACACCACATTTTTACTGAACTCTAGCCCCAGGCCAGTCACTTTAGTTCAAGCTTTTCAAGCATCTATCTCTAACTACCAGGATGGAGGTTTTCTTTGCTTTATGCAATTCAACTCAACAACTTAGCTTTACTAAGCTGCAAATATATGTAAGGCAAGATGCCTGGAACTGAAAATGGAGAGACAAAAAATAAACAATTAGAGCTTTAAAGGAGCTACATTATACTGGGATTGATGCATTCCAACAAAGTTGGTTAAAGGAAAAATCTGTTTTTCCATTTGTTTCCATTTTCATTAAAGCAGAGCTACATTTTCTCAGAAAGAAACAGCCAGCAAGTCAAAGATGGAAACATTGGTGAAGGAGTTAAAGGAAGAGTTAGCACTGATATACAGCTGTCATTAGAAGTACACCTGCCCTGCAATCTCAACCTGCTCTAGTGCAGGTCTATCCGCCCCACTTGCTAGGGAGAGGTATTATCCCTGGTCAGCCACAAGCCTCAGAGCCTTAGTTTTCCTCACCTATGAACTAGATACAATACTACCTGCCCAGTTTACTTTGTATAGAGTTGTTATAAAGATTAAATAAGCTGAGTTTTTGCATTTGTGTTACATGTTTATTTTGGAAGGGGTCTGATTGTAACTGATATAGTCACCAGGGACAAAATGAATGATGATGAATGACCTACCCATGATCAAACAACCAGGATATGCAAGTGCTTTGTAAACCTGTCAAGGGTTATATTGATAAAATGTATTAGTCAGATATTACGTATGTATAAGAAATGGGGTGCCTGAGTCATATCCTCTATATCCAGAAAGCAGGTGCCAAGACAAACAAGGTAAGGCCTTACTGAAGTTGAGGACTAATTTTCTTTCTCTGATAGCAGAACACCATACCATGTCCCCTACCCTGTCACTAAGTAGCCCCCTCTAAATAAAGAATCTACATATAGATTTCAGGAGGTTGGTGAATTTAGATGGGATTAAAATGACATCTTTGTTTTTACTAACTTACACCTGACATTTAGCATTTCCTTCAACTACAATTAAAAAAAGCCTTCTGAGGAGGGAGCCATGGGCTTCACCAAACTGTCAAAGGGACCTCTGACACTGGAAAGGTTAAGAACCACTGCTCTAAATGGTCCCCAATATTGGGGAAGAATAAGTTCTAGGTTGAAGGTAAAAGTTTCTGAAGGAATTGGACAGGAATGTGACAGAAAATTCAAGAGGTTTTAGCTCGTTCTGGGATTCCTGCTTTGGATTCAGGAAACATAGTATTTGTGCCCCACATCTACACACACACACACACACACACACACACACACACACACACACACACACACACACACACACTCATACACACATATTTTGCGGTTGATGTCTAACAAGGAGGGAAAGGAAGAGGGGGGAAGAGAGACTGAAGAGAGAAAGGTGGAAAGAGGGGACACAGGAGAGAGGGAAACAAAGGAGTAAGAAGAGGGGGAAACAAAGGAGTAAGAAGAGGGGGAGGGAGAGACATGTAAAGTTCACCTCGTTAAAACCTTCAAGTGGCCTCTTGTGGCAATACCTTCCTTTCCTTAAATTTCCATATGTATTTGATGTGCTAGTGAACCCCAAATTTTTTTGGAAATTTCTTCTTTGGCCTCAAAAGTACAACGCTGGAGGCCAATAAGAAGAAAGCAATCTCTGCAGTTAAGGAAGATCCAAGCGAGAGTAGGTCTCAAGAAAAATCTTGGAAGTCAAGTCAAAAAATCAAAACAATTTGGACAAAGGAATTAATCTATATTGTACTGGACTCAAAGGGTGATGGGCCAGAATCAATGACCTCTCCAACTCCAAAACACAGCAGGAGTCTGAGGCCAAAAAACTGCAGATGATTGCAATCCTGTCAATGCCACAGCTCAAATAAAGCCAAAGGTCTATGAGACTTGGCAGTTGCGCCCATGTCTCTGGTTCCCCAATGGAACGTCACCTCGAGGGATGGCTAGGAAATCAGACTGCCATTAGGGATGGAGGAAAGGGCAAAGGGAAGGGGAAGTTCAGAACAGAAGCCTATCATCCAAACTGAGTTTCCACATGCACAGTTACCATCTGATCATGACATAACCCAGGCAGTGTACATTGAGGGGTAGAGTAGGGGACCTATAACCTTTTGTGTATTGCAGACCTCCTGTGGCAGTCTGGTGAAGCTAAGGAGCCCTTCTCAGAAAAATGTTTTTAAATGCACAAAATAAAATTCCCAGAATGACAAAAGAAATTTATGATGTCGAATACAATTACCAAAATTCAAAAACAAAAACAAAAAGTTCACAGACCTTAGGCAAAGAATTTCTAGTGTAGGCACTGATTTAACCTGGGGGTTATATATAGCCACCTCAAATTCTCCCTTTGGGGATTGAGGGGGAAGGGAGAGGGGGAAATGGGATCTAAAAATTGTAGTCACCTGGACAGATGAGGGGAAAGGTTAACTAGACTCACTCAATTACTATATACTCCTCTCTGTATAATTCTAGGATGCCAAAGATAGACCATGAACCCTGAATGACCTGGAGAGCAGTTGGGTAGGAAGGGCAGTGCTGATCAGGGTAGGCGCGAATGCTCCGTCCTACCACCCAAATACAGAAAGCTGTGCTCTAGCAACCCCAGTTATGCAACATTCTCTTCCTACAATCTCTGAAGAGGCAGAGAGGATAGTCAACTCACCTTTCCCTAGTGACCTTAATTTAAAATAGCTCTCTTAACAACTCATATATCAGTGGTCCAAAGAGTAAGAAACTGCTGAAATTCTTCTGTGCCTCAAAGCATCATGTGCCTAATTCTGGTGCCTTGAATCTTTCCTAAAGATAAATCCTTTTGAACTCCAATGGAGTTCTAGTCACATCAAAAGAAAAGCAATGGGAAATTTTTTTTTTCTCCCAATTCCCTGACACTGCTAGATCCCAATTAGAACAAATAATGACTCCTCTGAAGTGGTTGCAAGTATATGAATTATAAAATTTTTAAAATTATAAAAGTTATAATTATATAAAATACAGTCATTGGTTTCAACTCAATGTAAATATGCAGTGTTGTTCAAATAATGCAACCACTTCAAGAGATTTCTTATTTGTACTTATTGAGGTTCTTGGCTGTATTTTTATGGGATTGTTAAGGTGGATTAAACCGGCTGTGAAGGAAGGAGCAAATATTATGAACATCAGCTTCATCACTGGTGACAGGGTTGTACTAACTGATCTCTAAGAGCACAGTATTTAGAGCTGGAGGCTCTCTAAGCCTCAGTCTCCTTATTTGTAAAATATGGTTTATAATACATGAATTAAATAAAGGCCCAACTTCAAGTTCCACCACTGCCAATTTGGGCAAATCACTAAACCTCCCTGGGACTCAATTTACTCATCTCTCAAATGGAAATAGATGAGCTACACAGTCTATTCCTAGGTCGGAACTGGGGGTCACTCAGTTCAACCCCTCCATTTGACAGATGAGTAGACAGACTCAAAGAGGTCTTGTCCAAGGTCACACAGAAGGCAAGCCCTTTTTGGCTCTAACATCTAATGAGTTACTCTATGGCATCATGTGACTGAAAGCATCCCAGATATGAAACCCAAGGAGCTGGGTTCAAATTCTGGCTTTGCTATTTACTACCTATGTGAACTTGGGCACCTCAGTGAACTTCCTCATCTGTCAAATGTTGGGATCCATTTAGATGACCTCTAAGGTCTCATCTAGCTTTAGAGCTGTGATCTGATAAAAAATTACTAGCAGAACAAAAGGAGACAATTCCCCAGGAACACAAAAGGGCCAATTCACACCAAAGGGTTAGCCAATTAGCTAGGCATACAGTCAGTTTTCTTTCCTGCGTATGCAAATTCAGAGAAAATGTTTACAGATTGCAGCTCCGGGCACGTTCTTTTCTTAGCATCCTGTTTCCACCACCACTCTACCAGTCTCTTCGGAGAGCAGTGTCAGCAATCACACCAGACAGATAAAACCTGCCCCCTCACCTACTCCACAAACTTGCTATAAGCGCGGGGTATACGTGTGTTATACAAGCCTGTGTAGTATGATTATTAAAACTAGCTCTATTCTCTTAAACTGCCAGTTGTGCATAAGTGTGTGTGGGAATGTGAATGAGCAAAGCCCCTCTTTCTTTACACAGCATTCTTCCCAAAAATTCTGTAGTAGATGCCATAAAAATCCTTACCTAAGACTGGGATGGCAGAACCCAAGGGGCAAAACAAACTACTGACTCACAGTTCTGACTTCATAGCTCTGGAAAGAGGAAAGATACAGAATGCATAAAACAACAGCAGGCAGTGTAAAGTTATGCGTACAAGAAGAAGAGGGGATCTGAAGGCCTGGGGTCCACCGCTGCTTTTGGAATCCTCTCAAAAAATGGCAATAAAACAAGGGATAGGGATCACTGTGAGCCTCTAAGCCTCACAGTTTTTCCTTTGGGATGTCACTCAGATTTAGCTCCTTCCCAAATCACATTTCAGCCTAGATAACCAAATTCCCTCCTAGTCAGTCTCTCTGACTCCAGATTTGTCCTCTACCAATCCCACCCCCAAATCCATCCCGTATAATGCAGTCAAAGTCATTTGCCTGTGACACTTGACTACTGCTTAAGAATCTACAATGGCTCAATACTGTTTATCACATCAAGTCTAAAATCCTCATTTTTCAAACCACCCATAATCAAGCCTCCATCCATCTACCCAATGTTACTCCTCCTCCTTCTCCTCAACACACAGCCTCTACTCCAAACAATTCTCCTTGCTGTTCTTTGCAAACCTCATAATCATTTTTCTAATGTGTAGCCCTCTGCAATTTCTCTTTACAGTGGTCTCTCTCTGCTTTACTCAAATCCTACTCATCCTTCAAAGCCCAGCTTGAATCCCACCACTGTCCATGAACCTCAAGTCCATAGGAATTTCATTGTCTGACATCTCATTACACTTAGGAAATACAAAGAAGACAAACTAATTATTAGGGGTATTTTATAGCCTTTGTAATACCATATAAGAACACACATTTCTAAAATAGATGACTTGCTCTCCTCTGTACTTCTCAGTTTTCTTTTCCCACAGAGATTCAGGTTTCAGCTTTCTGCTCACTTTGGAGAAACCATCTATTCTCAAAATTCAACTATCATTTCTATGTGGATGACTCGCAAATCTCTCTCTCTCTCTGGCATTTATTTCCTCTCTACCAAGCTGTGGTTCTATATTTCCAACTGTCTCCTGAACATTTTCACTGGGATGTCCTGCCACCACCCCCAACTCAACATATCAAACTTCAATTCCATCATTGTCACCCCTAACCAAACACAAAAATGTCTCTCCATTCTGACTTGCCTTCCATCAGAGGCATTTTCCTTTTGTCCAGCTACTCAAGTTCTTCTTTAATGTTCCCTCGTCTTTACTGCTCATATTTCATCAGTTCCCAAGTCCTATTCATTCTTGCTTTGCCATCTCTCTCATCCTCAACCCTTCTTTTTTATTCCCACTCTGCCCATCCTTGGTTTAGACTCTTACCTCATGTGCTACACATATTAGTGAAATAATCTAATCAGTCATACTGATTTCAGTCTTTTAGCCACATAATTCATGCTTTTATCTTGTCAATCCTCTGCTCAAAAAATAACCAAAAACTCTCCATACTGTCTAGAAAATAAAGTCAAAACCCCTTGTCTGGCATTCAAGGATCTCCATGGGATGGCCCCGACTGACCTTTACAGTCTTATCTCTTAATGGTCCCCAAAACAAATCCACTATTCCTAATGAAAACAGCTTTTCTCACAGACCTCCACGAAGTGCCATGAATACTCCTGAACTCATGTCTTTCCTCATGCCATTTTCTCTGCCTAGAATGTCCTGATTCTACCTCTTTCTAACAAAATTCTACCCATACTCCATGAAGTTTTTTTTTTTTAACCATTCCAGACCTACATGATTTCCCCACTTCTGACCTCCTAAGGTCATCATTACCCATCCTACCCCTGGATATATCCCATGCATCCTGTATTCTTACTTATTTCATGAATGTATTAGTCTCAGCCATCCATCTAGATCATAAAACCTTGGAGAGCCCTTTGTTTTTAGACTTCTTTGTATCCCTTTCATTATTTAGTACAGCTCTTTGACCAAATAACACAAAGGAAAAGAATTATATTTGGAGACAGAGGATCTTGGTTTGAATCCTGGTTTTCCCACATATTACCTGTGTGACCTTAGGCAAGTGACATCACCTCTCTGGGCCTCCATTTCTTTATCTATAAAATATTCACACTGGACTGTAAGGTCCCTTCCAACTTCACGTCTTATGCTATGCTCTGTTGACTGACAGAGAATACAACTTCTTTAGTAGCACCTGGCTTCTAAGAATACAGAAAGTGTTTTACTAGGATATGACATACAAGATAACCCATTAAGTTTCTCGATTTCTTTTACAATAAATATGGCCCCTCTGTACTTACTGCCAGATTCTTCAAGTTGCCCTGAGAAAAGGTCCTGAGAATACTAGAGCTTCACTTCTCAGTGACGTTCTTCTGTCCCTCACTGGCTGTCCCCCATGCCTAGAACATAGCCCTTCCTCCTCTCTGCCTCCAGGATTTTCTTCAAGGCTCAGGTAACATCACACTTTCTGCAAGTCTTCCTAAATCTCACTGTCTTCCTTCGGAGACTACTCCCCTCACCTCTAGCTCCTCTTGTACATATCTTGTCTATACACAGTTGCTTTAATGTTGTCTCCCTCATTTAACTACTAACTCCTTGAGGGCAGAGACTGTCTTACCTGCTAGTTTTTGTATCCTCACCACTAAGGACAGAGCCTGGCCCATAGTAAGCACTTAATAAATGCCTTATCTATCTAGCTCTCTGTGAGATCACAGTATCAAACCAAATGATGTCTAGGTCTATGGTTTATTCAGATTCTAAACCATGAATCGCAAACCTCAGGGTTGTCAGTTCATCGTCAAATAAAATGAAATAAAGGCACAAAAGAATAGAGCAGAACAACTGCTAATACTTCAATGAACGGATTATGGAAAGGCTAGCTGTCTGACACACCGACCACGTATAAAACCAAGACACTATTGCTTACCTCCATTTTGAACATCCTAGAGGAGAGTAAGGTATACAGGAATAACAAAGAATCTGTCTCACATGTTAGAATTGAAAACCTAACCTTAGAAAATGACAAGAGTATCATAATCACAAATAGCTACTTTTCTGGGCTCTAATTTGTTGTTCAGTCGCTTTTCAGTCCTGTCTGACTCTTCGTGACTCCACTGGGGGTTTTCTTGGCAAAGATACTGGAAGGGTTTGCCATTTCCAAAAGTGAGGGTTAAGTGACTTGCCCAGGGTCACACAGCCAGGAAGTGTCTGGGGCCACATTTGAACTCAGGAAGATGCGTGTTCCTGACTCTAGTATTTTTTTAATAAATGGGGACAGAGATAGGGACAGTACATGTGATTTTCACCAATGAAAGTCAACTTCTCTCCAACTTAAAATCTTAAGAAGTTACCTAGACTGCTGAAAAGTTAACAGATTTATTGATGTCAAGAGGCAGAACCTGCACCTGCATCTTCCAGGGCCAACTATCCATGATGCCATTAAAAAAAATATATCAAAATCATTCTCAGCTCACTGGACACATAAAAGCAAGTGGCAAGCTGCCTTTGGCCCACAGGCTGCAGTCTGCTGACCCCTGTCCTGTGCCATGGCTGCTGCTTCTGTTCAACAAAGAGCACTAAATTCACCTCAAGAATTAGTCAATAGTTCCAGAGTAGTCGAATGGGAGCCAAGGAGCCTCAGGTCAGTTTCTGGCTTTCCTGATGACCTCACCTGACACTCATTTGTGTTTCTTAGGCCTTATGCTTTCTCCATCTGTTATCGAAGGATAATGGCACCAATCCTGCACCTTCTTCTGAAAGCTAATGTTTACGCTTACAATACTGCCAGTACCAATATATACTAAGATACTCACTAGCAGTGCCTTCTGTGACAGCAAAAAAACTCAAAGCCAAGCAGGTACCAGAGTCTGAATAATGGCTAAACAAACTAGGGTACATTAATATACTGGACTATCTGAATCCTGTCTCTGACAATTACTGCCCAATTAATCTTGAATAAGCCATTTAAACTCTCTAGGCCTCAGTTTCCTCATGTATGAATGGGGCTGAGAGTGGCTAAACTAGATGACCTTTAAGGTTCCCCCCAGCTCTATATCAATGAACTGAGGAATATAGAAGAGTATGAGAAAGCTTCTAAGAACTGAGACAAAGAAGGAAAGCAGAACCAGAAGGAAAATGGGACACATGACAACTACAGTAGAAGCCACACCAAAAGACAACATTTTTCTTTCGTTGTTTAGTTGTGATCCCATTTGGGGTTTTCTTGGCAGAGATACTGGAGTAGTTTGCCATTTCCTTCTCCAGCTCATTTTACAGATGAGGAAACTGGGGCACACAGGGTTAAGTAACTTGCCCAGAGTCATACAGTTGGTTAAGAGTCAGAGGCCAGATTTGAACTCAGGTCTCCCTGACTTCACTCTGGGTGCTCTATCCACTGCTTCATCAAGCTAAGGTTAAATAAACTGGAAGGACTCATTGTTTGGGAGGCTGTTAAATTAGGAGATGAAAGAAAGTACTATATGATAATAATTATTATTATCCGCAGGTCTTGAAAATGATGTCTTCAAAGCCTATGGACTATCTGTAACTTATTAAAAAGAAATAAAAGATTCTGGGTAAACTGGCACACCAAATAACTCCTCTGTGCAGTCTTCTTTCCAAGGTCTAATTCTCCTGAAAGTAAAAGTGATGACAGGAATGTGCTATTTCCTCCAAAGCATAAGAAACACAAAATTATTTCTATGCCTCTGTGTGACAAATCAACACACACACATACACACACACACACACACACACACACACACACATACACACACACACTAAGGATATAAAGTAAATTAGTCTGTGCATGCTCGGACACCAGCAGCTTTCATTAACGTATCAATTCCACTGACTGAGAGAAATGGAAGCAGAAAAGTAAGCAAATGACCAATACAGCACCCGTCTGGAGGCCCAAGAGGTCCCCGTGGCCAGATGCTGGCTGTCTGTGTGCCAGGAGTCCCATAAGAGAAAACAATGCATGCCATCCATCTCCACTGAAAGAAGGGGGCAGAGGCAAATGGGAAGAGTGACTGTGCTTAGTGTTTCAAACCAAAGGAACTTTTCCAGAGCTGAGAACTTTGGACTGGGATTGTGTAAAGAAAATGGGGTGGGGGTTGGGGCAGTATATGTGATACTGCGAAAGGTAAACTTGGAGACTGGAGAACACAGAAAGGATGAATGTGAAAGAAAGCACAATCAGGTGGTTGTTTTGCTTGATGTGACTATAAGCTGATGTCCCATGTAACGTCGGCAACTGGTCTTCTTGGTGTCCTCTGGGCGTTTCCTGTGGCCATCTCCTATGCCTAGAATGCTCTCCCCTCATCTCCCTTCAAATCCTAGCTAAAATTCCACCTTCTCCAGGAAGCCTGTAGGAATTCCTCTTAATTCCAGGGCCTTCCCTCCACAGATTGTTTCCTATTCCCCCTACACACAACTTGTTTGTACATATTATTTGTACCTCCAATCAGATTGTGAGATCCTTGAGAGTAAGAACTGCTTTTGGCCTCTCCTTGTATACTCCTCCCCTCCAACCCCCAGGGGCTCAGCACAGTGCCTGGCACACTGTTGTGGATCAGTTCTTGCAGTTGTGTCTGATTCTTTGTGTGACCCAATTTGGGATTTTCTTGGCAAAGACACTGGAATGGTTTGCCATTTCCTTCTCCATCTCATTTTATAGATGAGGAACTGAGGCTTGCCTAGGATCACCCAGTGAGTAAGTGTCTATCTCCTGTGCCACTTAACTACCCCTATTTCTATGATGCTAAGTTGCAAAGAGGCAAACCGAGGCTCCATATCGGGCTTGCTATCCTAGCTAGCTATGTAACATGGCTCTCTAAGGTATTACATCTTCCCTCACTGGTTATTCTCACCACCTACATACACATAGTAGGCACTTAATAAATGTTCGGTGACTGAATGGCTTTGTAGAGAGGGCTGAAAGCAGTTTTTAAAAATCTGATTTTTTTTTATGAACATATATTCATTCAATCATAATTTTGAGAGCCTGTACCAATGGCAATGATAACTGACATTTCTATATAGCACTTAAGGTCATTTGCTCCTGTTATGGACAAAGCACTGAGCTAAGTACTAGCTAGATACTGTCCTCCAGGTGTTTACAATCTACTGCTAAGTCACAGTCTAAGGCAGGACCTGAGTTCCTGCTCAATAATCGCCATCACTCTGGGCTTGCGGCCAGATTCTCCAAGTTGCTCTAGGAGCTCGAGTCTTACAGACAATAATTACAAGAGTTTGGAAAAGGAAGAAAATCAGTGCTGACTAGATCCACAGTGAAGAAAATTGGGAAAGGCTTCTCTGGGGTTTTAGTTTTCTTTGGGATGACTTCCCACATTTCTGGGGAAAGCTGAGACTCAGAAAGCAGGGAACTCTTTTACTTCCAGCCTCAAAAAGAAGGGTGTATGCTACTCCTTCAGACATAGGGTCTAATTTCCTTCCTTCTACAGAGTCCACGGACACCATGAGACCTCTTCAGGATCCCAGGCAGCAACTTGGAGCATCTTCCAGACTGACAACTCTGTGGTTCCTCCAGGTTGAAGAAGCAGCCTAGGAAAGCATATCCCATTGAGTTGGAGGACCAAGAGAAGGAACGATTCATAGACCATTTGCACAAATGACAAATCTAAGGCACTGGAAGGTGAAATGACTTATCCAAAGCCACATGGAACAGGCACGGCAGACATAAACCTAGAAGACAGAGTTAGGACTGTACTAGAAAAGATGTAATGCAGCTCTAAAACTGTAGGATTCTATTATTCAATGACTCTAATGCTTACCCAGTAAAGTACCGATGTGAACTAGAACCCATATGGGGTTGCAACCCACAGGCTCTCTAAGAGGGGGAAAAGGGGAGGGATACATTGGGAAATGCAGGTAACGAAAAGTTATCAATTAAAATTCTATTTTTAAAAAAATTAATAGATTGTGACATAGGAATAATTCATACAAAAAGGTACCCACTTCTGGCATCTCATTCTTGAAGTCAAAGCATTTCTGACCCAGTCTGGGGAATAGAAGGTCCTCTTTAGTCTGGAAGGACCTTGCAATTTAAACATAATCCCAGATTCTCTGTGTGGCAAAGGACCCCAAGGCACAGACCCGCTAAAGGGGTCACAAGCACGAAAATTGAAGAAGCCCTGGACTAGATAAAAGGGAGGCATCTCAATTACAACACTTGATTACAGACCCACGGAAAAAATGCCATCTGACATCCTGACAGTCTTTTTCTGGATTCAGAAAATAAATTTCCTTGTTCCTACCATTTTCCTGAAAGACCAATGGAAGATGCCAATAAAAGGTTGGGACTTTAGTTGTCACGTATGTTCCTGAGGGAATTCTTTTCTAGGTGTGCTTCTTCTGCATTAAGTTTGCCACCATCATAAAATTTTCAGATTATCACATTTACAAGAACTTCAAATCACCAATAATAAGAAAAATGAAAATCAATAGAATCCTGAAGTTTCATCAGATAGCCAACAAACTGGCAAAGATGACAAGAGATGGCAATGCTGAAGAGATTGTGGAAAGATGGGTACACCAATGCTCTGTTGGTAGAGCTGTGAACTGGCCTACCCATTCTGGAAATCAATTTAGAATGATGCAAATAAGGAGATGAAAAGGTCTATGCTCACCCAGAGAGTCCACTACTAGGTATATATCCAAGAAGGCCAATGATAAAAAAATAAAAGGATCCATATAAGCCCAAATATGTAAAGCTGCAATTTTTTCTGTAGTACCAAAGAACTGAAAATAAAAGATGTTTATCAATTAAGGAATGGCTAAACAAATTGCATTCTGTGAATAAAACAGAATATTACAAATGCTGTAAGAAATAACGAATATGATGAGTAGAGGGAGGCATACAGGAAGACATAAGAGTTGATGGAGAGTGAAATTGGTAGAACTAGGAAAACAATATGCACAATGGCTACATGGTAAATGGAAAGAATTATAATGAAACAGTCGAAAGCAAATGCTGTAAAATTATAATGACCAAGGTGGGCCCCAAAGAAGAAATACAAGAAAGTACCTCCCTTTCTTCTCGGTGAAGGCAAAGGACTATGGGCATGCAATCCTGCATCTAATGCCAGACTTTTAAAATATGTTGGTTAGGTTTGATGGGCTGTTTTCTACTTTCTCTTTTTAAATTTTGTTGTTGTTGTTGTTATAAGGACTGGCTCTCTAAGAGGAGGAAAAGGGGAGGGGATACATTGGGAAATGTAGGTGAAGAAAAGTTATCAATTAAAATTCTTTTTTTAAAAAATTTAATAGGTTATGACATAGGAATAATTCATACAAAAAAGCACCCACCTCAGGCCCCTCATTCTTGAGGTCAAAGCATTTCTGACCCAGTCTAGGGAATAGAAGGTCCTCTTTAGTCTGGAAGGACCTTGCAATTTAAACATAATCCCAGGTTTTCTGTGTGGCAAAGGACCCCAAGAAAGCAGGAAATGGGAAGAAAGAAAAGAAGTATTTTAAGGTATGTTATAAAGTCAAAGCATAAAATCATAAAACGTTGGGGACCAGAAGCACCATGAAGATCATGTAATCAAAACTCTTCATTTTCTCAGAAAATGAAGAAAAGTGATGCCTAGACAGGTTAGCTTGTCCAAGGTTGCAGAGTTAATATGTGGCACAGCCAAGACAAGAGGCCAGGTCTTCTGAAATCAAAGTTCTTTACAGACAGGATTTGGACTTTAAAACAGGGTGAGAAAAATATTTATAGCAGCTCTTTTTTGTGGTAGCTGAGAATAGGATATTGAGGGAATGCCCATCAATTGAGATATGGCTGAACAAGCTGTGGTGTGTGATTGTAATGGAAAATTATTGTGCTATAAGAAATAATGAGCAGGAAGATTTCAGAAAAACCTGGAAGGACTTACATGAACTGATGCAAAGTGAAATGAGCAGAACTAGGAGAACATTGTAAACAGTAATGGCCATATTGCATGATGAACTATGAAGAATTTGATTATTCTCAGCAATACAATGATCCAAGACAATCCCAAAGGACTCCTGATGAAAAATGCTATATCAGTCTCCAAAGAAAGACCTGATAGTGTCTGAATACAGACTGAAGCATACTAAAAATAAAAATAAAAAATAAAAGATAGTGAGGAGGAAAGGGAAAAGAGAAACAGAATCCAAGCATAAGAAATAGTACAAGAAGCCAAAGGCAGAGGGGCAAAAGAGTGTAGGGTGTGTTCAAAGGGATAGTTGGAAATATTGCCCAAGTGAAATAAGCCAGCAGAGAGATCCCCTTAAAAGGAGAATCAGAATGATAACATCACTCTTACATATATACGTCTTTGAGATATAACATTAAGATAAAGCATTGAGAGTTTTCAAAGTCCATTCATGCACATCTCATTGGAATCTCACCACAATGATTTTGAACCCAGGGCAGGCTACTTCTCTCATATTCATTCAATTTCCTATAAAATGAAAGGGATTGGACTAGATGATCACTAAATCTTGTCATCCCCTATTTTTCACATGAGGAGACATGGGCTCAGAGATCATGTGACTTGTGAAAGTCACAGGGCTAGTATACTATACAGTATTGCAAGTTAAGTGCTCCTTAAATCATACCATGATGAGGGCCCAGAAAACACTGAGAACAAGGCATTTGAAAAATAAAGAGTTAAAAGAAAGTTCTGCTAAAATATGAGAACAAAAATTAAAAAAGAAAGAAAGAAACTGAATTCATCAAGGTTAGTCTGGAACAGATATGAATTAGTAGCCCCAGCTCAGGTATCACTAAATTGCTTTGATACCTTAGGGACAGATTCCATTGGGGTAAGAAAGTCAAAAGCTAGATTCCTCTCTGCTGATAGAATGGCAAAGTTCCATCTGAAAAACAAAACAAGACAACACAAAATTGCCCAGACAGAGAGGAGAGTGCACAGTCCTGATTCTGCATGTTAAATCCGTTTCTCAAAAGGAACATGCCTACACACAAAGATGACTGGAAGTGAGGGGTTGCATCTTCACAGTGTCCCCTGATAGTAAGCCAAACATTGTCATACATATTAAAATAGGTGTCTTGAATAGAATTATAAGTGGGGCTTAAAGTAGCTAGGAGAGGCAGTTCAGAGAGCATTGTTAAGGAAAGGAAAAAAAAAGACCTACATGAGAAAGGCTAAATCCATCACTGCACAGGAAAATAGGACAGATGAGATTTTACCATTCAGAACAAGATCAATACCGGCCTCCCTTCCCTAACCCCAACTCAAGGGATAAACCCCCATGGAAATAAGCACTTTTACATGAAGGCTATAGACAAAAACAGAATAAGTAAAGACAAAAGCTGGGGAAGCTGTTTTAATAATTTCTTTTTCAGTAGCTTTTCACAGATAAGTAGAGGTGGGAGGAGGGGAGGAAGCCAATATGGGGGAGGGCGAGACTATTTGTTTTGTTTTATCAAACCACAAATTTGTACAGGAAAATATATTTGGGAGATAATCATGTTGCTTTTTATCAAGATCTTAACGCCCTTTACAAGATCTCAACCTTTTATTCTCCCCCTGTGAAGCAAAACAGAAGCAAATATTTTATGTGGGGAAACTGAAACACAGTAGATTAGACACCTTCCTCATGGGGTCACCAAATGAACCCATGATGGACCTAGAATAGAAATAAGGCTTCATCCCATTTCATACTGTTTCTGTCTAAACTGCATGTAGAAGACATAATTTTATTCGGAAGGCTTCAGGCAAAGGGACAGAAATCTTACACCACTGCATTCTGACTGAAGGCTGATCCATTCACCCACCCATCTATCCCGTAACTACAGCTGCTCAAAGAGCCACGCATGCATGACTATCACCCTGTGTGATCCATTAATAGCATAAGATATTGTGTCTTGATGAAGGACCAAATCAATAACCAAAAAAAGGATACAGAGATATCTGAAGCTGCCCTCAAAAGCGTAAGATTAGCAGACTCAAAGAAACGTCTCAGAGATAATGGAGTAGGTTAATCTAATCAGGAGACCCCCTCCATAGATCACCAAGGAAAAGTGAAGAGATCCCTGTGGGGATCCCCTTTCAGGACCCTCTAACCTTATCAACTTCAAACACCAATAACATTATAAGAAAGCATGTGGATTAGCAGGCACAATGCCATTCACTATAGTCGGTGCTAAATAAATGCTGTTCTATTGAACTGGTCAATTCTAACTTAAACAAGACTAGAGATGGGATTGGGCTGTTTTTAGGGTGCGAGGTCTCATGATTAACATGTCGTTATTAATGACTTTCTACTAGAGGTTGTTAGGGAGAGACTGGCTGAACACTTGTTGGGTGTGTGTGAAAGGATTCTTGCTCAGCACAGGTAGGGGAGGGTACGAGGTCCTTTGAAGTTATTTCTAGTGATGAGATTCCTTGACTCATCCTTGACCCCAGAGTGCCTTAGTGCATCAAATCACAGCATCTTATATCATGCCATTGATTTAGGGCTAATAGGAACCTCCGAGGTCATCTAGTTCAATCTACTTGTTTTACTGAAGAAAACACGAAGGGAAGTTAACTGACTTACCCAAGATCAGATGGAGGACCGGAACTCATATCCTCTGACTCAAGGGCCAGTGAATGTTCTTTCTGCTATACTATACTGTTTCCCTATCAATGAACCCAATATTTAATGCAAGAGCCTAATTGAGTCATAACTCCCTAAATACAGAATTGCAGTTGGGATTTCCAGCTAGATTATATTTCTGTAATTACTGCTTTTTTTTCTCTATTAAAGCAACCAAGGCTACGTGTGTCCAGATTTCTACAACAGGAGATAGCTAATAAGCCAAAGAGAACTTAGTTGGTATCCCTCCTAATCTAACCTTCTTCCCAGCACACCCTCCTTCCTAACCTGATACTATGGCCCAGAAGGTATGAAAAGTAGAGCTCTTGATGGATAAAGAATCATCCTGGAGCAAGACAGGGGCCAGCTGGGTGGCACAGGGAATAGAGGGCAGGGCCTAGAGTGACAAAGACTCAGCTTCCTAAGTTCAAATCAGGACTCAGACCCTGTGACCCTGGGCAAGTCGCTTCACCCTGCCTGCCTCAGTTTCCTCATCTGTAAAATGACTAGAGAAGGAAATAGCAAACTACTCCAGTATCTTTGCCAAGAAAACCCCAAATGGGGTCACAAAGGGTTGGATGTGACTGGAAAATAACTAAGCAACAGTCACAGCAACCTTGGATATCTATGCAAGGGCTAAGAACAAAACTGTAACACAAAATTGCAATATAGGCTCCTCGGAGCTCTCTTCTTGGTCTCTCTTACCACAAAGTAGTCATATAATTTTAGGTCCCATTCACTTCCCCCTTTCCCTATCTCAGGGGAAACAGTCTTAGAGTGCTCTCACTCACCTCCCCCTTTCCCTATTTCAGGGGAAACAAGGTCCTGGGGTATGAAATGTCCTTTAGTGGCCTAAAAGCTAAGTAGCTAAGACAAGGAATCACAGGTCAGGCATAAGAGGAAAACGATTTTCAAAAGATTAAACATAGGAATGGATTATCTAGGCAAGTGTAGAATTTCCTTTCCTAGCCCCCCTTCTAAATGAAGAATGAGATAGTCAGCTCTCCGTTAAAGGAAATCTGGACCTAGTCCTGCCTGGGGTTTAAAAAAGGGGGAGGGGGAGAGGCAGTGTTACTCAATGACCTGGAGTTATAGGGAAGTAATAGGCAGCATAAGTGATTGCTGACTGAATATCAAATTTAGAATAGGTCTCCAAGTCATAAGGCGACTGTTATAAGAGCCTGGATCTAAAAAAGGCCATTGTCATACCAGGCAAGTTTCCTCTCTTTCCCCTCTGGGAGAAAAATTAATCACTACCCTACCATGCTACATGACTATGCATGCCGTAAATACTTAGCTTTCTATTTTTACGCAGTTCTACTTCTGTGCAATCATCCGGTCTCTGTTGTCCACTACCTATTTGTTAAGCTGTGGTCTGACTAGGTCAATGTCATCTATTTTAGACCATAAGCATTTGGAAAGGACAGAAACTACATCTACTGGGACTGGTCCGAACAACCCCCAAGCAGCTCCATGCCGAGTACAAAGAGACACCTAATAAATGATGTTGTCATCACATGGCTGAGAATTGTCACCATAATCTTCAGTCAATCAAAACTGATTAAGTCCCTACTATGTGCCAGGCACTGTTACGTGCTAGGCAGGGATACAAAGAAAGGCAAGAGACAGTCAGTTTCTTCTCTCAACAAGCTCACAGTCTAATGGGGGAGACAACCCGCAAACAACCATGCCAAGCAATGTACAGGATAAATTGGGGAAGGCGTCAGAATTAAGGGGAATCAGGAATGGTTTCCTATAAAAGGTGAGATTTTAGCTGGGACTTATAGAAAATGCCAGGGCACAGGGGAGGAGGAGCATTTAAGATATGGGGGACAGCCAGCAGAAAACGTCCAAAATCAGTAGAGAGAATGTCTTACTTGGGGATTATAACAGTATCACTTGCAAATCACAAAATCAAGCTATACCCCAGCAATACCCCCTTGCTATGATCCTCTACTTCCCACCTACCCACGAGATAAATTAAATGGAAATCTTCTAACTGGACCTTTCCAAGTCTTATCCTGCCATCCCTCAATATTAGTGCCTTCCCTCAGAGATTACTGCCCATTTACCATATTTATCTTAAATGTATGTAGTTTCTTTCCATGTTGTCTCCTTTAGTAGAATGTGAGCTTGTGGTCAAGGATGGTATTTTATCTTTCTTCAGGCACGGTGCCTGACACATAGTAGGCACTTTAAAAATGCTTGCTTATTGATATTGAGTTATCATGCCATGTCAACACTCTTTTTTTTTTTTTTTTGAAAATACTATTTATTGGGAACGTACAATTTTGAGGCTTCTTATACAAAGATGACTTTATAGACCCAGTATTACCTGTAGAATTTGTGCTTTTAGTTATTCTTTTTTATTATTATTATTTTTTAATGTTTAACAATCACTGCCATACAATTGAGATTTTATCCCCCCCCACACCTACCCCCCACTACCCCCCTCCCTCCCCACGACTGCATACAATTCTGTATAGGTTCTACATATACTTTCCTATTGAGTATATTTTCACTATAGTCATGCTATGTAGTCAGACTAAAATAAATGAAAGAAATCATATAACAAATCAGAACATGATACACAAACACATACACATACACAAACATGATCTGCTACATTTTGTGAATGACTTCCATATTTCTTTCTCTGAGTGTGGAAGGCATTTTGCCTTGAGAACCACCTTTGGGATTTATTTTTTATTTTTTTTTTATAAGAAGTTCTTGCGTTATTACAAAATTCCAAGTCTACCAGAAAAAACTCTCGCACACTGTGGTCGTTGCTGTGCACAAAGTTCTCCTGGTTCTGCTCCTTTCACTCAGCATCAGGTCATATAAGTCCTTCCAGGCCTCTCTGAAGTCTTCTTGTTCATCATTTCTTATGGCACAATAGTACTCCATTACATTCATATACCATAATTTATTCAGCCATTCCCCAATTGATGGACATCCCCTTGACTTCCAGTTTTTGGCAGCTACATAGAGTGCTGCTATAAATATTTTTGTACATGTGGGACCCTTTCCCATTTTTATGATCTCTTGGGGATATAGTCCTAGTAGCGATATTGCTGGGTCAAAGGGTATGCACATTTTTGTAGCCTTTTGGGCATAGTTCCAAATTGCTCTCCAGAATGGTTGGATGCGCTCGCAGCTCCACCAACAATGAATTAGTGTTCCAACTCTCCCACATCCTCTCCAGCATTTATCATTTTCTTGTTCTGTCATGTTTGCCAATCTTATAGGTGTGATGTGGTACCTCAGAGTTGTTTTGATTTGCATCTCTCTAATCAATAGTGATTTAGAGCATTTTTTCATATGATTATAGATAGCTTTAATTTCTTCCTCTGAAAATTGCCTGTTCATATCCTTTGACCATTTATCAATTGGGGAATGACTTGTATGATTATACATTTGGGTCAGTTCTCTATATGTTCTAGAAATGAGGCCTTTATCCCCGAGCTTAGCTGTAAAAATTCTTTCCCAATTTACTACATCCCTCCGGATTTTGGTTGCATTGGGTTTGGTTGTGCAAAAACTTCTCAGTTTAATGTAATCAAAGTTATCCATTTTGCATTTCATAATGCTTTCTATCTCTCCTTTAGTAAAGAATTCTTCCCTTCTCCATAGATCTGATAAATACACTATTCCTTGCTTCTCCAGTTTATTCATGGTATCAATCTTTATACCTAAATCATGTACCCATTTGGACTTTATTCTTGTGTACGGTGTCAGGTATGGGTCCATGCCTAATTTCCGCCACACTGTTATCCAGTTTTCCCAGCAATTTTTGTCAAACAATGAGTTCTTATCCCAGAAGCTGGGGTCCTTGGGTTTATCAAACAGAAGGTTGCTATATTCCTTGCCTACTGCATCTTGAGTGCCAAGTCTATTCCACTTGTCTACCTCAACACTCTTTTAGCATGTCAGCTCCAAAGCCCCAACTAATTCCTTTTCTTCTATACAAGGCACAGACTTCAAAGAGTGCCTTATGTTGAGAGAATGGTAGCATGTCCTGGAGGAAAAGATGAAAGGGTTAAAGAGAATCAAGAAGGCTATTCAATTTAACTAACATTTATTAAGCACCTTTTGTTTTTCCTGCCTGGATCTATGATTTTATTGGCATAAGAAATTCCCAATAAGGAAATTTCTTTGGCCAATGAAAATCAAGACTTACTCCTCAGTTTATATCTTCTTGGAGAGTTGCCTCAGGCACTTGGAGATTAAGTGACTTGCCAACGGTCACACAGCTAGTCACACAGCTAGTTGTACGTAACACAGGCAAAGCTTGAAACTGTTCTCTGGACGCCAGTGGCTCATTGTCTATACTATACCATATTACCACCATGCAAAAGAAAAAGCTGCTCAGTACCGTATTTACTTCCAAAGAGATGGGATAGGGGTGGGACAGGGTGTATAAATGAGGTAAGAACTTTGTGACCTGTAAAATTCACACAGATGGAGTTAAGAATGTTAAATAGGAGGGATCCTGGCCTGGGATTGTCCGCTTTAAAGCCTCACATGATTGAGAAACCAGATCCAGGGGATAAACCAGGTGCGCTCCAGAAAGGACTTTTATTCTACTGTTAAACCTTAATCAAAGAGAAACTGTCAGGGACCCTGTAACCTTGGGGTCATGACAGAAGAACTAATCTATGGCTGGAAAGCTATCTGGCTTGAGTTAAGGACAAGGTAAGGTAAATACCATAAGATCAAGTTCAAACCTCAAGGTTTGGCCATGTTGCTAAACCCATGATTTATCATTATTTCAGCAAAGCAATGAAAACATACGTTAAGTTCTGATGAATTTAAACTCTGAGGTGTCTAGAAGAAAAGGTCAAGAAAACAGCATATAACCAGAAGCTGCATCTTGGAAAAATTCAGAAAGGATCTATAAGAAAAGAAATAGAAAAAAATACATCTTCCAACCTCAATAGGGTATAATGTGGAAGAAACAAGCTGCCTATCAGTTGTAGCTTTCATCTTCGGTTAGCAATGTATTTTCCCCCAATGCCTCCCCTACCACCTTCACCTTCCACATACATACAATCAATCTATTTTACTTGCAAGGTCTCTGTGGTTTGAGGGGGAAGGGAGAGTGAGATGAAGTCATTACTTACCAAATGGGGAAAAAAAAACCACACAAAAAACCACTTTAAGTGGAGACACTAGAAATGTGCGTTTTAATTTCCACTTGATCAGTGGCAGGGGATGAGAAAGGGGTAGGAGGGGGGCAGGGAGAGAATGAAATAAACAGACATGAATAAATTCTCAGACTTAAGGCAGACAAGACAAAGAATCCTCCCTGGCTTTGTCACCATAAGTCCCCCTAACAAGTTATTTAAAAAAGAAAACACACGCACACACAGCCTTTCTTTTACTAATTTCTCATGTTCAATTCCAAACACAGTAAAAGCACAAAGATTTTTTTTAAACTATGCTTATTTTTAGGCTAGACAAAAAAAAGCATAAGCATTTACAGATCAATAAGAAGAAAGACAAGCAAAGATAATTCTAGAATAGGAAGAGAATCCACAGCAAAAGCCCACAAATAATACCAGGGACACCTCAATAGAGAGTCTCAAGGAGCAAGGACAAAGAACCAAGTAGACCCTGTTAATCTCCTCTCAATTAATCTTGGGATAATGAAAATGCATGCTAGAAGCTTCCTTGAAAACCCACAGTTCCCAGAGGAGTAAGCAAATGGATAAGAAATCAAAAAGGGCTAACCTCGGGTTTTACCTTAATTGAGTCACTTTAAATGAGCTAAAACAAGAAATTTATAGGCACCAGACATGGCCACTGCCACCAAGATGGCAGCTGACAACTGCTATGAACCTTGGAGCCTCCTCTCTCTGCACTGGCTTCTAGAAAGTACTGGAATAAGAAGACGAGCAGCAAGACATAAGTGAAGAGTTCTTAGCCTCACCTGCCTCTTACCATCACCACAACAGACAAGTCCCCAGTTGGTTGTGATAAATTGACAGATGACAGAATTTCAGAGCTGAAAGGGACTTTAGAGATCATCTTGTCTGATCCTCTAATTTTATAGATGAGGAAACTGAAGTCCTCCAATGCTCGGTGTTTTACTGAGGTTCTCCCTAGAAAAAAATCTCTAGTCATGGGTCATCTACTAAAGAAAGCCTTTCTTAATCCTTTTAGTTAGGACTTAAATCAACCTGGCTTCAAACCTCTCTTGGACTGCACTGTTCTAATTACAGTAACAAAAATCCACAGCAATTTAAAAACAATGTTTTCAATAAATGTTGGCGTACCAAATACTTATCATCTCCAAATGATGTTGAATAAAAGAACTCTCAAGATGTAGAGATCTAGCACAAGAAATCAAAACCATGGAAGAATACAGTATCATCCCTATCACCATCTTGTCTACTCCCAGAGTTGTCCCAAAGACACTTTCTTTGGGCTTCAACAAATGAGCTTACAGCTCAATGCTTTTATGCAATTACAAAAGGAAGCTGTTACATACACCTATGCAAGAGTGCACCAAGGTTAAGCACAAAAGAATGGTAGAACTGAGATCTGTTCCAGGAGGACTTCCCTCTGAACACCATGGAATGTAAGATGAAAAGAAAGAAAATAATAATTACTCATATTTATATGATAATTTAAAATTTACAGAAAGTACTTCAGTTTGCTGGGGATAGCAAATTTCTTCTTATTATCACTGTTATTATTACTGTGCACTTCAAGGTTTGTAGAGAGCTTCATAAATATTATCTCATTTTATCCTCGCAACCCTGAGGGGGGGTGGGGTGTGAGGGAGATATGATTATGTCAGCTCAGCTCAGCTGGAAGTCAGGGAGGGCCCATAATACAACCACATCAGGTTAATGAACTCATTATGAAAAAGGGATCTAAGTCGTTGCTTATCCCTTTATCAAGTACAAACAATTCTCAGAGTCAAGAAGGGAAAAACAAGAGTGAGACCTGCTACTAGAAGGGGTGGAGGGATTTCTCCCACATGCACCCCAGTATAGGACATGCAACTTTGAAGGGGAACAAATCGATCAATAGGAATTACTATATCTAGCAGAGAGCAGAGACATTCTCTCCAGACACAGATACAGTCATGAGAGGGTGCATGCAGTTTGGAGCATAATCACCAGCACTCAGGAATTGGGAGGACAGTTGGAACAAACTCTGAGGAAATTAACTTAAGGTCAGTACAAAGAGCAAGGATTTACAGGTCCTTCAGGACCGGGAGTTGTGAGTTGCCTTTGATAGATGTACATTTTACACATCTCACTACCAATATACTCTAAATTTCAGTCCACTCTGTTTCCCATGGATATTGTATGTATTTGTGATTAAGCGCACCTCGGTTTTATGAGAGGAATGTTGCTAACTACTGCTCTTACTATAGAATCTTAGTAAATACCTTTGCTAAGAGATAGCTGTATCACCTGGCTGACTGTTAATGAGAAGTACACTGATGGGGACTTGTCAGCTAGAGTAGTACTTAGAGTACAGACCCTAGAATGTAAGAGAGCAGCCACCTTTTAGGGATCCAACCATGACTACAAGTACAACTTGGCAGGAGGGGGAGGAGGGGGAGAGGGGGCAGTAATAATTTTGAGGGTATGTTACAACATGTTCTCCAATCTTCTCACCACCCTAGTTACCCTTCCCCTGGACAAATTCCAGTTTATCTAGGTCTTTTCCAAAATATGCTGCCCAGAGTTGAAGGCATTACTCTGGATGTGATCTGATTAGGGCAGAAGGCACCAGAACTATTATCTTAATCATTCTATACACTCTAACTCCTCTTCGTGTAGCCTACAACAGCATTAGCTTTGGGGACCACCACATCCTACTTTAATGAGCTTTTCTTTTCATCCAGACCTATGATTTCTTTGATGTAAGGAACTACCAATGAGGAAACTCCCTCAATCAATTTATATCAGCAGCTTGCTGCAGCATCTCTTGGACCTAAATTTTGGTCTTTCCAACTCCTAGGTGATCTCTCCATCTACTACACCAACTGCCTCTCTATACTGAGCTTAAAACAATTAAAAATACTTTTTTTCCACAGTGTCTAGACATAACACCTCTATTACCCAATAAGTGAGGGAGCTCAGGTCTTCCAATTACAAATCCAGTGCTCTTTACACTATGACAAGTGAAACATTACCTAGTAGGTCTTTGAGCCTTCTCTTACCTCTCCACTGCTGAGATCAAGCACAGAAGAAAACTCAGAGCTTTTCCTGTAAGGAATCTCCCCCAATTCCACAGAGAAACATCAGCATGCTCAACCTACCCCTTCCCAACCCTCTGGGAAGTGACAACAGATTGTCCTCTCAAAGGTCAGAGATCACCACCACCTTAGAAATGTTCATTACGGTATTCTAACTCAAGTCAATCACCTGATCACAAGTTCTCTCATTTTGTTGTTGTTCTGTCAGGTGTGACTCTTTGTGACCCAATTTGGAGCCTTCTTGGCAAAAAACACTGGAGTGGTTTGCCATTTCCTTCTCCAGGTCATTTTACAGATGAGGAAATGGAGGTAAACAAGGTTCAGTGACTTACCCAGGGTCACATAAGCTAGTAAGTGTCTGAGGCCAGATCTGAACTTAGGAAGATGAGTCTTCCTGACTGCAGGTCCAGCGCTCCATCTACTGAGCCACCTAGCTGCCCTAAAGTCTTCTGATAAAGGTATTGCACAGTTCAAAGCAATGTCCTTCCCCAATAACTTCTTCCCCCCGCCCCAAATGCATGACTATTTCTGACAGAAAAAATAAATGACACTTTGAAAAATGTTTCAGAAGAATTTTTAAGATCCCAAATTTAGAACAACTAAAGACAGTGGAAACCTCTTATAACTTTATTCTTGAGGTTATTTCTAACACTTAAGTCATAGGCTAGGTACTGTATCCAATTTTTACTATATGGCAGGTCATTATGTTTCTAGGGGTCTAGATACAGCCGTTCTACATCTGGGTTCCTATAATGAAGCAGAAAAAGCACAGGATTTAGAAACAAAGGTTCAAGTCTCTGCTGGTAATCTCAGGACAATCTGCCATGGACTAGCCAAGAGACTTTGGGCAAGTCCCTTAGCATTTCTGAGTCTCAGTAGCCTCATATTTAAAATGCAGATAATGATACTCCTACTATTTACCTTACAGGGCAGCTGTAAGGAATGAAATGATGTACCCAATTCTTTGCAAACCTTAAAGTGTTTATATAAATGAAAGCTACTGTTATCTTTATAATTCTATTCTGCTATGTGGCAAATAGGCAAGACAGTACCAAATTATTTCACTTAACCCAGAAACCTGACGCAGGTCTGATACCATCTCTCTCATCACTGGACCCCAGACCAAGAGATGTAGAGATTTCATTAATTTAGGGGCATTGTGGGTATTCTATTTGAAACCTACCATTTGCATTTGAAAAGACACTATTTTCAACATAATTATGAATATGAAGTGACAACAGATTGTCAAAGATGACAAAAAAAGAAAATGACAAATCTTGAAAAGACTTCAGGGAAAACAGACACGTTGCTGCATTGTTGGTGGAGCTATAAACTGATCCGACCATTCTGAAAAGCAATTTGAACTATGCCCCAAAAGTCACAAAAAAGTCACAAAACTGTCATATATTTTGATCCAGAAACACTGCTATACTAGGCTTTTGCTCCAAAGAGATCAAAGAATGAGGGAAAGTACCTACATGTGCAAAAACATTTACGGCACTTCTTTTTGTTGTGACAAAGAAATAAACACTAAGAAGGGGCTCACCGAAAGGAATTGGGGAATGTCTGAAAAAATGATGGCAAATTAATGCAATGAAACACTATCACACTATAAGGAATGGCAGACGGGATCATTTCAGAGAAACCTGAATGACTGATGCACAGAGAAGTGAGTAGAAGCCAGAAAACAATTTTTATAAAAACATCATAAAGACAAATTCTGAAAGACATAAGAACTCTGACAAATGCAACAACTAACCCCATTTCCAGAGGACAGATGACAGAAGCATGCTACCCACCTCCTGACAAAGAGGTTGATGGATCCAAGATGCAGAATGAGGCAAATGGTTTTGGAAATGGCCAATGCAGAAATTTGTTTTGCCTGATTATGTATGTTTTGGGTTTTTTGTGTTGTTTTGTTTTAATTTCCAATGCATGGAAACAGCAGGAGGTCAAAATAAATAAATACCTATTAATTGCAAGGCAAACAAATTTTTTAAATGACTTAATGGGGTGGGAAGAGATTTACATTTTTATAAAGGAAGAAAGAAATATACTCAGTCCAACAAATGGTGGGAAGGAGAAAAAGCATTCAGGGAAAAAAAAGGAAATTCAAGTTATTTACTGGGAATATACTCATAGTTACTGCTTTTTGAAGGAATCCTCAGTAAATAGACTGTCACAGCTGGGAAAATGTAGCAACCTTATTGATTTCACCAACTTGTATGTCAAAGATAAAGGGAAACACAGCATCAATTGGATTTTTTGGAGAGGCAAGGGAAAGGTGAGAAGAACCAAATACTTTAGCAAAGACATCAAAACATCTCTTTTCCCAGGAAAACAAAACATTGTAAAAATATCTCCCCCAACTCCAAACACCAAAAGTAAAGTTAAATCAACTCAACAAGCATTTATCAAGTGCCTCCTATAATTAGGTAGCCTTCCAGGATGTGATAGAAGAGGTTTGTTTCTGAGTGCTTTCTCACTATCTGCCAAATCTCCATTTGACATTTAAATTCTAACTGGGACTACATATTGGCATACATTCTCAGAGCACATTCAACTACATTCTCCAGCTGAATTTAGGCAATCTGATATACAGGCCTGGGATTTTCTTTTGCTAAGGGTCCTCACTTATGGTAGCAGCTGACCATTTTCACACTACTTTCTCATCAGCAACAGTGGCCTGGAAACAAGTACTGCATCCCTTCCCCGAGTCCTTCTTGTTAGTAGAAGGACCTGGGAATGACTATACTGGTCTAGCTTCCATTCGGTTATCCTTCTGAAGAAGTTCACAGGTTCAATATATTGTGGAGATATAACGGATCAGCTCATAGCAAGATCCAGACTCAGAGATCAATGTGTATAAAAATAGAGGCTTTGACCTAAACCTGACTTACATTTGGTTTTACCAGTCCACCAATAGTGATTCTCCATGCCTTCCCTAAGGTCCAGTCTTAACAGACAGAGATCATTCCATCCCAGGAGGTAGAGGGTAGGTGCGACATGAGGGTATGGCCTCTGCTGCAAGCTGACTGCTGCTGTCCTGAGCAATATCTATCAGTGGACAGCCCCAGGATAAAGCATAAACAAAGAAGGGTAAATAGAGTGCAATATATAATAAAGTGGAAACTATCTGACTTGTCCAAAATCACAGAGGTAGTGACGGGAGTTGGGATGTGAACTCTGATCCTTTGGCTTCAAATCCAGCACTCTTTCCAGCAAACCATGCTACTTCCCAAGAGGTTCGTAAATAGGGTTTCTAATCTTGCCTCAGGTACACAACTGCCTTGTCCTGGATATGCCAGAGGATCAGTGTACCAAGGGAATCAACGACTGGGACCCAGAGTAAAAGAGGGTGCAGTCACCATTGTCCTCTTTTATTGCCTAGCCCTAACTTGAGAAGCATATGTTCTGCTCAGTTCACACATTAGTTCACACTCCTTTCCCCTGCCACTCCACAAACATATGGAATTTCAGACTGGGGTGGAGGGGAGGTAAAACACCTCTGGTGCAGTATGGCACACCTTGCGATGTAGGGCAGGAATTCTTATATGCATAAGAAACTGGTTCATTGTTCTACCCTCTCAAAATAGGGATACTCTAATGGGGATCGTAGGGTGGTCTGGAGCATTTGGCAGCAAAGAGAAAAGAGAGGAGCACCAAAGACATGGAGAAAAGACACTGAAAGGGAGATGAGAAGACACCAGAACCAACGCTGCCTGTTTCAAAATTAGACCTAGACTTTGCCCTACACCATAAAGGTGTACTCAGTCAACAAGCACTTATTCAGCTCTTACTGTGTGTCAGGCACTGCGCTAAGCTCTGAGGATACAAAACAAGGTTTAAAAAAAATGGTCTCTGATTACAAGGAGCTCACGTCTACTGCAGGTGACAATTATGTATATATAAAATATATAAAGTGTACTCAAAAGGTACCAGCAACTTTTTCTTTCCTCATTCTCCCACCATGGGGCTAAAAATGTTGGTATTATTAATACTAAGGTATAGCTATATTACATGTTAAACAACAATGCCTCAACAAGTCGTCATCATAGGGTATTTGTTTAAAGGTCTCCAATGAGCAGATGTGACATACTAAAACAACCTCTTTCACTTTTAGATAGCTTTTTTAGAGCTTATTATTATTATTATTATTGTGTAATAAGCCTACATCTTATAACACTTCCTTAAAATAAGCCTACATCTGATCCTTCATACCCTCAATCATTGTTCCTACTTCTGCCCTTTGACACCAAAAGAGAAAAAGTCTAGTCCCTCATCCACAGGACAATCTATTTAATTCTTGAAGCCAGTTGTCATGGCCTCCCCCTCCAGTCCTAGCTTTTCCAGGCTAAACATCCAGAGTTCTTCAACCAGTTCTTAGGATAGCACTCATATCATGAACTTTTGGTTGCCCTCCTCAGCTTTTTATCAATTCCTTTGGTGAAATGAGATTCCCAGAACTGAACACAAGACTCCAAAACAGTGTAAAAGGGGTGGAATTAATTAGACAATCACCTCTTTATTCCTGGAAGTTGTGCCTCTTTTGATATAGCCCCACATCATGGTATCAAAAAAGATACATCTTGAGGAAGATATATCTTCATGAGAAGAGGCATCTGATCCAAGAAAGTTAAGTGATTTGCCCAAGCTTACACAGGTAATAAGTGGCAGAAATGAGAACTGAACTCACATCTTTTGATTCTAAAGCCAATGCTCTTTCCACTATACTATACTGCTCTCTTAGTTTTATTGGCTTCCCTATCATACCCACTGGCTCAAGATGAGTTTGCAGTCCACCAAAACCCACAGATCTTTTAGACAAAGCCCTGTTTGACCATGACTTCCTCCATTTTACAGTACACAAGCATAAGGCTATACTGATACCCCTATCAAATTTCACTGAAGTCAGAAGACAGTAGGTCAATAAAAGGAGAGGAAGTATTAATGAATGACAATTTTCTTTGAACAAAGTCCTTGGCCATGGAAGATTTCTTTCACTGTACTCAAGGGCTAGCCATGCCCCTTTCTTCTTTCAATGGCATCTGCAACACCTTAGGACTGGATACTACTGAATTCCATTGCCAGACTCCATAATCAGGCATCATCACCCTCTCTTCCATCCTTACCTCATCCAGGCAATCTCTCTTCCAAACATGGGTTGTGCTTCTCTCTCTCTGTTTATACTGTTCCTTATGCCTATATCCTCCCTTTTCCTATCTCCCAGCTGAATTCCCAGCCATCTTTTAAAAAAATACAATACAGATGTCCCCTCCACCAGTTCTCCCTGAATCTTCTAGTTCTCCTATTACAGTTATCTGTGTAGGTCTCATATCACCTTATTAGACTATAAGTTCCAAGAAGCAAGGCACTGCATCTTATTTAAACTGTTATTCCCCCCAGAACTCAGCACAATGGTCTTCACACAGTGGATGTTTTAACAAATACATGTTGAATATTTGTGGGGAAATAAACGTATGACAAGTTCCAATTTACTAACTAATCTTAAAAATTTCTGAAACGCAGCTCCATTTACCTTCCTACCTGATACCTACCTATAGCTGTATTCAGTCACTCAATAAGCATGTATAAACACCTACTATGTGCTAGGCATCACACTAAGTGCAGAGGATATAGAGAGAGGCAAAAGACAGTCCCTGCTCATGAAGAGCTCACAATCTGATGGGAGGACAATTATATAAAAAGCAAGCTATATGCAGGAAAATAGATACATAATTAACAGAAGGCACTAAAATTAAGAGAGAACTCCTTCACTGAGTCCATCCTGGAAGCCTAAGGCCAACTACTTGATCAAAAGACAATGTTATTTGAAGAAACAAGTGGGTATAGTGAGAAGTCTGCTAGATATTTCTTTTCACCCTGACCTTACCATGAGCTGAGGTATTTTGAGGGCAGGGTTAGGGAACCATTTTAATCCCAGGAGAGTCAGCATCTTGTTGGGACCTCTGAGATTTTATGTCTAAGGTCTCTACTATTATTCTTCCATGACCACCCTAACTAGATCTTACTCACATCATTAAAATGATGATTCTTTTAAGCTCTAAAATTCTTTAACTTGTGAATATATTTGGTAAAAATTTACTCAACTGGCAGACATCCTAGAATGGTTTAATATACAAAGAACGATTTCACGATATCGGAACTGCTGGCATTTTTTTTAAAGCAAGTCCTAGTTTTCTTACCCTTTACTTCATTTTTATGCAATCCTAGGGAAATGCACACCCATGAAATAGATCAGAGTGCTACACAGTAATTGACTGAGTATGGTTCAAGATAATATAGCATTAGGAGTGAACTCACATTGCAAAAAATACTCTGAGTTTAAACTCACTTCTTACCATTAAACCACACACGCGTGTTCCAAAGGAAGAAGGCAGAAAAGAAATGTAGGTGAAAGAGATGATATCCAGACTCTTGACACAGATGGAATTAAGTGTAGGAGAAAAAAAAAGCAGATGCAGAAATAAATTTGCAAGGAATTGCACAACTGCAGAATTGGAGAACTCTAGGAAACCCAGAAAAGAGAAATAACTTTTTAAGGAATACTGTTGACCTCATTCCTGGTAACAATTTATTCCTGTGAATACATTCATATTTTGCATTTCCATAGGGACTGTCAGCCAAGCTGTGTTTCACAAACAACGAAACCTCCAAGAATCCAGTGTTCACACAGTCTGCATAATGTCCCTCTGTACATGGCTCTCCAGAGGGGTTAACTTGAAGTCCAATAGGGAAGGAATTCACACAGAGACCATAGCTGAGAAGGAATCAAACAGCATTCTTGGATGGAGCTACCAGACCATGCTGTTATTCATTCATACTCACTTTTCAGGGACCCTTCCCCAACTACAATACTTACACAGCTGTCCATAGTAAAGGCTAAATAGCAAAGATAAGCAATAACCCCAATAAAAGTCAAATCCTCATTACAGCTGTTGGCTTTATTTGCTCTTCCATCTTCTCTTTCATTACAAGAGTTGCTAAGGCATCCCAACTGATTCTGAATTTCACCTTTCCTGCCTGCTAGTTTTAGAAACAAGAAAACCCTGTGATCAGGTAATTAGCCCTTGGAAAATGAAGGGTTAGAACCGCCGTGGCTACCACTCAATAGTTTCTTTGGGCTTAGATGAGGGACACGAATCCAAGTGTAAATACCTGTGGTGTCACATGAAGCAAAGCAATAGAATGGAACAACTGCCATTCACCAACTAAATCATACATTTAGCCAGTCCCTAACACATAGCAAGTGATCAATAAAAGCTTGTTGAATTAAATTAATCTGCGGTGACAATAAAACTGCTTTTTTCTGCTACCTAACTAACCCTCTATTCATTCCTTAAACATCTGTGATCAGTATTTCCCTTTCCTGCGGTTTTGTTTAAAAAAACCTTACTGTTACCTAGATCCTTTCAGCTGCTGACTATTTTCTCACAGTTCTTGTTGTTGTTTGGGGATAAAGCAGCAGGTACTGTGCCTGGCCTGACTGACAAGACTTAAGAAAGTTTTCTAATGTAACTGGGAATAAAAAAAGGGGGAAAAGGGGAGAGGAAAAGGAAAGGTGTTGAGAATTTATCAACAAAGACTGAACTACTCATGCCAGACAAAACCCAACTGACCCCAGGAGCAGAGGCGTAAGGGTTGAAGGAAATTATGGTTTGCTCTGTTAAAGGATCTTCTCCAAACCAATTCTGCAACACAATAATGACTAGATCCTAAGGCAAAAAAATAAATAAATAAAATACATGAAAAATGACTAAAGCAAATCTACCCAAAGGGCTAGAGATTATTTTTCTGCATGCAGGTTTCCATGGAGGGGGAATATCTATTTCTGTTTGTTAGAGAATGAGAAAAGGTTGTCTTCTATCTGTTAACAATTCAGAGATGTAGAATCAGCAGTTCCTAACTTAAAAACAGGTTAAAGACCTAACTCCCCTCACATAGGTTTCTAGAGATCTAGAGAGCAGCAAAATAAACAAATACACACACCACACTTCTCTTTGCTCCATTTTAATTAAAAAATGTGTTTGTCCCAGTTTTCCTTGATGCTAATAGATTTTTCACACCTGCTTACACTATCTGGTGGTGTGGATTAATAAATGAATCTCCTGCTGTAGGGCCATCGCTTATTAAGTAAAATATGGTTAAAATGAGGAGAGGGAAGAAGGGTTATTGGGGAGGAGAAAATGATCATAACAAACTTTATCCATCCCAACTAGACCACTCATCCATTCTAAAACTTCACCCACCCTCTTCTGTACCCAAGTCTTTGTTCATTCTCTTCCCCTAGAATATATTCTCTGGAACCCTCTCCACTATCTTCATCTGTTGAAATCCTACTCACCCTTCCAGGTCTAACTCTGGTGCCTACTAATACTATTAACTCACACTGCAATGGCATTTTCGGGAGTCAGGAAGACTCATCTTCCCGACTTCAATCTGGCCTCAGACAATTAACTGGCTGTGTGACTCTGAGCAAGTCACTGTTGGCTTCAGTTTCCTCACCTGTAAAATAACCTAGAGAAGGAAATGGCAAACCACTCCAATATTTCTTCTGCGAAAACTTTAAATGGGGTCATAAAATGTTGGACATGTCTGAAAAACACCCGAACAACAACAACCAGTTGTAACAGGTATGAGGAGTAGTTTGGAGGGGAGTTAGAAAAACATGTGAAGAACTACCAGGAGACTATTAACAAGAGTCTGGGTGATAGGTAGGGACTAGGTTTAGAGATGGACTGGACAGATACAAAATGAGTGAGAGGCAACTCTCAAAGATCACACAGGTATTTAGAACCTGGAAATTGGGTGAACGGCAGAACCATTAACAGAAATAGTGGAGTGAGAAGGAAAAGCAGATTTAGAGGAAGACACAGCAAGCTCATTTTGGATGTGCTGGCATTAAGCCCTCCTTGATCCCTCTAGCCAGAGGTACTCCTTCCTTCTCAGACCTCTCATAACTCTCCATGTCTCTCCCATGCATTTAACTACAACATAAATCAGAGTATAGACATCTTTGCCTGTTTTATCTTCCCTATTAAACTGTCACATTGTGGAGGAGCAAGGATTCATCTCTGCATCACCCAAGGCCTGGAATACAGCCCCTTCCACAAAATGGAAGCCTAATTAAAATTTGCCGCATTCGAATTTTTGTTTCTAAGAGAAGAATGACTCTGTATATATCTGGATGGATGAAACAACTGAGAAATAATTCTCATAAATAGCCACTTAAAGTTTATGGGGAGTGTTGTCGCAATGCTGCCTAAAGACAACTGACACTTTGAACTCTTAACTGAGGAGGAGACATTTGAGATTCATCAACTTTAAGTAGCAACTGCAAATAGCCAAAGAATGTGTGCACAATCAGGGTATGACCAGAAGATCCAAAGAATGACAAATTCATTTTTAAAGAGATTCCCTAAACAAAATGGGAGTCAGGAAGGTGGGAGGAAGGTAGGGAAAACCTGGGGATATTCCTTGTAATGAAGGTTCATACATTAATCATATTAGAAAAGACTGAAGGGATGAAGGTATTGGAAGGAAACATCGATTTCAAGAAACAAGTCAAAGTTACAGAACAGTTTTCTGCCTCCGTACTGTTTTAGGGACAGGGACTGGGCATGTTATTTCATTAACATGGAGAACGCCAATTCTCTTTGCCAATGAACAGGCAGCACCTGCACTAAAACTTATAGTCTTAAGAGAGTTGTTTGGAAGAGTGGTGTCAAACTCAAAGAAAAGCTTAGAAAGGGGGCATGGTGACTGAGAAAAAACACATTCACATCACCTTTATTTTATTGTATTTTTATTTATTTTGTTAAGTATTTTCCAATTGCATCTTAGTCTGATCCTACACTGGAGAGTGTTTCCTCGTGCTGTGTGTTTGGGCCCAGTGTCACTTAAGAGTATGTCCAGTTCTTTCTGACTTGAAAGCAGAAGTTATTAACTAAAGGTCACATGGTGCCAGACCTTGCACCTTAACCCAGGGTCTTCCTGGCTCTAATCCACTATGAAGTCTTGCTTCTGTCCTGTTTTTTAAAACAACAACAACAAACAGACAACTATAAGTTTCACTGTGCAGGGGTCAAACTAAGATTTATCTTTCTCTTGGTCAATTATCTGGATTACAACATGCAGATTGCACAGAAAAATTAGACAGTGTTGGGTACACAGAAGACACTCAGCAAGTAGCTGTTGACTGTGGGGCAAGGTAATGCCCAGATAACTTGGAAGTGACATCCTAATGCTCTTATTATGGTCTCAATCATTTATCTTTAACTTAATCAAAATACCTAATGCTATCTACTTCCAGAGCTAAAGAATTGACTGAGTCTGAATGCAGATCAAACATACTATTTTTCAGGTTTTTTTGTGAGGTTTGGGTGTTTTTTGGTCTGTCTTCTTACATGACATGGCTAATATGGAAATGTTTTACATGATTGTGCAAGTATAATCTGTATCAAATTGCTTACCATCTCAGGGAAAGGGGAGGAGAGGGGGGAAGAAAATTTGGAACTCAAAATTCTTTTCTTAAAAAATGTTAAAAATTGTTTTTATCTGTAATTGGGAAAAATACTAAAATTTTTAAAGGAAAATAATAAAACAAAACACCTGTTAACTGCCAGGCCAGGCACTGGGGATATAAATTTGAAAAGGGAAAAGTTTGAGAGATACATGTTCACAAAGAAGCAAATATATGCTATATGCCAAAGAAAGATAATGGGAGTAGGAACACTAAAAACTGGAAGCCTTGGGAAAAATCTCTTGAAGGTAGTGGCATTTGATCTGTGCTTTGAAGGGAAGGAGCAGTTCTAAGAAGGCCGTGAGAAGGGAGAACATTCCAGGTATGGGAGGCAGGTAGATAATGGAATATCATGTAAGAGGAACTAGTTTGGCTGAAGTGGAAAGGACATGAGGGGAAATAACATGTAATCTGCCTGAAAATAAGCATGGAAGCAAACTGTGAAGGGCTTTAGATGCCAAACAGAGAAGTCTGAATTTGATCCCCAAGGCAATGGAAAACCAGGGAAGTTTCTTAAGCAAAGGATTGATATGCTCAGACCTGTGCTTTGGGAATATCAATTGGGTAGCTGTGTGGATGATGGACTGAAGCCAGGGAGACCAATTAGAAGCTTATTCATGTCTATTAAATACTTACTATACTACGCCAGGTACTGTGGTAAGACCAGGGAATACAAAGGAAATGAAAGACAGAGTTCCTTCTCTCAGGGAGCCCACAATCCAATGGGGCAGGAACACACACACTATTATGTTCAAACAAGATACATACAGAAAAAACTGGTGATAAGCTCAGAGGGCAGAAACTAAAATTAAGGAGGCCCCTGCAATAATCTAGACAAGAAGGAATGAGGTCCTGGCTAGGGAGGTTACAGTTTGAGTACAGAGCAGAGGGAAGACAAAAGAGATACTGATGAAATGGAATTGACAAGATTTGGCAGCTGATTTGGTCTGAGAAGAGGGTGCTGAGATAGAAAACAGTGCTGAGGACACAAATCTGAGTGAGGGAAAGAATAAAGGAAGAGAGAAGAAGAGATGTGACCTAAAGGGAGAGATAAGGAGCAATCAGAGAGAATGAGTGGTTGGGGAATTAAATAAAAAATAAGTAACAAGGAATTAAATAAATCATTCCTTCATTAACAAGCATTTATTAAGCACCAACTGTCTTCCAGGCAGTATGCTACAGGCACTGGTAATATAAAAACTAAAATGAAAATATTCCTTGCTCTCAAGGTATTTACAAGATAGGGCAAATATAACATTCAAAGATAAGCTAATAAAAAGTCAATACGAAGTGATCTGGAGGAAGAGGGCATTAAAAACTTTGAATGCTTCCTTCCATCCTTTAGGCACCACCACTATTTCTTCAGGACCTACTACGTGCCCTGCATGTGACTTGAACAGCTCTAACTAGCCACACACGAGACCTGACCATCACAGTACTAAAAACTGACATAAAGAGAACTCACACATCAAGTTGCCTCAACCAGAGTCATTAAAGTACAATCCAAACTATACCATAGCCAAGTCTACTTTAAAGATGGTAAGCTAATAGTCTGGGGCCAGGCTCTACTTCACAAACATCCCACCTCCCCCAGCAATGTCCCATCCAAATACTCCCAAGGGAAGACCTGAGCAGCCCCTAGTTTCCCTATCTACTACTGACTCTTTAGCCCAGCCTCACTGGGGAGGCTCCAGACTCTTTTTAGCCCCATTCACAGCTGAGCCCAGGGATTCTTAACTTACTTTGTGAATGTGCCATCTTTGGTCAATTTGTAAAGCTCACGCATCCCCTCTCTTGGAAACAAGGTCTTAAGTGCATAGAATAAAATAAATGGGATGACAAAAGAAACCAATTATTTTCAGATAATTACAATTTTCTTTAATTCACAGACTTTAGATTAATCCCTTGGCTTGGTCTATTGTTAACTGGTTCCACAATGATGATATTAAAGGCATTTAGGTGAGGTATGCCCATATTTCTAGACCTTTCAGGGAAGGTGGTGCTACAATAGCACCAATCTCCACGATAAAATTGGGTGACCCATTTCTAATTCTGGGTCACTCCAAGACCAAGTTCAGCTTGAGATATATGTATAGGAATCAAATCAGTGTCCACAGTGTACTCACACGAACTGGCAGGAAGATGCTGTCTGAAGAGGCCGAGCATCGCCCCACGACTGTTCCTGCCTCCCACCCCAGCCCTCCTCACAGGCCCTGGGCCACACTGAAGAGATATAAGCCTACATGATTTCCAATAATAGAGAGGCAGAGCAGCAAGACACAGCCCATTTGCTTCCTTTCCACAAAGCATTTGTACCTCCTAGAACACATTAATGTGTGCATGAGCAATGCCATTTGGTTCCACCCTGTAAAACATTGGGGAAAGTCCACACGCCTGGGAGCTTTGTTTCAATTGAAATGGGACATAATACAGTAGCTCTGAGACAGAAACAGCCTTTTGTTTTAATAAAATTGTATCTTAATTTAGTAACAACGGACTGGCAATTTCCGTATCATTCTCATCCAAAAATCCTCCTATCTGCCAGAATGCCTGCCCTCTCTCTCCATATAGAGAAAGCTGAAAATAGAGAAGAGGGGGAGCAGAACATGGGGTAGAAGCTCAAGAAAAGGAGGCATTGTCAGGAGACTTGCATTTCAGTGTTATCTCACACTTGCTCAGTGACCTTCAGTCAGGTAAAGGGCATTTGGGGTATCTTTTCAAACAGCAAAACCACTGACCAGCCTCTTGCTACTGAATTCTCACCAACTCCTGTGAGGTAAAGTCAGCATATCATTTCTGAGGATTTCAGTAAAAGAATCAAGCCAAGAAATGGCTCCTTCCTGTCTTTAAATAGTCTCTTCTTACAATGTTCTTCAGAATGAAAAATGCTTCAAGGCCAAATACTAAACCAATAATCTAGAGAAACAGGCATCTCCAGTCCCCCTACCCCCCTTCTCTGCCCCAATCTCCCTATAATATTTTAATGACTATAACATTTAATGAATTTAACATGAAAATATAAAAATAAAATTTAATGAATATAATTTAATGGAAAATGATACTGGCTAGAGCAATGTCACATAGGGTATGCCTGCTGACAAGGTACGTTTGCTGAATGACAATCTTTGACTACCATCAACTCTGAATATATCTTATATGAAGATAGCTGTTTTGTTTGCATGATATCTCCACCATTCCATCATAAGTTCCATGAGGGCAGAGACTTCATCTTTGCCTTTCTTTGTGTCCCTAACACCTAGTGCACTGATCAGCACAGAGTGGAGTTTAATAAATACTTGTTGACGAACCAAAAAGTGAGACAGCACAAAGACAGAAGTGAGGTCTAGCACTAAGCAAGTTCCCATCATGACTACATTGTTAAGGAATAAAAATAACAACCAATATTTATTTACCTGTAGCATTTGATTCTGCTAGCAAGCAAACCTTGGATACTCTCTCCTTTCTGGGTCTTTGTGAATCTTTGGTCCCCTCCTACCTGCCAGACTGGGCTCCTCCTCAGTCTCCAAATCTGTCTTGTATTTTATTTTGTATACATGTTATCTCTCCCACAGAATGTAAGCTTCTACAGGGTAGGGATTATTTAATTTTTGTCTTTGCAACCCCAGTGCCTACAACTGTACTTAACAGATACCTGTATTTAGCCCTTTATGGATTAAAAAGCACTTGCCTCAAAACAATCCTAAAAGGTAAAAACATAAATATAATTATTCCAACATGGTACTAAATGCAAGGGTTAGCCTTATTACACACATGAGGAAAACATGAATCAAATAGTTTAAGTCCAAGTCACCCAGACTGACAACGGGAAACCTAAGCTGCAAACTGAGGTCTTTTCAGACTCTTTCCACATTACCACACCTCTTCAGGAAGTAACACAAATTCAGCTGCAGAAAACTGAAAAGGTCATTAACCACTGCTACCAAAAAGAAAAAAAAGCTTAAACCAGTTCTGTAAAATTGCACTGTGATGGAGTACAATCTTTCAGGGATGGGCAAGGAAGCAGAGAAGTAATGGTTATCACAATACTTCACCATGACATTTCCAAGATGTTTAGACACTAACCCTTTTAGCTATGCAAGCCTGATATTTAAACAGAAAGCTAAGAACCTCAGCAGCTGAATTTGAGGTAAGGAGAAAGTGTTTCAGATATGCCCCCAAAACTATTTTTTCAACTAGCCCTTAATGCCAGTCAACAAGCATGAAGTTCTCACTATGTTAATTCAATTCAATAAACATTCATCCAATAAACATTTATTAAGCACCTACTATGTGTTGAGCACTGTGCCAAGGGTTAGGAACACAAGGAGAAGCAAAGACACGGTCCCTCCCCCCTCAAGAAACTCACATGGGCAAAACAAAAAGCAAATAACTATGTACCCTAAACATATATAGAGAGGGAAGGCAGCAGAGGAGACAGAAAGGCCTACAGCAGAAATCGACACATGAACAGTCTGGAAGAAGCCAGGAGGGAGACTGTTCAAGGCATGAAGGCATTTCAAGGCAGTGAAAAGGAACTGGCAAAATATAGAACAGAGTCCAAACATTCCAACTTGAGACATTAAGATTTACCAGAAAAATGAAGATAGTTTTTATATCCTGTTTCTTTAAGCTATTAATTGTTTGAATTCCTAAAATAACTGTTCTTCTATATAAAGACAGGAAGATGGCCCAGGGGCAACTCTCCAATCCTTCCCCACAATAAGAAGGAAAGAGCTGAACCAATCTGAGGTTCAGTATAATCTAGTCACAGTACAATCACTGTTCACAGCTCTACCATCCTCCAAATGAATGATGACCACACCTGCTTCTTTGCCAAATTGGGATGCCTTAAAATACTGTCAAACCACGAACACAGGAATTTCCCTTATAAAAAGTCTGTTAGGTAGGTCGTGAAAGCAAAATTATTTGTATTCTACAGATGATAAAACTAGGGCCCAGAGAGGTGAACTGATTTCCCTGGGGCCACACAACTAATACTTAAACTTCAAGGTTCTGATTTCACTAGTGTATTTTATCCACTAGCACACATTCCAACCCCACCATACTGTACATGGTCTTCATGCGTTGCTGTATCCTCCGTCCTACCCCTTCAAAAAATCATCCCCCGGTGGACTAGACTTCTCCAAACTTAGGCCCACCTTTGAAGCCCTTCCAGCATGGTAGTCCAATATGGCAGCCTTGCTTTTCTTCATACACCACACTCAGAAGTGTACTCAAGTCAGCTTTAATGGCCTTGTTAAATTTTCAGTGTAAGCACTTACATTTACACTTCAGAAATCAATTGTTATAAGTAGGGTTGGATTTACTGTTTGTTGATTGTCTTGACTTAAAAAAGTGTTAATAAGGCAGATTAAATTTTAAAATGTGTGTTCCTACTTTCGTGCTAGAGAGCCCCTTGTTAGGTTTACCACCACACCTGTGTAGTTCAGCAGGAATAAAGCAGAAAGAAGGTTCTGGATATAAAATCATCATCAGACTGGAGTCCTGGTGACTGGAAGCCAATAATAAAAGTAATAATAACTGACATTATGTAGCTCCTTGAGGTTTGTAAAATACTTTACATCCATTATCTCATTTCAGCCTCACAACAGCCCTGACCATCCACTTCTCTCTCACCTCTTTGCACAATCTGGAGTCCCACACCTTCCTCACCTCCACCTCTGAAGAAAATTGGAGATTGTAAGCTCAGCTCAAGTGCCACTTTTCTACATAAGGAATTTCCTAACCACTTTGTTGCTGCGGTTTTGGGGAGGGGTAGCAGAAAGAAGACTAGCTCCAGAGCCAAGGAACTTGAATTCCAAGCCAGTCCCCTGCCTCCCCAACTGTTAATGCTTCCTCTCCAAGATGACCTTCCATCTATGACTGTTTTTATCTTGTATGGGCCCATTTATGTATGAGTGGAGGGAAGGAGGAAGGAAAGAAAGAAGGGGAGGGAAGAAAGGGAAAAGGAGGAAGGGACGAAGGGAGGGAAGCAAAGATGAAGATCACCTCTCACAGAGAGCTGAGTAGCAAGTTCCCATAGGAGAGTGGAGAATGATGCCTGGAGGGTAGGCACCATGGTGTGTGCAGAGATGGTCAGGAAGAGCTTGTTGATTGACCAACACTAGCAAAACCTTGAAGAACCCAGTCATCTCCACCCTCAATAATGAATCAAAGCAGGACTTCACTGGGTTGTATGGGGAAAGGGAGGGGAGATAAGAAAGAAAATATTAAGGAATGGGGAGAAGTTCCAAGTGTCTCTTTAGTCAGAATCTGGCTTTAAGCTCTGGCACTGAGATCTATCTTGAGCTTGAGAAGGGTTTGCTAATTTCTAATGAGTTAGATTAGAAACAGCCTACAAATGAAGAGCCAGCTCATCACAAAATTATGAGTGCCCAAAATATACCAATTACTTATGCACAACTAATAGCAGTATGTAGTTACCAAGCAAAAAATGTCATGTGCATTCTCTGAAAAGTTTCACTATCATTCTGGTGAGGAAAGGTATTTTAGAAGTAGTATATTCTTATTTGAATTTAGGAAAATCCCCTTCTCACCCCCTCCCCCAATTGACTCAGAGATCCATCAAATGCCAGGCTCTGAGCTGCTATGCCATGTAATATGCCAAAGGCACATGCCCTGAATAAAACAAGAAATGGAAGCTTTCAAAAAAGCTATCCAAAATTCAATTCACACAGACCTAAATCAGTCTGAAGGGAAAGTCTCAGAATATCCCAAGGGAATATCCTCCATCCTGTATGTATACTTGGAGGTTACACAATAACCTTCCCAAACAGTCTCCTGTGAATTTCCATGAGTTATTCAGGGTCAAAATACTCATGATAAAGATTTCTAATTATTTTTAGTGGGGGCAGAGGAGATATTTTAAACAGATAGACTGCAGGTTCTCTGTGCTGCATCCATGGCAGGTGTCAATTAGAAGTAACAGAGGCAGCTTCTAGCCCTTCCAGAGTTCACAGTGCCCCATGTCAGGAAAGTGTTTTCAGAACTATAACTAGTAGTCCTGGCATCCAAGGCAAGCATCACAAACTGTACCTGGGATAAACAACATAAAACACAATCTCGTATCAATTCTTCAAGAGAAATTTAGTTGGGGATAAGGGAAACATACCATGTGGTAGTTTCCTATTTTAACTAATGATTATTTCTAACTAGGTGTTAAATTCAGTTGTTTCTATCAGTTGAGGAACTAAAAGTGTTATCAGCACCTTGTGAATTTCAATGATTTGGGGGCAAGGGGACAAAGCCCCATTCACCCTGCCCTAGCTATATATCCATGTAATGAATATTTCTACAAGGATAAAGGACTGGAGGAAGTCAAGATGATAAGATCCCCAAGGAGGTCCTATTCTCAATCAGATAGGATAGGGAAAGTTCCTAATCCCTTTTAGGGGACTAAGAACAAAGTGATCTGGGGACCTCTACCAGTGCTGCTAGCTCCATCTCCTTCCCATTCCTATTAAACTTGAAAGAGGTTATGTGCCACTTTACCATGCTTACTTTCCCCTCCTGTGAGATCAGGGGCCGATAGTGTTGTACACCCACAGTATAACAAACAGTAGCAGCTGAAGGTTCATCCCCCCTGACCACTGACTTACCCTCACTTCTCAGATCTTAGCTTCTCTTTGTTCAGAATTCATGTTTTCTGCAAAGGCATAAATTCTTTTCTCTAGGATGACCCTACAGAAGCTACATACTACACTGCTCATTATGCTGAATAAATGATGATCCATGGGTCAAATCTTTATTTATTTATTTTTTTTATTTAACTTTTAACATTTATTTTCACAACATTTTGGGTTACAAATTTTCTCCCCTTTTATCCCCTCCCCCCCCCCAGACCCAAGCATTCCAATTGCCCCTGTGACCAATCTGCTCTCTCTTCTATCCTCCCTCTCTGCCCTTGTCTCCGTCTTCTCTTTTGTCCTGTAGGGCCAGATAGCTTTCTTTACCCCTTTACCTGTATTTCTTATTTCCTAGTGGTAAGAACATTACAGTTGATCCTAACACTTTGAGTTCCAACTTCTTTAGCTCCCTCCCTCTCCACCCCTTCCCTTTGGAAAGCAAGCAATTCAATATAGGCCAAATCTGTGTAGTTTTGCAAATGATTTCCATACTAGTTGTGTTGTATAGGACTAACTATATTTCCCTCCATCCTATCCTGTCCCCCATTACTTCTATTCTCTTTTGATCCTATCCCTCCCCATGAGTGTCGACCTTGGATTGCATTCTCCACCCCATGCCCTCCCTTCTGTCATCCCCCCCACCCTGCTTGTCCCCTTGTCCCCCACTTTCAGGTATTGTGAGATAGGTTTTCCTACCAAAATGAGTGTGCATTTTATTCTTTCCTTTAGTGGAATGTGATGAGAGTAGACTTCATGTTTTTCTCTCACCTCCCCTCTTTATCCCTCCACTAATGAGTCTTTTGCTTGCCTCTTTTATGAGAGATAATTTGCCCCATTCAATTTCTCCCTTTCTCCTCCCAATATATTTCTCTCCCACTGCTTGATTTCATTTTTTTTTTAAGATATGATCCCATCCTCTTCAATTCACTCTGTGCACTCTGCCTCTATGTATGTGTGCATGTGTGCATGTGTGTGTGTGTACTCCCACCCAGTACCCAGATACTGAAATGTTTCAAGAGTTACAAATATTGTCTTTCCATGTAGGAATGTAAACAGTTCAACTTTAGTAAGTCCCTTATGACTTCTCTTTGCTGTTCACCTTTTCATGGTTCTCTTCATTCTTGTGTTTGAAAGTCAAATTTTCTTTTCAGCTCTGGTCTTTTCATCAAGAAAATTTGAAAATCCTCTATTTCATTGAAAGACCATTTTTTCTCCTGAAGTATTATACTCAGCTTTGCTGGGTAGGTGATTCTTGGTTTTAGTCCTAGTTCCTTTGACTTCTGGAATATCCTATTCCATGTCCTTCGATCCCTTAATGTAGAGGCTGCTAGATCTTGTGTTATCCTGATTGTATTTCCACAATACTTGAATTGTTTCTTTCTAGCTGCTTGCAATATTTTCTCCTTCACCTGGGAATTCTGGAATTTGGCCACAATGTTCCTAGGAGTTTCTCTTTTTGGATCTCTTTCATGCGGTGTTCTGTGGATTCCTTGAATATTTATTTTGCCCTCTGGTTCTAGAATCTCAGAGCAGTTTTCCTTGATAATTTCATGGAAGATGATGTCTAGGCTCTTTTTTTGATCATGGTTTTCAGGTAGTCCCAAAATTTTTACATTGTCTCTCCTGAATCTATTTTCCAGGTCAGTTGTTTTTCCAATGAGATATTTCACATTATCTTCCATTTTTCCAATCTTCTAGCTGTGTTCTGTGATATCTTGCTTTCTCACAAAGTCCTTAGCATCCATCTGTGCCATTCTAGTTTTGAAAGAACTATTTTCTTCAGTGAGCTTTTGAATCTCCTTTTCCATTTGGCTAATTCTGCTTTTGAAAGCATTCTTCTCCTCATTGGCTTTTTGAACCTCTTTTGCCAATTGAGTTAGGCTAGTTTTCAAGGTGTTTATTTCTTCAACATTTTTTTGGTTCTCCTTTAGCAGGGAGCTGATCTGCTTTTCATGCTTTTCTTTCATCTCTCTCATTTCTCTTCCCAGTTTTTCCTCCACCTCTCTAACTTGATTTTCAAAATTCTTTTTGAGCTCTTCCATGGCCTGAGCCCATTGGGTGGGCTGGGACACAGAAGCCTTGATTTCTGTGTCTTTGCCTGATGGTAAGCATTGTTCTTCCTCATCAGAAAGGAAGGGAGGAAATGTCTGTTCTCCAAGAAAGTAGCCTTCAATAGTCTTATTTCTTTTCCCTTTTCTGGGCATTTTCCCCAGCCAGTGACTTGACCTCTGAATATTCTCCTCACACCCACCTCGCCTCCTGGTCCTCCCAGCCAGCGTTTGGGGACTGAGATTCAAATGCTGCTTCCTGCCTTAGGGCTTTTGGCGGGGGCAGGGCTGCTATTCAGTGTGAGAATTAAGTTCAGGTGGTCAGGTGGGGGCAGGGCCGCCTCTCAGGCTCAGTTCCCTCAGAGGGTTTATGCACAGACCTTCCACAATGGATCCAGGCTCCCGCCTGCTTGGGGAGCCCCTGTCTGCAGCCGCCTCTCAGCTTCTACCTCCCGGGGGGGCCCGAATCATGGGGGCACCCCACTCCCCTCTCGACCCGCCAAAGAGACTCTCTCACCGACCCCCGTCACCTGTGGGCGGAGGGTCTTGTGCGGCCGCTGGACATCTCGTCCCCGAAGCCTGCTCGGATCTTTTCCTCTTGGTGCTGCGGCCGCTGCAGAGCTGCCCTCAGCTCCCAGTCTCGGCGCCCAGTCTGCAGCGCGAAGGACCCCCCGCGAGAGGTTTGCAGGTCTCTCCGGAAGAGAAATCTCCCTCGCTCCAATATTTCGTGGCCTCTGGGTGCAGAATTCACCGTGAGTTGCTCCCCTGTAGCCGATCTGTGGGTTGTGGGTTCGGAGCTATGTGTATGTGCGTCTTTCTACTCCGCCATCTTGGCTCCGCCCCCTCAAATCTTTAACAGAGCAAGGCCCTGGCTAATCTGAATGTCAAACAGTGGATCATTCAAGTAAGAGAAAAGGAGTCAGGTGAAGGCAAACCAATAGTCCAATGGATCTGTTATCTCACTGATGGAGTAGACCCTCCACTGATACAGATCTCAACCTATCCCTGGCTGCCCATCCTGTGTGACTCTTTCTGTTGTCCACATCCTCTCATAAATTCACCACGAATGGAGGGCATGTCATCAAATTTATTAGGTACCTTCCTCACTGATGTGATGTATGTACCAAAGGAGCAATATGGGCTGTCAATCAGTTATCCGATGTACCTTTCTCAAGTGTAATTTGTGGTAACTTCCATCTACATATTTTACATTGACCTCTACTTTCCCTTCTCCTAGATAGCTAGGTGGCACAGTGAAGAAAGCACTGAACCTTGGAGCCAGGAAGACGTGAGTTCAAATCAGGTCTCTAACATTAGTTGTGTGACCCTGGGGAAGTGACTTAACCTCCATCTGCCTCAGTTTCCTCAACTGCAAAATGGGGATAACAACAGCACCTACCTCCCAGGGTTGTAGTGAGGATCAAAATGAGGTATCTGTAAAGTGCTTGACACATAGCTGGTACTTAATAAATACCTGTTTCCTCCCTTCCTCCTGAGCACCGCATCCAAGAAGCAGCTGCTTTATGATGTCAAACTTAGCATTTAGTAGCTTCTAAAACATCATTACAATTAAAGGTCCTGGAAAAATATGAATATGGTTCTCTCTAACACTGCCTTCCTCCCTCCCCTTCCACTCACACTGAGGCATAACTGGAATGACAAATATCTACATATGGTGTGTGGGGAGGGGGGCAAGGACTGAGTGGGGTAGGAATAGCTATAATTCACAACAGATGGGGCCTCAGACAGCCTGTGAAGGGCACTGTCTTAACATGCCACAATGAACCAAAATGCAATAACCTTCCTGCGTGCAATCTATTTCTGTTTCTCAGGATTAAGAAGCAGAAACCAGTTCTGATAAACTATTGAATCAGGCATGGAAGAACTGAGTAAAATAAATTACACAAAATAAAATGAGGTGAACGTGTCCCTAGAAACCAGCAAATTGTAGTTCCCTCACTACCATCCCTGAACTTTTCATGCAAAACCCTATAGAAGGAAAAGGAAAATCACATCCGAGACAACCTGTCACACTGTTGGATAAGTTCTTATCCATTACCATCCTCATATCAATTATTTGTCAGAATCTACAGACACTGCACCGAGGCATTACTGGGAAGGTACTAGAATTATAGATTGGGGTTCTTTTTGCCTCTTTTTCCCATGGCATGTGAAATTTTTGGCATTACACAAGGTGTATGTCAGGTGTATAATACTTCAGCAACAAGGCATGAGTTATAGTGCAATAATTCACACCTTGCCAGAACTCACACACTGCATATTTAGCATAAGGGGGAAGAAAAATGTTATTGATGTATTTATAATGTGAGCATATCATTAAGGAATATTAAGGCATCTGTCACGCTCATAGCAAAATCCTTGTAGATGTTCAACTTCTAAAAAAAATTATTTTCGTAATGAATTTTAAATCAAACTGTTGGACACCACGTGAAGAGAACAGTTCACTGGACAACATACAAATAGAAAAAGTAGGTGGAAGAACAATGAGGAGTCTGTTTATCATACGATGCTAACATCTGCACAGCTCACTGCCAGATTTATTGGGCAGGCTCTGAACCCTCCACGAGTCCCTATTTCCAAATAAATTGCAAATTCAATCAATGCAACACCCATGCAACATGCCAGATGCGCTACTGAAAGCTGGAAACATTTATTTTAGCGTTCTCTTTTAGGTTCTCCTGCAGCACAAAATATTGGTAACAGCCATCAAAAAAAGATTATTCTGTAACCAATCTGCCAGGAGGAATCTTAAATTCACTTAGTTGCAAGAATGAAACTTTGCAGAAAAGATTCCTATCAAGGAATATGGAGGGCATCCATTTAAACCTATGTCTCCTCCCTGCCATGCACACAAATAGATGGTTGGTTGTCTAAGACAAGTCCATGGTGAATCAATCATCTGTCCACCTCTAGACATGCCTCATGCTTGTTGAATTCTGAAAGGAACTTCAAGGAAGCTAATAAACCCATAACCTGGCTTCCTAAAGCATTCCTATAACCTAGACATGAAGTTTACATGCACTCATGCATCCTGCTACAAAAAAAGAAAGAAAAATCTTTTTACTGTGAATTTACAATTATCAACAGACTATGTCAAAATGCAAAAAAAGAATGTAAGAAGTGATTAATATGATAGATTCAAAGGAGCATGGAAAGATATGTACAAACTGATGCAGAATGCAACAAGCACAACTTTTGTCATGACAAAAACAAAAGAGGGAAGACAACTTGGAAAGATTTTAGAACTCAATGCGTATTTTAAAGGGTGTCCAATTAGGTTACATAACTGCTCTGAGAGGTTTACACAGGACTCAGAAGGAAGAACTTTGCAAAGCAGAGGGATGAGGTTAGGCTGAAGGAGGCAATGCTGGATGGTCATGGTTGAGGAATAGGTTGCTGGTTGTGTTGGATACAAGCCTCAACGTTGGCTGTGGAATGGAGGGTGGACTATAAACCACTTTCTTAATGCCCCATTACTTGATCACATAGCCATGTTAGGGCCCCCAGAAGGCCCTGACCTCCTACTTAGGAGACAGCTGGTCTGGAAAACAAGAGAGAGGAACAAAAAAGCATTCAAACGAATTAAATTAACCTTTCTCATCAATCCTGTCCTTCACTGCTAGGAAGAAGCTACCAAATTTCTCAAAGAATTCTTATACCCTCTGAACGACTCTGGGATATGGCTAGACTTCTCATTTCAGAATCAACATCATTTTAGTCACTGTAGTACAGGCCACAAAATTAAAATACAATCTTGGCTGTAAGGCTCATAATCTAAACACAGCCAACCTTTCATCTTTCAATAACCAATCCTCCTTTAATTTAAAACATATGATGCTATCAAATGCACATGCAAGCTTACTTTGAGGCTTCCTCTGGGAGGAGTCATTCTTGGATATCAGAAGCAAACTGCCAAATCTGAGAAACACAGTGACTATTACCAGCTATGTTTTCTCTTCCTCTCCTTCCCCTTTCCTTCCCATTCTCAGGTTTTCATACCTCCTTGATCCCATCACATGGGTTTGGACTCAGGAAAGAGAGACTCTGTGTAACAACATCTTTAGCTTATGTCCGTTTAATCTAGTATAGCATTTACTTAGGAATTCTTCAAAGGTTTTGTGAGTTCTAAGAATCAAGAGTGAAAAACTCAGAAGGTCATACTTTCAAATCAGATGACAACAGAGAATATGAGCATTCATCTCACTCTGAGGTCATAGTCAAATCTTTTCCATTTCAACTACTTGAAAAAAAATGACAACAAAAATCAAACTAAAGGTGGAGATTTGGTTGGTTCAGTTTGAAGAGAATAGCTATTTTCTGGTAAACTGGTAGTTGAGAGAGCAAATAATTCCACCAAGTCCAGGTCAGAAAACTCAACTGGTTAGAACAGGATACTAACATGGCCACAGTCATGGACTGAATTCTGATATGGTTGGGTTCATGTTCCATGGCCATAGCATACCACTAGGCAAATATGTACAGCAACTTCTGGCTACAACCCAATGACCCAACAGCAACTTGAACCCAGAGAAAGTGGACACAGGCTGGAGAGAACCAGAATTTCTGATCTGAGAAGATGGGACTCCCTTCCCCCACTCCAGGTTAAGAGCCCATAGAGGAAAAAGACTTTCTACTCAGAGATAGGAAAGGAGGGGAAGGTGACAGCCGAAAGTGGTCTTTGAAAGACTGTAAAGAAAGGAAGAAACATCACAGGAATGGAACATGGTGAATGCTGAGCCTATTTTAAAAACAGGAAGAGAAGATGATCTGTGAATCAAAGTCAGCAAGCTTGACTTTGATTCCTGGCAACAACCCCTGAAGCATTTTGTCTCCCATTGCATCCTGGGTCATCTCTAGTCATCCTGATGAATATCTGGTCACTGGACTCAGATGGCTCCAGAGCAGAAGTGAGGCTGGTGACCTGCACAGCCCTCTCTCACTCAAGACAAAGTCAAGTGCAAGTCATGTCATCATTTCTCTGATGGTATGGTCTTCTTTGGCAATGAAGGATGAACCCAACCCTATGAGTAGATTCAGCTCTTCCTCTCCTGTCTGTCTCTCCCTCCTCTTCCTTCTTCTCTCCAAAGGAAGTTAAATTTGGATAGCCAAAAGATGCCCAGGTGACTTGGGTTTTACTAGCTTGTTTCCCCCTTCCCTTCCCTGAACCTTGAACCTAAATGCACTTTGAAGTTCAGACACCATGGGGCCCCTGTCCCCTGCCTAAAGGCTCTCTTCTGGATTCTCCTGGCTTCAGAGTGATTATCAATAGTAACTGTTGTTGTTTCCCTCCCAGCCTGATGTCTTTCTTTTCTTTGCCTCATTAAAGGGGCCAAGCCCTGGCTACTTCTTAAACAGGTCTATTCAACGAATGAACGTTACCTCACCCTAAGTGAGTGTACTTACAACAACCCCATGATGGAAGTAGTTTCATTCCCATTTTACAGACAGGGAAACTAAAACTGACAGGTTAAATGACTTGACCAAGGTCATATAGCTAATAAATGTTTGAGGTAGGATTTGAACCTGTCTTCCTGTCTTCCAAGTCTATTCACTACAGTTTTTTTTTTTAAATAACCAAATTTGGTTTAAATAACCTAACTGCCACATGCCACCAACTCTATTCCTTAATTTTCTCCTTTATAAACTCTTGATGGCTTATTACCTGTTCTAGGGCATAAATAGTCCATTTCTTAGGTCTGTGCATACACATATGACCCATGCCTGGAATGCATTCTCAAGATTCCATTTAGGGACTTCTTCTTCTGTGATGCCTGTTTGGGCTAATAGTGCTTACTCTCTCCTCAATACTTTTTGTATTTTACTAATTTGTTTAATTTACTAGTTTTACATATTTGTATTCCCTTCCTCAGTAAAACATGAGTGCATTGAGGGAAGGGGTTGTATCTCTGTATTGCCTGCCTAGCACACAGTGGGTGATTAATAAACATTCGTTAAATTAAAGTGTTGGTCACAAAGAGATCAAAACTATGTAACTGACTAAATACAAATGAGTTATAATCACTAGAAAAAAATTAAAAGAACTCATGTCCAACATACTACTCCTCTGACACAACTTAAGGTAGTGTGAGGTAGGCCAGTGGTGCTAAAACTCAATTAGAAATGTCTGACAGAGCCAAATATTGACTTAGAAAACCACAAATTAACATTATCTACATTGTATTATGCTTTTATTTTGTTAAAACAGTTTCCAATTATATTTGCATCTGGTTCCTGCAGCACTCATGGATTTGATAAGTCTGAAACAGAGGAGGGAGCATCTGTGGTCTCATTCCTCCTCTGACACCTAGCCATGAGTCTACAAGTCACTAACTTCGCTGAGCCTCGGTTTCCTCATCTGTAAAACAGGGCCAAGTAAAACATATGCTTCTCACCTCAGAGGGGTGTGCTGAGGAAAATGCTTTGTAAATCTTATGGCTTTAAATAAAGGAGCTGCTTGTATTATTATTATTGCTCATGATGGGTCTGTAAAGGGACAAGTTTTCAATACATTTACATCCCAAAATCACAGAATTTGAAAGGATATCTGTGGTCATCTAATCTGACCATATCTGATGGAGAGGGCGTTCTATGATATCCCTAATGTGTAGTTCTCTAGCCTCTGCTTGAAGACCTTCCATAAAGGGGAACACCTGCTCTTTTCTGAGGCAGCCCATTCCATCACCGAAAAGCTCTGACTATTAAGAACACTTTTTCTTCCATTAAATATACATCTCACTCTCTTCAGTGCCTAGCACACAGTAGGTACTTAATAAGCACTGATGGAGTAACTGCAGCTCCTACCCTTTTTACCGTTCTGCCCTCTGGGGACAAGCAGAACAAATGCAATCTTTTTTGCACCTTATAAGCCCTTCAAATACTTGACTACAGCTATTTTCCCTCCCAGGAAGCAGGTGGTATGGATATCACACTGTTTGGAGTCAGGAAGACCTGAGTTCAAATTTGGCTTCAGGTACGAGTTAGCTGAGCGAGCTTGGGCAAGTTGTCTCAGTGTCCTCAACTGTAAAATGGGAATGATAACAGGACTTACCTCGAAGGCTTATTGTGAGGATCAGATGAGAGACAATGTTTTAAGTAAAAAGCCCTTAGCACAGTGCATGGCACACAGTAGGTACAGTGTAAATGCCTTATCTTCCCCTTCCCTCCTTCCAATATCTGCTCTTCTCTAGGATAAACATCTCTAGTTCCAATACAAAACCCAGGTCTTCCTTCTATCTTCCAGTCCAGTGCTCCACCAGCAGGGGGTATCTCTCAAAGTGATACATTACATGCTTACTCAAGTCAACAAGCACTAATTAAATCACAGCTACGTGCCAGGTAACCAGGTAGTATGCTAAATGCTAAGTTCTGCTTAAGAAGATCCAACCACACCCAAAACAAAATGCTTCTAAATTGGACAGGAAAGGACAAACATTTTTAACTCCAATTAATTAATTTCACTAATATATGAATTTCTTTCAATTACAACCAAACCTACATTAAGAAATATTTTGTTATCTTTAAACATTAGTGGTAGCAGTCATATTTCTTTTAAAAATTACTCGAGAAGACTTAAAGGAATGAATGGGGAAAATCAGATGTAGATCATCTCCGGTCCATTTTTGACATGTGGTGAAAGCCTTGCATTATGACTTTAAAGCAAAAATTCAGACTTAAAAATAAATAAGAAACCAGCTGTACTCAGGAGTATAGGGGGTGGGGGGGAGGTTGTCTAGGTTTCTATACTACATCTGTTCAGTACAGAAATCACAAGTCATTTTCAAAACTGCAAATGCTAGAAAATCATGTGAGAAAAGAGAGAGGGGGAAGCTGGGGTTGGGGGGAAATCAGATGATCACTACATTTAACTAGCCAACAATTATAACTATCATTGGCAATGAGAATATCACTGTTCATGTTAAAGCTGAATAAGAAAGTACAAGTGACTTCATTTATCCAGAAGTCAGAGACAGAAACCTCAACCATACAATTCAGGGCTAAACCAGGAATTAAACAAAAACATCTCTTCGGACTAAGGAAAACAGCTACCACTAGGAAAGGAATGGAGTTGCAATTAGGCTGGCACTTATGATTTAGAATTATATATAAAATTAAAGGTTGATGAATTAATAAGTTCACTTTATTTCTCTAAGTTTCATTTAGTTTTTCTTGACTCAAAATTTGGAAATAAAAGAGTCCCTAGAGGTCTTCTAATGCAACACTTTCATTTTCAAGATGAAAAAATTAAAATCCAAACAGATTGTTACAAGAGATAATAAGCAGCAAAATCAAAGTTTGACCCTAGATCTGGCACTCCCATTTCAAATTCTTTCCACTGGACCACACTGTTAAATCTGAAGAGTGAAGGAAAGGGAGCAGCTAAAAGTATTGTAAGCAGCGAAAGCTTACAATGAAGGAAATGCCAGAATATGTACCATTGCAAAATTACCCCAGGACATAAAATGTAGGGACAACAAACCTAGACTTAGCAACAGCTTGCAAGGTATCACTATATCATAGTATATCAGACTAATTTCCATCTTTAATGGTGACCCTGAGTTCTCAATAAAAGTTATAATTACACCTGTTATGATCATGTATTATTAATATATGTTTTATACACATACACTCACAATGGCAGTAAAATGTGCAATGCAAGGAAATATGTAATAAATTTTATAAGAATTTCCACCAATAGCTAAAATTCTTAAAGTGTTGGTAATATTAATGAGAAATTAGAAAATGTACTCATTTATTCATGTCCTTCATCCTCCAACTCTTAAAGATAAATGTAGCATCACTCAAACTAGTGCTGAAAACAGGGTGAGCTTTAAGCACAGAGCAAACAGCTTCTTATGAGATAACTGTTCTTGCTTTACAGTAACCCTGATTTCTCTCCTGAAATAAAAATTGCCTAGCAATGCAAAGCTAAGCAAAAGATCTCACCACATAGAATGTTTGGACAAACAGAAAACATTTAAATGCACCTAAATGTAAAGTCTTATATTTGGGTTCAAAGCACAGACTTCAAAAACACAGGATGACTGAGGGGATACTCCCCCCCAAAAAAAAAACTCAATAGAAGCAAAGAACATTGATATGGCAGTCAAAAAAAGTTAAAATGATCTCAGACTGCATTAAAGAGAGGCATGGGGCCCAAAATTTGAGAGGTGATAGTCCTATTGTGCTCTGCCCTGGTCAGACCACATCTGAAATACACAATTCAGTTCTGGATATCCTATTTCAGGAAAAATATTGGTCAGATAGAGATCATACGGGTCTTAACATTGGTTCAGTTGAAGGAAGCTGGGCTGTTTGGTCTGGAGAAAAGATTTAGGGAGGACCCAAGTGCCATCACACAGAAGCATCAGATTTTCTTTGCTTGGCCCCAGAGTGAAAAACTAGGAGAAACAGAAGGAACAGACAAAGCGGCTGAGACGTATGACAAGAAACAATTCAAGCAATCAAAATTTACTGAAGAAGGCCACCTCAAGGGTTGGTGACTTCTTCCTCAATGGAGATCTTCCAAGCCAAAGATATATGACCACCTGTCAGGTATACTGGACAGGGGAATCTAATTGTCTAACTGGACAAGGTAGCCTCAAGTTTCTGCCAACTCTGTAATTCTACAATTTGATTAGAATGCTAATAACCCTGGCAGAAGTTGTATTAATGAATATATGCACACCAAAGAACTACAACCAGATCCATTCCTGAGAACAATTTTTAATAGGGGGAAGGGAAGAGAAAAGGGGGGGGGGGGAAGAGGAGGGAGACATGGAAAGAAATACTAGAAGACAAGAGATATGAGTTCTAGCTATTAATGCCCTATAGACTATGTGGCTATGGGCAAGACCTCAGTTTCCTCATCTGCAAAATGTGACAGCATGGGGGTGGGGGACAACTTTCACGGTTCCACAGATTCCAAAAACAATACATATAAGGGCACTGTAAGAGGGGAGACCAGAAACACCAAACATAGCCTTAACCGACTTCATCACCATGTCACTTGGCTGGCCCTTGTTACAAAGAGCATTGCCAAGAGGAAGAGGAAATAAGGGCCTAAGAAAATACCATTTAAATAGAGACCTTTCCTGATTAAGGAACGTTTTTATTGATTATATTTAACCAAGAAACATTTCAGAATTGAAATTCAGACCATAGCAAACTATTAACCATATGAAAGAACGTTCCAAATCACTGATAAGAGAAATGCAAATCAAAACTACTCAGCAAATTAGCAAAGAAGAGGGGGAGAGTCAATGTTGCACACCAGTGCTGTGCTGGTGTAGAGGTGAATAAGTGTAACCATGCTGAAAAGCAATTTGGAATGATACAAATAAAGCCACCAAAAGGTTCATACCCTTTGGCTTAGAATTCCACTACCAGGTATACAGTGGAAGGAGGTCGTTGATAAGGAGAAAGGCCCCATATACACCAAAATATTTACAGGGACATTTTTTTTATGGTAGTAAAGAACTGCACGCAAAATAGATGCCCACTGGTTGGGAAAGAACAAAAGAAAATGTGGTATGTGAATGTAAGGGAACATAACTTTGCTTTAAGAAACGATGAACATCATGAATAATAAAAGTACGGAAAGACTTACACGATTTGACACAGAATGAAGTAAGCAGAGCCGAGAAAACAAGATGCACCATGACGACAGCAATGTAAACGGAACAAACAACATCTCCCACAATATCAAAGTGAATGTTGCAAAATTACCAAGAATAAGCACAGCCCCAAAGAAGGGCCATGAGAAGCCATTCCCATATCACTCTCTGCAAAGGCAGGAGGCCCAAGGGCATGGAATATGGTCTTATATTTTCAGGCTTTTTCCAGATATTGATCAGTTATGCTGATTTTTTTTCCTTCTTTTTCCTTTGTCTTTAAATTTTTTTTAACTTTTGATTTTAGTAAAACGAATACAGCATCTCATCACGAGAATAATACATTATGATCAGGTAGGATTCATACCTGGGATGCAGGGCTGGTTTAATATTAGGAAAACTATTAGCATTATCAATCATATCAACAATAAAACTAACAAAAACCACATGATTATCTCAACAGACGCAGAAAAGGCTTTCGACAAAATACAACACCCATTCCTACTAAAAACACTGGAGAGCACAGGAATAAAGGGAACTTTCTATAAAATAATAAGCAGTATCTACCTAAAACCATCAGCAAGCATTATATGCAATGGAGATAAGCTAGATGCATTCCAATAAGATCAGGAGTGAAACAAGGATGTCCATTATTACCACTATTATTCAATATGGTACTAGAAATGTTAGCTGTAGCAATTAGAGAAGATAAAGAAATTGAAGGAATAAGAACAGGCAAAGAAGAAACTAAGTTACCACTCTTTACAGATGATATGATGATTTACCTAGAGAATCCCAGAGATTCAAGTAAAAAACCACTTGAAATAATAAACAACTTTGGCAAAGTTGCAGGTTACAAAATAAACCCACACAAATCTTCCGCATTCCTATATATTAATAACAAAGTCCAACAGCAAGAGACAGAGAAATCCTATTTAATGCTAGGGTAGACACTATAAAATATTTGGGAGTTTACCTGCCAAAACAAACCCAGGGACTATATGAACACAATTACAAGACATTTTTTGCACAAATAAAGTTAGATCTACGTAAGTGGAAACACATCAGTTGCTCATGGGTAGGCCAAGCCAATATAATAAAAATAACAATTCCACCTAAATTAATTTACTTATTTAGTGCCATACCAATTAAACTATCAGATAATTATTTTCTAGAGCTGGATAAAATAATATCAAAATTCATCTGGAAGAACAAAAGGTCCAGAATATCAAAGGGACTAATGAAAAGAAATGCTAGGGAAGGTGGCCTACCGCTACCAGATCCCTGCAATTATCAAAGCCACTTGGGACTGGCTAAGAAACAGAAGACTAGACAAGTGGAATAGGCAAGGTACTCAAGACACAGTAGGCAAGGAATATAGCAACCTCGTGCTTGATAAACCCAAGAACCCCAGCTTCTGGGATAAGAACTCACTGTTCAACAAAAATTGCTGGGAAAACTGGATAACAGTGTGGTGGAAACCAGGCATAGACCCATGCCTGACACCCTACACAAGAATAAAGACCAAATGAGTACATGATCGAGGTATAAAGACTGATATCATGGACAAACTGGAGCAGCAAGGGGTAGTGTATTTATCAGATTTATGGAGAAGGGAAGAATTTTTGACTAAAGAAGAGATAGAAAGCATTATGAAGTGCAAGATGGATAATTTTGATTACATTAAACTGAAAAGTTTCTGCACAACCAAACTCAATGCAACCAAAATTTGGAAGGATGTAGTATATTGGGGAAAAAAAAATTTAAAGTTAATCTCAGAGATAAAGGCCTCATTTCTAGAATATATAGAGAACTGAGTCAAATGTACAACAATACAAGTCATTCCCCAACTGATAAATGGTCAAAGGACATGAACAGGCAATTTTCAGAGGAAGAAATTAAAGATCTCTATAATCATATGAAAAAATGCTCTAAATCACTTTTGATTAGAGAGATGCAAATTAAAACAACTCTGAGGTACCACATCACACCAATTAGATTGGCAAACATGACAGAACAGGAAAATTATAAATGTTGGAGAGGATGTGGGAGAGTTGGAACACTAATTCATTGCTGGTGGAGCTGTGACCTCATCCAACCATTCTGGAGAGCAGTTTGGAACTATGCCCAAAGGGCTACAAAAAGGGCTACAGCAATATCGCTTCTAGGACTGCATCTCCAAGAAATCATAAAAATGGGAAAGGGTCCCACATTTACAAAAATATTTATAGCAGCACTCTTTGTGGTGGCCAAAAACTGGAAATCAAGGGGATGCCCATCAATTGGGCAATGGCTGAATAAATTATGGTATATGAATGTAATGGAGTACTACTGCGCCATAAGAAATGATGAACAAGAAGACTTCAGAGAGGCCTGGAAAGACTTATGTGATCTGATGCTGAGGGAAAGGAGTAGAACCAGGAGAACTTTGTGCACAGCAACGACCACAGTGTGTGAGTTTTTTCTGGCAGACTTGGATCTTCACAGCAATGCAAGGACATTAAAAAAAAAAAATTCCCAATGGTCTTCTAAGGCAAAATGCCTTCTACATTCAGAGAAAGAACTATGGAATTCAATCACAGAATGTAGCAGATCATTTGTGTGTGTGTGTGTATTATGTTTTGGTTTGTTATCTGATTTCTCCCACTTATTTTAGTTCTTCTATACAGCATGATTGTAATGAAAATGTATTCAATAGGAACGCATATGTACATCCTATGTAGAATTGTATGCCATCTTGGGGAGGGAGGGGGGTGGTGGGGGTAGGTAGGGGAAAAAAAATCTAAGTTTTATGGTAGTGATTGTAGAACACTAAAAATAAAATGAATATATTAAAAAAAATTTTTAATTTTTAAAAAATTTTTGTTTTATGGGATGGCTCTCTGGAAACAGGACAAAGAAAGATACTGGAAGAAATTCTAATGATATAAAAACCCAAATATAGCAACAAAAATTTATTTTAAAAAGACATTCAAACTATAACTCTTTCTGAGAGATGACAAAAGTTTGTGGTTGCCTTAAAAAAAACATTAACAACAAACATAATGGAACTTAAATATCCCCTTCAAAGTGGTCGCCCTGGGAGGCCACAGACTCATTCTAATGATGCTTCTATTACTCAGAATATTTTTAGAGATCTTCTGGAAATATATTCAAAGACTGGGGTTTAAAAATATTTTCATTTATGGCATATCTTTATCATTTGATGGGCTTAATTTTTTGGAAACAACCATGTGCCACTTGGATAAATGAAGGTGGTGGTCAAACTAAGCAACATAGTTTGTGAACAAAAATGAGCTATGGCTATAAAGAAATGTGGCTGGTTTTTTTTAATGTGTCTTTCAAAGTGGTTCTGAAGGCAATTCCAAAAGAGGAGTTTCCAAAATGTTTCAGTGATGGCAGCATCATGGGAATGACTTCCCAAGGTGACTCTGTCCAAGGACAATGCTCATTTAAGTTTACAAGCTCTAGAGGGTTTGTTCTTCTTCCACCCCCAAAACCAACCTCAATACTTTATAGTCACACCTCGAATCACACCTGAATAAGCCAAAGTATAAGTGGTGGGATGATAATTACTAATGATGGAACACAATAAACTTTAACATTTAATCCAAAGCTTTCATAAATCACAAACCTGCTCAAAATCTACAGCTTTACACAAGGGCAAAATAATGCCAGAAATGTCTATCTGTGTGTATATAAATATACACATATCTCTCTCTCTCTCACAGATTTACAGCTTATTCCCAACTCATCTCTAGTAGGTTTAAATTAAGTATAACTAATAAATTCAATGTTAATGAGAGCAGAGACCTTCAAAACTCCCTGGAAATAAAGCATACAACTCTCACACAGATTTCTTCCAAATGGATCTAATTATCATTGTTTTCCAAGATTTAGTACCTGACCTCTATTTCTAGTTTCTCTGAACTAAAGAAGAAAAAAAAATCCTACTGTTGAAAGGAATGAGCAGAAATAATGACAATTACAAGATGCTTTGAGGTTTACAAAGGATTCTGTATACATCTCATTTAATTTTCATAACAACTCAGTGGAACAGGTACCACAGATACTATCGTACCCATTCTACAGATGGGAAAACTGAACGTCAAAGTCTGAGTGATGCACATGGTCACAAAAATAGTCAAGTATCTCAAACCCAGATGATCACTCCAGTTTTTAGATCGATAAACTCCAGTTTTTTCCTCAATGTCATATTACCTTGAATTTTTTCTAAAAAGTCAAGAAAACAGACATTCTATTATCTCATGAATGATTCCTTTAGCTAGACTTCATTATTTTCCATAGTCTTTATCTAAAAGATTAAAATTCTGAAAGATTCTCACTTATCCAAATTCAAACAGGCAAAAAAATGAAAAAGACCAACCAAGATCCCTATAATTATTTTTCTGCATTGAAGCCACTGCATTTAGACTCTAATATCAAAGGACCTAATGTGTAACACAAAGAAACAGAAATGGCACTAAAGGGGAAAAGGGTGGCAATTATAGTTAGGCCAGAGCAAGTAGAAAGACTTTTGGGACACTGTTTACATAATGGAGGCCCATGCTGGAAAGACATGATTTTGAAGGCATAGAAGGAATCATTTCTTAAGAGTTGAAGGAAAGGAAAACAGCAAACACCTGGAAAAGTCACAAATGTTATAAGTTCTGGAGGGAGGAAAGGCAACTAAGAAGTAACAAGAATCCTTGATAAGCTGGTGGCAGATTCCAAGGTTCCTTTCCCATCTCTACAAAATCTTTGAGAATGATTACAACATACACCTCTTCTCCAGCAGACCTCATCTTTGACAGGTTCACAACTATACGGAAGATATGGACAATACAGGCTCATTATCTTTGGTCTGTTAAAAAAAAAAAAAACAAAACCCTGGATTTGCTAAACCAAAACATAGCTTTAAAGTCTCTCCTCCAACAAGGTGTCACCCACACATGTTAAATTAATATGATAACTTGAAAAGTATACAATAGAGGCAGGTGATGTCATGGTCCGCTTCAAGAACGAAGGGCAAACACAACAACAACCTACAGGCAGGTGATTATGTTTAACAACCCTGATGTGAGAATAAATAGGAAAAACATACATCACTAAAGGGGCTTGCTACAATCATGAAGGTTATCTAGTGGAGATTCCAAATGAAAGAAGGATTCTTTATAAATCAAGGGTTGTTTACCTGAGGTCAAGAAAGGTTTAGACAGAAAGACAGACAGACAGATAGATAGGAATATATTTCAATGTAATTTGTTTCCTTTGTAATCCCATGCATTTATTTTCACACATTTGAAAACAATATTCTAGAGGGGTGGAGCCAAGATGGCATAGTAAAAGCAAGGACTTGCTAGAGTTCCCCACCCCAAGCCAAGCCAAATACCTGTAAAAAATTACTCTAAACCAATTCTGGAGCTGCAGAACCCACAGAATGACAGAGTGAAGCAAATCTCCAGCCCAAGACAGCCTGTAAGGTTGATGGGAAGCATCAGTTGGTCCTGGTTAAAAGCACACAGCAGTCCAGTGTGGGCCATGCCAGCACAGACGGGACCTGAGCATGAATCACTGGTACCTGTGGTGGTTTCCAGACTTCACAACCAAAATGCCAAGTACATATTGGAAGGTCAGTGGAAAAAATCTGTCAGACCTGCGTGACAGAAGAGTAGTCCGGCCTCAGCACAGGCAGAGAAGGGGGAGAAGAGCCTGTAGCAGCGGCAGGAGCAGCAACAGCAGCTGTTTCTGCAGGTCTAGGCTTATAGATTGTGGGGGGATCAAGCCACTGACAGTACAACCTCCACCCCCACTGGGAGCAGAGAACTACCTTGACAAAGCTCAAAAGTCAATTAATTGGCTTGGAAAATGAGAAAAAAAAACAGAAAAAAAAATCAAACTATAGAATTTTACTTTGGTGACAAGGAAGATCAAAACATACAACCAGAAGCAGACAAACTTCCTACATCCAAAGCCTACAAGAAAAATATGAATTGGTCTAAAGTCATAGAAGAGGTCAAAAAGGATTTTGAAAATCAAGTAAGAGAAGTAAAGGAAAAATTAGGAACAAAAATGAGAGTGATGCAAAAAAATCATGAAAAACAAATCAATAGCTTGCTGCAGGGGACTCAAAAATGCTGAAGAAAATAACACCTTAAAAAATGGACTAACCCAAATGGCAAAAGAGATCCAAAAAGCCAATAAGGAGAAGAATGCCTTAAAAAGCAGAACTGGCCAAACTGAAAAGGAGGTCCAAGAGCTCACTGAAGAAAATAATTCCTTAGAGATTAGAATGGAGCAAATGGAAGCTAATGACTTTATGAAAAATCAAGAAATTATAAAACAAAACCAAAAGAATGAAAAAACAGCAGACAATGTGAAATAGCTCACTGGAGAAACAACTGGCCTGGAAAATAGATCCAGGAGAGACAATTTAAAAATTATTGGGCTATCTGAAAGCCATGAACAAAAAATGAGCCTAGACATTACCTTTCAAGAAATTATCAAGGAAAACTGCCCTGATATTCTAGAACCAAAGGGTAAAATAGATACTGAAAGAATCCACCAATTGCCTCCTGAAAGAGACTCCAAAAGAAAATCTCCTAGAAATATTATAGTCAAATTCCAGAGCTCCCAGGTCAAGGAGAAAATATTGCAAGCAGCCACTAAGAAATAATTTGAGCATTGTGGAAATACAATCAGGATAACACAAGATCTAGCAGCTTCTACATTAAGGTCTAATAGGGCTTAGAATATGATATTTCAGAGGTCAAAGGAACTGGATTAAAACCAAGAATCACCTACCCAGAAAAACTGAGTATAATCCTTCAGGGGAAAAAATGGAATTTCAATGAAATAGAGAGGACTTCCAAGCATTGTTGTTGAAAAGACCAGAGCTGAATGGAAAATTTGACTTTCACATACAAGAATCAGGAGAAGTATGAAAAGGTAAACAAGAAAGAGAAATCATAAGGGACTTACTAAAGTTGAACTGTTTACATTTCTACATGGAAAGATAATATTTATAACTCGAGACTTTTCTCGGGATTAGGGTAGCTGGAGGCATTTTACATATATATGTACATACATATATATATAGAGAGAGAGAGATAAAGAGAGAGAGGGAGACAGAGACAGAGAGACACAGACAGAGAGAGAGACATAGAAGGCACAGGGTGAGCTGAATATGAAGGGATGATATTTAAAAAAATAACATTAAGGGGTGAGAGAGGAATATACTGGGAGAAGGAGAAAGGGAGAAATAGAATGGGGTAAATTATCTCTCACATAAAAGGGGCAAGAAAAAGTTTTTTCAATGGAGAGAGAGGGGGGCGTGAAAGGGAAAGAGTAAATTTTACTCTCATCAGATTTGACTTAACGAGGGAATAACATTCACATTCAATTTGACATGAAAATCTATCTTACACTACAGGAAAGTAGAGGGGAAGGGGATAAACAGGGGGTAAAGGGGATGATGGAAGGGAGGGCAAATGGGAGAAGTGGGTAATTAGAAGTAAGCACTTTTGAGAAGGGACAGGGTCAAAAGAGAGAATAGAATAAATGGAGGCCAGGATAGGATGGAGGGAAAATATAGTCTTTCACAACATGAATTATGGAAGTGCTTTGCAAGACTACACATATATAACCTATATCGAGTTGCTTGCCTTCTCAATGGGGGTGGGTGGGGAGGAAGGGAGAGAAGACGGAACTCAAAGTTTTAAAAACAAATATTAAAAATTGCTTTTACATGCAACTGGGAAATAAGACATACAGGTAATAAACTATAGAAATCTATCTTGCCCTACAAGAAAATAGAGGGAGAGGGAATAAGAGAAAGGAGAGGTATGATAGAAGGAAGAGCAGATTGGGGGAAAGAGTAATCCGAATGCATGCTGTCTTGGTGTAGGCAAAGGGGAGAAAAGGGGAGAAAATTTGAGACTCAAAATCTTGTGGAAGTGAATGTTGAAAACTAAAAATAAAGAAATTAAATTTAAAAAATAAAATGGATTAGCCTAAAAAATAAATAAGTAAAAGTAATATTCTAAGAAGAGGTCCACCAGTTTTACCAGACTGCCAATGGAACCCATGACATGAAAATAGTTAAGAACTTCTGCTATATATAATGAATCATAGAATTTTAAAGCACTCATTTAGTCCAAGTCATCCACAAAGAGAAACCTCAAGCCAGAGGCTCATTCTTGGAGATAACACAGTGCTTAATGCATTGAGGCCTGAACATCACAGAGCATCCTAAATGAGATCCATAATCATTTAAAAGCATTCAGAAGAGGACCTGTTCAATAAGGACATTAGACTAGATCAGTGGATCTTAACTTAGTCTGTGAATTTGTTTTAAAATATTTTGATAACCATATTTCCATATGATTATTTTCCTTTGTAATTATGTTTATTTTATGCAGTTAAATACATTATTCTGAAAAAGGGCTCTTTAGGCATCATTAGATCACCAAAGGGGTCCATGACATAGAAATTGTTAAGAACCCCTGAACCAGTCGATTTCTCATGCTCCTTTCAGCTTTAAGAATTCACAATTCTATGGAGTAAAGGAAAGGGTATCTAGGATTAGAGATTTAGAGCTAAAAGGGGCCGTAGTGGTCATCTACTTTAACTTGTTCATTATCAAGGTGAGGCACCTAAGACTTAGAGAGGTTAAAGTGGTTTGTCCAAGGTCAGGGAAATAATAAGTGACAGCCAGGATTCCCAAATTTACCATAAAACCTGTAGGTTGCCTATAAGACACAAAAAAATCTACTATTTATGGTTTACTAACTAACCAACCTAATTTGTTTCACTCAGTTACCTGTGTGGGCAGGATCATCACTAAGGTGGAGATCAAGTAAATCTCTCTGTGTTCTCTGAAAGATTACTGTACAGGTGAAACAACCAAGGGCTGCCACCACAACAGGATAACATGCAGTTTGGGGATGCATACAGATCAACAGAGGAAAAGAGCATTGGATTTGGGTTCTGGCAATATGGATTTCACTCCTCCTTCACCCCTCCACATACTCTGCCATTCAAGGACAAAAGCCTCTTTGCTGTTGTTTGAACATAGCACTCCACCTCCCATCGTTAGTTGTCCTTCATGCTTAAAACTGCCTCTCTCCTCATCTCCACTTCTCACTTCCCTCAGATAAAGTTCCACCTTCCACAAGAAGTCTTTCATCTGAGGTCGTTCCAATTTATCTTGTCTGTAGCTTGTTTGTACAAAGTGGTTTGCATGTTGTCTCCCTGATTAGACTGTGAGATTTTTGAGAATAAGGATTGTCTTTTGCCTTTCTTTGCATCCCCAACATTTAGCACAGTGCTTGGCACACAGTAGATGCTTCATAAATACTTGCTGAGTTGATGCAATTCAAATTCCACCTCCATCATTTATTATATCAGTGTGTATTTCTTAGCAAGAAATTCAACCTCTCCGGGCCTGGTCAGCTGCAACAATTGAAACTGGCTCCTCTGATTCCAGAGCTGGTGCCCTTTCTACCACACCGCACCCCAACTCCTCCATTTGGCCATGTCCTCTAATTAGCCAAAGGAATGTGGTCTGAGAAACCAAGTGAAAAGCAAACCACTTCGGGGAAAAAAATGAATGAGAAAAATGGTATTTCCCCAGTTCAAAGCAACTAAATCCTCAAAATCTTTTGCATCTGTCTATCAACAAGATTCCTACCACCTATTCTACTTATCACTTTTCACCTCAATAATTATAAGTATCTCTTACCTGGTCTCCCTAACTCGAGTAATTTCCCTCTCTAATCTATACTTCATACAGCTCTTAAATGATTCCTTCTAAAGGAAATATGTGATCGGACTATCCTAACACTCAAAAACCTTCAGTACCTCCCAACTGAAGATCGAATACATGTTTTTGAGTTGGCATGAATTCCCTAGTAAAAAGAAAAAACAAACTTCTTAAACCTGAGTTCTGGACGAAGGCCTTCCATAACCTGCCCACCTGCCCAGACTTACTTCACTCTTTACTCCTTCACACATGTTACATTCTAGCCATATTGGATTAACAGCTGTTCCCCATTCCATACTAAGGTCTGCAGCCTCTGCATGTGTGCAGGCTATCCCTCATGTACCAAACATTCCCTCCCTCTCCATCTCCACTTATCAATTCTCATTAAGTCCCAGCTCAGAGCCTACATGCAAACATACTCCAACTCTTTCTGATCCTCTCAACTGCACCCCTTCATTTTGCAAACCATTTTGTCTATTAAATCCTAGCTTTTCCCTTCTCATACCCTATATTGGGTGATGTTTATCTGTAAGTCTTATAGTTTGTGCCTCCCTCATTAGTCTCTGAGAGCAGGGACTACTTTGTGTTTCACCTTTGTATTCCAAGCACTTCCCAGCCACTTGATTAATGTACATTTGTTAATTTTAACTTAAAATTGCATCATCAAAACCCCCTATCAGAAAAAGCATTCTCTCCTAGTTGGCTCCACAATGAAGACTACATATTTTTAAGCGACAAAAGTTTGGGGTATACTATCAGAAATAAAGACAAAAACTATTTCTTTAAAAACCAATCCAAAGTCCAACAAAACAAGCTCTGTCAATATCTTTCCTTTTAAAGCTACACCCAAGTATCTCTGTAATCAGCCACTTCTTTTGGGTTTAGGGTACCAATTATTCTTTATCTGATCCCCAGTTCTCCAGACCACTGACTGATAAAAGTGGGAGAATAAGCTAGGTGGAAAGAACAAGAAGAGGGAAGAAACAGATGTGACATTAACAAGGGGAAAGAAAGGAAAATTCAAGAGTATGTGTGAGAACATGTATACACACGTGGGAATGCCTCCCACAGAGTGCTAACACTTCAACAACATTTAGAAACTACTGTTTACACAATGCATCCAAATCATACAAGGGCAAAAGATGAAAGAGTTTGGAGATTACATCTAGATCCAAATCGGCAATTCCATGACTGAAATAGGACTGGTATGCAAGTTCAAGTTAAGCCATGCTGACTATTATGGGCAGATGCCCGTTACATATTCTGTCATCACTTCAAAGACTATGGCAGGGTAGACAGTACTGAGAAAAGGGTAGTTAAGTCAGTTTGAGATGCCATGGTGAACATCTGGTACTTGAATTGATCATTACTTCTGCTTAGAGTCCCCAAACTGAGATCAACTTATTTCTGATCTAGTGTCTACATCAAGACTCAATTACCCAGGATTCATCCCATCAGAGAGTCTAACAGTCATAGATGGGTAGTAAAACACATGCCTTCACAATGACCTATTAGATTCACAGGCCTCAATAAAATATTTTTTCACAAGCCCCAGCAGATTCAGTACATGGAAGGAAGTGGGTTAGCCTGGTCATCAGAAATGATTCACCTAGTTTATTAATAATAAATATCACCACTTTGCATTTATAGCACCTTTATAGCAAAGAGCTCAAATGAGCAACATAATTTCCTTGCCCTGGACTTTAAGAAGTGATTATGTAAAAGCTTTCTGGGTCAGCTTCATCACCTTCATATTCACCTCCTTTCCTAATTCTACCCCCCCCCCCCACACACACACAGTTATACCTTTTACATCCAAAATAGATACTTTGTATATATTTTCTATTTGTTATCTTACTGGTATAGTGAACTCTCAAAGTAGAAATTCCCCTTGCCAATGCCCATGGGCACATTCTCTGTAATTTATAGTCTTAGATAGTTGTGTGGCTAGGTAAATGGCTAAGTAACTAGCCTAAGCTCACACAGTCAATATATATCAGAGGCAGAACTTAAATTTAGGTCTCCCACATGCCATGGGTACCTCTATCCACTGCACTCCCTCATTGCTGGTTTTTAAAAATTTAACCACCCCTCCCTCTATTAACAAATCCATTACCCCTGAATCCTAGGTTAAAAAAAAAATCTCAATATAAACTTCAGATTAAAGGACAAGAACTTGTAAAACGTAATCCTACTTTCCCACAACCCAAGATATGTTGGGGAAGTTTTACAACACAATTTATTTTGCATTCAACTCCCTGGCAAGAATGAAACCATAAAAAGTGATGATAATAAATTTGTAAATAGTGATAACAGATCTGGAACTAAAATGGAAAATGGAAATAAAGTAGGTAAATTCAACTGAAAACTTTATATCTGATGTACTTACAAGATTAATGACTAAAGCATGTTCTCAGGCCGTCTGAATTGGGTAAGTGGAATCTGAACTCACTTTCACTGAAGCCAAATACAGGTTAAAGGTGGTACTCCTTAAAATAAGGCCCTGATACATGAAGCTTGTAACCTCAGGCACCAATATCACCCTGTATTTCCAGTACAGTTTTCACTCAACACTGTAAAGAACCTTAAGGAGAAGAACTCCTTCATCCGTTACATCACCTCTGAGTCAGAGAAAGAACCACATGCGGACACTACAATGTACAGGCAGAAATTCAATGACTTGCCCATAGTTACGCAGTGAATCATCAACAGAGCTGGGAACTCAGACCTCCCATCTCCCAATGCAAGATCTGTTCCAGCACATCTGGCAACATCATGAACCCCATTAAGGGCCTTTACAAAAACATGACATGTTTTGTTATTTTTTTTTTATCTGAAGAGAATGCAATACTCTCAGATAAACCACTGGGAAAGGGAAGAAGCTTGAAATTTGACATCAAGACACAAAGTCTTAACTATAAAATTCCATCCTTATCCTGGCTGCTTTTTGAGACTCCACACATTCTTTAAAATCCAAAACAAATGCTACTTCTCTCATAAAACCTTCTTTTACCCCAAAAGAATACTCATCTCTCAAACCATACTCATCTCTCCTCCACTCTAGACACGCTCCATGGATCACTAAAGTGATTTTCCTAAAGCATCAATATGACCATGTCACTCCCCTACTCATCAAATCCCAGGATCAAATACAAAATCCTGTTTGAAGAGGCCCATCACAGTCAGCTCCTCCCCCAACATCTTACCGATCTAACATCTTAGCGATCTTACATCTTATACCTCTCCTTCTCCTCCCCCACCTTACCTCCACTCCCACAGTCTTTGATCCAACCTCCTTTATGTTCCTTGAACAAGGCACTCCGGTCTCAGCTCTGATCATTTTCTCCAGCTATCCTCCATGCATGGAAGCCTTTCCTTCCTCATCTTCACCTCCTGGTTTCTTTCAAATTCCAGATGAAATCCCACCTTCTACAGGAAGCTGCTCCCAATTCTTTTTTAATTCTAGAGCCTCCTCTCTGCTAATTATTTCCTATTTATCCTGTATTTATTTTGTTTGTATATATCCTTCTCAATTAGATTATGAACTCTGAGGGCAAGGGCTGTCTTCTGCCCTTCTCTGAATTCTCAGTGCTTACTCTAGTGCCTGGCACATAGGAGGCACTTAATAAATGTTTAGTGGCTGACTCATTCCTCTCTCCAGATCAAACAAAATTTTGTTTGCAACTTTCTTATACCTTTACTTATATTACATACATATGCATGTGTATAAGTACATACACATATGTAATATGTACATATGTGTGTATATACATATGTGTGTGTGTGTATAATAATCATGATTTGTGTTCCCATTATAATCTCCCACTAGATGGCAAGGTCTATGAACATAGTGATTTTGGGGTCTCCTACCAACAAAAGATTCTGTACAGGAAGGATAAGAAATTAATCTAAGATTTCATTGGTACAGAGATAATTTCAGATGAGGAAACTCCTTCTGCCAAAACAGATGGATAATTTATCTGCTAAAGCCTCAAGAGAATTACCTAGAACACCGGGAGGGTTTAGTGACTTGTCCAGATCACACAGCCAGGAGTTGTTCTTCGCAGCTTTGAGATGAGCTCTCCACTAAACCACACTGATTATCTGCACAACCTATATACTAGGAAATGTCTGCTTTGGTTAAGCCATTAAGCATGGGCCACTTCTGCTTCTGAGCAAGAAACTTCATTCTTTATCCTTCCTAAACTTTACCATAAACACCATCTTTCCCTAGGTGCACACATGCACACACTACTCACCTCCATCCCAAGACAGACATATAGCCCATGGGACAGCCTGTATAGCCAAGGAAATCAGATGTTCAGAAACTGACAAGTACCAAATGTATATTCCACAGATAATTATGTGAATTTTACAGACCTGCGTTAAAATACCTGGGTTGTGGCCAAATGGAGGTGGATAAAATATCTTGTAGATATGAACTGAAGATGAGTTACCACTGCAGAATTACTCTAACTCTAGGTCCTACAGGCCTCTTGGATGTCATGTTCCCAGTCCCTCCTCCTTGCTTTCCCCTTCCAGTGATGCTGCCTACCCTGCCCCTCTCAACACACATAGCTCTCATCTTTCCTACAACTTGCAAAGTTGCCAGTGCAGGTGACTGCTACCACATGAATCCAAGAGACAAGAGGAAGGAGGGAAATGTGTCTCATTGATCAACCACTACAGCCCCACAGATGTGACAAGAAGGCCCACAGAGATCATTGCAAAATTAACAGGAAAGCAGACAGTGAATATAAACCCTGGTAAGGCAGCTTACTGTATTGGAAATGGATAATGAAAAGTCTATCCATGCAGGGCTAATTACTTGGAAAGGCTGGAAAAAGAACAGCAATAATTACTAATAAAGCAGCTTTTGATTTACCCAGTCTTAACTCATTAGTCTGCTATCTACTCCACAGGATTACACTGTGCTCTGTACAACATTAATTGTGATAAATAAATAAATGTGAGCTACCATGGTCTTTTTTAGTATTACCAATACTGATAAGTTTGTTACCTTGGATGGGAAAAAATAAGGCTGAACACAACAGGCATAAGCCTGTAGTATTACACTATTACTTCCTGAAGGCAGCGTGGTACAAAAGACCTGGGTTCAGATTCCACTTCTGCTACTTACTGGGTGACCTTGGACAAGTCCCTTCAGTTCAAGAGATTTCAGTTTAACATGTATTAATGGAGGGAGTAGGATTAGAGGAATGTCCTCCAAGATCCATTAGTGCTCCAATCGATCATCCTATAAAGGTCACAATCAAAGGTTCTTAACCTTGCTTGTATCTGGGGCACCTCTGGAAGTCTGATGAAGGTTATGGACTCTGTCTCAGAATGTTTTTGAGTGTATAAAGTAAAATGGACAGCATTAAAAAAGAAATCAATTATACTGAAATAAATTATCAAACTTTTTTTTTTAAGTTCACAGAGCTCAGGTTAAAGAAGGATCTTTGGCCTTCATGTTCTCTAAAGCTAGCCAAGTTATCAAGGGAATTTACCTTTGTTCAGACTGCTTCCTTGCCTGCACAAAAGATAACCAGAATCGCAGGTTTAGTGTTGGGAGAGACTTTAGGGAATCATCTAGTCTGAAATTGCCAAACTTGAAGCTGCAAAAGAGCTGCAGCAGAATCAGATTAAAATGTAACTGGGAAACACACAACATAATAAATAAAATACAATCAGTACTTTCAGTTTCAGCAGTATTCGATTCTTTGTGACCCCATTTGGGGTCTTCTTGGCAAAGATACTGGAGAGGTTTGCCATTTCCTTCTCCAGCTCATTTTACAGATGAGGAAACTGAGGCAAACAGGGTTAAGTGACTTGCTCAGTCATACAGCTAGTAAGTGTATGAGGTCAGTGTTGAACTCTGAGAGATAAATCTTCCTAGGTCCAGCACTCTATCCACTGTGACACCTACCTGCAAAAAAATACAACACAGATAATGTTAATTTGTGGTTTTCTAAGTCAAATTGAGGCCCACAGGCATCCGTTTCTATTTGAGTATGACAATACCAATGTGGGCAGATCCTGTCATGTTAGAGATGAAACCAAGCCCCCTAAAGGTGGCGTGACTTGCCCAAAAATACTTTTCTACTTCTTTCCACCTGAACAAAGTGCATTCTTAAGTTCCAGCTCATGCTATTTCCTCCATGAAATCTTCTCCCCACAGACCTATCCCACAGTGATTATTCCTTTGTTTTAAATGCTCTTTGTCCTTAAGTATACAGAATATATCACAAGCACATGGACACACATACTTCACCACTTCCTTGGAATTATTATCTGATTGTTTTACATGTACTTATTTTCTCCCCCAACCAACCTAAGAAGTTTTCATCATGGTAACAATCTGCTTTTAAAAATCTGTGGTGTAGCTAATGTGGAAATCTATTTTGCATGACTTCATATCAATAATGGGCATCATATTTCTTGCCTTCTCAATGCATGGTGGAAGGATGAAGAGAGGGAAAAATTTAGAACTCAAAAATAAAAAACCTATGATGACTCAATTCCCTCCTATTTCAAATCTAAACTGCTTTGCCTCACTTCTGAGGCTCTCTAGGATCTGGCCCCACCTTACCTTATTTCCCATTTCTTCTCTACATATACTCCTCCATTCCATTTGGACAGGTCTATTCGCTGATTCTCTCTACACACTGTTTCCCCTTCTGCACCTTGGCCCACATTTCTGTCATCTATAATATTTGCCCCACTTTTCCATTCAAATCTATCCATCCTTCAGGGCCCAGTTAAACTCCTACATTCTTTAAGAAACTTTTTTATAAATATTCCAACCTACAAGATTCTCAGCTCTCACCATATTTATAGTTAGCAGCACACGGTTTAGCACTGAAATGTTCTCCATTTCCTGTCTGAGTATAATCTCCTCAATTCAATTTTAAAATCCTTGAGAGCAAGGATAATTACAACATTAATTTTTATTAATGTAAATATAAGATCTCCCCAAAGCTTAAAATGATTGTTGATTGCTGCTACTTCACTGGCATATACAATGTCCAGAATATTGCCAGGTTATACAGTAGGGATTCATAGAATCACAGAGAATCTCCTGGTTGCTTCTAAACTCATCAATTCTAACTCATGATGGATTAAAAATTCCTTCTACAAATCCCCAACAAGTGGTTATTCAGCTACTGCTAGGTAGTGCGGGTGGATAGAGAGCTGGGACTGGAGTCAAGAAGTCCTGAGCTCAAATCCAGCTCTGTGGCCCTGGATAAATCCCTTGACCACTGTCTCCTTCAGTTAGCACCTAGCATTCAGAATTGTTCTAAGGGTTCTTTTAAGAATCTAACAGAATAAAGTGTTTAGCAAGTACCTGGCACATAGTAAGTGATTAAGAAATCCTCCTTTCCTTCCTTCCTCTGCTAGAACCCTATGGTAAGGAAGAATTCACTACTTCCACTATCTCCATTCCACTTATGAACAGCACTATTAACAAAAACTCAATTCAGCAAACATGTTTTTATAAATATAAGGTTCAACAGGCAGTTTTCAAAAGAAGAAATCAAAGTTATCAACAATCATATGAAAAAATGCTCTAAATCACTATTGATTAGAGAAATGTCAATTAAAACAACACTAAGGTGCCACAACATTCCTATCATATTGGCTAACATGACAGAAAAGACAAATGACAAATGCTGGAGGGGATATGGAAAAAAAAGGGACATTATTAATGCACTGTTGGTGGAGCTATGAACTGGTCTAACTATTCTGAGGAACAATTTGGAACTGTGCCCAAATGATTACAAAACTGTGCTTTCCCCTCTGACCCAACACCTACTACTACCAGGTCTGTAGTGTAAAGCGATCAAAGAAAAAGGAAAATGTCCTATGTGTACAAAAATATTTTTGCAGCTCTTTTTGTGGTGGCAAAAACTTGAAAATTGAGGGGATGCCCATTAATTGGGGAATAGTTGAACAAGTTATATGATTCTGATGGAATACTGTTGTGCTATAAGAAATGATGAAGGGAATGGTTTCAGAAAAGGAAGACTTACATGAACTGATACAAAGTGAAGAGAGCAGAACCAGGAGAACATTATACACAGTAACAGCAATACTGTATAATGATCATCTGTGAAAGACTTAATTACTCTAAGCCATACAACGAGCCAAGATAATTCCAAAAAGCTATCTACCTCCAGGGAAAGAAATGATGAACTCTGAGTAAAGACTGAAGTATAGTTTTTTCCCCCAAGGAGCAATAAAATATGATATTTGTAAACAAGAAGCAAATTTTTCTCTGTCATCAGCTGAAATTTGTCTGTCCAGCTTCCACCCCATGCTTCTATTTCTGACCTTACTTCCCCAGACCCCAGAATAAATCTAATCCTGCTTCCACTGGGTAGCCTTCAAATAGTAAAAGCTATCATATTCACAAACACACAGATATAGGCATAGACATAGACACACAGACACAGAGATACACACACACACACACACACACACACACACACACACGTCTTTTCTTCTCCAGGCTAAAAATCCCCAATTCCTTAAATATATGTCCTGGGTGACTGGACACCCATCAACTCGCCAATCAATACCATTAAAATGTGGACCTCAGGACAGACCACAAAACCCTCCAAGAGGTCTGGAAGGGTGGGGTACAGATGGATTGTCACTTCCTTCATTCCAAACACTATGCCTCTTATGTTAACCTAAGACCACATCTCATATTTTGGCTGCTAATATGTTGATTCTTTTTTTTCCCACATATTATCTATGCACATCACCCATTGATTCTGCACTCGATAAGTATTTGTTAAACTGAATTACTGAATAAAAAGAAGAGAGAGCCGTAGGGGAAAAAAGAGTGTGAGGAAAAAGAAAGGATACTGACTATGGGAAGGGGAGGAGTCTAAAAAGACTTACTTTGGTCCAAATTTTCCTTTTCTGCCCATAGTCATTACTTGCAGATGGTTCCTGAAGCCATGAATCAGGCATAAGATAAGATTTCACAAGATATTGTGGCTACATAAATTTTAAACACTGTTGTCTTAGAACACAAAATCACAGATTGACAGAGCTGGAGGGGCGCTCACAGGCCATTTGGTCCAGTGCAAACCTGCCTAAGAATCCCCTCAATAAGCAGTCATCCAGACTTCACTTGAACATTTCCAGTGAGATAAAGAGGTGACCCATTTCCCTTCTGGGGAGCTTCTAAGAGTTAGGATATATATTTTTTTTATATTCAGCCATATCTGCCCTTTTTGTAACTTCTACCTGTTGCTACTCATTAAGTTTTTCTGGGCCAAGCAGAACAAATCTATTTTTTTCCTCTTGTGTTGGAAAAGTACAGCAACCATCTTTAAAAGCAGCAAAACTGACTTTCAGAATTCATCCAAAAGCAGGTGTTTGCATACTGCTGGCACCCAAATTCTATGGGTGTGAAATAGCTCATAACCCACTTCAATAAATACAAATACTCCCAAATAAACACAAGATGGGGAGGAGGCAAAGGAAGGTACTAAGAACAAAGAGAGACATTATTTTCCTGGCTTTCTTCAGGGAGGCTTTCTTCAGTGATTCAGCCACAACTTTGGGCCACTAGGAGCTTGAGCCTCTACCAGCAGTTACAGGATCATATTTTTAGACTTTGAAAGGACATCAGATGCCACCTATTCCAACTATCTCTTTTTTACAGATGGGAAAATTGGGTCCCAAAGACCTTAAGTCACTTGTCCAGCATCAAACAATTAATAAAAGTGACAGAAGGTGGATTTAAACCTTGTTCTTCTGACTTCAAATCCACTATTCTTTCTACCTATCAGATCTTCAGAACTTGGACAAGTTCATAGAAACAGAATTCAAATCAGAAAAAAATATAATGTATGTATAGAACCCTCTGAGAATTTTCATAGACACATAAAGAGACCTCCTGGTTTTAACAACAAAAAAAAAATTACACGAGTACATGTACAACCATTTCTCTTCTTCTACAACCCAGCAGTGGAATATAAAACATGGTGAGAACTCAGTGTACTACATTGTTTTCTCAGTAAACACATTAGAAAAATAATCTGTGAAATACATAGCCAAAAATCCCCTTACTACACAATAATGCCTTTCTCCAATTCCAGCTTACCTGTTTTCCTAGCCTTTCCGTCCCCAGAAGCAGATTCAGACAGAGGGAAAAATTTATGTCCCAACTCATTTAGGAAAGGACAGAAATGCAGTTGGCTTGCAAAAGGCAAAGAGGTGGTTTCCAGAAGTAGCTCTCACATTGGCAGAGACAGCACCCCCATATATGACCATTCCACCAATGCAGCTGCAGCTCCTGCCACCACTCACCCCCATCCCACCCCAATCTAGCATGATTTATAGTCAACAGTGGGACAATACTTAGCAATGAGATGAAAGTAAAATGCCTTTTAATCTATATGGCCTTCAGAGGGGAAAATAATCATAATAATTAAGCCCAATCTACAGGTTTCAAATGTGCTCTTTAAAAACATTTGCTGAGCCACACTGCATAGAAATGGATCCCTGCTTCCCCCATCCCCTTTTCTCATAGATGTGACTCAAATGAGGATTAGCTAAGGCTGCCCCATTCTGTCACATATTACATCCAGCCTGGCCCAGGAGTCATAAATCACATACTCAAACTTGAAGTGAACAACCGTAAGCTCTGTATTTGAGATTTTTTTCAGTTTCCCTAAAGGGAAATCTTTTAATTTTATGTCCTTCAGATGAATTCTTATGTAAATTTTTTTGGAGCAAAGCAGATTTCTTTAAAGCAACATTAATTTCAAGCAGCCTAACACAATCAATTTAATCCAAGGGAATAACGCTAAGAGAGCTATAGCAATGGAGGTGGGGGGGGGGAGAAGGTGATGTAAAGAAGAGGGGAGGTTCAGCTCATACGCTGAAAAAACCCACTAACAAGACCAATGACTAATGCTGGCAAGGAAGAGCATATACTGTGGTGCCTGCTACTTACTGAGCAATGACTTTTTCCAATGTCCTTTGAGCACCTTAGTCCTACAGCCAGGTAGAAGATCTGAGTTCAAATAGTACTTCTTACTACTGTGTGACTTTAGGCAGGTCATTTGGCTTCTCTGGGCTTCAATTTCCTCATCTAGAAAATGAAGGAGTTAGCCTATGTTCGGTAAATTTTCTTTTAGCCTTAAATCCTTGAACCAAGGATTCTTAAATTAAATTCTTAAATTCTTGAACCAAGTAATAGAACTGTCTTTATCTTGAATAAAACATTACCTGATATACATAAAACTTCTTCACTATGAAAAGCATTCTTTAATCAATAAATAAGTATTTGTTAAGGGTCTGCTATGAAAGATGAAGCCAAGATGGTGAAGAAAAGCCAGCTAGTTGCATGAACTGTCCCTAGTGTCCCTCAAAACAATGTTAAATCAAGCCTCTAAATGGATTCTGCAGCAATAAAACTTACAAAAATATAGAGCAAAACAATTTTCCAACTTAACAAAACTCAGAAGTATTTCAGGAAAGATCTGTCTCACTTGTGTAAAAGGGAAGTGCAGCCCTGTGCAGACAGTGTCCAGGCAAGCCAGCAGGAGGCTCTTGGCCAAGGCACAGACCAGAAACCAAAGTCCCTCAGTCCTGGCCAGTCCAGCTGTGAGGCCTCCAGCCTCAGAGCAGAAGGCAAACTGACAATATGGGAACCCTCAGCACAAAAGGCATGACTAGACTAGGCTACCCCAGGGCAGTGAGCAAGCTGCCAGCCCCAGAGGCCATGGGGCACCAAGCTAGCAATCAGACCCCTGGTCTCTAGCACAAGAAGCTTGGGATAGTGCCCTGTGCCCCGGGAGCAGAACTCAACTTTAAAAATTATGAAACAGAATAACAAATGAATAAGAACAGAAAAGAGCCTGGACCACAGAAAACTACTACAGCAACAGGGATGATCAAAACACAAACTCAGAAAAGGATAACAATGCCAAAATGCCTACATGTGAAGCCTCAAAGGGGAAGATGAATTGATCTCAAGACCAAAAAGTCTTCTCAGAAGAGCTCAAAAAGGATTTTTAAAATCACATAAGAGTGGTAGAAGAAAAATTGGGAAAAGAAATGAGAGTTATGTAAGAGAGAGTCAACAACTTGGAAAAGGAAGCACAAAAAATTGACTGAAGAAAATAATTCCTTAAAAAATACAACTGGCCAAATTGGGGGGAGGGGGGGAACTCACTAAAAAAACAACTCCTTAAAAAGTAGAATTGGCCAAATTGAAAAGGAAGTACAAAAGCTAACTGAATAATATAATTCCTTAAAATTTAGAGTTGGGCAAGTGGAAGCTAATGACTCTATTAGACCTCAAGAACAGTTAAACAAAGCCAAAAGAATGAAAATGTAAAATAAGTCATTAGAAAAACAACAGACCTGGAAAATATGTCCAGGAGAGACAATTTTAAAATTATTGGACTACCTGAAAGCCATGATCAAAAAAAGAGCCTAGACAGCATCTTTCAAGAAATTATCAAGGAAAACTGCCCTGATGTCACATCCTGGAATCAGAGGGTAAAACAGTCATTGAAAGAATCCACCTTCTAAAAGAGATCCCAAAGTGAAAATGCCAAGCAATATTGCCAATCCAGAGCTATCAGGTCAACAAGAAAATACTGCAAGCAGCCAGAAAGAAATGATTCAAATACCAAGGAGCCACAGTCAGGATTACACAGGACTTCACAGCTTCTACATTAAAGGATCAGAGGGCTTGGAATATGATATTCTGGAAGGCAAATGAGCTTGGATTATAACCAAGATTCAATGACCCAACAAAACTGAGCACAATCTTTCAGGAAAAAAGATGGACATTCAATAAAATAGGAAACTTTCAAACTTTCCTGATGAAATGACCAGAGTTAAACAGAAAATGTGATCTTCAAATAGAAGATTCAAGAGAAGCACAAAAAGGTAAACAGGAAAGAAAGAAACATGTTATTCAACAAGGTTAAGCTGTTTACATCCCTACAGGGGAATAGGATACTGTAGAACTGTATTTCTATTAGGGCAGTTAGAAGGAGCATAAATAGGTACATGGTGTGGATATAAATTGACTTTGATATAATGACGTAAAAAAAATTGAGGGGTAGAAAAAAAGGATTATACTGGGATAAAAGGAAAAGGGGAAGCAGAATAGCGTAAATTACATCACATGAAGAGGTTCAAAAGACCTTTTACAGTACAGCCAATTGTCTGATCCTTATTCTCAATGGAACTGGCTCAAAGAGAGAATAACACACAGAGTTGGGTATAGAAATTTACCTTACTCTATAGTGAACTATGAGGGGAAAGGGGAAAGAAGGGAAAAGGGGCTGACAGTTGGGAGGACAGATTGAGAGAAGTGGTGGTGAGAAGCAAAATACTGGGGAAGAAGGACAGGCTGAAGGGAGAGAGAAAAATGTAAATGGGAAAAAAGAGGATGGAGGGAAATACACAGTTAGTAATCACAAATTATGAATATGAAAGTGATGAATTCTCCCATAAAATGGAAGTAGATGGCACAGCAGATTAAAAATCAGAATCCTACAATATGATGTTTACAAGAAACACATTTAAAGCAGAGAGATACACCCAGAGTAAAGGTGCAAGGCTGGAGTAGAATATATTAAGCTTCAGCTGAAGTAAAATGAGAAAAGAAGCAGGGGTAACAATCCTGATCTCAGACAAAGCAAAAGCAAAATTAGATCTAATTCAAAGAGATAAGGAAGGAAACTATATCTCGTAAAAAGCTACCACAGACGATGAAGTAATATCAACACTAAATAAATATGCATTAAGTCATATAGCATTTGAATTCTTAGGAAAAGTTGAGTTATATGAAGACTATACTAGTGGGGGACTTCAACTTCCCCCTCCCAGAACTAGAGAAATTGAAACATAAAATAAACAAGAAAGAAGTGAAAGAGGTGAATAAAATTTTAGAAAAGTTAGATATGATAGACCTCTGTAAAAAACTGAATGGGGAAAGAAAGGAAAAAAAATTTTCTTAGCAGTAATATGGCAACTACATAAAAACTGACCATGTACTAGGGCATAAAAACCTCACAATGAAATACAGAAAGACAAAAATGTTAAATGCCTCCTTTTCAGATCATGATGCAATAAAAAGTATGTGTAATAAAGGGTCATGGAAAGATAGATTAAAAATTAATTGGGAACTAAATAAACTAATCCAAATGAATGAGTGGGTCAAACAACAAATCATAGAAACAATAGATAAATTCATCAAAAAGAATGACAATAATGAAACTATACACCAAAATTTATGGGATGCAACCAAATCAGTTCTTAGGGGAAATTTTATATCTCTAGATACTTACATGAATAAATTAGAGAAAAAGGAGATCAATGAATTGGGTGTGCAACTAAAAAAACTAGAAAAAGAACAAATTAAAAATTTCCAATTAAATACCAAATTATAAATTCTGAAAATCAAAGGAGATTAATAAAATTGAAAGTAAGAAAATTATTGAACCAATAAATAAAACTAACAACTGGTATATGAAAAAACAACAAAATAGATAAACTTTTGGTTAATTCGCTTTTAAAAAAGAAAACCAAATTACCAGTATCAAAAACTGAAAAAGGTGAATTCACCACCAATGAAGCAATAATTAGGAGCTGTTTTCCCAACTATATGCCAATAAATCTGACAATCTAAGTGAAATGGATGAATATTTACAAAATTATAAATTTCCCATATTAACAGAAGAGGAAATAAAATACTTACATAACCCCCTTCTGGAAAAAAAAAATTGAATAAGCCATCAATGGACTCCTTAAGAAAAATCTCTGGGGCCAGATGAATTTACAAGTGAATTCTACCAAACATTTAAATACATATATTTATATCTATATATCTATATATCTACAAATCAAATTTACCAGTCATTTCCCAATTGATAGTCAAAGGATACAAACAGGCAGTTGTCAGATGAAATTAAAGCTATCTATAGTCATATAAAAATTTTCTAAATCACTACTGATTAGATAAAAGCAAATTAAAACAATTCTGAGGTATCACCTCACACCTATCAGATTGGCTAATGTGACAGAAAAGTAAAATGATAAATGTTAGAGAAGATATGGGAAAATTGGAACACTAATGCAATGTTGGTGGAGTTGTGAACTGATCGAACCATTCTGGAGAACAGTTTGGAACTATGCTCAAAGTGCAATCAAACTGTACACACCCATTGATCCAGCAATACTACTACTACGTCTGTATCCCAAAGAGATCATAAAAAAAGGGGAAAGGACCTATCTATAGCAGCTCTTTCTGTGGTGGCAAAGAATTGGATATTGAGGGGATGCCCATCAACTGGTAAAGAACAAGTTGTTATATGAATACCATTGTGCTATAAGAAATGATGAGCGGCCAGATTTCAAAAAAGCCTAGAAAGATTTATATGAACTGATGCTGAGTGAGGAGAGCAGAACCAGGAGAACATTGTACACAGTAACAGCAACACTGGGTGACGACCAACTATGACAGACTTAGCTCCTCTCAGCAATGCAAGGATCTAAGACAATTCCAAAAGACTCATTATGGAAAATGCCATCCACATCCAGAGAAAGAACTATGGAGTCTGAATGAGGATCAAAGCAGACTATTTTCACTTTTTTTGTGTTTCTTTTTCCTTTTCTCATGGTTTTTCCCTTTTGTTCTGATTCTTCCTTCACAACATGACTAATATGGAAATATGTTTAACATGATTGTACATGTATAACCTATATCAGACTGCTTGCTGCCTTGAGGAAGGGGGAAGAGAGGACGGGAAGGAGAAAAATTTTGGAACTCAAAATCTTATAAAAATGAACGTTGAAAACTATCTTTACATGTAATTGGAAAAAATACTATTAAGTGGGGGAGGGGAGAACAAACAAGAAAAAACAAAAACAAACTAAAATAAAAAGAGTCTACTATGAGCCAGGCTCCATGCTAGCTAAGTACAGCGGAAACAGCCTTGCCCTCAGAGAGTTAACAATCTTTTTGGGTGGGCATGGGTGATACATTGTCAAAGCTAAGTAAATATGTACTAAGTAAATATATTTCAGGATCTAATAAAAACACATTGCTGGGAGTGGAGGAGTGGGAGAGTGGGGTAGTACTAGCAATTAGGAGGAATCAAGAAAGACCCCTTAAAGGAATTAGTACTTGAGCTGAGCCTTGAAGAAATTCCAAGAGACAGAGGAGGGGGGAAGCACTCCAGGTATAGAGGTTATATCCAGAGACATAGAGGTACCAGGTGGAATTTCATGATGAGAAAACATTGAGTAGTACACCTTGGCTGGAAATATGTAAGATGCTGGAATACATAAGCAGCCTGGAAAGAAGGGCTGCAACCAGACTGCCAAATGTTTTTAAATGCTGAACTGAAAAATTTCTATTTTATCTTCAAGCCAATAGGGAAACTACCAAGGGCTGTTGAACATGGGAGCGACCCAATCAAGACCTGAGTGTTGGGGATACCAATCTGGCAGCTGTGAGGATGACTTTAACTGATTCTCCAGACAGTTTCACTCTGGATGGAAGAACCACAGCAACACATGAGTAGGAGTTATTTTCTGCACCGCATCATCGCAGATGGACCACTATCGTGTCCACTACAGTATGTGACATGGACCTAGTAAAATTAAGTGTTAGACCTAATATCCAAAACAGTCACCCAGAAATTCTATCAGGGAGAGACTTTTGCCTTTATGGTTCATCTCAGGCCAGATTCTAACCATTTGGCTACTAAACCCCCGATGCAGGTGGCTAACTAATAAAGATAGAGCAAAAGCATTTCAAATCAACTTTACCACCAATTCAACAGTTCCTATTGTAAGGAGAATTTGCAGCATTACAAAGTATCCTCTTTTCATCCAGTTCCTTGATGTAGCCTAGTTTGGGTTACTAGACTAAGTACAAGTGGTGTATATACATTTATCAATTAAATGCATGTACTCCTTGAACTCTTTTCTCACAAGTTTCTCACTGAAACCAATCAGTGAGAAGGAAAACTGGACAGGGAGAGAATTTTTAAAGTAGAATCCCCATAACTTCTAAACAATGATCACTCTTCAAAATACTTAAGAGATAAAAATGCTACTAATGCTTAGAAAAAAGTTTTGATATCAAGTCTTCTCCTGAAAGTAAAGTGGAAAACAAAATTAAACACACAACAATAACTAAAAAACACGGGCTGCCTGTATTTATCTATTTGCAGGGTCTTGTATATAGTAGGTGTTTAATAAATATTTGTTGAATTTAACTTCATTGTATCTGACCCCGTTATTTTAATAAATGCACCATTTCTTATAAACCAGCTTCATATCTGTACAGCTGTCCGCCTTAAATTTTCTACAATTTAATTTTTCTGATCTCACCTTCTAGTTGCCAGTTCAGGTCAGGTCATCCTCCTTCATCTGTGACCCTTTTCCATGTTCAGTTTGGGTGCCCCATTTCAGGAAGGCCATCAGTTAGGATGGTGAAGGTCACAGAAAGCATGCATGCCCTACCAGGTTTCACTCAAAGAACTGAGTCTAGAGAAAGAAAACATTCAGGAAAGGATATGACAGCTGGCTCCAAGCATGTGAAGGGGGGATCCACGGAGGAGAGGGGTTTTATTTGTTCCAGTTGGCCCCAAAGAGAAAAACCAGGAGCCAAATGGGTAGAAGTGACAAGAAAGAATGCGTAGGCCTGTTGCAATAGAAATCTTCCTAACAAGAGAGCTGAACAGAGCATAAAGGGGCCACCTAAAGTGAGCTCACTTTCACTACAAGTTTTTAAGCAAGGGCTGGATGACCTTGGGCTGTCAGGCTATGCAGCAGTTCTTGTTCAGGGATAGGTCAGAATCAATGTCCTTTGAACTCTTTCAGCTCGGAGATCCTGTGACTGCAGAAGGCCCATCCAAATGGGGTAAGGTCAGCGGCAAGAATCTAACATCATTATAACTACAGGAACCTAGAACCGCCTCAAAGGCTGATGGGAGAAGGTACAGTTGTTTTGTGAATGAGCCATCTCCAACTGAGAAGCATCATTCAGCGAGGGTACTTAGCTTAAGCAAGAAAGGGGGTGATTACTTTTGCTGCTCCATAGATACTGACTCCAAAACCGTGGCTATTTCTAGACTGGGAGTAAGATTTCTTATCCAGGGAGGAGCACAGATGCAGATGTGTTGGTGACCTGAGATGTTTCTCTCCATTTACATTCCATTGCAATGCTGACCTGCTGGGAAGGGAGCCAAAGGAATGCTTACTGGATATCTGTATTTCCTCTCCCTTGGGTGTCTTGTATACATACTAAGGTTGCACGGGTACTCACACCAGAGAAAGAGTACTGTTCCCTTTATGGGCTAGCCAGTAATGATTCAGAATCACTTAGGCTGCATAGCTGACTGAGTTAATGTTCTCAGGCTTGGATCCCAGAATCTGGAAGGGCTCTCAGATGTCCTTTAGTTCAACTCATACCTGAAAACGAACTCCCCCTCTAGAACTTGACAAGGGACCATCCAACTTCCTCTTAAAGATCTCCAAGGAAGGAAAACTTATTACTTCCTGAAGTAGCCCATTCATTACACTTAGGGCAATAGAATGATAGATTTGGAGCTGGAAGGCACTGAAGAAATCACCTCACACAACCCACAAGATGGCTCATTTTATAGATGAAGTATAGTAAGTGGCAAGGACAGAATGTGAACTCAGGCTCTCAGATTCTATTTTCAGACAACTGAATTTTCAAGTGGCATAATTATGAAAACCTCAATTGCAACACCTAAGTTTTCCTAATATTTATGTAAGAGCCCCAGCCCTAGGAGATCACTACCACTTTAATTATTCTCAGTCACTTCTAATTGGGGCCCATTCTCTCCATATAATTTTATACTACATATAGCACTCTTTCACATACTGTGTAATATTTTTATTAAATTCTTCTCTATATATCAGTAAGTTAGACATATGCCCCACAGTCAGAGAGTAAGCATTTATTAAGTGCCAGTCAAGCAATCAACATTTCTTAAAGCCAAGGGCTATGCTAAGTGCTAGGGTGGAAAAGAAAGGCAAAACCAGTCCCTGTTCTCAAGGGGCTCACATCCTAACAGGGGAGAAAATGTATCAATTATGTACACGAAAGACAGATGGAGAATAAATGGAAGATAATATCAAAGGGAAAGTATTAGGGGAGGGAAGAGAGGAGGAGCAGGAACAGTCTGCAGAAGGTGGGATCTACATTGGGTTTTGAAAAAAGCCAGGGAAGCAAGGAGTTGGGGGTACGGAAGAGTGTTCCAAGCATGAGGAATAACCCATGCATGGAAAAAGGAAATGCCACTTAGCAGAGTGAGAGCCACATAATTGCCACTCATATGTTTACTAATTGACCCTAATGAATGATTCTGCAATAAGACTGTGGGTTATCTGCAATGAGACAAGCCACATAGAGTAAACAAGGCTTTGATTCTTCTTATACTTAATAATTCATACTGAACTATTCATATTTACATAACACCTTAAGGTTTACAAAACACTTTCCTCCCAACTATCCTGGGAGGGAAATATCAAAATACTACTATCCCCATTTTGAGAAAACAGAGATTCAGAGATATTAAGGGGTTATCTCATTGTCACATAGCTGGTAACTATTAGAGCCAGTTCCTGTACATGTATATTTTCCTCTATGCCACTTCTAAAATTGAGCATTTGTTGGTTCACAGACGAAAATCCTTCTGTCTTCATTACAGTCACTGGTAGGTATCATTGAGTGCTAAAATATTTGAATTTTATTAGATATCATGTCATATAGTTCTTTAGCTGAAAAGAGTCTTAGCCACACCTCTAATCCAGGCATAATACTGTCAGGGAAACCAGTTCTAGGTAGAGCAGAAAGGTGAGAGAGCCATAATCAAAGGCCTCTTTACACTGTGCAGGCCATAATCAATTGCCACAGGATGCATAATGCTCAGTCAATACCATATGTACACACATCCCTGTATCGGTCTATAAACACTTTCTCTATGGCTTTAGGGAAGCCATTTTAATTCCCCTAGACCTCACTTTCCTCTGAGGTCCTCTCTAATTTAAGATCTATGATTCTAGCCCCAGAACTCTATGTTCACTGTGGGAGATTCCCCCCATCCCCCAAAATGTCCTGAGTCTGGCCCAAGAAACAGCCAGGGACATGGAGCCATTCTACATAGCATCTCCAGAAGACATTCTGGGTTTCTTTGTAGATTCATGGATCAAGGGATGGAAAGGACCTCAGAGGCCAGTCTTCTAATTCAATTCGTTCATTTTAGAGATGAAAAGATGGGCACCTGCCCACAGTCACAGGGTGAGTGTTTGCACTAGTGTGGCTGGCACTTTCCCTGATCTATCACTACCCCTGAGATCTGGCTTAAAACTTACTTTTCCAAAAAGCCTTTCCTGAATAGCTCCACCATACCCAGCTGATCCCTGCCTTTGCCTTGAGTTCGCGTCTACCTGTGAGCTATCATGCTGTCTCACACTTACATGTTTATTTGCAGTTGCTCTCTCGGGTGTATGATTGTTCCATGGGCAAATATCTGGCACCACAACCAGACATAAGCTCTTCAGGGTCAAAAGAACAGAGGCCTTGTCTCTCTTTTGTATTCTCCCACTGCCCAAATACCTAGTACAATGGTAGGCAGAGAAAAGGCACTCACTCAATAAAATACTTATTTCCAGAATGAATAAGGAAATAGCACAAAAGATGCCATCCACATAGCTGCTCTATCAGACAGTGTTCTGAGGCTGTATTTTCTTTTCACCCTCAAATAATCTCTCCTCATTTTCAGAATTTCAATTCAACTATTCAATTTGACAAATACTTACTGTGAACTCTTACTATCGGAACCCTCATTCTGTTTTCTATTGAACCTTAATCCCAGCATTAAGAATTTTAAGTGAAGTTTCTTAGAATTATATATTCCTGTGAAACTACCCTCCCTACCCCCTCAAAAAAAAAAATACTGCTCCAACTTCAATATGCAATCTACTTTTATTCTTAGGAAATCTGTAACCTAAGTTTAAAGTGCTTCACATTTTTCCTCCTCTCCCTAACCAAAGGCTTTCAAGACAGATTGAGGATTAAGTCAGTCAGGAGATACCTGAATTTATTTTCCCTTAGTAAAGCCATCTCTCAGAATATGTACAAGCAACTGTTTATCCCCACAAGGAGAAAGGGACAGTCATTAGTTTGATCAATTACTGCCTCTAGAGAAGCTGAGGCTATTTCCATCCCTTATCTTCTACCACTCAGGTCCTCCTACTACAACATTCAAGATTTTATATTTTTAAGAGTCAATATTCTGCTAACTGGATACAACCACTTTAGGAGAAAACCAAAGGGTTTCAACGTTCTTTCTTAGCTTTGGTAAACCCAGTTCACATCGGCTTATTTTTCCTTCCTCTTCTCAAAATTTCCCTCTGCTAGTCCATTGAATACATTTCAAACATAAACAAAAACCACCTTACAGGCATGACTATGAACAGATTTCTCTTCAAAGTAGTCAAGTAGTCATGACCACACGTGGTTTGGACTAATATGATATCTCAGCTAAACCATAAACAGTTTTACTTTGGGTCTACTGCCCTTTAAGGTCATACAACACGGAAACTATATCGAGTGTAATCTTGACCATGTGCTGATTCCCCAAATAATCAATGAGCATCAGAATTCTTTTAGTGATGATGATATCATGACATCACGGTCTTATTAAAACCCTGATCCTATGGAGGGAACTATAAAGATGACAAAAACATGAGCTACTCCCTCGAAGCTAACAACTGTATTTATACAGAGATCGCATTCTTGAAGTTTCATTTGACTCAGCTACTCAACAACAGTCTTAATGGAGAAAACCATACATCACACACACACACGCACGCATGCACGCACACACACACACACACACACACACACACCATTTTCATACCTGATTCTCTTTCACTTAGTCTTCCCTTAATATAAATACTGCCCAATAAATTCTGTTCTTCAGATAGGGATATAGTATAATAACAGGGGAAAGATCCTGCGTCATAATATGGCTAATAAGCAATCATTGCGTAACAGCAGCTTTGCAGAAAATACGTCCTTTAAAGGCCATTAAGAATTTACCCTGAGCCTACTGAAAACTGCACTTAAAGGAATTATACTTCTAGGTAATCCTGAGCTAAGGTAGGAAGAAGGATACAATACTGATAAGGCAAATAAATTAGACTGGCTAACAGGTTTGGTTTGTACTGAACATGAGGTTAAGCTATGATAATAAACCAACACCTTTTATCTACAGAGGACTTTATATTCTTCAAATAGCTTTCACATCTTATTTGATTCTCATAACAATTCTGTTTTCATAATCATAATTTTACGGGGGGCAGAAGTGAGACACCAAGGTCAAATGACTATTTAATCATGTTTACATAGTCACAACTAAGGGTCTCCTTATTTCCCACTGTACCATAAAGTCTGACCTGAGGTCAGAAGAAAAGACCTCACTACATTCAGTAGCCAATCCAAGATTTCACTCATGTGTGGACTTGCCCAAAATGCAAAAGACAAAATGAAATCAATTCTATCTTGCCACTTCTCATTTTCTCCCATGGCAGCCCTCAGCTCCTACCCTCTTCCTTAAGTTTAAGAAGCTGGAAAATAGGGGAATATTTTACTCTCTAATAGATGTAGTCAGTATGAAATACATGCCCAGGTTAATGAACAGGGCTGAATTTAAAGTCTCTTTTGCAATCCCTCTCCCTCAGTCTCTGGTGTCAAAATGGTGCCCCCAAAAGAATATGTGAACAGGAGAGAAATACCCTCCTATATTCACATCTTGGCTGAGTTTCTCCTCTATGGATTCTCTCATCTCCCCTCTTGCTCTGATTCATTTTCTAAGCATGCCTGATGCAAACCTACATTTAGAGAACATGGGGGAATTGAAAACATCCTGGGTGGCATTTCCCTAAGTCAGCTCTGACTCAGACAGGCTGGCAAAAACCCTGTGCTCCTTTCTCTTGCTTTCCCTCGGCCCTTTTTATTAGATCAGTGAGCTGCAAAGCTCAGGAATAAAGGGTCAAATGCTGCTCACGTGCAAGTTAGCCAACACCTCCCCGCACTCAGGGAAAGAGCAGGAATTTGGGCCCCTTTTCGTTACTCTTGCAAATTTCATTTACATTTTGAAACAACAGGGGACAGTGGATGGAGCTCAAGGGCTGGTGAATTATGCATTCCAGGATTTCTGAAGCCTATTAAAAAATGAGAGTCTGAGTGAGTGGCTAGTGGAAAGCAGCCCCAGCCACCTGTTTCCCTCCTCTCCAGGCCCTCAAACACATTACATTTATTCTCTGACTCAACTAGCATCCAACGAGGCAGGGATTTTTTTTTTAAGTTCACATTTTAGACGCTAGAAAGCCAAGGAATGTCTAATCATTTATCAATAAATGGGTGCCTGTGCACTAGCTCTGGTGACCTACTCGACTGTAAAGGGATTTTTCCAAGGAGTTCAAACCCTGTCTCTCCCTGCACTATGCATGAATTCAGCAGACACGATTCCCATTACTTTAGATAGAAATCCGATGAAGCTTTAGGACATCCTAAAAGCATACACAAGACACCCTCTCAGTGGGAGACACTGGAACCCATGAAGCTCTTCTATCCAAAGTGATTTATCTGTGAGAACAGAACCAAACTCTGTGCTACCCTAGAGCCCACCATCCCCTCTCTGAGCTCCCGACCTGCAACAAATATCTGTTAACACCAAATTTTTTGGAACATATCCCTTCTAGCCAATTGGGAAAAAGAAATTTGGCACTACTGAAGGGCTTAGAGGATGATGTTGGAATTACATACTCTTTGAAGACAAGGCCCCCATATTCCTACAGGGAACATATGACAATGGATGGACCTGGTCACTTTAGACATGGCTATGGTGCAGCAAAACTGTGAAAACCAGGAAGGAGTAACTCTCAAAAGAGTAAATGAATAAGGGCAAGAAGAATAAATAACTAATCATTACCTAATAGAGGGCTTGTCTAAACTAGCTAACTTGTTCCAGAAGAAGGGCCAAATCCTAGGTTAACCCCAAACGCTTTCACACAGTATGTAGTAAAACACACACACACACACACACACACACACACACACACACACACGCACACATTTACTCTCCCTGCAGTTACAGTTAATAAAACTGAACAGAAACTATTCATTCCAAAGAGAAGAAATAGATTCTCTGGTGCCTTCACTTGTGCTAACATCATCCAGATTCATCCTAAATTTAATTCAGAATCATACAGAAGAAAGTCAATCAGTATTCCTTCAGAAACATTGAGACCAAACAACTCAATACAAAACTGCAGAATCAGTTGGGGGGGCAGTGATAGGCAATTTTTGTTGTTCTGTCATTTTTCAGTTGTGTCCAACTCTCTGTGACCCTTCTTTGTGGGTCTTCTTGGCAAAAGTACTGGAATGGTTTTTGCCATTTCCTTCTCCAGCTCATCTGACAGATGGGGAAACTGAGGCAAATTGGGCTAAGTGACTTGTCCAGATTCATACAGCTAGTAAGTGTCTGAGGCCTAATTTGAACCCAGGAAGGTGGGTCTTTCTGACTCCACACCCATTGTTCTATCCACTATGTCACCTACCTGCCCTTGAACCCAGGTATAAGACTTGACATATATTCCACTTAATGTTTTCTAATTTGATTATGTCTAACTTTGTAGTCTGTTTAGCTCTTCACTTTTACGTTGCAGTGCTATTGGATATTTTTTTCAATAGAAAAAGGGAAGAGTTAGTTGTCTAAGAGCATCCCAAAGCCCAGCTATGCTCAGAAATTCTTCCCAGCTACAAAATAAAATCAGGGTAAAAAGGAGAAAAGTACTTGCTCTTAAAAGCAAATCCAAGAATGCTATTAAAGTTCTACTAAGAATGCTGAGCTTGTTGCTACTCAGGAACAACTGCGAGAGCAGAAAAAGACCACAGCTCTATCTGCATCCATGAGGAGCAGGGATTCTCACAAAGCACATTTTCTGGACTTCTTCTTCTTACAAAAAGAGGGATGATTTTTACAACAGCTAAAAATGGAGACTAGCAAAACTTTCAAATGTTAAGGCTCTAAGAGTCACTTAACCCAGGGCTATTCTTTAAAACTCCAGTGCCTGAGCCTGCTACCCACTAGGTACCTAGTATCTTGTCATTTAGTTGACTCACATCTGAGCAAAAGTGCTGGGGTAAAGTGCAGTGGAGTAGATATGGAAGGTTCTGTAGCTGGAGTCAGGAAAAACTGGGTCCAATCCTATCTCAGATACTACTAAGCCATGAGACCTTTAGATAAGTAACAACTTCCCGGACCCTATCAAATGAAATGGTGGTAACAGTAACATCACCAGAACCTGAATCGGGAAAACAAAGGGATATGTCAGCCCCACCCAGAGCCAACCCTGTGAGCCCCATAGCACAGAGGGAGTGGAAAGTGAAGGCGAACACTGTAGCCCCTCAGGGCTAACCACAGCCCTCTGTAGGCACAGGCCTGAGATCTGAGCGCCAATCAAGGATGGGCTCTGCCAAGTGAGCCCAGCCATCTGCAGGACTAGGATGTGAGCAGCACCACTGACCATATGCATAGATGGATGGATGGATGGAAGGAAGGAAGGAAGGAAGGAAGGAAGGAAGGAAGGAAGGAAGGAAGGAAGGAAGGAAGGAAGGAAGGAAGGAGGAGAGAGAGAGGAAGGAAGGAAGGAAGGAAGGAAGGAAGGAAGGAAGAAAGAAAGAAAGAAAGAAAGAAAGAAAGAAAGAAAGAAAGAAAGAAAGAAAGAAAGAAAGAAAGAAAGAAAGAAAGAAAGAAAGAAAGAAAGAAAGAAAGAAAGAAAGAAAGAAAGGAAAAGAAAGAAAGAAAGAAAGACGGAAAGAAAGAAAAGAAAAAAGAAAGAAAGAAAGAAAAGGAAAGAAAAAAGAAAGAAAAGGAAAGAAAAGAAAAGAAAGAAAGGAAATATAGATATATAGATATAATGTACTTTGGAAATCTTAAAGTTCCTTGCATGGTTACCAAAAAAAAACCCATCATTCTACCTCTGCAACTAACAAGTTGATTTTTCTGGGCTAGAATCTCTTCCTGCAAGTTCCTCCCCAAGGATGCCCTATGCTGCGTCATTGACAGTCTCCCAATAGAAGAAAAGGTCTTATCAGGAGCCTTTCTAACAAAAGGCTATATATGGGCTTTCCCTATACAGCTAAACAAGCCGGCTACAGGGCAAACTAGAAAGAAAACAACTTAAAAGATTTTCTTCAGGCCATTCTTATATTTATTCTGAAATTTCCAGGGTGCAGTGTAGAACTTACACCCTTGCTAGTCTGGATTTAATGGTATCCTAGATCCAGAGCTGCGAGGACATCCTCAATTTAGAAATGATCAAACAGAGGAGTCAAGAAGGTAAGTGACTTGTCCAGGATCATACAGAAGGTCAGAGGTGGAATTTGAACCCATGTCTTTGGACTCCAGAGTCAGTGCTCTTCCCATTGTACCCTGCTGCCTTCCTATGCCCACATCCTTTTTTTCTGAATTTGAAATAAAAAGCCAGGCCCATTTTTCAGGCAAGGCTTCCTCCAAAAGACAAGAAAGTAATTTTGAGCATCTTACACCTATAAAGCTCACTCGCTTTTAAAATTTGCTACTCCAAAAGACAAATTATTTGACACCTCACTTCTGCCAGACGACTCATTAAGCTGGACGATATATGCTAGTTCACATGGATACCGCATTTAAAAGTGTGCAAAGCACTTGCTTCACAAGAACCCTGTGAAACAGGGCAAGCATTACCACCACCTTTTTGAAGGTGGGGAAACTGAGGATCAGAATGCTAAGATACCCAGGGTAATACAGCTAGTGAGCATCACAGTCAGCTTTCAGTCACAGGTTTATTGATTCCAAATCCAAATCTCTTTCTGATAAGACAAGGCAGCCTTCTGAATCTCATCCCTTTGCCCCAAATTTCAAAAATTTGAAGAGTACGTAATTGAGAGAGAGCTAGATGGTGCCCTGGATAGAATGCTGGGCCTGAGGTCACTCATCTTCTCAAGTTCAAATGTGGTTTCAGATACTTACTAGCTGTGTGACCCTGGGCAAATAACTTAATCATAGCTGCCTCAGTTTGCTTATCTGTAAAATAATCTGAAGGAAATGGCAAACCACTCCAGTATCTTTGCTAAGTTAACCACAAATAGGGTCACAAAGAGTCAGACACGCATGACTGAAAAATGAGTGAACGAAGAGTACATAATTCCCTCGCTACAGGTTCAATCATCACTTCTTGTTTCAAAGTGTAAATTCCATTTCCAATACATTCTAAGTTAATAGCTGACATTCTATGTCAATACATTCCAATACTATTCCAAATTATGGAAAAGATTGTGTGGCATACTTCTTCAGGTTCAGGAAGAAAAAAAAAGAACAAGATTATTTTTGTCCTCTTTCAAATTTAAATAGTTTGCCAAACGTTATTTGTAGTCTTTGACCTGGTCACTTGTGATTTGAAAATTTGCATAAATACCAAAAATATCATATCAAAGGACCCTTTAAATTTCATTCTCCCTCCCCAAAAAGCGCATCTCCATTTTGTCAATCTCGGGACAAAACCATATGGGAGTTGGGGGGGAGAAGAAAAGGGCAACCTTTTGTTACATAAACACCAAAATTGTGATGACAGCATTTCTGCTGAACTTTATAAACTCCTAAAGCAAGTACTAATCTCTAACATATATTTTCATAGCCATTCGTGGGTATGTTTATTTTATTTCTGCTTTATTACTGAAGAAACTGAGGTGCTGAAAAGTTTTTGTGTGTTGCCCAGGGTCAGTAACATTGCCAGAACCTAAACTGGCAAACCAAGAGTATAAGTCAGCCCCATCTATCTCTTGGCCACAGCCAGAGCCAACCCTGTGAGACCTGCAGCACAGAGGGAGTTGAAAGTAAAGGCAAACACTGTAGCCCCTCATGGCTAACCAGGAGCTCTCTGCAGGCACGGGCCTGAGATCTGACCCCCAAATCAAGGATGGGCTCTGTTCAAGTGAGCCCAGTCATCTGCAGGATTAGGATGTAAGCAGCACCTCTCACTACACGTAACTCAGCAAATGAGATTTTAGACATAAAGTCTCACTGGCAGTCATCCCATTATAAGCCACACCTGCAGAAGCAAGAAGGTTCCCTTCTGGAACAGAGAAAGCAAGGCTAAAAATGGGACAGGACAGCCGGCTGGTGAGCCTCAATGCAAATCTGTAAACCGAGTGACACATTCAATAACTGAACAGGCTAGAAACAAAGCCAAACCACAATGGGGAACTTCGAATTTGCTGGAATAGTCATTGCGGAGAGAAAACAGGCAGCAGGCAGATATGCTCAGGGGCAGAGGATAGGCATTTATAACCCAGAATCCCTAATGCCTAGCATAGCGTCTTGTATATAATAGGTGTTTAATAACTGTTTGTGGGTTGGACTGGACTATGCTTATGTTGAAGTCATATAGTCTCCTTCCCCAGCACTTTCTAAAGGAGATTATCTAGATCTGTGGAAAATCTGAGCATCACTTCAAACCCTCTAATATGAAGAATAATTTAGATAACTGAACTTTAGATAAATAGGAATGACTAGTACAAATGCAGTCAACTTTTATGGAGGGATGAAGTAACAACATCATTAAGGTAAAGCCAAGTTATCCACAGTCCAAGTCACCAGAAAACTCAAATCAGAACAGTTATCATATACAATGATACACTGAATGACTGATGCTTGTTACAATAATCCTAAGGGATTACAGAACGCTAAAGTGCCTTCTAAAACACCACGGAGTAAATAATGTTCAATAATTTTACCATGACAGCATAATAAAGTGTGTTTGATTTTTTAAAAATCCAGGCATAATATGACCAATATTTATATTGATATGTATATGTATGTATATATACATATAAAGATATATGTATATATCTACACACACACATAAACACACACAGTTCTTTCCATATATCATAAAATATCCTATTCCCCAACCATGTATTTCAACTCAATTCAGCAAACAAATTTAGTACCTCCAACACTCAAAGCTGTGTTAGGGATGGAATATGCAAAGATGAAATGAGATACATTGCCTCTCCTCAAACAGTTCACAGGCCAAAGGGATGACAGGATTGTCTAAGAAATACACACAAATAACTACAATAAAAGTTAGAATATGATATAGAAGTATGTTTTTTACTCAACTTAAATAACTCCTTACCAATCAGAGCAGTCCAAAACCGAAACGGAACTCTTCTCTTCTCTGTCTTCTAGACTGTTTTCATCACCTTCAAGACATCTTATAGTTCTCCTTAAACTCTTAGAAAAAGCTGTATACACTTCTTCCCTTTACTTCCTGGCTTCTAATCAACCCTTTGCAATCTGGTTTCTGATCCCATCAATCACTTAAAACTGCAATAGTAAAAATTATCAATGATCTTTGAGAGGACAAGAAATGGATCAGAAGATGTAGCTGGTACTGGATCTCAGCCTATAAGCCAACTAGGAATTCCAAGAGGTAGGAAGAAAGGATACTGTGGTTATGAGGAACATCCTGTGCAAAGATACTGCAGGATGCAGTAAAGAGGCCAGTCTGGCTGAACTATAATGTGTGATCAAGGGGAAGTAATATGAAATCAGTTTGGAAAGATAGGATAGGGCTAGCTGAGGTGCTTTAAATGCTCTCCCTCAAAAAAATCCTTCCAGAACAGGGGTTCTTAACCTGGGATCTGATTTCAGAGGTTTCATGAACTTGGATGGAAAAAAAATTACATCTTTATTTTCACTGGCCTCTAAATGAAATTTAGCATTTTCTTTAATTCTTTAAAAACAAGACTCTGAGAAGGGGTCCACAGGCTTCACCATGTTGCCAAAGGGGTCCATGGGGAAAAAAAAAGGTAAGGACCCTTATCCTAGAGGCAATAAGGGGACACTGAAGCTTCCTGAGAAGGAGAGTAATATGGATAGGTGCTTTGTGAATATCAGTGTGACAGATATGGAGGACTGATTAGAGACAGGAGAGAACAGGGGCATGGAGAACTGTTAGGGGACCCCTGAAATAAGCCCAGAAAGAAGTGATTAGGACTGAATTAGGGTATTGGTCAAATAAATGGAGAGAAGGGAATAGACATTAAAGATGGACACACAACAGACAAGACTAGACAGCTGACTGGTTAGGTACAGGGGAAACAAGAATAAAGGGAAAGGCTAGAGAAGAGTGAATTGTCAATTATGATTATTAGACCACAAGCCTAGAATATTAGAAGGAGAGGAAGATTTTGGTGAAAAAATAATAAACTCAGTTTTAGACATACTGAGTTTGACATGCCTATGGACATTCAGATAGAGATGTCTAGTAGGCAGTTTGGTGAGGTAGAAATGAATCCACTAAAGAGTTAACGAGGTGCTGTAGCAGAGACCTGAAGTCAGGAAGACCTGAATTCAAATCCTGTCACGGATACTTACCGTGTGACCCTGGGCAAGTTACTTCTCTAGTCCTATCATCTGTAAAATGAAGCTAATAATAGCACCAATCTCCCAGGATTGTTAAGAAAACTGAATGGAGGACGTGTAAAATTCTTTGTAGATCTTAAAGTACTCTACAGGTGGTAATTGATGTTGTTGGGTTTACAGAGGCAAAATTGGGAAAGAAGATAAAGGATTCCAAGGCAAAGGGAAGAGCATGGTTAAAACACTGGGTCAAGACTAAGTAGGTGAGAAGGTGATGCTATAAAAGGAATGATGGAGTAGGACAAAAGGAAAGGTTCAATGGGATGCTGGGGATGAAGAACAATTTTAGGAGAGGTAAAGGGGCAAAAGAGATAAAAGGACAGGAAATTAAGGTCAGCATTGGCAATTTCACAGTTCAAGGTCTTAGTTAAGTAAGAGCTTACTATATTATGTCATAACTCTATGGTGCCCTTAGTACTGGAAGCAATTTCAAATGTGAAAGGTGTTTTCTCCTTTCACTACTGCCAACAACCCTCCCCTCTTTCCTTTTTTTTAACCTTAGTTAACACAGAAGCTTAGATAATCATTAATTTACAATTTTAATGTTCTCATGACACGTAGAATAAAACAGAATCACTGTAATTCTGTCTTTAAGTACATCATTTTTATGGTAGTGAAGGAATTAGTCAGTTTGCAGAATGTGTCATCTGCTATCAAGGAGATTCCTCCACCAGGTAGGAGTTTGGACCAGATGATCCCTCTTGGAATTCCATGATCTTGTAAAAATTCAGTGGTAAAGTTAATGTTTCAGAGAAATAACCAAAGGGACACTCAGTTGGTCCAAGAAGGGTTTGAAAGCAGATCTAGCTCTCAAGTTTAATAATAACCACTTTATATTGTACAGAAGATAATTTGAAAATGTGTTTGGTGAATCTAGAATCAGGCAGCCTAGAATCCATCCTGAAAATCTCAGTAGGAAAATACTAAGGCGGCAATTTCTCTCCATTCTGAACTCCAATAACAGATGGCTTTTTTGTTTTGTTGTTAAATCATTTCAGTTGTGTCCAACTACTTGTGACCCCATATGAGGTTTACTTGGCAAAAATGCTGGAGTGGTTTGCCATTTCCTTCTCCAGCTCATTTTATTGATGAGCAACTGAGGAAAACAGGGTGAAGTGACTTGCCCAGGGACACACAGCTAGTAAGGTTAGATTTGAACTCAGGAGGATGAATCTTCCTGACTCCAGACCTGGTGCTCTATCCACTGCACCACTTCTCTCTATTTCCCATTCTATCATGCATTACAGTTATTAATGTACATTTTGTTCTCTTTCCAACTGGACTGAAAGCTTTCACCTTTGTCTCCCCCACGGCACCTGGCACAGTGCTTTTTACATACTAAGTACTCAATTAAAAAATCTACTGAATGTATAACTACAGAATCAGAGAACTTGAGAGAGTTCAAAGGACTTGTGGAGACTCTCTAGTCCTACGCATACCTGAAAAGGGAATCCTACTACAACATACCCAACAACTCTATGTCTGAAGATCTCCACAGAGAAAGAAATCACCACTATGAATGCAACCCCATGCCACTTTGGGCAGCTCTCACTGTTAAGATTTCCTTCATATCAAGCCTAAACTTACCTCTCAGCAATTTCCACCTCTACCCCCAGGTCTGACTTTTGGGGAGAAACAGAGCAGGTCTTATGTTCTCACACATGACAACCCTAAAAACACTGGTACATAACTATCAATATCCTTCTGAACCTTCTCTAGGCTAAAAATCCCTAGTTCTTTCAACAGATCCTCATATGACTTGGTCTCAAGGCCCCTCACCTTCCTGGATGTCCTACTGTGGACACTTTCCAGCTTATCAATGTCCTTCTTCAACAGTGGCACCCAGAAATGAACACAACACACTGTAATATGATTAATTGTATCAAGTACAGTGTATCATGAGGTAATGCTGTAATGATATAAGATTTTGGTAACTGATAAGGAATAGGGAAAAAAGAGAGATGGAAAACAAAAGAATTAATCAGTATGTCACAGACATTGTCTCAGGGAGAAGGAATTCTCATTTTGAGGAAATCACTTTGTAAACTGTTAAGTATTAAATAAACATGTTATTGTGTGCATTTTTATTCTAAATGACCAGTTCAAATAATTAGACAATAATATCCTGTAGAAGTCCAAGAACCCTTGGGGCTTGTGGGTCTGAGACCCATAGGTAGCCAACTATCTCTGCTCTGGACATAAGGTGTGCTCCTCCCCACCCTGTGAAATTCCATTAAATACCATAACTGTTACTACAGATTGAAACATGTCCTAAGAATGGTGGTGCCATGCTGATGGAAATATCCTCTAAGAATATCCACCCAATCTATAAGACAAGAAGTATTTGTTAAGTGCCTACTATAAAAATGAAATAATCCCTTTCCTCAAGGAATTCACATTCTCTTGAAGGAAAAACAACATGAACACATAAGACAGGCAACATGAGAAAGAGAAACAAGTCCCAGCCCTAGAATCAGTGCTCTAGAATCTCTGAAGTCAGAGGATCTAGAATCAAATGTGACCTCTAACATTTTACTTTGAGATCTTGGTAAGTCACAGCCTTCCTGAGTCTTAGTTTCCTCAATTATAAAATGAGGGATTTCACTAGATGGCCAGCTCTAGGCACTGGATCTACTTGCAAAATAAACAACGATGTTGGACCACATGAAGCCTAAAGTCTCCTCCAGTTGAAACATTCACTATTTCTCGCCGCATAAAGCCACACAGAAGAAATTCCTAGCCTTCATTTTCCTCATCAGTAAGATGGGGGATGGAAACAGATAATATCTAAGGTCCCTTCTTCTAGCTTTAAATCCTGTGATCTAGAGAACCATAATGTAACTGGAGCTATGATACTGTGCTGTGTTATTTAATAGATTTGGGGGGAGGGTGCTGCTTTGAGAGGGATAGAGAGAAGATGAGGATCTAGACCTGTGACTTCATCAATATGAAGATTTCTTAGCATGGAAACTTCCTCCCCAATGCAGATCAGCAATGATCTGTTACCTATTAAACTTCTTTTGCCATCAATCAAAGGCTGCTCAAGCAACCATCTGCAGAAGGCTTCCTTAAGTGGACCTACCTAAAATAATGAAAGCATCTGGTGCAATGAACCAGTCCAAGTTGGGCCAAGCATTTCTCCCACTGTAAATTAATAAGCTACACCTGGTTTTTCAGTTTCTTAGACTTTAGTAAACATGAATCTCTCCGTCAGAGATTGGTAGCTGTTGTTGTTCAGTCGTTTTCGGTCATGTTGGATATTTTGAGACCCCATTTGGGGTTTTCTTGGCAAAGATACAGGAGTGGACATTTCCTTCTCCAGCTCATTTTACAGAGAAGGACACTAAGGCAAACTGGGTTAAGTGACTTGCCCAGGATCACCCAGCTAGGAAGTATCTGGGGCTGGATTTGAACTCTGGCTTTTCTGACTCCATGATCATGATCACTGCACCACCTAGCCACCCCCAGAACTTGGTTAGCCCTTAGTGAAATGGCAAAATTAAGTTTCTGACTATAGAAATCTAAGGACTAGCTCCTAATCCTTTCTGATTTCACCAGGGTAAACAGCAAAAAATTCGGTGTAAATACCATGGTATTTCTCACCAATTATTCAGCTACCATGATTTTTCATTATATATGATGTACATATATTGCTTTTTGAAATTTTTCTAGAAAGGTCAGATAAATCAAAGGACTCGTTAAAATCACACACATTTATGACTGCACCATGTAAACACAAATACATGTTAATGATGCATCCAAGAGAGAAAGAAAGTCAAAAGTTAACTACAACTTCCTCTTGCCCCTTGACCATACCTACACACACAAACTACTCTCACTCTCTCCCTCTCTCTTTCTCTCTCCCTCTCTCTCACACACACACTGCAGCCTTTCAGCCAATATCTAAATGTACAATGCTATGTACAATGAACAATTCCCCAAAATGCCACAAACCTTAGAAACACAGCAAGCAGTTTTTACCCAGTTCCACCTTCCCTCAAACTCTTTGCTCTAATCACATACACAGGAAGTCTTTTTCTTTGTAAGAGTCAAAATATAAATGAGAGTGATAAAAGGAACACTGAAGGAAAGAATGGGAAGGGATGCTATCAAAAGGCGTGGTCTACCCTTCAATTCATACTGCACTTGATGACCATTAAAAAGGACCTGCCAGAGGGGAAATGGGAGGGGCACTCCATCATGAAGGACTTGAAATTTACTTTAATATTCCAAGAACCCTTGATTTCACCAGTAAGAGGCCTCCCTCCACCAATGGAGACCACAGCCTCTCCATTCCTTAGCAAAAATTTTTTTAAAAATAATTATTTTGTTTGTTTTCAGTGTTCTATAATCACTTTCATATATCTTAGATTTTTTTCCCCTTCTTCCCCCTCTTTCCCCCCTCCCTCATCATTCCTTCCCTGAGACAGCTTGCAATATTATATAGGTTCAACACATACATTCCTATTAAATACAATTTCACCATAGTCATGTTGAATAGAAAAGTTAAAATGAATGGGAGAACCCATAAAACAAAACAAAACAAAACATAACACAAAAGAAAATGGTCTGCTTCATTCTACAATCCAATTACATAGTTCTTTCTCTGGATGTAGAAGGTACTTTGCCTCAAGAGAACATTGGGAATTTTTTAGGTCTTTGCACTGCAATGAAGTTCTAAGTCTACCAGAAAAAATTCTGCCACACTGTGGTTGTTGCTGTGTACAAAGTTCTCCTGGTTTTGCTCCCTTCACTCAGCATCAGTTCATATAAGTCATTTCAGACCTCTCTGAAGTCTTCCTGTTCATCATGTCTTATAGCACAATAGGATTCCATTACATTCATATGCCACAACTTGTTCAGTAACTCCCCAGTTGATGAGCATCCCCTTGATTTCCAGTTTTCAGCCACCACAAAGAGAGCTGCTATAAATATTTTTGTATATGTGGGACCCTTTCCCATTTGTATGATCTCTTTGGGATACAGTCCTAGAAGCAATATTGCTGGGTATGCACATTTTTGTAGCCCTTTGGGCATAGTTCCAAATTGCTCACCAGAATGGATGCATCAGCTCACAACTCCACCAACAATGACTTAGTGTTCCAATTCTCCCATATCTTCTCCAACATTCCTATTTTGTCATGTTAGTTAATCTGATAGGTGTGATGTGGTACCTCAGAACTGTTTTGATTTGCATCACTCTAATCAACAGTGATTTAGAGCATTTTTTCATATGACAATAGATAACTTTAATTTCTTCCTCTGAAAACTGCCTGTTCATGTCCTTTGACCATTTATCAGTTGGGGAATGACTTGTATTCTTGTACATTTGACTCAGTTCTCTACATATTTTAGAAATGAGGCTTTATTACAGACACTAGCTGCAAAAATTATTTCCCAGTTTTCTGCTTCCCTCCTAATCTTGGTTGCATTGGGTTTGTTTGTGCAAAAACTTTTCAATTTGTAATGTAATCAAAATTATTCATTTTGCACTTCATAATGTTTTCTATCTCTTGTTTAGTCAAAAATTTCTCCATTCTCCATAAATCTGATAAATACACTATTCCTTGCTCTACTCATTTGTTTATAGTATCAATCTTTATACTGAGATCATGTACTCATTTGGACTTTATTCTTGTACAGTGTCAGGCATTGGTTTCTGCCACACTATCATCCAGTTTTCCCAGCAATTTTTGTCAAACAGTGAGTTGTTATCCCAGAACCTGGGGTCCTTGGGTTTATCAAACAGTAAATTACTATATTCACTGACTACTGTGTCTTGAGTACCTAATCTATTCCACTGGTCTTCTCCTCTGTTTCTTAGCCAATACCAAGTGGTTTTGAAAACTGCGGCTTTATAATATAATTTGAGATCTAGTAGGGCTAGGCCACCTTCCCTAGCATTTCTTAGCAAGAATTTTTATGACTTACTGCAGCTGGAAAAAAAAGAGTTATCACTGTGTGGTTGATCTGCTGATGAGAGGAGGGACCAATTTGTTTCTGTCTTTGTATTCCCCGATGCTTAAGAACGGTGCGGAGCACATAGCAGGCACAAAATAAGTGAGAGCTGAATTGAATTGAATGAGTAACTTGGCTAGGCTGGTTCTCCAACAATATCCAGTCTGCCTCTGGGCCTGTCTGAACCTCTACTCTGTTGGAACAGCCTTTGAGATCCCAGTCACATTCACACCACAATGAAGCAGAGAAGAATGCCAACAAACTCCAGTTTTGCCTTGACACATAGCTTTTTTCAAAAGTTGAGCAGTATTTTCCTAAGTAGCAACAAATCTCTATATCATCCTAAAGTGCAGGGGGCTTCTACTGCTATGAAATGAACAGAAGGGGCATGGAGTGGATGGTCTCTAATGATTTCTTGGGCTTGAGAACTACATTCTCTGCAATTACTACCGACTAATTCATGCTTTTAAAAAAAATCTGTTTAAATACAAACCAAGTGGCCTTCTAGTATTTAACACCAAGAGAAAAAAATCCAATCAAGTGGAAAAATGGGAGCCAAGAATATAAAGTCAATCAACAGGAATTTATTGTGTGCCAGGCACTGTGCTAAGCACTGGAGACACAAAAACAGAAATGAAATAGCCCCTGCCTTCAAGAAGTTTACATTCTACTGAAAGCAAGAAAGTATATATTTAAGTCTATCTCAAATAATGCAAGAGAGCTTTGGAGCTGCTTTTAAAGCATTTCTTTTAAAGGAAAGGAGGGACCAGAATCTGAAAGAACTGGGAAAGGCTTTATGTTAAAGATGGTATTTAAGGTGGGCCTTGAAGGAAACTAGGGATTTTAAGAAGTGAATGTGGGAACGAAGCTCAGAGGTGGGAGATGGAGGGTTGTATTTAAGAAACAGTAGGAAAGCTAATGTGGTCAAAAGAAAAGAGTATTAAAAGAGTATTGTATAACGAAGCTGAAAGTAAGTTGGGGTCAGGTTGTAAAGGACCTTTTAATGTCAAAAAGAGAAGTATATAGTTGATCCTAGAGGAATCACCAGAATGTATTTGAGGAGAGTGACAGGGTCAGATCTGTGTTCAGTGAAATCACTTTGGCAATTGACTAAAGATGGAAGAGATTTAGGGCAGGGAGAATACTCAGAAGACCACTGCAATTGTCAGGTTAGCAGTGAAGAAGCTCTGAGTCAGGGTGGCAGCCATGTGAGTGGAGAGAAAGGGATGGATACCATCAAGAACACCCAATGGAAGTTAAAGCAAAGTAGCCCTTTGGTTCATACCACTTGGAGAACATTCCAAGTACCTTTTTCCAAAGCTCTAAACTATAGTTCTTCCTTCATAGCTAACCACTTTTATTACAGGTATGAATTACCAGAAATCTTTTCCTGAATATTCCAAAATAGCTACACATAGCTAAAAGCATCCTGCTCAATAGTCAGACAGGCACTTCATTATATGCTTGTTAATATTTAATTCTAGGCGCAAGTGTAAGCGTTTACAGAAGGAGAGATCAAACTAGAGCTTACAAACCACAAAACAGACCCAACTAACACTGCAGGAATCAATGAGTCCTAACAGTTGGTGACAACAGGTGGAAACACTGCATAGTGGCTACCTGAAAAGTTTCTGGCTTGGGAGAATAATAGGGAAGGAAGACTTTTAGTAGAGATGAATTAAAGGGATGAGGGTGGGGGAAGAGCAGGAGAAAAGTAGTGAAAGTAGAGAGAAGAAAGCAAGGAAAAGTGACCTAGATTCAGCAGATGAAAGACTGAACTAGGGATCAGAAATACTGACATTTAATTATAGCTAAGACATTTATGTCTTATGAGTACAACCAGGGACAAATCACTCCTCTGACCCCACCCTGTACTACAATTTATTCATTTGTGGATTGAAAAGACAAGTAAGGACCAGCCAGCTCTTAAAGTGTCTAGTCTGAGCATCTCTGGGTACTTTATTGGTAAATGGTACTCTTTATGACTCCCCTGACCAAGTTTTCTACAACAAAGTATATCATTTATGAAATGGCTGTTGGCTTTGAGGTTACCACTCTAGAAGATGACATTAATCTAGCAGATACTGGACCAGTCTAGGACCTGCTTCACCACTCTGAAATTACATTTTCCGGCTCTGATACCTACCTGAACAGAGAAAATGAATTATTCATTGCCAAGTGGGGGGAAAAAAAGTTGGAACACTATCACTGGTGTTAGGCTAATCTATATTCCTAAGGGAACTTTTCATTCATTCAGAAGTATGTTATATTAACTCTGTTGGTTACTTTTCAAAATATACACTTGGCGAGAAAGGGAAAGAAGGGAGAGGAAAAATCTAATTCTTGATCTAAAGAAAGGCTCAGACTAAAAAAAGATAACTTGTACTGCTCTTAAAAAGCATGAGTAATATTATAAATGACACTAAAGGGTATTAGATCTTTCTGCCACAAAGTTGCACCTAAATTTGTGTCACTGACTAAATTCAAAAACATTAAACACCTACTGCACAGAGGCCATGCCTCAGCACTGAGAGAAAGAGAAAATATACATAAAACCTAGCCCCTGCCCTCACAGATGGATAGACAGATAGGGAGTGTATTAAGCACCTACTAAGTGGCAGCTAGGTGGCAAAGTGGATAAGAGTGCCAGACCTGGAGTCAGGAAGAACTAAGTTCAAAGGTGGCCTCAGACACTACTAGCTGTGTGACCCTGGGCAACTCACTTAACCCTGTTTGCATCAGTTTCCTCATCTGTAAAATAAGCTGGAGAAGAAAGTGGCAAATCACTCCAGGATCTTTGCAAAGAAAACTCCATTTGGGGTCACAAAGACTCTGACTAGACTGAAAAATGATTGAACAACAAAATGTGGCAGATACTGTGCTAACAGGAATCTAGCAGGATGGTTATGACCATACATGAATAGCTAAAAGACAGTTCTACAATAATGCTACATAATATATATGCTTTACCATGCAAAACTAAGCAATAAAAATCATAGGACTTAGGGAGAAATAGAGTTGGGACACACCATTCAAAAACTTTATCAGTGACACACAAAAGACAAAAACTTAATAAAATGGTAGCACAGTCCTTTACATATTAAATGGTTAAGAAATACATAAATATTACAATAAATAATGGTGGCATCCTCAGCCTACGGCTACCCCTCAGCAGGCGCAGGCTGGCAAAGTCAAAGAGCTTTGGTGACTGAAACTCCAAGTGGGGAAAGAAAGAGAAGAGACAGAATCAGAAGAGGCCTTCTCAGCCCATTGCTCCTACTGCACTGTAGGTTAAACAATCAATAAGGCCCTTTAAATTGAAAAAGACCTGAAGTTTGCTCGTGTAATGGGGCACTGGAAGGGTGGCAGCTTGTTAGTGTGAAGTAGTGTGGTTTCAGTGTCCCTCACATCTACAAACACAAAATTTGCATTACGCTCAAACTGTTCCCTAATATATCAATCTTGGAACAAATTACAGTTTTCAAAACAAGTGTTATAGCAGAACTGACTATGCACAATGATACGTGGCAAGTGTATCTGCAATCCCAGAGAAATGTCAATTCAAGATGCCCAACAGGCAGTTGGAAATGTGATTCTGGAGGTCAGGGCTGGACAAACAAAGATGACTGAATCTCCAGCTGCCTACTGGGCATCTTGAATAAACATCCTAAACACACTATGCCTAAAATTGAACTTATTTTCTTTCTCCCTAAACTCTGCCCCCTTCCTAACTTCCCTATTACTATGAAGGGCATCAAAAGATACGTGAGACTCAAAAGAAATGTGAACTACGCAAATTGAGAGACATCTCTTCTCCAAATGTTCACAAGGACTATTTGTGCCCCACCTGTGGTACAGCCTTCCACGCTCACCTTCATGATTGGCCACAGTAAGATACACTGTAACTTGATCCCAACAGAGTGATGTCATTTTGGTCCTCTTCAAGGACAAGGGACAACCAACAAACCAAAGGCACCACTATCACTGACTTTCCATCACTTTCTTAGGTCTGGACAATCAACAAAACAATAAACCAAGCCTAAGAGGCAGCTAGGTGGTGCAGTGGATAGAGCACCAGTGCAGGAGTCAGGAGGACCTGAGTTCAAATCTCACCTCAGACACTTGACACTCACTAGCTATGTGGCCTTGGGCAAGCCACTTAACCCCAACTGCCTCTTCCTGGGTCATCTCCAGTCATCCTGGACTCAGATGGCTCTGGAGGAGAAGTGAGGCTGGTGACCTGCACAGTCCTCTCTCACTCAAAACAAAGTCAAATGCAAGTCATGTCACCATTTCTCTGATGTCATGGTCTTCTTCGGCAATGAAGGACAAACACATACAAACCAAGCCTTGATTTGTGGTTTACTCACTTCTGAGGTGCACAATGAAAGGTTAACAATAAGTACCAGGTGGCTCCAGCAAACCCCTTTCTCTCTTCTGACACTACCACCACCCTGGTTCTGGCCCTGAGCATTTCACAACTAGACTACTACAATAGCTGCTGGTTGCTCTCCTTGCCTCAGGTCTCTCCATGCTCCAGTCCACCCTCCACTCAGTTGTCAAATTAATCTCCCCAAAGTGAAGGGCTATGTCACACACCCCCTGTTCAATAAAGTCTGGTGGCAACCAATTACCTCTAGGATCAAATATAAACTTCTAGGTTTAGCATTCAAAGTCCTTCATAACTTGGTCTTTACTCTAGTGTAAGCCCTCATCACCTCACACCTGGATTATTACAATAGCCTGCTGGTGGGTCTGCCTGCCTCAAGTCTCTCCCCACTCCAACTCTATCCCCATTCAGACACTAAAGCCTAGGTCCAATTATGTCATCCACAACTCAATTAAACTTCAATGGCTCCCTATTGCCTCTAGGATCAAATGGAAAATGCTCTGTTTAGCATTTAAAGCCCTTCATAACCTAGCCCCCTCCTACCTTACTCCTCACTACTTGATCTAGTGACATTGGCCTCCTGGCTGTTCCACAAAAAAGATCTCTCAGCCCCCAGTATTTTGTGACTGTTCCCCACGCCTGGAATTCTCCCCCTCCTTTGCTTCTACTACTGACCTCCCTAGCTTCCTTTAAGTCCCAAAGATAATATCACCTTCTCTACAGGAAGCCTTCACGAATCCCTCTTAATTCCAATGCCTTCACTGTGCTATTTCCATATATGCATTGAGAGAGAGATGTATTTATATCTCTCCATACATGCACAGATACATACACTTTATATCTATTTATATGTTGTCTCCTTCATTAGATTATAAGCTCCTTGAGGGCAGGGACTATCTTTGGCCTCGTTTCTTTTTTTCTCACTGGCACTTAACACAGTGTCTGGCATATAGTGAACACTTAATAAATGTTTACTGATTGACTCTTCATCTAGAAAAGAAAACTGTCTTCAAGAGACTGGAAATGAATAACTGCCCTACTATGAACCTGCTCCTAAAAGTTCCACGTTTGCCTCCGAGGATCACAAAGAGCTTCACAATCTCTCACCCACCATCACCACCTCCATCCAGATGAGTAACATATAAAAATAGTCGTTACAAAATTAAGGTACAGAAATATAATCTGCCCAAGGTTAAAAAATTTAGAAATGGAAAAGAGAAATGAGCATTAGATATCTAAGTCCCAGGTCAATACTTTTTCCAGTGGATGTTCTTCTGCCTCTCAGGCCAAACAAGCAGGCTTCCTTACACAAGCTTGCACTGTTTTCTAAAGATCACTGTCTGAAAGAAGATCAGTTTTCAAGCAGTGGTTTCTAAATTTTCCTTCTTTTCCAAATATTTAAGTCTCAGAACCCTGTCCACAGAAGTGAAGAGAAAAACGATATTTAAACAAGACTATCTGTTATAAAAGCCAAGCATGGAGAAGGGCCCTTTAAAAATTATGGTTCTATCTGTTTATCACCATGTCTCAATCACTTCCCTAACCCACCATTCTTCTACCGACTGTGCTCTCCAAACGCACAGGCTGAAGGTGGCTCACCTTCTCCTACTAGAATAGAAGCAGACAATGACTTAATTGTTTTACAATAAAACACAGCTGTTGCCTCTGCAGCTGCAGTAAGGGTGCAGCTTTAACAGCAAAAAGAGGATAAAAAATAAAATCTCTTCTTTCATTCCAACACTATACATAGAGGAAAAAAAATGCAGGGATAGATTAAAACCAAGACACAATGGCCAGCACACTTTGACAAACAGAATGAGACTGCCAAACCACAGGGCTTTGAACAATTCACCTATAAGAATCTCCTATCAGAATGTAGGAAAATAGCCCAAAAGGGAGATGAGAAGTGTTATATAAGGATACAGGAGAAGGAGACTGGGAGGTTCCAACAATGATTGAGTTGTGTGCTGAAAACCATACTCACAATTTGGAACTATGCCCAAAGGGCTACAAAAATGTGCATACCCTTTGACCCAGCAATACTGCTTCTAGGACAAAGAGATTATAAAAATGGGAAAGGGTCCCACATGTACGAAAATATTTATAGCAGCTCTCTTTGTGGGGGCCAAGAACTGGAAATCAAGGAGATGCCCATCAACTGGGGAATGGATGAATAAATTATGGTATATGAATGTAATGGAATACTATTGTGCTATAAGAAATGATGAACAACAAGACTTCAGAGAGGCCTGGAAAGACTTATATGAACTGATGCTGAGTGAAAGAAGCAGAACCAGGAGAACTTTGTGCACAGCAACAACCACAGTATGCAAGAAATGTTTCTGGTAGACTTAGCCTTTCACAAGGACCTAAAAATTCGCAGTGGACTCTTGAGGCAGAAGCCTTCCATATCCAGAGAAAAAACTATGGAATTGGACTGCAGAATGAAGCAGACTATTTTCTCTTGTGTTGTGTTTTGGGTTTTTTTTTTTCATGGTTTCTTCCATCCATTTTAATTCTTCTATGCAACATGACTAAAATGAAAATGTATTTAATAAGAATGCATGTGTAGGAACCTATGTAAGACTGCACACCATCTCAGGGAGGGAGAGGGGAAAGAGGAGGGATGGAAGAGGAGAAAAATCTAAGACATATGGAAGGGATTAAAGAAAACTGAAAACAAATAAATTAATTTAAATTTAAAAAAAAAAGAAAACCATGCTCACCATTTTGACTGATGACTCACTATGAAGTGACCCTGGATGAATTTCTGGCCACAATAAAATGGGGGCAGCAATACACTTTCCATAAGTTGACATCTGTTGAGGGCTTTGAAATCTGTAGCAATGTACAGCATCACTTTATTTATCCACATCCAGCCTGTTCAAATGGTCAATGGACAGCATCACTTTGCTGTACAGGGACTTTTTCTCCATTTCTAGATTACTGAATCTGCCATAAATGTGCTGGGGAGTATAATGTGTAAGATGACGGGGCAAGACATGTGCATCCTTGTTCCTGCTAAAGGGAAGAGCCCTAAGGTTCCTCTATAGATTGTTCACAATTCAATATATCAGAATCGTGCCTGACTTTGCTCAATCCAGATATACAGGTCATATTGTAATATTATTATTGTTAAAACCCTGAAATTATAGAGGGAATTTTTTTTTTCATGTGCTCTGAACTCCAAAGACCTTGAGAACTTCTTAAAGGAGCACAATGAGTAAACATTAACACTTGACTTGGAATATTTTTACATGGTACATACAAATATATCAAAAAAACTATTAGAATACTTTAAAGGTCATCATTCTGTATTACTGTGCTATAAAAAATGACAGATAGGATGATTTCAAAAAACCTACCAAGACTTACATAAACTGATGTAAAGTGAAGTGAGCAGAACCAGGAGAACGTTATAGTAACAACAATATTGTACAATGGAGAACTATGAATGACTTAGCTATTCTCAGAACAATGATTCAAGACAATCCCAAAGGACTCATGACACAGCATGTTATCCACCTCTAGAGAAAGAACTAATAATGTCTGAATACAGACTAAAGCATGCTATTTTGTCACTTTCTTTCTTTCTTTGAGTCTCCCTGTACAAAATGACTAACATGGAAATGTTTTACAGGACTGCACATGTATAAACTACACTGGATTGCTTACTGTCTGGGATGGGGGAGCGGAGTGGGAAAAGGAGGGAAGGAAAACATTACATGTTTTAATATATAATTGGGAGGAAGGAATAAAATATTATTAAAAATAAAATAAAAGTCACCATTCTGGTCACTTTAATCTCAATTCTCTACTCTCTCCAATTACTCTGCATAACTAGTACTTAAATGTCTGCACTATACACATTTTTTTCCAGGACAAAGGCTCCCTGAAGACAGGAACCACTTCCTTCTTGTCTCTGTATCCCCAGAACCTAGCACAGGACCTTCTAAAGGGGAGATGCTTAATAAATGTTTGCTGGATTTACTTTTACATCTACAATTTGTGGTCATGATTATAAAAGCTTTTAGGCTTTGATCAATACTTTTATGAAAGTAAAATGCCATAGAGTCTCCATTCTTTTGAGACAGGCTAAATTGAAGTTTACTCAGTAAATAATGTGGCATTGGAGAAAGAACACTATAGTATGGTGTGGTATTATAGAAGCAACTCTATAGAAGACAAGGAAACTGGATTCCAATCTACCCTAACGGCAGCTAGCGGCTCAGTGGTTGGAGAGCTGGGCCTGGGGTGAGGTTTTTGGGGTTTTTTTTCCAGTCATGACCCCATCTGGGGTTTACTTGGCAAAGTTACTGGAGCTGTTTGCCATTTCCTCCTCAAGCTCATTTTACACAAGAAGAAACTGAAACAAACAGAGTTAAGCGACTTGCCCAGGGTCACCCAACTAATAAGTGTCTGAGACTGCATTTGACTGCAGGAAGAGAAGTCTTCCTAACTCCAGGCCTAGCACTCTATCCACTGCACCACCTAGATGTCCTGGAGGAGGAGGGGGACACGGGGGTTAGATCTGAATTAAACAGATTTGACACTTACTAGATGGGTGAACCTGGGCAAGTCACTTATTTGTCTCAGTCTTCTCATCTGTAAAATGGGGATAACAACACAAATCTCACGGGGTTCTTTTGAGGATCAAATGCTAAAAATAAAATTCTTAGATGGCATATAACAGATGCTATACAAATGTTTATTCCTTCCCACTCTACTGGCTACTAGCTATAGGACCCCAAGCATATCACATCATCTCTCTAGCCTTCAGCTGCCTCATCTAGAAAATGATAACTAATCTGCCTTGAAGTACAGGCTGGAACAGATGATTCTGGAGGCTCTTTTCAACACAAAGAATAGTGCATATATGATGGGTACCTGGCTCTAATACTTTCACAACTCAGTTCTCCTGATGACCATTACCTGAGCAGTGGAGGCAGGCTGACCATGAATAATCCATAAAAACAAAACAGATACATCTGGTAGACATTTCTATGCCTACAATAGAAGAAATGACTGCTAACAACAATACATATTTTTAAAAAAACATGTTAGATATTAATCTTGGATCTGACACTTTACTACCTGAACAAATCAATCTCTCTCTCTCTCTCTCTCTCTCTCTCTCTCTCTCTCTCTCTCTCTCTCTCTCTCCTCTCTCTCCCTTCCCTATTTCTCTTTCCCCCCAATTTCCTCAACTCTAAAATGAGGAATCAGCTAGGAGGTGCAATACTACACAGAGATCAGACCTGGGGTCAGAAACACCTGAGTTCAAATCCGATGTCAGACACTTCCTACCTATGTAGCCCTAGGCAAATCACTTAACTCTGTCTCAGTTTCCTCATCTGTAAAATGAGCTAGAGAAGGAAATGACAAACCCTCCAGCATCTTTCCCAAGAAAATGGGGTCATGAAAAAGTTGAATGTAAATGACTGAACAACCACAACAAACTGCAGAAAGATGGATTCAATGTTTCTAAAGTGTGGTCAAAGGACCCCTGAGGGTTATGAAGTCAAAACACGAAGAAGAAGATGTTTTAATTTCTAATATTTCATACCTATATACAGTCATACCTTGGAGACACTGCAGGTTTGGTTCCAGACTATCACAATAAAGCAAGTATCACAATAAAGCAAGTCCCATGAATTTGTTGGTCTCCCAATGTATATAAAAGTCAAGCTTACACTACAGTATAGTCTATTAAGGGTATAATAGTGCTACATCTAAAAAAAAAAAAAACAATGTACATGCCTTAATTAAAAACACTTTATTGCTTAAAAAAAAAATGCTGTGATCTGTTCTTTCAGGGAGTAACAATCTTTTCTCTGGTGGAGGGTCTTGCCTTGATGATGATCATGGTGTTGGCCTAGCTTTCTTTCAGCCTGTCTTGGTTTTCAACTTGTCTTCCTCACTAAGCTTAAATATTTCTAGCTTTTGATTTAAAGTGAGAGACAAGTGACTCTTCCTTTCACTTGAACACATAGAGGCCATCGTAGGGTCATTTATTGATCTAACTTCAATATTGTAGTGTCTCAGGGGATAGGGAGGTCCAAGGAGAGGGAAAGATGGGATGTATGGCTGGTTGGTGGAGCAGCCAGAACTCACACAGCACATATCAGTTGAGTTCCCTGTTTTATATGGATGCGGTTCGTGATGCCTCAAAACAATTACAAGAGTTAACATTGAAAATATTGTCTCACAGATCATGATATCAACAATTCAATAATTAATATTAATGAAGATAATAACGAAAAAGTTTGAAATATTGCAAGAGTTACCAAAATGGGACACAAGGACATGATGTGAGCACATGCTGTTGGAGAAATGGCACCAGAAATACTTGCTCATTTGCCACAAACCTTTAATTTGTAAAAAAAAAAAAAAAAAAAAGCCCAAAAAGCAATATCTGCAAACTGAATGAAGTGAAGTACACTAAAATGAGGTATGCCTGCAATCCACATTAATAAAGGTTCTCTGTGAGGAAGAGGATCCTCAATAATTTTAAGAGTGTAAAAAGTTTGAGAATGGCTTTCAAGATCTCTTCCAACACTAAATCTATGATCTGGTGACCTTCCCCCATCAAAAAAGATAGTCCAGGCTACCCACAGTGAAAGTAAGATCCAAAAGGGTCAAGAAATGAGATATAAGATACAATGTACAGAACAAAATGAAAATCAGCCAGTGAAGAGGAATAGGGAGGAGGCGACTGCGTAAAGTTAATTTTAAAAAATTTTGTCCTTCCTTGATATCAAGTCATCATAACAATGTGTAATTTAGTAACAAGCTACCTTAATTAGAGGTATCAAAGAAACCCTACAGAATACGTGTTTCTAAAATGACAAAACTATTTTTCAGCTCTCACAGAGGGCCTCTGTGGTACTGGTCGAAGTTATTATTTTGTCTTTCAGTTGTCATCGAGTTATGATTTCAAAAGAAAGCTAGGAACAGAAGTGATGAAGCTAAAGGAACATTTACTAATTGAAACCTTAGGGGCAGAAAATTTCCAATAATATAGTGTTCAAGTAATGATAGGGTAAGATACTTCTTTGTTAAATCAGCTGCCAATTAGTTAAAAATTAATTACATAGTTATATAGTTAAGAACCTCATCCCAAAGGAATTTTCACAGTTATATGGCAGGAGGAGATGGAAGAGATCTGAGTAGGAAATGGAAAAATTATCTTTTTTAGTCTATAAACAATGAGACCTCAAAAACACTATAATAGAAGCTAGACTTCAAGAAATAATTAGCCAGCCATGAATCCTGAACTATTCATATCACTGGACAGTCACTGTCACCAAATAAGGTACAATGAAGTAATTTTTTAAAAGGAAATCCATGGCCAGCTGGGGAGATGTAAGTTCAGCTAAGATGTTTGTCAGAATAGTAAAATATTCCCTATACAAAGGTCAAGCAAAAGAAGGACTCCTTATTGAGACAAGGTTCGTCAAATGATCTTATTCTCAGACAGCATTGTATTAATTTCTCCAGAATACTATAAATCACCTTTAGTGAAATTCACAGAAACTGGAAAAAGTGGGGGTGGGGGATGAAAAACATACTGGGCTTTCAACAAACATTTATAAGGCCCTTATTATGCTAGCAGCTGAGACTACAAAGGCAAAAACAAAAAGGCCCCTTGCTTTCCAAGAGCTTGTATTTTCCTCTGGGATAATGATATGTAGCTGAACAGGCAGCATTTTGAATTAGTCCATCAATATGTATAACCTGAACAGGTGCTATGGATAGACAATTAACTGGGTCCAGAACTGAGTAGGAGATAGGGCTAGATCACATTCTGGGAACTGCACAGGCTCCACCAAAGCCTGTCTTTAACACCATTATTCTCCAGATGTTGTTATATGCCCTTCAATGAAGAAATCCCATAATCACAGAAGATATAAAATATGGAGAAACCAAAAGGACAAAGAAAAGGCATGGTTTGGCGAACATAAGCAGTCTGTATCAGGGTACCAGAAAGTTATTAACAGGTGAGCAGGAGAAGTGGCAGAAGAGACAGCAAAGATGCTCATGGCACCAGCCCCAGAACAGTATGCAGCCTCTTCTATGACAGTGGTAATGACTCATTAGAGATCAGCCCAGGAATCTAGACAGGAAAAACTAAGTGTCTGAAGGAAGGAAAAAAGCATTTATTAAGTACCTACTATATGCCAGGTGCTTTACAAATATTATCTCATGTGAGCCTCCTAACCATCTCAGGAGGTAGATGCTATTATCTCCATTTTATAGTTGAAGAAACTGAGGAAGACTGAAGTGAAGTGGAGTAAGTATCCTTGGCCACCTCTAAACCCAAGTCTTTCTGACTCCAAGCCCAGTTCTCTATCTGCTGTACTACCCAGCAGCTAGTATGTATTGAGAAATACCTACTGTCTATATTGGGACATGCAATTGGCAGAAGAGTGTGTTGGGTCAGTCCAAAATCTAAATAATGACAGACAGAAACTGCAGATGGACAATGAGCAGTCCAGAATCAATTAGGAGGAAGAAAGCAGGCTGAATTGCATTTGGGAAACTATGCAGGACTTCTAACTATTCTGAAATGCTCTTTAAACACAGAAATATGCCTTTTAACGCCAAAACTCTCCTGGTGATGCTCTATAACTGTGAACCACAGACCAAAATTTATGAAGAATCAAAACTGTGCATGATCCAAAGCCCAATAGAGAATTAAGGGCTGGGAAAAGGTGCAAGGATACAGTAAGATATCAGTGGTGACTGACCTGTATGCAAGGAATTGCTTAAAAGAGATTAGCAAACAAATTATGAATGGTCTTATAGCTAGAGCATGGGTCAATAGATGTGACAACAACATAACAACAATGATATCCACTGCACACCATGCACTGAAAATAATGGTGGATTTTGGAGCCGAAGGCTCTAAATTTGAACTCTACCTCCATCACTTACCTTTACCATGTGACCTTGAGCAAGACCATCAACCTCTCTGGGCTTCAGGTTTGTCATATGTAAAATGGGGAGGGGGTGGTAAGGGTGGGGGGAGAGGGAGGGAGAGAAAGGCAGATGATTTTCAAGTTCTCTTCCAACTATAAATATATTATCCTGTGACTAGATCATCTCCAAGATCCCATCCAATTCTAAAATTTTGGGGGGCACATATGGCCTCTTCTAATAGGCATCAGCCTAGAAGGAGTCTTTGTGTTCTCCCTCTCCGAGGGTGAAGAGCCATCAGGCCCTCAGTCTCACTTCATGAGGAAGGATGATGTCTACTCCGGTGACAAAGCCTCGCCACAGAAAGCGTCCTCATTACAAACTGAACACAAGAGTGATTTGTACTAGCCAGGCCACATGTGTAAGTACCCACCTAAAGAAGCAACAACCAACACAGGTTCAGTGGAAGGGACCTGTGTTAGCACCTACTGACCTTATGCAACATCTAAGCAATCTAAATCCTATCCAGTTTCCAAATGCTGATCAGATTTCCTGCTCAGGTAACAAAAAAGAGGAGACTCCAACCTGGCCATCCCTACCCAAAGCAGACAGGATGTGAACATCCCAATTTCTTCTTGATTCAAACACAGAGAAAAGTAAAAATAGAGAAAAATGCCTTCAGAATTGATCGCCGTGACATTTTAACAGTTCCTGACCATCCCCAGACCTTTCCTTCTGATGGTAAGATTCAGGTGATGAAAAACCCCGAACCACTACTGTCTAAAATTTCATATATTTGTACCAAGTTTATACTAGGTTATTCTCACAACAGAATATGGCCACAGCTCTATCCATCATTAAATTGAAACTCTGTCCAGAAAATACAGAAAATTCTAGTACCTCAGTTAAGAATAAACACTTCAGAAAAGCCAGGGGGATTTTCCCCTACGTAGGCATTTAAAAAACAATCAAAAAATCAAGATGCTGATGAACATTCACATTTTTTTTAGATCCGTGGGACTGTTGGTACAAACCTCTCAATGCTTGCCACACAGTGGGGTTTTCCACAAGACATTTATAGCCTCTGGGCCCCAGTTTTCTACCTGTAAGATAAAGAGATGGGACAGATATCCTCTAACATCTTTTCTGATTAGATCTATGATCCTATGATCAATGAGAAAATGAACTTAGTAGATTATCAGGGCCAGCAAGGGGGGAAACCCCACTGTGTCACTATTTAAGAAGGCCCAATTCTTTAAAAAAAAAAATGCTTTTTTTGGTTACATACAGTATAGTAATAATGATACATGCTAATTCTCATTTTTGTGGTGGGGTAAAGAGATAGGGAAGGAATTTCATATGGGCAGAATTTGAAAGAAAAAGAAAAACAACCTCCTAAGAACTTAAAACACTGAATTAAATTGTCCCTTGGCATCCCTGCAGAGCAGTATGGAATTTCTAGATGCACATGCTATCTTCAGATTTCACAGAGAAGGGTAGTAAGAGGGTCTCACCTCCCTCTAGGTTCTTAAATTACATTTAAACTTCAGAGCTGGCATGAGCCCCCTGACAGAAATGTCCTGTCTGACAGTTTTACGTGTCTACACAAGCCCATTGTGCATTGTTTGGGATAATCAAGAAACATGGCATAATTTGCCAGCACCAGAACTGATCATTAGACCACTCTATAAACCAAGATTATATCCTTCACCAGTGCCTTATTAGCTACCCACTCATCAGCACCAGAAGTTTGTATGAAGGTAAAAGGAGATGATCATCAACACCCAATAATCAGTACCTTTCAGGTTAGGAGTTAGATTCTCTGCAAATAAGGGTGAAGCCTGCTATTTGAAACTGGTTTATGCCAGAAGAGAACTAGTAGCTCCAATAAGCTAACCCCAGCACTCTCCAATTCCCTGTTTCAGGGAAACCATGTCAAAGCACCCAAATTTCAGGCCTTGCTTCCCTCAAGGAGTCCCCTATTGCCTATAGCGTAAAATACAAACACCTCAGCTTGATACTTCAGGTTCTATATATAACATCTGGTTCCAACTTACCTTTCCTGGTTTATTTCACATGACTTGTCTTTCATATACTCTTATGTTCTAGCCAATTTGGCCTAATTACTATTCCTCTAAGACATTACAACACCTTCCATTTCCGTGCCTTTGCTCACACTTTGCCCCTTACCTGGGAAAAGGTCAGTCAGTTAATAAGTATTTATTAAGCACCACTTATGTCCCAAGAACTGTGTTAAATGCCAAGGGATACAAAGAAAGGCAAAAGAGAGTATCTGCTTTCAAGGTGCCCAGTCTAGTGAGAAGTCTCTCCTCTATTACAAGACCTGGCTTCATTCAAGTTTCATCTGATGAGACACCTTCTATGGAAAGCCTTTCTTCATCTTCCTAAGTATTACTACTTTTTCCTCCCTCAAATTACCATGTATTTACCTGTATACATGTTTGCAAATATCATATCAAGCCGGGAGAACATGAATTCCTTGAAGGTAAAGGCTACTTTTCATTGTATTTTTGTATCCTCAGAGCTTGATACTGTGTTTTGCACATGGTAAGCACTTAACAGATACTTACTGAGCTTGGTTGATGTATGAGTTAGTTTTCTTAAACTGTCTTTTTTATTTGTTTCAAGAGGTGGTTTTCTGCATACCAAGAGTGAAAGATATTTTCTGAATTCAATATGATATGAAAACAAAAGATATCAATAAAAATTAACACTTTAAAAAGAAAATCTTTTTTAAAAGTATACACTTATTGAATTGAAATAATACCATGTGACCTGGGACAAGTTAAAAATCTGTGAATCTGTAATGTACCTACTCAAAATTGGGGAGCAGTACCAGCTTTTAGTATACCTCAAAAAATGCTGAAAAGAGAACTGAGATAATGTCTTTCAAATGCTTGAAACAGCTTAGAAATGGAATATGCTGGTTTAAATTGAAATAATAAAGATATTTTATGGAAAACAAACCATATTAAGTATGTCTTACATGACTATACATGTATAACTACATCAGATTGCTTACCATCTCAGTGAAGGAGGAAGAAAGGGAGGAAAGAATACAATCTGGAACTCTAACCTTTAAAAAAATGTTTTAAAAACTGTTTTTATATGTAATTAGGAAAAAAATAAAATATCACTTTTAAAGAAGAAAATAAACCATTCTCCCAGTTATACACTCAATGTAAACATGGAGTATCCATACTAATAGCTTATGTAATACAAGCAATATTATATATTTGCCAAGGCTCTTCTTTATTTTCCCAAATCATCCACAATTCAAAACTGATAGCTCAGAACAAACAAAACCTGCTGAGGATGAGTATTAAGCTTGACTAAGAAATACAAAAGATAAAGTTGAATTCGCTGAAGGAACTTGTCAAATGAGAAATATGTAACCAAAATAATAAAACATACACCACAAACCCCTGTTTAACTACAGAACTTGAGAAATGCAGTCCTCTGGCTAACTGAAAGTAAGTCAATTAATTATCTCTTTATTAACTGCCTACTATGTGAACAATATTCCATCTCCTGACTCCAGGCATTTCCCCTGGCTGTCCCCCACACCTCAAATACTCCCTTCCTCACCCTCACCTCCTGATTTCCCAGGAACTTCCATCAAGTTCCAGATAAAATCCCACCTTCTAGAGGAAGCCTATCCCTACCTATGCCCCTAATACTACTGCTTATCCCTCTGTGACTATCTCCAATTTATATTGTTTATATATTCTCCATACATAGTTTACATGTAGTCTCCCCTATTAGACTGTGAGGTCCTTGAGATCAGACTGTCATTTACTTTTCTCTGTATCCCTAGTGCTCAGTGAAGTGCTTGGCACATAGTAGGTGCTTAATAAATGCTAGGTATTGAAGTATGCCATATACACAGATGCCAGATTATACATTATCAATTTTCAAAACATGATACATTTAATATAAAAACCACACTGACCTTCATCCTTTCTTTATTATGCAGAAGGGATAGCATTAAGAAATATCAGTCAATCCTATAGACACAGAAGATTTTAGAAACTGGATTTTTTTTCTTTGTCATCCCCAATGCCTAATATACTGCCCGGCACATAAAAGTCATGGAATAAATATTTGCTGACTGAATAAAAAGCTGCACTGACCCTAGATTGGGGTTCTTCACCTTGTCAGTGTCACAGACCTGTGGGGTAGTCTGGCTGATGAGGCCACAAGACTCAGAATGTCTAAAATGTCTAAAATATAAAGGAAACCAATTCCACTGAAATAAAGCTGTAATTTTTTTTCTCATTCAAGTTCAAAGACCTCCCAAATCTATCCAGGTACCCCCTATTAAGCCACATCCTAGAAGTTACTCAACCTGACTAAGTCCTTGATAGTAATTTGTCTGCTTATATCCTTTTTCTCTCTTATAAAATTAGAACTTGGAAGGGTTAAGAACTGCAAGAGTAAAGATAAGGGGAAGAGAAGAAAATAAACTATTCCAGTTATTAGGATTACAGACAAATGAAAGTTTATATTGTAACCTGAAGGAAATGCATGCTCATCTGGTTAGGTCTGTCATTTTATTAAATGATGTTGAGGGTGGCTGGTTTAAGGCTTGGTGTAGAAAAGATGTTTGGTGTGTGGGAGAGGGCACCAATGATCCAAACATGAAGCATAGATCAGTCAGAATCAGAATTGGCCTGGACAAAATACAACTGAGGGACAACAAATAAGCAGGTTTGTCTAACACTGAGTTAGGACAAGGGATTTACTCTGTGAAGTTTGGATTCAGTCAAAGGGCTGCACTTGAGGATCTAGAGGGTCACATGTGGCCTCAAGGCCACAGGTTCCCTACCCCTGAGTTAGGTGGTACAGTAAATAGTGTCCGCCCTGTCATCAGGAAGACATTTTCCACGTTTAAATCTGGCCTCGGACATTTACCAGCTGTGAGATCCTGGGAAAGTCACTTAACCCAGTTTGCCTCAGTTTCCTTATCTGTAATATGAGCTGTAGAAGGAAATAGTAAATCACTCTATTGTCTTTGCCAAGAAAATACCAAAAGGGGTCACCGAGTCAGACACGACTGAAAACAACTTAACAACAGCAACTAACATTCAGAGAACAGACAGGACAAGAGAAGACACAAAGCAGAACTGAGTGTGCTTCTCATGGTTATGCTGTCACAATCTGATGTGGAATGCAATGGGAATCCATTAAGGGTTTTGAGGAGGCATGTAAAAGTCCAAGGTCTAGGTGCAAAAATGAGTAAAAGAATGAAATTTCAAGGCAGCCTCCATTGGCATTCAGCTTTTCAGTGGGCTTAACCACTCAGAGGGTGGTCATGGAAATCACACACACACACACACACGCACGCATGCACGCACTCACACACACACACACACACACACACACACACACCTGCAAAAGGCATCAAGAGTCATCATAAATCCTGATAACAGACTACTTAATTTATGGGCATCCCAGAGCTCAAGCCTTTAATTTGCATCCTGGTCATTAAACCCTAGCACAGCAGCTTAGCTAAGAAGTATTCTTTAATGGAAAGTGCATGCCACCTGTCTAGAAAAGCATCCTTTCAGAGACACCATGGCCATTACCCTCACTGCTCTGTGAATCAGCAGAGAAGCTACTCTGAGACGCCAAACTCCTAAAATTAGCCTGCACCATCTCTAGTTTTCTTTCCCAGGTAATTGTTGTCAGTTACTAGCAATGGAGACATACTACGCACACATCCAGACACTATAAATCTATAGCAACGAGCCATCTAACGAGCTACATAAAAAACCTAATGACTTTTAGAATGCTCTCACCCATGTTTTCAGATTCCCTTTAGAAAGAGAGAAGGGAAGGGAATAAGCCTTTATGTAGCACCTACTGTATGCCAGGCACTGTAGTAGCCATCTCATTGGAGCCTCATAACAACTCTTGGGGGTAGGTGCTATCATTATCTCCATTTTACAGCTGAGGAAACTGGGACAGATAGAGGTTAATTGATTTGCCCAGGGTCACACTGCCAGTAGTAAGTATCTGCGACCAAATCTGAACTTGGGTCTTCCTGACTACAAGCCTAATGCCCTATACACTGTACCACCAGACTTTTCTACTGTTTCCTCTTCCACCACATTGACAGCAGTATTATTAGAAACTTTATTCTTTCATTTTCATACATCTGATGCATGCATCATATTTACTACAGACCCAATTCAATGAAGGGAATGTGCACTTCATAACACAAGCAATATTCTAATAAAAAACACTGGAGTGTTCCATGAACATAAGTCACCCGCTCCATTGTCCTCAGATGAGGACAGAACCCCTCATCAATAAATAAGGCTACAGAGACTAAGAATATAATGTATGAATGTACCATACGATATATGATCATTTAACAATATATACACCAACCCATATAGGCGTACAGAGGCCATCCTTAAAATCCAAGTGCTGAAATCAGAACATCAGAATGTTCTTTTAAATTAATCAAGTCAACAAGCATTTGCTAAGCACCTACTATGTATGGCCTAGGCCAGAAAGGGGGAACCTCTAGGTCCTCAAGTGTAGCCTTTGGACTCCATCAAAAGGCTGCATTGGAGGGCTTAGAGGATCACATGTGGCCTTGAGACCACAAGTTTCCCACTCCTGATCTAGGCACTGTGCCAGGGATACAAAAAAAGGCAAAAAATAGTTCATGCTCTCAAAGATTTCACCATCTAATGAATGAAACAACTTGCAAACTATGCACAAATAAGATACACAGAGGACAAACTGGAGGTGATCTCTGAGAGAAGGCACTGAGCTTACAAAGGACTAGGAAAGAAGGACTAGAAAGTCACAAAAATTAAGGAAGATTTTTCAAAAAGTAAGACTTTAACTGAGACTTCAAGGAAACCAGGAAGCCAGGATGTGAAAGTAAAGAGGAAGAGTTCCAGAAGTGGGGGGACAGCCAGAGAAAATGCTCAAAGTCAGGAGATGGAGTGTTGTGTTCAAGGAACAGTAAAGAGCCCAGTATCATTGGATCACAGAGTACAAAGAGAGGAGTAAGGTGTAAAAAGACCAGGAAAAGAAGGATGGGGACAAGTTACAAAGGGCTTTAAAGGCCAGATGATTTTTGATATTAGAAGTGTTAGCAAGCTACTGGGGCTTACTGAATAGAAGAGGGAGTGTGCTACAGGCTAAGCTGTAGGATAACATGAGAAAATATGAAGTGCTTTGTATACTTCAAAGTGCTATGTAAATGTCAGCTATTATTATTAGTTACCCTTACCCAAAGTAGTTATCTGCCATTGTGAGGGTTCAGGAAGAAACTGGAAAGTTTTTTGTTTTAAACTCCAACATGTATACACAAACACCAGAAAACCAATTCATAAATTGTGCAAGGAGACGGCAAGATACAGAAGTGGATCTGTATTTTCATGTGATGGAGGGACTAACCATCAAAGGATGAACAAAATCCAAGCACAGTCAACATCCTTTAGGAACGGGATGGGGGAAGGCTGACCTGGTTTGTTGGTTTATTTGTTTGCTAGGACCAGAGCATGAATGAAAGAGAAAGGAGAGCCAAGGCAAAGCTGAATTCTGTGACCTACATTTAAAGTAAAGTGAGCCATGGGGCAAGCGCCTGGTTTCACTGCTGTACTTAGCACAGAGGTGCCATTTAAAACTACCTACGTGACCAAAGGAAACATAACAAGTATAGAAAAGGAGACAGAAACCCATATCCCCCCAAAAAAAATTCCAAAGCAAAAAATCAAAATTCCACAACAATAAAAATCAAAATTACAGGCACCAGTATTAAATAAGTATTATGTATCAAATACCATTACTCTCTTTGCATCCAAGATGCAACAGGATGACATCTGTTCTCAAAGGCCTTCTAGTGGGTCACTAACATGAGGCTGCAGCATCAGGGCCTAGCAGGCAGGGGAAATGTTCCTGTAAGGTCACCATGAATAGCTTTAGGAACATGTGATCCTACTTAACATAGCTCTTCTGGAGCCCTGGAAGGTCTTGAAAACTTAGGAAGTATGCCCAACGTCTTAAGGAGACCATGAGGAACTGTCCATGTATCTGCTGGTTCTTAGAGAAATAGGAGACTATGGTGAACTACTGCATATGTTGCCAGATGTGAGTACAGTAACGCTTACTTTTGTTGAACTGGTTTTTTTCTTCATTACAAGGAAAGATTTAAAGGTGGAGGAGAGGAGAGAGATTAATCAAGGTATGAGTAAAAACAGGAAAGAATCAATAAAATTTTTAAAAATATTTTAAACAGGAAATGGAGATGTGGTCCTGGAGATTTAAAGAAGATTAGCTTAAATTTGTAGTTATGGTTTTTTGGATTTGAATTATAGCTTAAAAACCAGTTTTTTCTTTAAAAAAAATTCTTCCTGTGTATTCCACCTGGGAGGTTTTCAGATGCAGGGCCCCTGTGAGTCATGTGGTCAGTTGATCTATACTCATGAAGACTGAATCTAAGAGATGAAGGAAAAAAGAATGACAGTCAAGGTCACCTAGAACCCTCACTATTACCCCCTTGTCTAAAGAAAATCTCCAGTCAGAAGACTACTCAAATCAAGTTACAATGATTCAGAATCAAGTCTTGGGCATCAGGACAGAGTAATTTCTGGGGAGTATAAAAGTCATAGAGGCTAGAGGGGTTCACCCTAATATTCACCCCATCTCTCTGTCAGACTGCCACAGCAAGGGTAACTAAACTCCCCAAGAAACAGCTCCCCTCTGCACTCTTTATTCTTACAAGTCTCATCAAGGCACCAAGGCACCAAGCTTTCATGACCTCTAAACCATATAGATTCTCCTATGAGTGGGATTATACATCATTGGTTTTGCCATGAGTTTTTTTTTTAAACTCCTAGTTGATAATTCACTGCTTCTCCCTGCCATCCACATTTCAGCAGGCTGAGACACCCAATCAGTATAAAATGACACAAGTTCCCAATGCCAGTAATACATGACTAAACGTTGTAAGCAATGCCAAATATTTCACAAGATGTAAGGAGGAAAAAGTCAGCAGAGGAAGAAGGGTAGAACATTTCACAGCTGTACCTGCCTAGGAACACTCAAGATGAGTAGCAGGAAAGCATATTCCACCAACTAATCTGAGTACTTATTGCTTCTCAAGGTTCAGATACCTCAGATTTTAGAAGGAGGTCTCATTTTTCTTGTCCTACATTTAGCTAAATGTTACAGTTTTAACAAGCAGTTTCCCATGTATTCATTTCACTGATCATCTCAAGAATCCTGTGAAAGCCATAGACTACCTATAATGTTCCCTTGCATACCATCACCACAGAACCACGACAGCAGCATAGAGGTCATTTGATGGTGCTTAATAAATATTTTTAATTGTTCCGTTAAACAGTGTTATCATCCTCATCTTACAGATGGCAAAAGTAAAACTCAAGTTAAGTGACTTCCTGAAGATGTTGTTGTTCAAGTGTGTCCGACTCTTCGTGACCTCATGTGGAGGTTTTCTTGGCAAAACTACTGGAGTGGTTTGCCACTTCCTTCTCCAGCTCATTTTACAGATGAGGAAATGGAGGCAAACTGAGGCTAAGTGACTTGCCCAGGATCACACAGCCGGTAAGTGTCTGAGGCCAGATTTGAACTCACAAAGACAATTCTTCCTGACTCCAGCCCCAGTGCTCTAGTCATTGTACTACCTAGTTGCCCTATGTAATCCTGAAGATTAAATGGTAGAGCCAGAATTCAAACACAGGCCACCTTGTGATTCCTAGACCACTGAATGTTCTGACCAAAGGACTGTAAAAGCCAGAATGGGATAAATTGGAGAAAAAACACATTTATTAAACATTTATCATGTATCAGGCACTGTTCTAAGGACCTAAGAAATCATCTTATTGCAGTCCCTTAGTTTTACAGCCGAGTAACCTGAAGTTCAGAGATATTAAGTGACTTATCCAAAGTCACAGCATATAACTTGTACCATACAACCTACATGACCTAAATAGGAAAGAAGACCTAGATAGTTTAAGCTTATAGATAACCAACTATAAACGTTCCCCATATCCATATCTAAGGATTCCTCAGAAGAAACAACACACTATTAATGCTCAAATAATCTTGACATTAGCCACAGATCCAGTGCATATCTCTAGCTGAAATAATTGGGCCCAATGAAACTTTGCTATTTGCTACAGAGTGGAATTCAGCATCAGGTGAATTCATTTTCGATTCCCCCCAACCAACCAAGAGAAAACCTTCTCAGGTCCCACAACACAGAATCCTACTTCCCATTACCCAACACTAGAATGAGGTTCCTCATTATCCTCAGTATCCTCTCCAACTATATAGCCCAAAGAGTAGGTGCCACAACTACAACCCTGGAGCAACGTTTCCTACCCTAGCATCTGTTAATATGTTTTTTAAAACATCTTGATAATTATAGTTCAATAAATTTAGCTTCCTCTGTAATCCTGAGTATTTTATTTAATGCACTTAAAAATATTATTCTGAGAAGGGTTTCATCAGACCGCATGAAGGGTTCCATGACACATACCAAAAAAAAAAAAAAATGGTTAGGAACCTCTGCTTTAGAAAAAGAAAATAGCAATAGAGAAAAAATAGAATGGTCTGGGGACAGATGGAGACGTTTTCTTGTATAAGGAAGACTGCTGGACTTTCCCATGCTTATGACTTCTCCAGCTTCCAAGAATCCAACAGTCATGGCCTCAAAGATATATATCTACCCACATGTCCTATCTGGCCCAAAGCAGGTTTCACCATGCCTCTCAGTAAGCCAACCACAACCTCCTGGCTCACTAAGAAACAGAAAAAAAAAAAGATTCCCTGGTTTAGCATTTAGACCTACAACTACCTCAAAAAATTGTATTCTTTAATCTCTGAAGTTGTAGGAAAAAAAGACAGCAAAAAAGAGACAGCATGTGTCTTTCCCTCAACCACATTACCCCCCAAAAAGATCATTATTCTGGTTACTTCTGTGAAAACTCCTATTATCCTTGAGGGCCCTCTAGTTTTTAAGAGAACCTAAGTTTAGGACTTCAGCAATTGGGATGGGAAACCTGAGGGGATAGCTATTCCCTTCACAATCTCTAACTCCTCTCCTTCTATGCTTCCACGCCCCATGGCGTGGTATCTGATGGATTCCCAGTAGCTGGCTCTACACCGTGCTGTGTAAAGCTTATCTTCCCGATTTTTGCCAGAGGGTCAAGGGAATAGCTCATTATTTGTGTGTTGTTTATCACTCACAATCTGTTTTCATTATGTTCAAGCACCCAGAGGCTTGAGCAACATAACTTTATAAATTGGAAAACTTTTTTTTCTTTAAAAAGACAAATTTAGATTGTGTCATCATTTAACCACATTCCCTGGTTATACGGTTCCTTTTTCTCTAGTTCTTCTTATCGCCATTCAAAATCCTCCTTTTCAAATGGCATTGCTTTAAATCTACTGACAAAGAAAAACTGATTATACACAGCATGTGTTTTCTTTTGCATCCAAATACTGGTCACAGCAACAGATGTGCTATTGACACAGGTTAAAACTACTGGATCAACCTCAAGTTAAACACAGATCCAGTGATTATAACATGCTACCTTTTTGACATGACAAGCAAGACTGAACAATGGATAAAGCATATAGAGGTAGGACTAGTGCCTAAAAAAATAGATGGGGGAAAGTGGTCTGATCTCAACCACAGGGCATTCTGTGTTTGAGGAGACTGAGTACATGTATCGACCTGTTCCAACTGGTTTCCTTGACCCATCCTGAAGAAGAAGGAATTGTTATCCCTACCCTAAATTTCCCTCAATATCTTCTCTGGTTCAGCCTACTTCTGCTGCCATTTGATTTGGATATGGCAAGCAAAAAAAAATCTGGGGCAATCTGTAAAACATTCAGTCTTGATAAGGGTTCCAGCTTGATCAATCGATTCCAATCATCTCAGAAAAAAGCAGCTACACCCAAGTTGATCAAGGAGAGTGGGAATGAAGTTGCTGTGGAGGTAGAAGCTGGGGATAAAGGCTAGTTTCTACCCCTGACACCCATGTGCCACAAACAGAGAAAGAGACAGACTGAGACAGACAGAGAGCAGAAGTCCACTATATAATTATCTAAGTCAAAGTTCAAATGCCTCTTTGCCATTTATTTATCAGGCTATTGGAATCACACCTATCAACAGTGGTACACATATACTACTCAGTGTATTGTAGTTACCCATGCAACATCTAATATAGCATTAGCATTAACATCCCTTGCTATCAATGGGCTAAATTTCCTTGATGAAGCTATTCTTACATATGCCAGATAATACAAGGGCACCCACTTGTTGGTATTAAAAAAAAAAAGAAAGAAAGAAAAAGTAAATGAATCACACAAACATAATAGAAATGCTTCAAACAAGTAGATAAAAACTAGTATCAGACTCAAGTAAGCATAGTCCCATCAAATGAAACAGATTATTTAATATATAAGGGGACTAACTAACTAATTAATTAAACCACCACTCTAACTTCTTTAACAAGATAGAGAGAGGAGGTTTGATCTGTTGCCTGGAACATGGGCAAAGGGCAGAAGCATTAGGCTTGACAAAGTTAAGAATCAGTGGTGTTACCTTAGGGAAGTCAGTTATCTGCTGTGTGTTTCTGTTAATTCCATTAGCTAGTAGCTTTTACTTACCTCACAAGGATGCTGAGTCAATTAATAAGATCTTTCTTATAAGCTGTTCCTTTGAGATGGTAGGTAAAAGGCACTACTTAAATACAGTTCATTCTTCAGGAATTGTAGGATCCACTCTCCTGACTAAACAATGGCACTACCCAAAAGCAGCTGCATTTCAAATTAAAGTTTTCACAAATCCTCTCCCTCCCTTTCTCTTTCCCTTTCCCTTACCCCATCCACTGCCAATGACACAAAGGAGTTGGGAGCTTTAATAAGATTAAATTTTTAAAACATCAGAGATGCACACAGAAAAGGCATGCTTGAAATACAAATCATCAATTTTTTTGAAATAGAGCAAAATGAGGGGGAAAATTCCATATAAATGTAAATGAAATGTAATTTTAAACAATGTCATGCAGAATTTGATTTGGCACACACATTCATACCTAAAAATAAGTAAATAAATACCAGCAGCCAAAGTTTTAACAGCCCTACGTTCTGGAGAAATATCCATGATGGCTTTCAGCACCTATATTTTAATCTGTAAACTGAGATCAGATTGGCTTTCTAACTTCTGCTAAAGGGGGAATAACTGTTTTGTGATGTTATTTAACAGGCAAGGCACACAATGACAAGCTCTGGCTGGATAGCTGAGGCAGCAGAAATACAAGTCAGTCTGTATGTCAGACAATTCCAAAAAGGCAAACAACTCAAGTCCTGTTTTTCCCATGATAGAAAACTTCATGATGTAAAGAAATTGACAAATTTTGGATTTGTATTGGGGTGCGAAAAAACTCTAAATTCATTTACACAAAATATTTTTTTGGCAATTATTTAAATCTTGCCTGAACTTTTATTCTATATTTTATACTGACCTGTCTTATGCACATTACATGTAGGTTGGAAGAAACTGTTTTCTTAATCAGGAAGGTGATTTTGGGAGGGATTTCCCAGTACCATAACTCCACTGAAACAATTCAGGAATAACTAGGGCTACACAATTTTTCTACTACATCAGGAAATTCACTACAGCAGGGGATTCCATTCACCCACGAGAAACACTCTTAGTTCTTTTGCTTTTTTATATCAGGGTCCAACACATGAAGTTAATGAGTCTTTTACTGCAATTTCAGAAGCTATTTCATTTACACACCTCTTCCTCTACAGACAATCACTAAACCATTCTGAGGGCTGGGATTAAATTTTATGGTTCGTTGACAGAAAGAATAGAATCTCAAATCACCAACCCACGTATAATTGTTAATTTCCCCCCACTTGTTTCTACATGGTCTCTGTACTTTCCTACTGCCACCAGCACAACACAAAACTCCTGAATTTTTCATCTGGGGCTACATTTCTGGGGTTATCCGGGAAGATGTCTGTAACCATCACTTAGCTGAATCTGCCAGTTTGTGCAATCACTGAGGACATGCTATATGGAAGGACCACAATGTCCTGAGACAGCATCACGTCAATTAATAAAACAGGCAAAATGATGGAAGAGAATATCAGTTTTTCCACATGGTACTCAGCACTTGACCAGCTTCTCTTTTCGCCATAAGCTTCCAATCTTCAGGTCTTTTCCACATGCATACCAGTACTTCCTAACCTGCTTCCGCACAAGATCCCCAGGTATTAAATTATAAATTCCTTAAAGGCAGGGACCACAACTTACTTGTCTTTGTGTCTCCCTCACTCCCTGTCCTAGTACTCTGCCCATGGCAGGCACAGTACCTATTGAATGAGCAATTGTTCAACAAATCCCAGCTTAATATTATACAGTGCAATGGACTGATTGCCACTTACAGGTTGCTCACTGCCTTTTTACATAGCATCCCACTTTTAAAGGTTCACAAGATCAAACAAGAGATATCAATAAAAATCTTAATTAAAAAGAATTCATATGATTATAGATATGGATTATGGATTAATTATAGATTTGGATTTGGAAAGGAGCTCGAGGATTTAACTCCTTAAGTCCAATTTTACAATTTTACAAATTTACTAGGTGACTTTCCCAAGATCCAGATTCATTTCAACAAATATTAAACACCTACTATGTGCAAGGAATTGGGGATACATATATTTAATAATACAGCCTCTGCCTTCCAGGTATGTTCGAAAATACTGGCAGCTATGTGGCTGGAATCAGAAGACCCAAGTGCAAGTTTAGTTTCAGAAACCTATGACCTTTGTCACTTAATCTGTCTGGTTTAATTTCCTATACTATATAATTTCCTATACTGTATGGTTTCCCAACCTTAAAATGCTGATTAATAACAGCACCTACCTCCCACTGTGGTGTTGAGAGTTAAATAAGATCATATTTCTAAAGTGCTTAGCACCCTGCCTGATACACAGTAGGCACTTTAAAAAATGCTTGTTTCTTCCTTCAAGTAAATGCATAGAGTTCAAATAAGATTTAGCTTGAAAAATTGTAGGAAGGAGATCACTTTTCAGCTGGTGGAAGAGATTAGGGAGCGTAATCAATCTGAAGTTTTTCATAAAAATATGAAATCACTTCTCTGTGCATAACATTTGTGTTGTCTCTCCCTATAAAAATGTGAGCTCCTTAAGAACAAGGACTATCTTGCTATTACTATCTGCATTCCTAATGCTTTGCTATTGGTGCTCTTACTGGCATAATACATGCTTTTTCAGTCATTCATGCAATGTTGTTGTTTTTAAATAAACTTTGTAATACAGAGATGGGAACTGGACTGTGAAGCATGTTAATCAGTCTGCAGAAAGCTGAAGTTTTCATTTCAGTCCCTCTAGATGGGGCAAACTGATTTAAGTGGCCAAGTGCCCAACAGATAGCCTAGATACATGTGATAACCCCTCCACCAGAGAATGAATGAAACAACCATACCTCAGAGCTACACATTCAAGGGTCAGATGAAAGGAGGAAGTTCCGTGCCAAAACTTGTCAGTTTCTAATTAGCTCTGGTTGGTTACAAGAAGACATGCCTCTCTTGCTACAACTGATCACATAAAGAGAAACTGAAATGTACCAGGTAGCTTTAACTCAGGATTTAACTGAGAGTTAACTGAATGTCAGCATTATGAGTTCTTTGCTTTTTTGGAAAGGATAGCATCATTTTTAAAAGCTAGAAAACCATTAAAAAAATAAAAACACAAAATCTATGCCACTATACAGCAACGCATTCTACAACAGGGCTTTCCCTTGGCTTCATCGAATTTTGTTTCATCGGGAGCACTGAATTTGATTCACACTGAATGTAACATTTCAATACAGATACGGATAAAGAAAGCTGGAATCCTGTGCACGGTAAAATAATAGGTGCTTAGTTTAGTATTCATGATTTCTATATACTAATCGCTCAGTCATTTAAAAAAGAAAATCAAACATCGGGATAACACGAGGAAGAGGCCCTGGAAAATTAAAGCGCACGAGGAAACGTTTCTCTCAGCCGTGGGATGAAGCAAAAGGAAACAGCTCAACCAGTTGTTAAAAGAAATTGAGAAAGAGAGAAAACGTGAACATGACTGGCTCCTAGGGGAAAGACATACACATGACAAGTTTCTACTCTAGAGGGAATTAGGTTACAGAATAAGTGGTGGTGACCCACTCCCCAAAAGAGAGAGAAAAAGTGTAGACTGTATACGGCATAAAAACTGAGGTTCCCCCTACGGAGGGCAAGAAAGGGGAGAAAGAAAAGAGGCAGACTAAGGGAGAAGGGGAGGAGGAGAGAGAGACTGCAACTAGTGTCATGCAGCTGAAAAGACCTGAAAGAAACAAGTTAAACTCTTGTTTCTACAAAATATTTGGCATTTTAGAGGCAACAGCCTCTCTTCCTCTCCTCCCCTTCGCCTTTTGTCTTTTCCCGACCCTAGTCCCCAGAAACTTCCAAAGAGCTGGGCTAAAGCTGCTGCAGTTGGACGAGGGAATCCACTTGAATGAAAAGGGGACCGAGAAGGGAAGGGAGGGAGGGAAGGAGGGAGAAAGCAATCTGCCTTTTAAAGGCCCCTGGGGTCTGAAGTGCCTCCACCTTGCAGTTTCTGTATCTCAGCAGCTAATTCCAGCAAAGGGGCCAATTCTTACTCTGGGCTCAGGGAGGACCCTGCTGCGGAGTGAAGGGCAGGAAGGAGAAATAGGTTTAAAACGATGGGGAGAAATTAAGTCTCCAATACTTTCTCTCCTAGAAAGGAGTCGAAAGAAAAATAAAATAAATTGAATTAAAAGGTTTCTTCCTTGATTTCCGCCCGGGGATCGGGGAGGTTCTAAGTCAGGCACCGTAGAGACAAGACAGAGAGACAAACCAGACAGACCAGACTCTTCGAGGAAGAGGTCCGGGGGAAGTGGAAGCAGGACGGGAATGGGGCAGGACGGACCTCGGGGCAAGTCAGGAGGCATCCCGAGCCCCCACCCAGGAGAAGCCGGGCAAGGGGGGGAATCCCGGGAGTCCCATCTCAAGTCCATTTCCCAAGGAGAGAGGAGCGGGCGCCCCGAGCGCCAGCACCCGGGGCGCGCAGGGAGCGGGCACCGAGAGCCGGGGCTCGCTCTTCACCCACCTTTTTGCCGGCTCCGCCGCTGCTCCCGCCGCCGGCCAGCGCCGTGCTGCCCCCGGAGTACATGTAGTAGGCAATGCCCAGCACCCAGAGGAAGGCGAAGCAAAGCAGCATCCGCGATCGCCGCCGCATTCTCCCGAGTCGGCGGGGCGCTCCGGCCGCCGGGCTGCTCCAGGAGTCCTCCCTCCGGCCGGGGAGAAGGAGGAGAAAAAGGAGGAGGAAGGGAGAAGGGGAGGGGGCGGAGGGCGGCGGCAGCGGCTCCCGCGGCTCCTCCTCCGGCCGTGGCGGCGCTGGCGGCGGCGGCTGCTCCTCCTGCAGCAGCGGCGGCGGCGGCGGCGGCGGCGGCGGCGCCCGAGCCAGCTCCCCCCGCCCCTCGGGCGTGCGCAGCGGCTCCGCCGTCCGCAGCCTCCCCCGCCTCCCTGCTCCCCGCCCTCCCAGGCCAGAGGCGGCGGCGGCGGCGGCCGAAGCAGGAAGAAGCGGCCCACATCAGCGCCGAGAGGGGTCAGGGAGCAAAGGGCGACCAATCGGCGGCTGCTGTGGGGGCTGGTGGGCTGGGACGGGAGGAGGGGATTGGAGGTGTCTCCATGGCTGCAGCACGCTGGGGCTCCGCCGGGGGAGGGGAGCGAGGCGGGAGGAGGCGGAGCGGAGCGGAGCGGAGCGGAGCGCTCCCGGCCCTCTGCCCCGCCGCCTCCCCGGTGCCTCCCCTCTGTCTGCCTGTCCTCTGCGCCTCTCGGCTTCTCCCCTCCCTGTCTTCCCTCCTTCCTTTCCCTCTCCTCTGTCCCTCCGCTTCTCCTCTCCCCTCCTCTCGCGGCTCTCCTCCCTTCTCTTGCCTTCCCCCGCAGCTCCCGCACACGCGCCAGCCTCTCCTTTGCATTCGGCCCGGGGCAGTGCCAGGAGGTGCCCCCGCACGCCTCCCTCCGCCTCCGGCTGCCCTTTCCCCCGCTCGGGTCCCTGGCACCTCGGGCGCGCTTGGCGGGTTCTCGGGGAGCCTGGCGTTCAGTAGCCCGGAGCCCTAAGTTCTTTGTCCCAGCCCCCGCAGACCGCTTCCCCCCAGCTTCTCTTCGCTTCCCCAGCGTCTTCCCTCCTTCCTATTCTCCGGGGGTTCTATTTTAGCAGAGATACTGAGACTTTGTGGGTAGAAGCTAAGGAAGTACTTTCTCAGAATTGACTTTTTTAAGGGGTACGGATATTTTTTTTAATGAACATGGAGTAAAGGGGACGAAAAAAGATCTTTAGATAACTCAGAGATCGATTTTTTTTCCCCCGAGAAAATAGTGTCTAGCCAATGTAACATCTTTCAATAGGTGTGAAACCAGAACCCTGCCTAGGAGAGAAAAGGAACCACAGTTAAGATGGAAAACTCAGTGTTCGAAACTGCCCTTCAGACCAGGTCCATTGGGAGTTCAGATTTCCCAAGTTGGAAGGAAGAAGATGTTCTGTTTCTTACGTAGTGCTTTCATGTTTCCAAAAGCCTTTTTTTTAACAATTCCACGAGACAGCACAATTTTGCAAGTGAGGAAATTGAGTTACAGAAAATTGAAGTGATTTATTTCTTCAAGGTCACACAGCCAGCTAATGCTAGATCCAGGACCAGAGCCCAGTTCTCCTAACTTCCTGTCCCAGCATTCTTTCCACTAAAATAGCTACCCCTCTACCTATGTTGGCAGCAAGCATAATTTAACAGTTTGAACAAGATGTTTTTAGCACACAGTTAATTTTTACCATCTTTTCCCTTTCCTCCTCCTTTCCTCCTTACTCATAAACAACTTGTATTTCTTGGAGCATTTTTTAATGTAATGGGTTGTGTAATAAACTCTCAATAGGTGTTGTTTTACCCTGATTACCCTTCAGTCATAATACCTTACTGAAGAGGATCATGGCTGTCATCTATCAATGTAATATTTTCATCCCAAAGGCCCTTAGGGCTTTTTTTCTGACAATGCACATAACTTCAGCTACTTGTAGCTACCCATAAATATGGCTAGAGTTTTTCTTCTGTACTTTTAAAATGCTAGTCAACTGATTTCAGAGATATCCTCTAAGAAATGACATCTTCTTAGGATGTTAGGGGCAGCTAGGTGGCAGTGCTTAGAGGACCTGAAGTCATGAAGATTCATCTTCCTGACTTCCAATCTGGCATCAGACACTGTGTGATCCAGGTCAAGTCACTTAACCCTGTTTGCCTCAGTTTTCTTGTTTGTAAAATGAGCTGGAGAAGGAAATGGCCAACCAGTATCTTTGCCAAGAAAACACCAAATCGGGTCACCAAGAATCAGATATGACTGAAACCACTCAACAACAAAAGAATATTATTTTCTAATTAACTAGTCAGTGAACATTCCCTAACAAGGAAAATGTTGGAGGAGCCAAAGGTGGATATGGTATGTATATTATTGTACATATGTATGTATATATGTGTATACACGTACACATATATGTATGTGTTTGAGACTGATTTCATCTGTATAGGGAGCTCCCTCTAAGGAAATTCCTTCTACCAATGCAGATGTGAAACTCCTGCAATTTTTAGTCATAGAGTGTCACCTAGGGCAGTGACTTGCCCAAGGTCATATGACTAGTATATATCAGAGACAGAAGGTGAACCTACATTTTCCTAACTCTGAAACTGGCCGTACACATACATACACACACACACACACACACACACACACACACACACACACACACACACACACCTTTTACACATTTAAACTGTTAAATAGCACCTTGTTAAAAGTATTAAAACCATACTGTTAGCCAAAGAAAAACAGTACAGTTATAGACTGCCAATGTCATACCACCAGTAGGTCACAGAACCATGCAGCAAAGTTGACCTTTAGTCCCTTCAAAGTGACTTTGTAAATTAAATAGATAGTAGATGGGATGGATACTTCATTGTTAGTGGATAAAGCACTGCACTCGACTCCCCACCAGTCCAACCCCAAATAAGCTGAACTCACGAAATGTTGGGTCAGCGAGTACCAGGTTCTGGAATTGAAGCTAGCAACAATCCATACACAATGGATGGGATTAGTCCTCTGCTGGGACCTTCCCGGAAATAATCCATCCTACATTGTCATTTGGAAATTGTTGTTTGATAGGATTAAGGTTACAGGAAATAGCTATCTTAAAATGCAATTAATGTAAAATAAACTATAATCTGGGAAAAATAATGTTATGAGTATGTCTTAATGGCAAATTAAAAGGAGAAGATGGATAATCCTTGAAGAGTCTAGAAAGCTTGCTTTGTCAATAAAGAAAAAGGTTGAATTATGTAATATCTAAGCTTCCTTCCAACCCCTCAAATCCTATGATTCAAAGGAGCATGGAATAGTATAAAGAGCACTGAATTTGGAATCACAAGAGCTAAATTAAAGTTCTGACTCTGCTACTACCTATACGACCCTGAGCAAAATATATGATTTCTCTGCGTGTCTGTCATGATCCTAATCTGTAAAATTAAGAGATTGGGCTAGATGTCCTCTAGAAAACCTTTTAGCTCTAAAACTATGATCCTCAAAAGGAAAGAAAAGAGTAAAAATCTGTCAATATCTCTCTGTCACTCAGCAAAAGAGAGGGTGCCTTGATTCTAGATGACTACATTATTTAGATAGACATACCCCATGGAGGATATTATGATGCTGTAAGAAATGATAAAAGAATTTCAGAGAAACCTGGTTAGTATGAACTGACACGGAGTGAAGTGAGCACAACCAGGAGAACAGTTTTTACAAGGACAATGAAACTATTAAAAGAAAAATTTTGAAAACTTAGGAACTCTTACCAAAGATATGACCAACTCTATCTCCCAGCAGGCCTATGATGAGGTATGAAAACCACCTCCTGACAGAGGTGGAAAAAATAGTTTTGGACAAGTCCACTGTGTAGAATCCTCTTGCTTGACTTTGTTTATTTGTTACAAGATTTCTTCCTTCCTTCCTTCCTTCCTTCCTTCCTTCCTTCCTTCCTTCCTTCCTTCCTTCCTTCCTTCCTGCCTTCCTTCCTTCCTGCCTTCCTTCCCTTCTTTTCTTTCTATTAACAGAGAGAAGAAAAAAGTCAGTAGGGAGAAAAGGTTAACAATGGTGATTTAAAAAAGACAATTATAACACATTTAAAACTGCCCAGAAGATAACAAAAGAAAGTTCAGAAGGAAGTACAAACAATCAGGGTAGCTTTGAAAGTGGCATTAATTTGTTATATGCTTTTTTAAAAGTAGTATGAAATAAATATTCACAGTTTCATGTATAGAGAATCCTCTGTCTTTGTGTTCTGTATCTGAAATATCCTTTTGGGAAGAATGCACATGTATGGGTCCTCTTCAAGAATGAAGGAAGAGCAACCCCTCCTTTTGGGAGGTTTAAGTTCAGAGTTTTAAAAAATTTCATATAATAAAAAAGAACTATAATTAAAGTTGTTGTTCAGTCATTTCAGTTATGTCTGACTCTTCATGACCTTATTTGGGGTTTTCTTGACAAAGACTAGAGTGGTTTGCCATTTCCTTCTCCAGCTCCTTTTGCAGATAAAGAAAGTGAGGCAAACACAGTCAAGTGACCTGATGAGGGTGTCCCACAGCTAGTAAGTGTCTAAGATCAGATTTGAACTCAGATCCTCCTAACTGCAGGCCCATTGTCCTATTCAACAATTGTTCAGACTAGAATAGCTTGATGTTTCTTAGGAGAAAAAAAGAGGTGTCCATCTATTGAGGAATGGCCATTATTTAACATTACTATAATGTAATATTACTATGCCATAAGAAGCATCAAATATGAAGAATTCAGAGAAGTATCAGATGTTTTATACAAACTGATACAAAATGAAGTTAGTAGAATCAGGAATAAGTGCATGAGTGAATGAATGAATGAGTGAAAAAAGGATTTATTAAGCACTGTTCAGTGCCAAGCACCATAAGCTTTCTGGAGAAAATCAAAAAGAGGAGACATTTTCTGTCCTTAACAACTTTTCATATTGTAATAGAGAGACAACATAAATAGAATAGATGTAGCTCAGGAAAAGCTTCGTTGTTTGAAAGTCATAGTGGGGGGAGAGGTAGAGAGATAAACTCAAGAAAAAAGTGATAATATTCATTTAGTCATGGATCCAGAGCAGAAAATTAGTTAAAAGTTGTGGTGGAGAAGTAGGATCAAAGGATATGTGGTGTTAGAGTGGCAAGTGAGAGGATGGTCAGAGAGTAAAGTGAAGTGTGTCTAGAGTCTTCTTGGCTGTAGTAGGTCATATTTGGCACTCACCAATCAGGATAGGTGGACCCCTGGGCAAATGTGCATGATCAGTGCTTAATAAATGCTTTTTCATTCATTCATTTACTCATTCATTCCTGATTTTGCTGACTTCACTCTGAATTAATTTATATGAGCCTTCTTATGCTTCTCTGAATTCTTCATATTTGATGCTTTTTATGGCATAGTAATATGATAGTATATTAATGTAATTAATTGTATTATATGTAATTAATTACATGTGATGGAATTAATTACATTAATGTTTTAGACATGAAAGGATTGAAGTTCTCAGGCCATGGTTTCTGGTGTCAGTGTTAGGGCAGTAGATAACAGTAAAAACAGGGGGGAAATATCTAAAATGACTAAAACAATAAAATGAAATTTACTGTTGTATAGGTATAATGACCAAGCTTGGTCCTGGAGAAGGCTCATGTAAATGTACCTCCCTCCTTCCATTGCAGAGGTGGAGGACTATGGATATGAAATATTGCCTATGGGTGGTGCTAAGCTAATTTTTTTCCTCCTTTTTAAAAAAAAAACTGTATTATAATGGATAATTTGTTGGGGGAGGTAATAAGGAAAGATTTATTCAGAAATAAATGTCATATAAGAACAAAAAGCATAAACAAAAATTTTTTTAAAAATCACAAATATTGAATCACATCAAATCAGAGACTTTTCAGCTTTACTTCTGTGCTTGCCAAGCAACCTTCTAATCTATAGTCTATTGAATATAGGTACCTACCAAGAAATGGAGCACCCTTTGTAGATAAATAATTTCATTGTTGATACAAGTATATTTCTACATATAAATTAATAAATAAATCAGCATTCTGATTTATAATCAATGACATGTGGTATGATTTGTGAGCAGGATCCAATAGTAACTTATGCACACACATACATGCATGCACATGTCCAGTGGAGGGAAAGGAAATATGGAAGCATGATCACATTTCATATTTGACTAAACTAATAGAATCAAGTTTGTGCACTTTCAAAGCTGAGGACCAGACTCCGTGGTTAACCCACCAAGGGGAATGTCTTACTCTAATGCCTTTAATGACACCTTAGAGTAAAATGTATGTTTTTTGATGGCAGGGACAATTTCATTTTTACCTTTTTACTCACAGTCCCTAGCACAGGGCATGATCTAACCATTCCACATATTAAGGTGAATTTTCTGGATCTGTGTTCCTCTCCTCCAAAAATCAGTCTGCTTCTGTCTAAACACTGGAGTTGCAGGTTTAGCCCGGTACAAGCATAAGAAATCTTTCCTAAGCCAAAGCAATTCTAAGAACTTTTCCCAATGACCTCAGAAAGCTCATATGGATAAATCATCACAGATTCAAGCCTATCACAGAAATTCAGGACTTGTCTAGCAGTTTTGTGGCAGATCTTGGTGTTCTACACCAACCCTTCCCATCCCCCTGCTCTAGAGTACACACAAAATATCCCTAAATGTCTTTTAACTTTTTTGTATGTTTTTTATATATGTTCTGTTTTTATAGCACCTTCATTTCTCCAATATAGACCTCCTCTAACACCCAGAGGACTACTCCTTATGACAAAGAGTACAAAAGAAAGGGGGAAGTAGGGACAGAGAGTGAAAGTATTGTAACAAAATAAAGTATATATGCAAGACATATATAGTAATTGTATATACAGTACAAATGTATATACAATGTTCCAAACCCATCATCCCTCACCTGTGCAAAAAAGTGAGGGAAATGCATTCACATATCCTCTCTTCTGGCCACACTTGAGTTGTTATAATTTGTTGTTGTTATTTAGCTGTTTTCAGTTGTGTCTGACTCCTTGTGATCCCTTTTGGGGGTTTTCTTGTGAAAAGCTGGAGTGGTTTGCCATTTCCTTCTCAAGCTTATTTTACAGATGAGGAAACTATCATAAACAGGGTTAAGTGACTAGCTCAGAGTCACTCAGCTAGTAAGTCTCCAAAGCCAGGTTTGAAGTCAGGAAGATGAGTCTTCCTGACTCCAAGCTTAGTTCTATATCCATTACATCACGTAGCTGCTCACACTCAAGCAGAGAATCAAAATATTTTAGGATAATGAAACCGGGTCATTTCTCAGTCTTTTCTTCTCCAGGTTAAACATTTCTAGTTTCTTTAACTAATCTTATGGTCCTAAATTCCTGTGCCAGGCTCCAATCTCTTATAGTATGATCATAAGGTCTCTAACCAAATGTTTTCTTCCTCTGATTACTCTCCAGCTTGTCAATGTCTTTATTAAAATGCAGTTCCCAGGACTGAATGCAGTACTCTATATTAGATTAACTGGAATAATATGGAAGGGGACTGTTATCTCCTTCATTCTGGATACTGAACCTCTCAAAGCAGCCTCTTTAATTAGTTTTTTTGGGCATGAGGGAGGGTGGTAGTATAACAATTAAAAGGGAGGCATTGTTTTGCTTTTTTTAAAAAAATATTGATTTTATACCCCCCCCCCCCCATTACATGTTAAAAACATTTTTAGCATTTGGCTTTGTTTTTTTTTAAAGTTTTGAGTTCCAAATTCTACCCCTCCCTCCCCTTCCCTGCTCCCTGAGATGGTAAGCCATCAGATAGAGGTTATACATGAGCAGTCATGTAAAACATTTCATTGCTTTGCTTTTTTTGTCTTTGTATCCACAGAATATATGGATACCTACTACATGCATAGACTCTTAATTATTGAATTAAAGGGAATTGAATATCATATTGTTGACCTTGTAGCCTATGGAAATCTCAAGCTGCTTTCATATGAACTGTTGCTCATATGAACTTTCCCTGTCTTTTACTTTTGATGTGGACAAAGAGCTGACCTTGAAGTTCGGAAGACCTGAACTCAGGTACTCCCACTGATACACCATGCCTCAGTGACCCTGGGGAAAGCCTTACCTGAGGATTCTAAGCAACTCTCTAAGACTAGAAGTTACAATAAAGTACTCTCCGGCATTGGTTTTCTTCATTTGGGAGATTCCTGTATCAATGAAAACACAGATTCAGGCCCTATCCTATTCTTCACCTGTTTTGAATCTATTTATCCCTGCTGTGAATCTGATTGTGCCTCAGCCTAGGCTGAGTCCCTAGGACTAATCTATTTATAAAGTTTGGAAATAAAATCTATGAGAGTTCCCACTCTGAAAAAAAAAAATCACAATTCCTTCTTAGAGTCATAACTGGGCCTTATTAGATTCAGTCCATTTTTATGGCCTGTTGGATCTTTGGGGATCTTGTGCCATTCATTGCATTGGTTGTGGTTCCCAGATTTATGTCCTCTGCAGATCTAATATGGATGCCAGATGTATGCTGAACCTAGAGTCAGGAAGACCTGAGTTCAAATTTCTTTTTCTACATGAGTCTTTCAAATTCTTGAAATTATACTTGCTCTTCTTAGACCCTACAGATATAATTAAGAAGAATGGGTAGAAGTTGCAGAGAGGTAGGTTTAAGTATTATATAGGGAAAAAACTTCTTAACACATTTAGTTATCTAAATGTAAACTGTCCTGCTTTGGAAAGTAATGGTTTCCTCATCTCCATAACCACCAGAGGTCTTCCAAAGAAAACTGAATCAACACCTATTGGAGAACAGGAGAAGGGAATCTTGTTCATATATGAGTTGAACTAGATGGCTTCCAATTCTGAGATTTTTTGAATATCTCTTTCCTTTTAATTCCCCTCAAAGGTCACCTTGATCCACATCATTGTATGTCAGCTATAGACCATCCCCAGTACAAGGATAAAATATTGTTCTTATAATACACAGTAAGAACTGGTAATCTCTCATGAATTGGTTCAGAGGAAAAACACAGAGAAAAAAAGATGTTCTTTCGTTATTTAAAGACACAGCACAATACAACATAAAGGTCTTCATTAGGACTCTGGCCCATTAGAGTTGTATGTCTATCCTATAAAATATGAATGAGTATACTGGAGAACTAGCCAGTCACAGCCCTTGTGAGCATGTACCGTCGGCTTGTTTGAAGCAATCCTCACGTGGACTTCATGAAATGCACAGGTGTTATTTCCAGTCAGTTTACCACAGAAAGAACAAAAGCTTTTCTATGGGTTGCTGAACCAGAACTGAGTATACATTCAAAAGACATCAATGCACCAAAGTATTTTCTCTTTTTTTGCCGGGATACATTTGAGTTAGGAGGCAAAGACTTTTGCAAAACCTCCTGGGGTGGAAAAAGGTGCTATAGAAATCAAGGTGGAAAAGAAACTGTACCCCCAGGTTTTGGAGGGGGGAGATGTTTTTACAAAGCATTTACCCCACAAAGTTTGCTTCTGAATGTGGCATAGCACATGGATAAGTCCTTCCCTCTTGTATCCAGTTTCTTGGCTTTAGGAGTCAACCACTGCTAGGCTGGGTCTCAGGCCTGTTGTAGCCTGCAAACTCTGACCTGAATCATAGCTCTTAAACTTAGAGCAACTCACTCTCCCAATCATTCAAAGCTCACAAGGTCTTAGCCTAGTCTTATGCTTTTACCTAACAGGAAAGAATAAACAGTCAATCATTTGTCGGGACAGCTAGGTGGAGCCATAGTGCACCAAGTGCTGGGAATTAGGGAAGCTCATCTTCGAGAGTTCAAATCTGACCTCAGACACTTACTAGCAGGGTGACCCAAGGGAAGTCATTTACCCTGTTTGCCTCATTTTCTTCATCATTAAAAAAAGAGAGAAGGAAATGGCAAACCACTTCAGTATCCTTATGGAGACACAAAGAATCAGACATGACTGAACAACAGCAGTCATTTATTAAGCACCTACTTTGGGCCAGACAAGCATTGTGATAAGTATTAAAGAAATAAGCAAACAACAAAAAGTCAAAAATGGTCCCTATCCTTGAGGAGCTCATAATCTAGCAGGGGAAATAACATACAAACAAACTATGTACAAAAAAATCCCCAATAACAAGCAACCCCCAACAACCCTCCACCAAACAAATCCACAACTATATATAGAATAGATAACAAATAACCAACAGAGAATGGGAAGGGCTCCCTACAGAAAGTGGGATTTTAGGGGGACTTGAAGGAAGCCAGAGGAGCCAGGATGGACACCACAAATAACCTAACAATGACAAGTGCGACAGCAAGGTCATGCTCTCATCGGCCACTTGACAGTGCCCTGGGAAGGGAGATTAAGGTCTCAGACCTAAGGCCTCCCTGTGAGTCCTTAGAGCAGTTCTTGTTTTCACAACTGACTCAGTCAGTCTGGAAAAAGAAAATGCTTGGCTGGAGGGTGCCCTTTGAATGCATTCTCAGTTCATTCAGTTCAACTCAGGCTATTGAGGTGAATGATTCAGCACTGAATTCTTACCAGGGTAAGAGTCTGTGATACCTGCTCATGGGCTGAAGTCTGCATGGCAATTGCATCAGCCACACGCAATACACACGTTCCCAAGAGCTGGGCTTCGTCACTCCTCTGTTCCAAAAACAAAATGTAAGTATTATATTCAAATACAATATTGCTTTCAATTGAACAATCAAGTCAGTCAGTTCAAAGGTTATCACAATTAGAGTAATATTAACTTATCTACTTGTGGCAATCTAAATCAGAGGTATCTACCTCAAGGCCTAGGCTACAAGCAGCCAGCAGCCAAACCAGAGTTAAATGAAATTGGGAAATATTTAATAAAATAATTTAAAATACAATGCAATATAGATAATGTTCATTTGTGGTTTTCCAAGCTAACATACTACTCACAGGGTTCCTATTTGGATCTGACATCTCTGTTCTAAATTATACTTCGAAATACATAAAAATATCCTTAAGAATACTTTTGGGAAAACCGCATAGTGAGACAGAAAGAGTAATATATTTGACATCTGAAAGCCTAAGGTCTAGTCTCAACTCTGGCTATGTGACCTTGGGCAAATCAATTAATCTTGCAGCTCAGTGTCTTTATTTGAAATATATGGATAGTAATACCTACCAAACCTGTCTTGCAGGGTTGTTTTAAGGATCCAATAAGATAACGTGGACAAAGTACTTTGTAACCAAGAATTGCTATATAAATTATCTTTAAAATGCTATATAAAATTATCTTAAAACACCAACATTTAAAAAGTGTATATGGAAATAAGACTAGTCAATTTTCCTATGACTTTGGATTTTCTCACTTTAAAAAATTGAAAGGTTTATTTTCAATCTCTTGCTACACTGATTTTAATTTTTTTTAAGTTCCAGGCATAAAATTGTCATACCAAGCTGTGCCAACAGTTGATATTTTGCATGAAATTTTATGTGAAATCATGAATTTTAGCAGTGAGTAGGGACTTATCTGTGTGAAGATGGCTCTGAAAAAACTATCCAGTAATTTTATATAAAAATATGGCAAATTAATTTCTGTGGCTAAAGAGGGGATCAGATAATGCTTCAACTTTATATTAAGTTTAAGTATTTAATACATGTGAAAACCAATAGATTTCTTTCTGTAATAATACTGAAAAATTGAAAAAAAGGAACAAGCATTTATTAAAGGCCCACTGTATGCCAGAAATTGTGTTAATTGCTTTACAAATATCATCTCATTTTATCTTCCTAACAATACTGGGAGGTAGATGCTATTATTATCCCCATTTTACATCTGAGGAAACTGAGGCAGAAAGAATTTAAATGACTTACAAATGTCTAGGGCCAAATCTGAACACAGGTCTGTCTAAGTCCAACCCCAGGACATTATATCTTCTGCACCACCTGGCTACCTAAAGAAGGAAAGGGAATTGACTAATTAAAAAGCAGTTTTATCAGAATTTAAAAGCAGGTAAGGGAAATATGAAGGATAATCCATTCAGTCATTCATTCAGGAAACAGTGGCACCATCTAGGCCTTGATACAATCAGTGCAAGGTCACTATAAGCAGAAGCATCTGGAAGACTCCCTCATCTCTAGGAGATATGTTTATCTTGTTCTCTGCATTGGACATCTTGAATAGCAATGGAAAGCACCTTCAGGGAGCATCTGTCTCCCTATTTGATGTCTCACTTGATAAGTAATAACCAAAGGGTTATAGAATAAGATTATCTCTACTGTCTCTGTCTCTTTGTTTCTGCCTCTCTCTCTGTCTCTGTTTTTCTCTCTGTCTCTCTCTCTTTCTCTGTCTTTGTCTGTTTCTGTCTGTCTCTCTCTGTTTCTCTATCTCTGTCTCTCTCTGTCTTTGTCTCTCTCTGTCTTTGTCTAAGTCTCTCTCTCCCTCTCTCTCTCCCCCCCCCCCCCTTTCTCTCTCTCTCTCTCTCTGAGTGAGGATATTTCACTCCTAGTGGAGATCTCCTTCACTCTATGTATTTCCAGGTATATTGTCATCTGCATAATTTTTCTGATTTCCATTTTCTATCAGCTTGCTTACATGGGTTTATTAACTATTCACTATCTGTTGTCTTTGTATGATTAGCATGTGGTGGAGAGTCAACCCTTGATGAATAGTTTGAGGTATTCCTTCCCTATTAAGGGATAGTGATCAGGAGCACAGTGAACCTAAAACTAATAAGATTTAGGGAGACAGATATAACTCTAGCCCAACACCCCCCTCTCTGAGGAAAGCAGAATGGCCAGCTTTATGGTGACAATCTCCTGCTCTCCTCCTGGCAGAAATCAAATTTTCCCTTGGAAGAGCATGGGTGGAAGAGACTCTAAAGATATCTATTCATGCCTTCCTGTGAGCCACATAGAGACAGATATATGTGAACACATATAACTTAAATGGGCAACACACATACACACAAATACATTACATTGTCATTTCTACTTTCACAATCTTTTATACACATTCCCTCCTCCTCTTAACGGCTACAGTCTCTGTTCAGGACTTCATCACTTTTCACTTGGATTGTTGCAATAGACTTTTCCAATTCTCTCCCCACTCCAGACTATCCTCCACTTAGTTAACAAGGCAATTTTCCTAAAACATAGGTCTTGCCATGTTACCCCCCTGCTCAGGGAGCTCCAATAAGTCCCTATTACCTCCAGGATCAAAATAAAGTCTTCTATTTGACATTTAAAGCTCTTTATAATACAAACCCTTAATATTTTCCCATTCTTCTTATATTTTACTTTCCTCTACATACTCTACAATCCAACTAGACTGAACTTTCTGTTCCTCATTCACATGAATCTCCATGTCCTGTCTCTATGCCTTTCCACAGGCTGCCCTCATGCCTTAAATGATTTTCTACTTCTTGGATTCCATGCTTTTCTTTAAGACTCAACTCAAATGACACTCCCTTCAGGAAACCTTTTCCACTTCTCCTAGCTGCTACTAACACCCCCTGTAAGGTCACCTTCCATCTCCTCTATATTTATCTCGTATGTTTGGTCTTCTATCTATTGTCTCTTGTCTTTGAATGTAAGCTTCTTGAGGTCAGGGGCTGTTGTTTTTTTGTTTTGGTTTGTTTTGTTTATCCACAAGGCTTAGTACAGTTCCTGGTACATAGTGATAAATACGAATAAATGCAAATAGATTGACTAACTGATGAAATGCTAGAACATTTTTGGAGAGGATGTAAAAGATGCTGCTAGATAACCAAACAGATAGAAAGGGATTTGGAATCAGGAAGAGGTGAGTAGATATCCTGTCTCAGACCAGCAGTGTGACCTTGGGCAAGTCCTTAACTTCTCTCAGTCTCTGTTTCCTCATTTGAAAAACTGAGATAACAATAATCCCAAATGACAAGGGTATATAAGGGCAGCTGGCAATGGCTGAAAAATCCCAGGGTTACTGTGCAGTAACAAATGAGATAACATATGTATAGCACTTTGTGAACCTTATTATCCATAAAGTGTAGGTTGCAAAAAAATAGAAATAAAGCAAAAATGATAGCTAGAGGATGAAACAAATGAGAAAGTTTGAGTTCTTTCTGGCAAGAAAATATAACTGAGGATGAAGTAAGGAGCATTCTGGTAGGAAGGGCATCACTCTCATTGTCTCATGATGATAATACAATGAATCACTCATAGCAGTTCATATTAGACTATCAGCAGTTAGGAATTGAGTACAGGCTGTCAGCCTGTCGGTGCAGACACAATGAATCCAATATGGGAAGGTAGAGTTTTTTTCAAGGAGGTTTCCCTGCTCACTAAATGAGGTACCATTGGAGTCCTGGCTAAGACATGGCACAGAAGTAATATAACAGCAGCAGGAAAGTAAGTAAACAAAAGAGTGTAAAGACTCAACAGGTTCACATTTGACTTCATCTGCTCCCTGAAAATTTGTTGCTGTTCAGTCTCTTTTTTCTAGTCATGTTCAACTCTTCCTGAGCCCATTTGGAGTTTTCTTGGTAAAGATAATGGAGTGATTTGCCATTTCCTTCTCCAACTCACTTTACAGGTAAAGAAACCGAAGCAAACAAGGTAAGTGACTTGCCCAGGGTAACATCCTGGTAACTATCTGAGGCTTCCAGACTTCAGGCCTGACTCTCCATCCACCATGTCACCTAGCTGCCTTGTTCCCTGAAAATAGTGTCCCAATATTGTGGTGTCAGAGTGCTTGAGGAAACTGAATGGTTAATTTGTCATTCAAAGAGTGCACAAGGAAGATAACATCAGTCCTCAGGACCCTTCAACATGACGAGGAGAGCATCTCTTGTCTTTTAGGGATAATAATCAAAAAAGCAATGCCTATAGCACAGATGACCCAGGAAGTCCTATTAATAGGTGTCACTTTGAGAGTTCGAGTCTGACCAACAGGTTTGGCCTTAATGAATGACAAGGGTATATAAGGGCAGCTGGCAATGGCTGAAAAATCAAAAAATAGTCTCTGGAGTACTTGGAGTTGATAAGTCAGGTAAAGGTGTTCAAGACTAGAGTCTGCTTCAAACCAGCCAAATTCTATTGCAGAAGTAGTGGCAAATCTGTTGGAAGATGGCATGGAGGGAAGAGCCTCTCCTCCCAAAGGATCGTGGGACCTGAAGTAACAGCAATTTGCTTAGAAAACTGTATGAATGGGACCAAAGATGTAGAGCTGTAGTTAAAGATCATTTTATGAAAGACACTTGTAGCATATGCCTATGTAGCCTCTGTGAATTATTTTGGGATTACAGTAATGTGAACTCAGAAGTTTCTTATGGAAATTATGGGTATCAGTCAGAGGATGGATACTACAGCCTTGGTATATTAAGACTCAGCAAAACATCTGTGGAGTTTCAGCATGGACTGGGACCAATTCCAACCCATTCCATGAGTGGTACTGAGTATTGCAAGTAGTGAACTATGTCTCAATACATGGTCACCCTTTAAATTCATGTCTCCTGTGTGGAAACATAAAAAGCTAGAGGTCAGTGGTATCAGAGGGCCTCAGCACTTCAAGGAGGGATCCAGACAAATTCAACTACAGTTCCTGAAGAAGAGAAGAATTATCTGAAAACAATGACAGGACTGGTGGTCCCACTGCTAAAGTGAAACTCTAGTTTCACCTCTAGTGAAACTCACACACAAGTGTTGGTCTTTTCAAGAGTAGTCTCAAAATACCATCTCTTAGACAGAAGACTTCAGGAACCAACTGAGACAAGTGTCAGTCAATGAAATCATCAAAAAGTTATGAAATTTGTTGCTGTTGTTATTCCATTAGATTATAAGCTTCCTGAGGGTAGAGACTCTCTTCTGCCTCTTTTTGTATCTCTAGCACTTATCTAGTGCCTGGCACACAGTAGGTATTTCATAAATGTTTATTAATTTTTTTTGTTATGATAGGGAGATCTATGAGTGAAGAGAAAGGTAGGAACATTTTGGGAGGGAGAGGTTAGAGATGTCAAAGATTCAGAGGAAAATATGGAGCAAGATTCCTCAGGGGTTGTAAAGGCAACCACACTGACATACCCAGGAGGGCTGCTAGCACAGGTTCTTGGATCTGCTTTACTAGGAAAGATAGCTGTTTAAAGGCTCAACAATCTTTTTTAATTACATTCACTACTTCAGGAGAAATGTCAGCACCCTGAACTTCAGAGAAAATACAAACAGAGAAAATATAAGCAGAGAAATAAAGACCAACAGACAGGTCTCCACTGCCTGAATCAAAGCAATGTTGCTATACACTTCATATACATCCTTGGATAGAGAGAGCCTTTACATCTGAGCAGTGTGTGATTGTGGGGGGTTCTGAACATGTGGCCACTCAGAGTTTCATACAAGGAATCACAAGATCCTTCTCATAAGCGAACTCCCAAAGTAAAATACCAACTCAGAGTATATATACAGTTCTGAGTTAGAAAGTATGACACCCTCATGACTCAGTGCCTAATCAGCTTAGTACCAAAAGGTGTGCAAGCCTTCCTACAAGCCAGCCTCCCCTAAGCAAGCTTCCCTTAATGGGCTCCATGTAAAGCCTATTAATGGGGAGGGAAGATCTTAAATTCCTTAACATTGCAGGGGTCAAAAAGGTTTGAAGAGATGCCCCTTTCCACTGAGACTATAAAGTTGGATGGGAAGAAAAAAAGGGAAAAGATACGCTAAAGAAAACAGGGATGAATGGGGTAGAATTCATTCACAGTGTTCTTCATTTTTCGTAACAAAGTAAAAGGGTGTTGGTTGAGAGCTGGGTGGGAAAATAGAGGAAATGGGGCTGGGAAGAGAAAATAAGGGAGGGTTGGGGATTTAAAGAAAGAGAAGAAAGACTGGAATGAGCACTGTGGGGAATGAGCCAGAGAATTAATGATGGATGAGAGTAGAAACTTATCAAATAGTGCCAAAGGCGAGGTCTGTAAAGAATCAGAAAGATACAGAAACAGAAAGTAAAATTTTTGCTGATGAGACAGGTTAGACTAGGTAATATTCTCTATAGTTCTATATGTGATTGAATATAATGTGACAGGACAAGACAGAAGCTAGTTCAACTTCTGAGATTTAAAGGACTGAACTAAAACTAACTCTACATACTATAAACTTAAAAAAAATGAGTCACAATCTAAAGTAGGACAGGACCTAGAGCATAATAATTTCTGTGAGATTTTTTTTTAAACAAAGAATAATTACTCTAGTTTTAGAGTTAACTTTTTAGTCTTTTGGATTCTTCTGGCAGACCAGTAAAGTTTGTAGAATCCTCTGAATTATGCCTTTAAATCTATAAACTAAAATATGTTTGATTACAAAGGAAACCAATTAGATTGAATATAGCCAAGGAAATACATTGTTAAAAAAAAGTTCACAGATCCCAGGTTAAGGACCCATCCTCTAGTTCAATCCCCTCATAGAGGGTTAAATCAAGGTAAGATGACATATTCAAAGCCATAGACCTAAGGAGGCCCCCTCCCAGTGCATTCCTGTGTCTATTGTAGTCGTTTATTTTGTGTGCTTAGAGGAATATTTAAGAGAATCTTAGAGAATGAAATCTTCATTTTTTTGTTTATTCATGATATAAAAGAAGGTTTCTTTGTGTATGTAGGCATGTATGTGTAAATATACACATATATTATCTAATGGATATTATCTTATTGGATATTATATTATCAATTGCTATTAATATTATTAATATATTATCTATATTATCTTATTGGTTACTTAGAACAATCCTGTGAAGTAGTTGATATTCTTACCTTCTATTTTACAGATTAAGAAATTGAGGCTCAGAAGGGTTACTTGACATGCCCAATCACATAGCTCTGAAACAGGATTTTGTGCATGTCTGGATCACCTAACATGGAGGGACCATCTTCTAGGAAAAGATGTTCACTGTTTCCCTCCCACGTGGGTGAAAACAATATCTTTCCATGGGTTGCATAGCTGGAACATGCTTAAAACTACCAGACTAGGACAATCTCTCTCTCTCTCTGTCTCTCTCTCTCTCTCTGTCTCTCTCTCTCTCTCTCTCTCTCTCTCTCTCTCTCTCTCTCTCTCTCTCTCTCTGTCTCTCTCTCTCTCTCTCTCTCTCTCTTTCTCTCCCCCTACTTGCTTCCAAAGAGGGTAAAGGTCTTGTTCATACAAAGATGGGTGCCGTGAACTAAACTGGGTCAGAAGGACTACTATCCCCTCCCCCACAGCCTCAAGAAATGGATTTGGGATTTTGTGGTACTGTCTTTCATTTGTTCTTTTCAGTTCTAGATGCAAGTGGTGGAATTCACACAGGACCCAGACTAGAACTATTATAATATTGGAGAAAGGTTTCTATGCCAGATGTTGCTTTCAAGACAGCAAGGAAATCCTGAGAAGCCAGAATGACTGGGACTTGAGCCCAAGAAGGGAATTTGTACTAGGAACTTAATGGCACTGTGCCATATAGGAATTGAGCTAAGTTGTGAACCTAATTAATTCCTATTCCCTCCCCAGAGAATGAAGTGTACATCAGGGGATTAGGTTCCTCAGGTGTTGGGAGAGGGCTGTTTATGTGTTTGTTCTTGAAATAAACATTTCTTTCCAAAAGTGATCTGACTATTAAGTGGTTAAATGAAATTGCGATGCAGAGGACCCCTAGAATTGGGAAAACAGTGTGGATGGATGCTTAAGACAATGATAGAGAGACTACATACCTCCTAACTGCCTTAAGGGTAATGGAGAACCCTGGAGGATAGGTGAAATGTAGCATCCCTGGTCTTCAGGAAGTGGGAGCAGAGTAGACAGTGTTACAGGTAGTAAGTGGCTAAAGCAGGATATAAACCCAGAGTTTTTGTATATATGCCCAACACTCTAACCACTTTACTACCTAACTGCCCCTAAGTTTATATACATGCACATGAACATATTACAATTTATGTGAAGAAATTGGCCCATTATTAGAAAGGCCCCCTAGTTATAGGGTCATGGATTTATTGTTAGAAGGTACTTAGAGGTCCTTGATTCCAAACCCTCAGTTAAGGGTTTTCAATTAAGAGGATAAATGTTTTGGCCAAGATCACACAGGTAGCAAGCAATAGAGGGAGAATTTGAACTCTGATCCCAAATATAGCACTCTTTCTGTGATCCTATGCTGCCTGCTGGCTCTGACTAAAGATGGAGAAATATTTGGGAATGTTGAAATTACTGAGACTGATTTCAGAGAATGGGAACTTGCCTTACTATATGACTTTGTCTTTCTACATTCAAAAAACTTGGCTTCCTCTCAAGTAATCTCCTGACAAAGAATCAAAAAGGTCTACACTCTATTGTAGTCCCTGATCACTTGACTTGCCTACTTTAGGGTTGCAAGCAAAGATGGGTAACAGAACATAGACACACAGATGTGTCATATAAATAGCATCTTGCCTAGTGTCAAGACAGCTAAAGCTCAGAATGACCTAATGAGGAAAGCTAAGGTCAACAACAAAAAAGTCATCTGGCTATTTGGTTGGGAAGAAGATGAGGGAAGGAAGAAAAAGGAAGAAATAGGACTGCTCTTCAAGTTGGATGAGACAATGATAATGGATAATGGGGAAAAAGTATAGTTGTTTAATTCTTATATTTTTTGTTTTCTCTTCCAAGAAGAATATTTATTGAATTAGTAGTAGCAGACTTCAGAAATCATCTAATCCAACTCTTTCATGAGTAAAGAAACCAAGGTCCAGAGAGATTAATCTTGTACTGGAAAGGACAGGACAAAAATAGCTAACAGATCATTGAATCCCAAGGTAAATAGATTTGTAGTCAGAAGGCACTTATTTGCCCTTGATGAGTTTAATTCACTAGATATAGATATGCTACACGTCAGAGTACTAAAAGAACTTACAGATGTGACTGCTGAGAGTGGTCTTTGAAAGATTGTAAAGAAGGGAAGAAGTATCACAGGAATGGAACATGGTGAATGTTGACCCTATTTTCAAAAGGAAAAGAAGGTAACCTGTGAATTATAGGTCAGCAAGCTTGAGTTTGATTCCTGGCAACATCCCCTAAAACATTATGTCTCCCATTACATCCTGGGCCATCTCCAGTCATCTTGATGACTATCTGGTCACTGGACTCAGATGGCTCCAGAGGAGAAGTGAGGCTGGTGACCTTGCACAGCCCTCCCTCACACAAAACCAAATCAAGTGCAAGTCATGTCATCATTTCTCTGATGGCATGGTCTTCTGCAACAACAAAGGATGAACACAACAACAACTCTTGAACTGTTTCATTGTATTGTATCCTCAGTGCCTTGTATGGTGCCAAGCACATAGTAGGTGCTTAATAACTGCTTCTTTGATTAGTTGATTAAGAACCTAGTGGTGATAGTAGTTAGAAGCAATGAACTTGGAGCGAGGCATGAAAGAATAAATTAATTTACAAATGGAGAAATGGTACTCTAGGTGCTGGGGATATGAATTTGTTGTTTAGCCATTTCAGTCATGTACACCTCTTCTTGATTCCATTTGGGGTTTTCTTGGAAAAGATACTGGAGTAGTTTGTCATTTCCTTCTCCAGTTCATTTGACACATGAGGAAACTGAAGCAAACAGGGTTAAGTGACTTGCCCAGTATCATCCTGCTAGTAAGTGTCTATAGCTGGATTTGAACCCAGGAAGATGAGTCTTCCTGACTCTATCCTGGCACTCTATCCACTGCACCACAGATATTAATACAAGGAATAAAAAAATTCTTTACTGAAAAAGAGTTTGCATTTGTAGTGGGAACCATACTAGCACACAGTGGTCTGCAAGCATAGGTTGTTTGATCTGCTTTTCGAAAGGAAATACAGCTTCAAAGGGGTCAGCCATCTTACTTTAATTAAACAATGCAGACAAATAAGTAGAAAGGGAAGTGAATATCCAAAAAAGAATTCAATCGACAGGGCTCTGTCTAAACAGAGTAATGGATACCTAATCATTTGACCGGGAACACCAATATCCTGGTCCATAAAACTGGGGGGCTCCTTAACAATGGCTACCCAGAGTCTCATCTGACTAAATCACAAAGCAACATTCTTTCCATCAGTAAGCCCCAAAGTAAAATACCAACCTCTCAGTATATATAGTTTTCATCCAATAGGCTCAGAGTCAGAAGGCATCACAACCCATGTGATTCAGTGCCTAATTGGTTCAATACCAAAAGGTGTGAAAACCTTCCTGCAAGTAAAACTCCACAGAAACAAGCTTCCCCCTAAGGAAGCTTCCTCCTCTAAGGCAATATAAATCTCCCTGAAAGAGACCTGATGGGCTCTACGTGACTCAGAGTGTGTCACAGCTGTGAACCAAGCCAAGGTTCAAAGCAGCAAGACATCCATGATTAAAATACCAGTAAACCTGGGGAAACAGCTCCTGTTGCAAAGGAAAAGGGACACATGTGGCTACACAGGCCTATTAATGAACAAAGAAGAACTTATATTCCATTAACCCTACAACATTCTATAACATGGGGAGACCACAAATATAGGACAGTGATAGCCGAAGGTCTGGTATTTTGAACTGGAAGTTTTCAAGAATAGTAAATGGAGTATAGGGAAAGATGGGTATACCTTTTCTAGTAGCAATGGCAGTATTGATTTGATTATGGCTCTAAGACTGTGAGGGTTTAAGAAGGGGAATATACAGTCACAAAGAGACTCATAAGAAGATGTCAAGGTAGTAAAACATTTTTTAAAAAAAAAGGAAAATAAAGCTTGACCTGCATCACTGGTCTGATATAATGGTCTATATGTGGACCACTTACCAGCTGGGACTCCTGGGACACCAGGGCAGGTGTTCTGGAGCTAAAAGGATGGCAAGGCACCTGGCAAGAAGGTGGTGTAGAATAAAGTGAAGAATATGGTGTGGAATAAAGGTGTGGAGCACCTGGCCTGATGGTGAGGTCCTCAGATGACCTAGATTCAAAGCCACCTCAAATACTTACAACCTTTATGACTTTGAGAAAGTCACATAACTCCTTTGGGTTTCAATTTCCTCATATCAAAAGAATAGAATTTACCTTTGTAGGGTTCTTCTGAGAATTAAGAGAATGTATACACAATGCATTATAAACCTTAGAGCTCTATATTAATGTAGTTTATTTTTATTATGGTTGTTTGTTGCTTTCGTAGTTGTTATCTAGCAAAAGAATTGTTATAATGTCTTCGTGAAGTACAGGTCATGCCACTTACTGACACTATGATGTTACGTCACACGGATTTCATTTTCTTCTTTGACAAGGTTGCTAGACTGATAGGGAAAATATTGTCAGTATATTTACCTAGATTTTAGCAAAGCATTTGACAGAGTCCCTCATGCTATAAGACAAGAAGGAGAGATATGAGTCAGAAAATAGTTGGTTGGTTGTTGTCCTTCACTTTGGAAGAGGACCAACATGACATTGCTATGTGAGCATCAAGTTATAGTGTGTCTGACTGCAGTTATTTAGACCAGTACAAGCTCAGAGCTCTACCGCAGGTTGGGCATAAATAGGGCATGGGAACATTTGGGGTGGATTCTCTAACTTCGCATATCTCATGTTTCTTTTGAGAATACAATTAGGTTGAATGATCATACTGAAAGAATAATCATAAAAGGTTCAATTGTCAGCTTTGAAGGAGGTCTCTGCATAAATGGCTTTCCTATCTAATCTGAAACTGAACAATGGTAGAAAAGAAAACTAGCAGGATACCAAGACATCTTGACAAGTTAGAATGTTGGTCTATAACTAATAAGATGAAATTCAATAGGAATGAATGTAAGTGAGGTCTTATGTTTGGTTTTTTAAAAATCAGCTTCATAAGCAGAAAGTGATGAAGACAAAGCTAGACTAAAGTTTCTGAAGAAGGCAGAAGGCAAGCTCAGCATGAGTCAATAGTTTAATATAGAAGCCAAAAAATTCAATGCAATCTTCATTTTTTTCCTCTGAAATGAATGAGGATGGAAGTATTCCTGTGAATTCTACTCTGGTCTGATCACATCTGTAAGTGTAACCTGAGTCTTGAAGCCTACTGGTATGAGACTCTCACTTTGTTGGGGGAGATCAAGTCCAACAATCTGCATGAGGAGTGGGGCACTATTGACCAGAGTGGAAGAGAAGAAAAATATACTCTTGTCAGTCCTTTTGAGTTCTGCTGGCCTTCAGCATGAGGAGAGAAGACTTGGGGAATTCCAACCTCTCTTCAGGGTCATAAAGGGAGAAAGACTCTGGGAAGACGCCAACATGAGAAGAACTAGCTCTATCACATCTCTATGACTGCCTTACTATGCTAGAGGTGTAGGGAAACTTTCCCCTTTGGGTATGATTCTGAACTTTCCTTCCTTCTTTCCTTCCTTCCTTCCTTCCTTCCTTCCTTCCTTCCTTCCTTCCTTCCTTCCTTCCTTCCTTCCTTCCTTCCTTCCTTCCTTCCTTCCTTCCTTTCTTTCTTTCTTTCTTTCTTTCTTTCTTTCTTTCTTTCTTTCTTTCTTTCTTTCTTTCTTTCTTTCTTTCTTTCTTTCTTTCTTTCTTTCTTTTCTTCCTCTCTCTTCCCCCACATCTTTGTTGAACTGAATTACCTCACTCCCAACTGGATGACTTATCAATCTGAATTCTCTGGTAAATATTCTCATGTGCATGCTTTTTCTGAATTCTACTTTAAAATCAACTTGGATAAAGGGGTTTCTTGGCTATTTTCTGTGTGTGTTCATTGTGGAACTGGTGTCTGGCAGGAAAGAGGTCAAGCCTTTCATATAAGCTTGGGGTCCCACTATTCCCTGACTAGTGATCAGGAGTTTAGCTTGAACCTAGAATTGCATCTCCTGGATGAGAAATGTCAAACATGTGACTCAAAGGTTGAGTGAGGCCCATAAGACTCCCAAGTGTGGCCCAAAGCAGAGTAAAATATAATTGGTAAATATTTAGCAAAATTGATATAAAATATAACATAGAGAATATTTAAACATGGTTTTCTAAATTGATATGTGACCCAAAGGGATTCTTATTATGGTTTAATAATCCTTGTTTCTATTTGAGTTTGACATCACTACCCTCTTGTCCTTGTTTAGTAGTTTCAATCATGTCCAACTTTCCATGACCTCATCTGAGATTTTCTTGGCAAAGATACTAAAGTGGTTTGCCACATCCCTCTCCAGCTTATTTTACAGATAAAAAAGCTGAGGCAAACAAGGTTAAGTGACTTGCCCAGGGTCACTCAGCTAGTAAATATCTAAGGCCAGTTCATGAAGAGTTGAACATGACTGAAAAATGACTGAACAGTATAGGAAAGAGATGGAGCAGCAAGGTGGTGCAATGGATAGAGCACCAGCTGTGGAGTCAGGAGGAGGAACTGAGTTCAAATTTGACCTCGGATACTTGACACTTTACTAGCTGTGTAACTCTGAACAAGTCACTTAGCCTTCATTGCTTTGCCCCCAAAACAAAAAAAATTATAAAATATGGGGCATTTGTTCATATATGATTGTTAGTAGTTTGCAATTCCATTGAAAATTGTTTCTTTTTATCCATTGACCCCAATAAATGTTTACTAGATTGGATTAAATGATGACTTTCCTCAAGTATTTGAGTGATTGACATGGGAAAGAGGTATTAGAATTGTGCTACTTGTCTCCAGAGGTCAAGAGCACTTGTCCAGAAGTAATGGGAGGAAGTTAAAAAGAGACAAATTTAGGCTTAGGATCAGAGGAACTCAGAATTAGCATTCAAGGATGCCTTAGAAATCCTCTACTGTTCTAGTCCAATCCTTTCATTTAACAAATGATGAAATTGAGAAACAGAGAGATTAAATAATTTGCACAAGATCATATACACAGTTCTCTCTTTACATAAATTGCCATTACACAAATTTGACTTTAAGTGAAGAATTTTAAAAAATTTTAAGACAGATTATGTAAATTTGTATTTGAATTTACACACCTAAAAAAAACAATCTGACAGGTTATTGAAGTAATGTAAAGAATTCTGAAAGAAATCCACATTTCCAAAAAAACCCCACCTATGTGAATTTTACTACACAGTGCTATGTGCTCTCTTTCCAATCCTGCCTCTCCATTTTGTAAAAGAGGAAACCTTTGCCCCACTCTGCCATTCTACAGATGTGAAAACCTTCTGTGTGTCTGATCTGTACATCTGTCTTCCAGTGTTTCTCTTCTATCTGTCTGAACGGGTACCGTCTGTTCCCACCCTGCATGTCACCTTTCCTCTCCTGTCTGGATCTATACTCTGCTCCCATGTGTCTGCAGACTTACATGTTCTTCCTCTCTCATCTAGGCCCCAACATGGCTGTGGGGGTGTCTCCTTGGCAAGATCCTATCCCTACCATTTACATGCTTCTGTCATGGACTGAAAAAAATGACAAACTGTCATTGCCTCTGCATGTTTCTTCTTCTGCTTCTTTGTCCCCAGAACCCATGTGTCCTTCAACCCTGTGCTGTCCCTTACATAAATATAGCTTTACTTAGAGTTCTGTAGAAAGGTTGACATGTAGTAAATGACAGAGCTGAGATTTGAACTTAGGTTCTTGGGCTCCAAATTCTGTGATTTTTTTTCTTTTGGACCTATAAATGGAAGGAGGAGGTTGATTCTCTGCAAATTGCAGGCCATTTGTCAAGAACACGTGACTGGGGATTCTTGTTCAAGTATAGATTGGACCAGATGGCCTCTGAGGATCCTTCTCTGTGATTCTGCAATTTGGTGATAAAATGAGAATGTATTAGAACAAATATAGCTTTGAAAATTATAAAACTACACAAATGTGGGGCATTATAATGGATTTCATTGTTTTGTTTATTGTGCTTATCAAAAGTGCAGCTAACTTTCCATTTGCATCTCTAAAAGACCTCTTCAAAGTGTATTGACATTTCAGTTCGTTTTGAATGGCTCTTAATGTCTTACTGAGCTGATCACCCCATTCACAAATAGGCCCTATCTATAAACAGTTGAATTTCCATAATATTGCTGTTATTATCTTTTATCATTTCCCTTTGAAATGCTAATTAGAAGATTAACCCTGTTTCCCTACTCTGCGAAAGTTTTTTATCCTTAAATCTTCAGAGAAGGAGATTGAATGGGTTAGCACAGAAACCCACCCAGGGAGATATTAATGTCTGAGTTTCAGGGTGGTGAACTGAAGGCCAGATGATAGGGCCTGTGATCCTATAGCAAAGCCTTTCTTGGGTCTTCCTTGCCAAAGAACTTCAGTTTAGATGGATGCTGTGGTCTATTCTCTACCCCTACATCCTGTAGAGGAGTTGCATGCCTCAGTCCCGACAGACTAACTAAGGGTATTTCAGGGCTTGGTTAGAGATGATCTTGTCCAGTCATTTAATATTTAGCAGTGGAGGGAGGACCAAGAAGACAGAGAAACAAGAAGTACAGTACACTCCTCATTCCCTACAAAGTCTTTCAAAACAATGCACTATATTGAATCCTACTTGAGAAATCCAATAAAAACAACCCCACAGTTCGTTATTTTTTTTCCAATTCATGATAACTTTAGGAAATAGAGAAACATGTAAATGCTAGTGTGTATTCTTTGCATTCAGGTTCTGAGGAGCTATCATCAGGATCTCATATGATTAAATAGCAACTATTATAAAGGAGTAGAGAGTTTAAAACATTATATTAAAGAATGCAAAGAATATAAGCTTGCAATCAAGAATAATTTACCCAGGAAAACTCAGTATAAACCTACAGGAGAAAAAAAAAAGAATCTTTAACAAAATAGAGGACTTCCAAGCATTCCTGATGAAAAGACTAGAGCTATGTAGAAACTTTAAAGTACAAACACAGGTGTCAAGAGAAACAATACAACAGATACAAATGAAAAATCATAAGGGACTAAACCAAGATAAAACTCTATCTCCATAAAGGATCATAGAGAGTTTAACTAGACAGAGGCCTGAGAGTGGTTCAGTTATGTCTTGATCTTAAAAGAATGGAAAGGGTGAAGCAGAGGAATATACTAGGGGAAGAAAGAGAGAAATTATCTCACAAAATCAGTATAGTCAAGTAGAAATACATACAGACAAGGATGAAGGGGTTAAGGGAATGTCTAGCACTTTGAACTGATAATGCATTTTTGTTTATTGTTAATGTAATTTTGCTTCTTAATGGGAAGATCTTTCCCATTCATTTAATAGGTCCATGTGACCTGCTTAAGTCACATGGAAGCGTGAGTCACATGAATCAAGTCACATGGAACAGGAACGGGTGGAGCAGGAAGAGGTGGAGTCAGAGCAGAGCTGACAGGAAGCTAGTCAGAGAGCACTCAGAGCTGGGAAAGGCAACAACTAGTGTCAAGGAGAAAGCTTATTTATGATTTGTTTAAGGGCTATTGTTGTCGTGTTTGTCCTTCATTCTCGAAGAGGACCATGATATCAAGATGATGACATGACTTGCAGTTGACTTTGATTTGAGTGAAGGAGGGCTGTGCAAGGTCACCAGCCTCAACTTCTTTTCCTGAGCCATCTGGGTCCAGTGACCAGATATTCATCAGGACGGTTGTAGATGGCCCAGAATGCAATGTGAGACCCTGGCCCTTTCAGGCTAAGATCTTATCACATTCTCACTTTGCGTGAGACACGCCCATTCAATAAATAGATTTCTTTAAGTAATTACTCAAGTGATGGCCCCTTTAATAAAAAGAAAAAAATCAAACTGGGAAGGGAAGACCTTCAGGGTTCCTGGGTAAAAGAGAAACAATTATTATTTAGTTATTACATTCACTCTGTGCTAGGTGGGTGGGGACTTGGTGTCCAGTCTATGAGCTTCAGAGTGAATTGGGTCTGAGGCTTGATCTTTGAGCAAGAAATGTTTAAGGGACATGGTTTATGGTAAGTCTAACAAAGTCCTTTTCCTGTTACTTCTTAAAGAGGCCTATTCACTGAATGGATATCACCTCACTCTAAGTGAGTACCTGAATAGGCCTTGGCCTAAAGGGGTCAAGGTCTCCCAGTGCATCCTGGGCCTCCTCCAGTCATCCTGATGAATATTTGGTCACCAGATCCAGATGGTGCAGGAGAGGAAGTGAGGCTGATGACCTTGCACAGCCCTTCCTAACTCAAAACAAAGTCAAGTGAAAGTCATGTCATCATTTCTCTGATATCATGGTCTTATTTGAAAATGAAGGACAAACACAGACAGACAAACAGAGGGAAGGCTTGAGGCTGGTGTTGCCCTCTTCATTGTTACTGTGTATGGATTTCTTTGTTACTATGATGGATTTGGCTTTCTGGTGTTCGAATAAATGTTTTGGTTCTGTCTTCCATGTGGAGAATCTGTTGTATTTTGTGATTTAGATTTGTGCAGGCATATTCATGACTGCCGCACACCTGAAGCACATATTCATCTGAACTGGTCAAAGGGGGGAAGAATACACAGAGCTGAGTACAATAAAACAGGGAAATAAAAGATAAAGGGGAAAAGGAAGAAGAAAATTAGAAGGAAGATAGATTAAGGGAGCAGTTAGTTCTAAGCAAAACGAACTCTAAATAAAGATGTACAAAAATATTTACAGATCTTTTGTAGTGACAAAGAACTGGAAACTGGAAAATGTCTGAAAAAGTTACTGTGTATAAATATGATGGAATACTATTGTGCTGTTTCAGAGAAACCTGGAAAGCCCTCTGTGAACTGAGGCTGAATGAAGTGAACAAAACCAGAATGCTTTACACAATGACAACAATATTATAAAGACAAACAACTTTGAAAGGCTTCAGAACTCTGATCAGTGTAATAACCAAGTACAGTTCCAGAGGACTGATGATGAAACATGCTACCCATCTGCTGATAGAGAAGTGAAGGACTCAGAGAGCAGGGTCACACACACACACACACACACACACACACACACACACACACACACACACACACATGCTCAGTTGGAACATGACTAAAAAGGAAACTTGTTTTGCTTGACTATATACTTTTTTATTACAGAGATTTTATTTTTCTTTCTTTTTCAATTGGAAGGAAGGTAGGGAGGAAGGAGAAAAGGTGGATTTTTTCTGATAAAAAAAAAAACTGGACAGAACCTTAGAGATCACTAGCTCAATGTCCTTGTTTTACAGATAACCTAGACAAGGAGAGACTTATTTTATCATTTAAAATGACACCTACTTTTAAATTACAGAAATGAAGTGTTATGATTACATTATTGCTTTATTGATTTCTTCCAAGAAAACAAGCTTTGTCCAATGCTTCTTTGGAAAAAAAAATACAAGTGGTCATTTTAGACTAGTAAGCATTTTTCTTCTCTATAATTTTAGATGATGGTTGTAATAAAATAGAATCTATTTATAAGCTCCACAAGTATTTAGCAGTGATGATAAAGAGGGTTGTTGAAATTATAAAATGATAAAATAATGATGATGATGAAGATGATGTTCTTCCCTCCTACTGGTTGGCATATTGATATTTTTAAAGCATAAGCCTGACTGTGTCCCTCCCCTATTCAGGAGTTTTCAATGACTTCCTGTTGGCCTCTAGGATAAAATATAAACTCCTCCAGTTCGGTATTCACTATCAGGAGGTGATCATTTTTTTAAGCTTTTATTTAGCATTTTATGTTCTCCCACTTACATGTAAGACAATTTTTAACATTCATTTTTAAAACTTTGCATTCCAAATTCTCTTCCTCCCTCCCCACCCCACCCCCCCACTGAGAAAGCAAACAGTTCCATATAGGTTATACATGTGCAGTCATGCAAAACATATTCATAATAGTCATGTTGTGAAAGAAAACATAGACAAGAAAAAACTCAAGAAAAATGAAGTAAAAAAAAGAAAAATATACTTCATTCTGTATTCAGATACCAACAGTTCTTTCTCTGAGGATGGATAGCATTTTTCAACATAAGTCCTTCAGAGTTGTCTTGGATCATTGTATTGCTGAGAATAGCTAAGTCGTTCATGGCTGATCATCTTACAATATTGCTGTTACTTTATACACAGTACATTTCACTCTGCATTGGCTCATGTAAGTCTTTCCAGGTTTTTCTGAGAGCATCCTGCTCATCATTTCTTATAGCTCCATCATAATCACATACCACAACTTGTTCAGCCATTCACCAAGGAGGCAATCTATTTTGAAGGCTGATTAGGGGTTGCACACCCTCTCTTAGTCTATGGGGCAACCTAATCATGCAACTTTCTGTATCTTGCTTCTCTATCTTGTTCCTTCCCTGACTAAGCCCATGGAAACCTCCCATGTCTGGAGTTCTCTCCTCTTTCTCTCTCTTTCCTACCCTTTGCAATTCTTAGCTCCCTTCAAAATTCTGCTCAAACGCTTCCTTCTTTGAAAGGCCTTTTCTGGTTCCTCTACTTGTTAGTGCCCTCCATGCCATCACATAATATTTATTTTGCAGGATGTCCAGTATTTACTTAACTGTGACCATATTATATCTTCTGCATAGAATGTAAAATACCTTAAAAGCAAGGACTGAATTACTTATAAATTTATATGACCAGTACCTAGCACACAGCAGGCACTTAATAAATGCCAGTCAATCAGTGGGTTGTATTTATAGTATTTTAAATTTTGCAAGGTATGTTTATATACATTATATCATCTGATTCTCCTGCAATATAGGCGGTGAAAGTTTTATTCAATTCTCTATTCTCCTATTGATATACAAGATTAAAGAGTATAATTCTTTATTTCAATCTACAAAAAAGGCATAGGTAATTAATATTAAACACTTTCACTTAGATTATTAATGACTTAAACAAAAGTGGCCTGCTCATAGGAGGGGCTCAGTTAAGAATTTTTCCTCTCAAAATAGTTTTGTTGTGACCTTTTGTTTTCTATGCCACATTTGTTCCCCAGGTACCCATCTTTCCACTACTGTGGACATTGACTCCTTCCTTGTTACAAATCAAAACAGTTAAGCCAAAGTAAGTGACAAAATAATATGACTCATATTGTATGTAACATTCTGTTCCTATCGAATTCTATCACATTTTTACTGAAAGGAGTTTACACTGATTCTGAGCCAATCAGGGTCCAAACAATGACCAAGTGGGGTTTGGCCTGGGACCTACTGTTGTCCAATCAATGACAGCCAGAGTGATTTGGGTTTAAGGCATGGTCCTTAAGACAGAAATGTAGCCTGTAAACCCCAAGATATCTTGGGACATTTTTGAAGGGGAAGAAAGAAGAGAAAGAGAGAGAGACAGAGAGACAAAGACAGAGACAGAGAGAGATAGAGAGAGAGACAAAGACAGAGACAGAGAGAGACAAAGACAGAGGCAGAGAGAGACAGAGAGAGTATTGCCTGACTGACCAGTTCCAGTTGGGTCCCCACTGGAGCAACTCTTATTACTCTTAAGGTTCTTGTTTGTCCTTTGTTCTTGAAGAGGACCATAACATCATGGAGGTGATGCCGTGACATGCAAGTGAATTGGATTTAAGTGAGGGAGGGCTGTGCAAATTCACCAGCCTCACTTTCTCCTCTGGAGCCATCTAGGTCCAGTGTTCAGATACACATCAGGACTACTGATTGACTCAGAGTGAAAGGAAATAGGAATTGTTTCTGTTTTGGTCAGAAACTCTGAGGATCTTCCTCTCCTAGTTTGATTTTTTGGGGGAGAGGGAGGAAATAGTTTAAAGAGACCATTCTTTGTCTCATTTTTTTTACCTAACCTTAATCAAGTTGAGACATGCTAAAGACATTAGCTTTAAAAGGTCAAGGTCTTTCATTGAATCTAGAGCCATCTCCAGTCATCCTGTTCTATATCTTGCCACTGGACCCAGGTGGCTCGGGAAGAGAAAGTGAGACTAGTGACTCTGGATAGCCTTACCTCACTTAAATCCAAATCACTTCTATGTTGTGGCATCACCTCCCTGATGTCATGGTCCTCTTGGAGAAAAAAGGACAAACAACAACCACCCAAAGGAAGGAAAATATTTCTATCATCTGTTCTCAAAATTAGTCATTGCAATTAATCATAATTCATATTAATACGAATATATTAATTATATATTCACATTAATATGTTAATCATAGTCTATTACAATGATTATGTTATTGTTTTATAATCATTTGATTATTGTTACAGTTATTTATATTACTGTAGACTGTGAAAATTGTTCTGAATTCTGTTTATTTCACCGCATCAATTCATACAAATCTTCCCGAGTTTCTCTAAATTCATCTGTGCCATTGTATTCCATTACATTTATGGGCCACAGTTTGATCAGTTGTTCCCATATTGATGAGCATACTCTATTTCAAACAGTAATTAGTACCACGTGATGTCTTTTGTTTTTAAATCAGCCATTGCCAGACATACCTCCCCTCCCAGCCCAGCCCACCATGAGCTTTCCTTTATAACAACAAAACATTAATAAAGCAAAGCCAACCAACACATTAGAATAACCACATCTAACTGGGAATGAAGCATTCTGCACACGTAGTACCCCACCTCTCCAAGAAAAAATGGAAATTACACTTCTTTGTCTCTTCCCTGGACCAGAAATGGGTCATTTTAACTGCACAATGTTCAGCTTTGTAAATGTTCTTTAAACTTCCCTCATTGTCATCAGTGATTATATTATTTTCCTGGTTCTCTGTTCTTCGTTTAGGGTCAGTTCATACAAGTTTTCCCATGTTTCCCTGAATTCTTCAATTTTTTTTCACCACAATAATATTTGATGAGATTCCCATCCTATGCTGGCCCTGATTTATGGGCATCCACTTTTTGTTTCCAGTTTTTTGCTACTACAAAAAGTGTGCTCACTTTCCACCAGTATTTGTTGAATGAATAAAAAAGTTCTTTCCTGATTTCATTATCCTAAGATACACTGACCTCTGCCCCAGTCCTGGTTTTATCATCCTAAGATGTCTTGATTCTCTGCTTGAGAGCAGGCAACTATACTAACAAGAGAGAAAACAATTGAGGTGGCCAAATAGCTCAGTGGACAGACCACTGGGCCTAGAGTTAGGAAAACCTGACTTCAAATCCAGCCTCAGATATTTACTACCTGTGTGACCCTGGGCAAGTCACTTAACCCTGTTTGCCTCACTTTCATCATCTGTAAGATGAGCTGGAGAAGGAAATAGCAAATCACTCCAGCATCTCTGCCAAGAAACCCCAGTGGGAGTCACAGAGAGTTGGACATGATTGCGCAATAACACAGTGGATAAAACATAGGCCCTGGAATTAGGAAGTCAAATCTAGCCTCAAATCTAGCCTCTAATACACAGGTACTTACTACCCGTGTAACCCTGGGCAAGTCATTTAACCTCTGTCTGCCTCAGTTTCCTCATCTGTGAAACGGGGATCTTAATAGTACTTATCTTGTGAGGATCAAATGAAATATTTATAAAGTGCTTAGAATAGCGCCTACTATATATAAGATGCTTGTTGGTCATTTCCTGTTCTTTATGACCCCATTTGGGGTTTTCTTGACAAAGATACTGGAATGGTTTGCCCATGTCCTTCTCCAGCTCATTTTACAGATGAGGAAACTGAGGCAAATAGGGTTAAGTGACTTGCCCAGGGTCACACAGCTGATAAATACCTGAAGCTGGATTTGAACTCAGGAAGATGAGTCTTCCTGACTCCAGACCTGACACTCCATCCACTGGGCCACCTTGCTTAATAAATGCTTATTCTCTCCCTTCCCATCCTCTCCCTAACAAATCACACTGTTTCCTCATAAACATTGTTTATGAATGTCATTAACAATCTTGGCCCATTAGCAATTTTGCCCCATAGCTCCTATTGTTTTTCACCCTGTCATCAATTCCTGTCACCAACTCATCTTCTCCTTTTGCATTCTCATTAAGGAGCATCAAAATGGACATTCCTAGAAACATTCCCTCCTAAAAAGCACCTGTGTTTTAGAATCTCTGTGTGGCTGTGCAGAGGGACAGAGACAGAGACAGAAGCTGAACGTTGGATTGACTTCCTCTTCTGGATCAGTCACGTAAGAAGTTCAACAGTTGCAAGGGAGTGGAGTTAATCATCTAAAAATCTAATGTTCCTCCCTATAACAGTCTTTCTGCAAGTGGAGAATGTGTGTGTGTGTGTGTGTGTGTGTGGGTGGGTGGGTGTGGGTGTGGGTGTGGGTGTGTGTGTGTTTTAATAAAGCTCACCTTTAATCAAAAAGAAAAACTCAGCAGAAGGACTGAAAGAGAAGGCATGTCATTTTTAAATGAGTAGGCCAGTTATTTCAAAGGAAATTATTAGCATATTTCAAGAGCAGCATTATTAGGAGTGGTTGGAGAATGAAAATGTCTGAGTATCAAATGCTGCACATTAAACAAAGAGGGAGATCCATCATTCTGGAGCACAATCTGGGCTGAAACACAGAGATACAATCAGCAAGTCTTCCTTTTTTTTTTTTTTTTTTTTTTTTTTTTAAGATTCAACTGTCCTGCTTGCAAAAGAACAGGTGCTACAGCCTTGCACTGAACAGAGGAGTCTAAGCACAATAAACTACCAACTCTCAGTTAACCAGGGAAATGGATCTCAGACCATTGTCTGGCCTAACACCTTCATTTTGCAGATGAAGAGACTAAGATTCAAAGAAGTCACTTATAAGGGAGGTGGGGTGGGGCTTGACCAGGAAATCCCACAATCAATTTGAGGATCTCCCTCTCCCTGGACAATATGGATATGTATGTCCCTACAGAAGACAGACAAATCGCCTTTTAAGCAAGTCCAAGTTTGGGCAGTTCCCAAATTCTAGGATAAGTGTTAATGATAATAAATTCACTTTAGGTATAGGACACAAATGCCTAGAAAGCATTCACCTCAAAGAAAATGCAGAGAATGTAAAGACTCAGCACAGGAAGCAGAAGCAATTAGAAATGAAAGAATGAAAAATCATTTATTAAGTGCTTAAAATGTATATAGCAGTCAGTTAAGTGACACAGTAGATAGAATGCCAGACCTGGAGTCAGAAAGACCCAAGTTTAAATATGACCCCAGTCATTTACTAGCTGTGTGACCCTGGGCAAGTCACTTCACCTTGTTTGCCTCAGCTTCCTCATCTGTAAAATGAGCTGAAGAAGGAAATGGCAAACTGCTCCAGTGTCTTTGCCAAGAAAACCTTAAAAGGGGGTCATGAAGAGGAGGACATGACTGACAACAACTCAACAACCTCAATAACACATGATTAAAGCATTATGCTAAGCGCTATGGATATAAATAGAAAAGCAGAGACTGTCTGCTCTCAAGGAGTTTACATTCTAATAGAAGGGACAACACATATAAGAGATTTTAGTTGTGTCAGATGGAATGACAACATGGATCTTTAGGTACATCAGCAAATCACATAGTAATGCAGTTTCTTGATTGTTGTTTTCACTGACAAAAGGATGTCTGTTTTAATTTTGAACCATTTGTGAGAGCCAAGGATTTTGATCCCTTTTTTTATTATCTGGGGAGGAGGCAGATGTTACAGCACCTGCAGAAGCAGTTGCCAGGGGACATCTCCACAAGGTTACTTCCCCAGATAATGTCTTTGGAGGCTGGACAGAAAACGTGACTAGAAGTCTCACAGGTACTATCTCTCCTTAAGGTTTTCCTGCTGATCTGCAGCAACTGGTCAGAGGTTGATGGTGGTAACAAAGATGGTTTTCAAGAGCTAAGACTGGCTGATGCTGCCCAGGAAATCTTTCTATGCCTAAATAGCTAGATTCTGGGATCATGCTGCCTAGGAATTCAGTAAAATAGACCTTTTGCCAAGGCTTGAACTGGCTACCTTGCAGAGGGGTCTAAGTCCTTGAAATCTATGGGGTATATTTATTCCCAGCTCAGGAAGACAGGAATCACCTGCTGGATCCTGCATTATCTTCCTGTCTTGCAGAGCTGGAAAGAAATAAATTTTTCAGGGTCTTTAACAATTTAAGCCTCTCCTCGAGGAAGTTAATCTAAGCTTTTCCAGGAGGATTGTTACTTTAAAATTTCCCTTTTCTACACAGGAGATTTGGGTTCAGGAGAATCATCTATGAGTAAAGTGAGTGAGCGTATATATGCCTACTATTGCCATGCCCTTTGTTAGAGAAAATCTGTCTCTTTCCTCCAGCTACTGACATCTTTTGCAGTGGGAAAGTCCATTCTTAGGTTTCCAGTTATCATGGATGATCACATGTAACTTGCATGTGTTTCTGCCTCAAGGTGGACATTACCAAGGTTTTAGAGGAGACTGACCTGGCAAAGGCTTCCCTCCCTGTAGGATCAGACTCATTCTGTTGTGTCCTGATTTGTTTTCTAAATGGAGAGAGTCAAAAAGGAAGAGAGTTGTCTGTCAATTAGAAAGATGGGTGGGTTCTCTGAAAAAAGTTTGTCTTAATATTCCAGCCATCTCATATTCTTCCACAATCACTGATAATCAATAAGGACTGATTTATTTCCTCTGAACAAGATTTGTTGTTGTTCAGTCATTTCAGTCTTGTCTGACTTTTTGTGACCCCATTTAAGGTTTTCTTGGCAAGAATGGTTTGCCATTTCCTTTTCTAGCTCATTTCACAGATGAAGTACTAAGGCAAACAGGGTTAAGTGACTTGTCCAGGTCACACAGCTAGTGTCTGAGGCTGAATTTAAACTTATGAACATGAAATTTCCTGATTCCAAGTTCCATCCGTGGCACCTCCTAGCTGCCCCTAAACAAGGTATCAATGCACATGTCCATCTTCTTTAGGGGGAAGAGTATGCCCATATTGCCCGTTCAACCATTGATCTTACAGAAGTAGTTTGTCCAGGGTCAGTCATACAGGCTATAAATAATAGATTCAGACCCCAGGCCTGTTAATTATAAATGCAAAGTTCTTGAAGATCCCTGATTTTCATTTTAGTAAGGATTGTCAATTTCCACCTCTCTGCTCCACCTTCCCCACCCTAATTGAAAAAATAAAATGGAAAATTACTCCCAAATATCAAAATGATCTCATCTGAGTTTCATGATCTCATCTTTTTTTCTTCTGTCCACCTTATAAGTTTTGGCAGTGAAATACCCAACATCGTAGGCAGAAGTAGAAGAAAAGGAAGCCTGGTCCGTGAATCATAAGGCTCTGGCTAATCAAGATTGGACTCTTTTGCATTTGAAAACAACTCCTAGCATAGTTTAGGAGATATATAAAAAGTCATTACCGAAAAATTTCAGCTCTATTCTAACACCCTGGAAAAACCATTGCCAAAGGTTTACCCATAGAGTTCAGAGGACAGTACAAGACCAAGTGTTTTAGAATACTTCTTTATGATGTCCTCCAAAAGTTGAGTCAGTCCAGAGAAACAGGTTTCCATACAGCGGCCAATATACATAAGACTGGCTCAACTGAGGGGGAACTTAGCGAAAAGGGATGAATATAAACAGGGTTTCCTCATGCTATTGGAGTTATGGGAAGACATTTTCATAGGTCTTCCTTTTCTCTTAGAGCTAAGAATACAAATACATTTGTATCAGCTATTCATATGATGCAAGTATCCTATAACCATGATTCCAGTTTGCTCCTAGAACAGGGGGTGTTAACCTTTGTGTGTGTATCATATACTGTTTGGGCGATCAGATGAGGCTCATGGACACCTCAGAATAATGTTTTCAAATAAATGAAAGAAATACTCAAGTTTGGTTAGAAGTTAGTGAGAAAAAGAGGTATTTTTTTTTTTCTCATGTGAGTTCACAGACTTCATGAAATCTATTCATGAACTCCTTGGGGAGTTGTAGACCCAATATCTGCCCTAAAATGTTTCCATTTCTCTCAAGAGATGTCAAGAAATCCCTGAACACAGTAGCAAGTGCTTAATAAATTGCTTGTTGGTCGATTGATGATAGATAGATTGATCGAAAGACAATCTCAAAGGAAATCAATTTTAGTTCACTTACAGACACACCATACTTCAGTTGGGGGAAGCTAGAAGGGACCTTAGAGGTCATTTAATCAATCTAAAGCCTTTATTTTATAGATAGGCAAACTGAGATTCAGAGAAGTGACATACCTTTCCCTCAGATCAACAGCTTGTAGGAAAGAGAGACAGAAAGAGAGAAAGACAGAGACACAGAGATGGAGAGACAGAGACATAGATAAAAAGAGAGGGAGAGAGATGAAAAGAGACAGAAACAGAAGGAGAGAGAGAGAGAGAGAGAGAGAGAGAGAGATGAAGTACTATAGCAGAATCAAACTGACATTTGTTTTGTAACTCCAAAACAGTTAGGAATCACTGTCCAACAAACTTCTCTCTGGGAGTAAGCTTTAGAGGAACACAGATAGAGTCTTTGCCTCCTATTATAGTGTCAGAGGAGATAAAGTCAAGTCCACTTGGATTTTTCTTCTTAAACCCAGCAGCCACCAGATTACTCTGTCTGCTCCATTATTTCTTAAAGATGAAGTTGAACCTTCTCAGCATATGAGTCAGTGGGTATGAAGCAACCACCTATCTCTGAGTGTTTTCAAGGAACCAGGCCAATCCTTGTTACTGAGTCCCCTGTTTAGGTTGTGGCTTTAACCCAAGAAAAATATGCCTCCTATCTTTTCTGAGTCAAAAGCAGCATGTCACCATGAATTTAAGAAAATGAAATCACACCCCACAGTAAAATGGATTGAATGGTCACCACACGTAAAATACTGTCCTTCCTTCCAGGCTTGTTAAGCACAAACTTCAATAATGTCATGTTTCTTCATGCCATGACACTAGATTTTCCGAAACAGAGAGGCAGCCATGAGGATAAAGCTTACATCTTTCTCATTTTCACGGCAGCAGATAAATGCCTTTTACTCCAGTTTAAAAAAATGCATTGAAGGAGAAAGTTTCTTCCTACCATGACCAGTTCTGGTGTATGTTTTGGGATGTTAAAACACCTCTGAAACAACCAGGACAAAAACACCCAATTCAGCAAAAAAATTTTTTTATGTCAAAACAAAATGAAATTCAAGACCTATTATCTTAAGAAAACATGATTCCAGAAAGAAGTTAGTCTTATATTTTTTGTTTTTCAATTTATTCTCCAGACCTATGAATTCCTTAGTGTGAAGAAGAACTTGTGGAATGAAAACTACTTCCACTGATACAAATGAATGATTTATAATTAGATGGAGTTCCCCACCAGTAGTGAGAGGTTATGGGACTTAACCATAGCCACATAACCAGGAGGGTTTAGAGGCAAAATATGAATCCAAATCTTCTCAACTCCAAGGCTGATTCACTATCAGTACTTTGTCATGGTCACTAAAAGTTCCTAAGATTGGCTGCATGGTTTGGTGGGAAGAATCCTGGACTCACATTCATATTCAGAAGCCCTGGGTTTAAGTTCTATATCCACCATTTACTAGTCATATGCCTTGGGTAAGTCCCATAAAAACTGTACTTAGACCACAGTTTCTTTATCTGTAAAATGGGAATAATACTTGTATTCCTAGATCACAGGGTTCTTTACAGCATTGAGCAAGATAATGGTTATAAAACGTTTTGTAAATCTTGAGGAACTATATAAATAGAATCTATCATTAATGTTCTATGTCTATAACTTTAGGATAGAAGGGTCCATTGACCCTTGACCCAATCTAGGAAATATTCCAGCTAAGATTCTATGTTCAATTTCTTAAGCCAAGTTTACACTTTCATTTTCAATAAATGCTTCTTGCTTTGCCTTGCCTTAATCAACTTGTATTTCTACTTATTTTCAATCAGAAGCAATTATAATCTCTTTGGGAAATACAATTCTTTAGCAGAGGGACTCACATGTGCTAGGAATTATAATATTACTAGGTTTTCTTGACCAGCCATGACCATTCATGAGTTGTTAATGTCTGACTGGAATTCTACAGTGCCTGTTGCCCATAGGAATTAATTAATCTTACAAGAAAAGATAAATTCCAAACAACTCCCAGAAAAGGAAGATGATAGCTAATAATAATAACTAACACTTATGCAGTAATTGTTTACAAACATAACAATGCTCTAACAATACTAAAATAGCTAGCATTATACAATGCTTGAAGGTTTTACAAATATTACATTTTATCCTCACAACAACCCTGAGTGGTAGGTGCTATGATGATGATGATGATGATGATGATGATGATGTTGTGACCAACTCTTTGTGACCCCATTTGGGTTTTTCTTGGCAAAAATGGTGCTATTTTTTTCTTTGGCTCATTGTGCAGATGAAGAAATTAAGGCAAACAGGGTTAAGTGACTTACCCAGCATCCTATAGCTACTCAGTGTCTGAGGCCAGATTTGAACTCAGGAAGATAAGTCTTTCTGAGTCCAGACCCATCACATTATCTACTGCACCATGTAACTATCTGCTATTAGCATACTCACTTTACAGATGAGGAATCTGAGGCAGATAGAAGTTAAATGACTTGTCTAAATTCACACAGCTAGTAAGTGTCTGAGGCTGGATTTAAATTCAGGTGTTTCGAACCGCAGATCCGGTGTGCTACTTAGCTACCAAGAATCCATGATATTTTTCTTCCCATGAAGGAATCTTGAGTCAAAACTGAAATCTATTTATCTCCAAAAAATTAAATTAGAGGAATGTATTTCCTAAAAAAAGGGGGGGGGGCACATGCTATCTCTGCTGAAGTCGCTTCCTTCAGTACCCAAAATCCTTAAACTCTGTTAAATATAGTGGCATAGGCATCATTAGCACATTCCCAAACCAGTTGATGAGGAGGCATCAGTCATGGTCCTGACTGAGGTGACCCAGTGGGTGAATGCAAGGGCAAGCTTTTTATACAATTAGAAGTACACCTACAAGGTAGAATAAAGTGAGTAATGCTGGCTTTATCCTCTGCATCAATGTATCATTAAACCAAGAGAATTTCCTATCCTGCTGGGGTTGGCCCTATAAGCACACCATCTATCAGAGAGAACCACGGATAATTCTCAGCTGCATCCCCTAGACTGGGCACATCCCTGAGCCTGTCCTGAAAGTGGGGCCAGATGACTCAGTATAACCCCCTCTCTCACTGTATGTGGTTCACATCCTTGTTACCCCTCACCTAGACCACTGCAATAAACTCCTAACTGATTTTCCAGGTTCTAGGCTTTCCCTTGCCAGCCATCCTGTACATGTGCCCATGTTTAAAATCTTGGTGATATCCTTGATTCCTTCTACCTTCAAGTAATCTTCAAGTCCTGCCAACTCTCTTCCCACACTGATTCTCATACACATCTGGCCTATTTCCCTGTAATACCACTGATCCCATCCCAGTATAGTGCCTCATTACCACTCTTATGGACTATTTCAACAGACAGTTTTCATCTTTCTACTTCTTACCACCTTCAAACCATCATTCATACTGCTGCCTGATTAATCTTCCTAAGTGTAGACCTATTCATAGAACTTCTTTATTTAAAATTCTTTAATAGCTCCCTATAACCTACTGAATTAAGGCCTTGAATTTCCCCATGAATTAACCTGACATTCTTCTGAATCTCCAATCTGCCACTAAGTCTTGACAGACTCATGTCATGTTTCTCCTCTCCATGTGTGCTACATTCCACCAAACTGCCCTACTCAATATTCCCATTCATGTTTTATGCTTGCCTGCCTGGGAGCATTTTCCCATTCTGTTTCTTATTTTGGAATGGCCTCTCCTTTCCTCACTCTATCTGGGGAAATTCTGCCTGTTCTTTAAAGCTCAAATCACAGCTTACCTTTTGCAATGCAGCAGTACCCATTCCACAGTCAGGTATAACCTCCTTATTCAAACAATTTTACTTATGCATTTATATATCTAGTTGTAGTTACTGTCTACATGTCTTATCCCCCTACTAGATTATATTCTTCATGAGGAAAGGAATGATGTTTATTTAAATCATATTCTTTCTCATCTCACATTTACAATCAGTTGACATATCTCACCATTCTTTTCTCTATCACACTTCTCCCATCTGACCTCTTTATCACATAACCATTTTCTTTCTCTTTGTATTTGTAAGAGGAAGCATGTATGAGTGTGATGGGAACTGGAAGATATATATAATGTTATCTCAATTGCATTTAGATTTAACCTTTCTCAGTGACTTATTCAGATCACATATGGATATTTCCTGTCTGGTTTCAGTCCAAGTGAGCATACAAGTTTCGGGCAGGCCTCATACTATATGATGACCTAAACAAACAAACAAGCCCAAAACCTTCTAATTGGCTATAAAACCAGAAGAAATAATGATTCAGGAGTTGCTGAGCTGGATATGGCTGGTGAACAAAAGTTTTATTCTATAACACAATGACTGACCATGATTCTGGAGGATTTATGATGAAACATACTACCCATCTCCCAACAGAGAAGTGATGAACTCAGTGTGTAAACTTAAGACTAGAGTTAGAGATGGAGATAGAGATAAAAATTCTGAAGACATACTTCTAAAATAAAAGTTGTACCTTCTAATAAAATTGGATGTTTTAGAAGTTATATCTTCTAAATCTATGTATCTCCCTTTATATCTGTATCTATTTAGTCATTGACATGGCTAATGCTGGAATTTTTTACTCAACTATACGTAATTGTTACATTTATGCTTTAATTTTTTTGAATAGAGAAAGAGATGGGATAAAAGAAGGCAAATTTTTGTTAATCAAAAATAATATTTAATTTTAAATAAAGGTTAAAAAAAGGGAAAATGTACCAAAGGTGTCATCTACCCATTTATCAGTCTTTTCCTTGAAAGCTTTGAGTGGGAAGGACAACTTTGAGTTGCTGGACACAAGAGAGATAGCTAGTTGTGTTTCTCCCACCCAGTTACATGTCTCTGAGCACATAGTAGCTTTGTTTCTCTTGTGTTTATTCTTTCCTGATCTCGGGTGAATGAATATTCTGAGATGGGAGGGCATTAGATGTCATGGTGACTATAGGAGATCCAAAGATCTTATCAATGATCAGAAGTAACCATAGAGTTCATAGGAGATGGTAACAGTAACAAGAAGAGTCGGGAGGCGATTAGCTGCAAATATGAGATGGGCATGCACAAGGAGCAACCTTGTGGGTATTGTGTGTTTTAGAGAGATTATAGGATGCCAGCTGAGTGGCCTGGCCCAATATCAGCGAAGCCCAGCAAGTAGCAGTAGCTGGTATCTTCCCTTTCTCTAGCACCTGAGCAGAAACAGTGGAGAAATTACTACCAGGAGGAAAGTGGACTAGCTACATCTAGTACAACCCAGCCAACAGAGAGTTACACCTAAGAGTAACATCATAAAGATTCTACAAATGGAGGAAAGGGTTTCAGAAACCAGGAATCAGGAGATAGATACTCTTTTGTCACAACTATTCTTAAATACACACCTTATTATTATTGTACTTTAAATTTTAGCCTGCTCTCCCCAGGGACTTTGGGTGTTCAAGGGAGTAATGTTTTCCTAGCTTAGTGAGAATATTTTTATACCAACTGTTTTGCTATGCCTTCTCAGTAAATCTTTTTAAAAGTTCATGGAGTCTAACTAATTGGTAAGGGGAGCACACTGATGTGGGCTCAGGAATTACTCTATTAAAAGCCACTGACTACTGTAGTAGTCAGCTAGCTACTCTCTGAGGACATACCCCATCAAAGCGACCCCACAAGGAGTGTTTCATATTTTTTCTTTGTGTGTATTTATTGATGTATATAGATGTGTGTATGAACACACACACACACACACACATATATATATATTTTTTTCTTCCTATTATGATGTAAACTCCTTGAGAACAGGACTTATTTCATTCTTTGTTATTTGAATCTGCAATGCCTTTCACAGTGTTTGATAAGTGGCAATCAATTAATGAATGCTTAGTTATTCATTGATTGACTGATTCTTTTTTTCCCCTCTGACGTAGTCTTTTCAATTAGGTCATCCTTCTTTTCCATGCCTAAAGTCACTGATGTTTAAAATTGAATGTGAGGCCCTCATATATATGACATACAGAGTTTTTGTGATGCAAGATTAAAACAAACAAACAAAAAAGCGCATGTATATAAGCACCAGTTTACCTTATGAGAATTCTTAACTTCAGGTTTATAAACTTGTTTTTTTAAATTTTTAACTGTCAATATAATTGGTTTGCTCTCTGATCCCTTATGTTTTTATTTTCCATGTATTTCAAAACACTGTTCTGAGAAGGGGTTCAAAGGCTTCACCAGATTGCCAAAGGGATTTATGATAGGAGTAGATTAAGAACTCCTGCCTTAGAATTGCCCTTGTCAATCAGGCATTTTAGTTCTACATAGAAGAGCACTGGGAGTGGTCAAAGATTGAGTTTAGTGGAAAGATCCCTAGACAAAGTGGGATCAGAAGGCTTGGTGTTCTTGTCCTGCATCTGCAGCTAACTGAGTGATGGGGACCAAATCTCTTCAACTCTCTGAACCTTCAATTCTTCATTTATCAAATGAGAAAGTTGAGTTAGATAACCTCAACAGCTCTATGAGGATGCTCTGTTAATTTTACAGATAGAGTAATCAAATCTCTTCTGACAGTCAGTAAGGCAATCACAACATCTCTTTTGTGTCTGCCTCCAATTCCGGAAAGTCATTAAAGCTAACAGGCGCTATAATAGAGTGATGGGACATGAAGTCTTTGGACAAGTTTATGAGAAGCAGACTCTTTAGAAAGGCAGGCAGAGGCACAGTTGTACGAGGGGACTGGCAATTGAAGGACGTGTGAATGCTTGAGTTAAACTTAGCACTAGTTTAAATTGCATTTGAAAGAAAAGCCAGCCTAAAAGAGATAGATATAAGTGAAATAGCTTTGGGCAAATCTGGCTTAAGGTACAATTAAGCTACATCTAAGGCCTATTAAAATGATCTGGAGTGAAAGCTGGAAAGCATGCATGATTGGACCATTAGTCTGGTGGAAAGAACTGAATGGGATTCAATTCAATCCAATAAACATTTATTAAGCACTTACTACGTGCTAGCTACTTGTGCTAAGTGCTGGGGATACAAATAAGAAAAAGAGAGAGTCCCTGTTCTCAAGTAGTTTAGGAGATAATACACAAAAGGAAGCTGAGAAGTGAGGAGGGGGTAACCAGCACCCATCATGTTGCTGTGTAGAGTGGTAACTAAGCAGAGCAGTTGATGGAAAATGGTGTTGTAAGGAAGCTAGGTGGTTCAGTGGATAGACTGCTGATCTTAGAATCAGGAAGACTCATCTTTCTCAGTTCAAATCTGGTCTTAGACACTTCTTAATTGTGTAACCCTGGGCAAGTCACTTAACCCCATTTGTCTCAGTTCCCTGTCTGTAAAAATGCTATCATCGTCTCAATCAAGGCTAGGCCTAAGAAAAATTATAAAGTAGAATTTTTGGTTCATTTTTCTATTTCAGCTTTCCCTCATTTTCCTTCTCTATATCTTTCTTCTCTCCTTCAGAAGTTCCCTTTCCTTATCTTTCTCAGGTATTCAGGGCATAGTCTCCTGGGTAGAACACTGAGCTTGGAGTAAGAGGACCTGGATCTGAATTCTGCTTCTTCTGCTTACCACCCATGTGACCTCAGGAAAAACACTCAACATTTTTGCCTCAGTTTTTTCATTTGTAGAGTGAGGATTTTGGACTAGGGGATCTCTGAGGCCTCTTTGAACTTTAAATCCTACTATTCTGTAATTCTAAGCTTTCTCACCCATCCCTCTGTCAAAACCTGTTTCTGCTCTCAGGGAGGATCTGAAATTCATTCAAATTAAGACCAAAATGATTAACTACAAATTAAGTTGTTATGCTCAGGGGTATTTGCATTTTTAACCAGAATCAATAGCTTAGCCAGTGATTCTTAACATGGTTTTACAAGCTTACATTTTTTTTGATAACTATATTTCAACATAATTTGTTTCCTTTTTAATGCTATGCATTTGATTTTATACCTTTAAAAACATTATTTTGAGAAAGGGTCCTTAGGCTTCACCAAATTGTCAAGGAATTGATGAGAACAACAAAGTTAAGAATTACCTGCCTTAGGCTAAAGGAATGATGTTTTAATGGGGGTATTTCAGGCGTTTGGTAGGAGTGATGATGGAGTATGTTTTCAGCCAAAGGTCTTCTCACCTACTCTGAAATCACACCAGTCCTAGTCTGCTTACCTGTAAAGCCAAAATCAAAGTGACAGGGAATCTGTGGCAGCTAGTCAGGAAGCCCTAAGTTGAGATCCTATGTCAGACACTTTCTAGCCATGTGACCCTAGACAAGCCACTTAATCTCTATTTGCCTCAGTTTCCTCATCCGTAAAATGGGGTTACTAATAGCACATATTTTCCAGGGTTGTCATGAAGATTAAATGAGATAATAATGGTAAAGCACTTAGCAGAGTGCATGGCATATGGTAAGTGTTATATAAATGTTAGCTATTATTGTTAATAGCACCTACCTCCCAGCATTGTTGTGAGGACCAAATGAGGCAATAATTGTAAAGAACTTAGCACAATGCCTGGCATATAGTAAGCTCTCTATAAGTGTTAGCTATTATTATAATGTCTAGGTAAGAAAGACAGGAAATTGCTCTCTTAGATACTATCCTTCTTCATCAAGAGCTAAACATCCTCAATATATTCGTCAATCAGTTCATCAATTTAATTTGGTGTTCCCTCTGACTAGTTGCTAAATTTAATTTTAAACTTAATCAGGTGAAGCAATCAACTCACTATGGAAACCCAGGATTTCCACCCTTTGCATAATGCACAAATATGAAAAAAAAATATTTGCCAGGATAAGTAGTACTTTCAAAGTACCTAATAATTGTTCCCTGCTGAGAGCAAACCACTGATGAGGAAGGTGGAATGAATTCAGAGGCCAGATCAAGAGTGGGGACTTGAGGATATTATTTCTATTATTATGAGGTATTCATGAGAAAGGAGCAAATTGATTGAAAATCTTGGCTTACAAAACAGTTTCTAGGAAACCCAAGATAGTATATCTGGGTTAGGGGCTAGGGAGTCTCCAAGAATGGCCAATGAGGCCGTGTGTTCAAAAATGGTTCAACTTGGAAAGGACTTAATACTCCAAAATAAGATATTCTCAAATCCTATAGAGAGATCATGGAGTAAAAATGGTCATTTTAACTTGCTCAAGTGATTAGACAAAATAAACTCCATTCAGTTTCATTCATTTGTTATTATTGTGACTTTAGTCGTTTCAGTCATATCTGACTCACTGTGACCCCTTTTCAGTGTTTTCTTGATTATAATACTGGAATGCTTTGCCATTTCCTTCTCCAGCTCATTTTACAGATGATGAAACTGAGGTAAACAGAGTTAAATGATTTACCCAAGTTCACGCAACTGGTCATTGTCTGAGGCTGGATTTAAATTAGGAAGAGGGAATCTTGCTGACTCCAGGTCCAGCAACCTATCCATTGCACCATCTCGCTGCCTTGATAATCTAAAGTTAATTCACTTTAACACTCATTTTTAGGGGTCTACTACTTGTAAGGTACGTAGAAGAGGAAGCATGATAGAGTGGGTCAGCCTTGATGTTAGGAAGACCTTGATGTTCACTGTCTGCCATTGAAATAGATTAGTATTATGATCCTAAGCGGTCACTAAATATCTCTGGGCCTCACATAATTCTCTAAGACTACATATATCACCCATGTTGCTGATATGTAGAATTTCCAAATGAAGAATTCCCAAAACCAATGAAATTACAGGTTCAGATTCACCCCTTAACCCTTAAAGAAAGTATAAGGCATAGTTCTAGATACTGTGCATAAAAAAGATGAAAAATGACAATCTTTTTCCCTCAAGGACTTTACACTCTAAAGCTATTACATGGTCACAAATAAGTATGACACAAGAAAGAAGGTGATAGGTGAGAAAAGACTCAAGCAAAAGTGTTTTGAGAAATATTGGGACAGGAGGTGGCACAGTGGATAGAGCACCAGCTCTGGAGTCAAGAGGAGATAAGTTCAGATTGAGCCTCAGACACTAGTTGTGTGACTCTGGGTAAGTCACTTAACCCCACTGCCTCCAAAAAAAAGAAGAAAGAAAAGAAATATGAAGTAGGGTTCACTTTCATTGGAGTCTGGGTTTTATGGGGTTCTGGGTCATGGAGAAGATGACAGATCTGGATGGGAGCATTACATGGGACTTCAGAAGGAATGACAGGTAAGAAGAGAAACAGTGTTATCACTATCCTGGGGGACGTCACATCTGAAGGAAGGGAAGGCTAGCAAGACATTTCTTTACACAAACACATTTCCTTATCAGTCCTTGTCTCTTGACAATTTTTGTGTTTAATCTGAAGATGTAGCCTGGCAGTCAGGAAGACCTGATTCAAGTCCTGCTTCTAACATATACCACCTGACCATGGACAAATCACTTAACCTTTTGGTTGCACAAACAACTCTAAAGCTATGCTCCAGATGAGGTGTCATGCATTGGTGCAGGAAATTTACATACTCAGAAACTGAATGGAAAATTTTTGGAGGGGAGGTATCAGTAGTATGGTGGCATGATGAGAAAAAAACTAACACATGAATTTCAGAGCAGTGGTTAGCAAGGGTGCCCACTTCTCCAAATATACCACACTTGCTTTTAAGAAAAAGAAATTGCTTTCTTCCAAATAGGCCACTCCTTCTAAAATTTTTAGTATGGTATCTGTATAATTTTCTTTTACATACCTTTTTGTTTATTTTTTCTTTCAAAACATCATATTTTAGGGGATGCAATCTATAATAGGAAAGAAGTGTGTGTGTTCGTCCTTTGTTGCCAAAGAAGACCATGCCATCAGAGATACAATGACATGACTTGCACTTGACTTTGTTTTGAGTGAGGAAGGGCATTGCAGGTCACCAGCCTCACTTGTCCTCCAGAGCCATCTGAATCCAGTGACCAGATATTCATCAGGACGACTGGAGATGACCCAGGATGAGGCAATTGGGGTTAAGTGACTTGCTCAAGGTCACACAGCTAGTGGGTGAAAAGTGTCTGAGGTGAGATTTGATCTCAAGTCCTCCTGACTACTGCACTGGTGCTCTATCCACTGCACCACCTAGCTGCCCCAATAGGAAAGAAGTATTTATAATAGGAAAGAAAGATTCCTAATAAGGAAAGAAGAAAGCACCTATACTTGAAACACTGTTTCAGGGACTGTACTAAACTCTTTACAAGTATTACCTCATTTGATGCTCACAACCCTGAGAAGTTAGTGCAATTATTACTCCCATTTTACAGATGAGGAACCCGAAGTAAACAGATTTAAATAATTGGGAATATTGTATTCACACTACAATATTATAAAATTATGACTGAATGTATACACATTCACCTGTATATAAGCATATATATGTATGTGCATATATGCATTCATATATACATAAATATATATAAGAATAAGTCTATGAGAGTTACAAAGTAATAAATGTTTTGATAACTTTAAAAGTATACAGTACATATTGTGAAACTTATTAAACACAAAATAAAAAGTGAGAGTTACTTTTCTTTGCAGAGAATGACTTCATGGATATCAAGGTGCTGAAGAGAATGAGATCTGTCAAAGATAAGTTCTTTGTATTAGAGAACAGAGATTGTGAGTGGGACTTTCTGATAGCCATGCTACTCAAGAGTAAAAATTCAATGGAACTGACGGCAACTTTTAGTATTACTTATGCTATATACATAGACCTTTGGGTGGTCTTTATGGTTTGCTGCCTGGAGCTTTGTGGAAACAGCAAAGGTATAGCTTACCTACATACATATTTATATATGCAGCTGATGTATATAGTATGTATGTATTTTGATGCATAGATATATGTATATAGACATACACATATGTGTATATACATACATATATATGTCTCTCTGTGTCTTTCTCTGTTTTTCTTTCTGTCTCTGTTTCTTCCTGTTTCTTTCTGTCCCTGTCTCTCTGTCTGTCTTTCTGTCTGTCTCACTGTTTCTCTCTGGGGTTCAGCTTCCTCACCTGTGAAATGAGAGGTTTGTAGTAGATAATCTCTGAGGTCCTTTTCAACTCTAAAATCCTCTGATCCTCCTGAAAAGAAGGAAACAGCCTTCTTCAGGAGCAGGAGGTGTATGCACACACTTTGATTCTTCTCCTGAAATCCTCTGTTGCAATGCGTGGTAGGTATTTTCTTTTTAAAAACAACAACAATAAGACACATCCTGATTCTGGAAATAGGTCACCAAGGACAAAGCTAGAAATGGTGGCTGGCATTTGGACAATTCAAGCCCTGCAGTGCCTGGTGTGGTGGAATACTTTGCCCTGGCACAAAAACTCACTCTGTGTTGTGATTCAGATGCCAATAAATGTCCCACTGCATACCATAGAACACTGGCATGCTTAAGGCATTTTAGAAATGATAGACAGCCCTGTATCAAGAGATGGAGCCAACAAAAGAGTGGAATCTGAGAGGCTCAGGGCAATTGAGGCCACAGCTAAAAGAGGATGAGAACTCAGGGCTGTCCAAAATTGCATATTGTTACAACAAGCACTTAGTTGGGGCAATTAAATCAGGTGCCCTAAAGCTAAATTGAAAATCATCAGGAAGGGTATCAGACTATATAAATTTTTTTTTTGAAAAAGTGAGTTGGATCAGAGAAGCTCTAGTAACCTTAATGCGTATGGGTATCAATGGACTTTTTCTTGCATCCGTAATTTCATTAATGTGGGTCTGTCCTCCAACAATACACATTGGATCCATCCTTACCCATTCTGTTCCATTCTTGCCTATGCCTTCTAATAAGTTTTCCACAGGAGACAGTAAGTACATGGATACCAGTGAAACAAGTGGGCTATCTCTCTCCCATGCCCTATCTCTTGCTCTTGCTACATTTTTTCCCTCCCCCTACACATTTCATTGATGACATTCTTTATTCAACTTCCTCATTGACAATGTGTGGTATCCTGATCATGTTCACCATGAATTTCTCAGTTACTCTTCAGGTGATTTTCAGTCATAGTTCTTTGAAAACTTTAATATTCCATGATTTGTAGTTATACAGTAAGATATGAAGAATATCGCAGCCCCAGTCTTCTTATCCTCCTCCTTTGTCCAGGACTTGAACTTCTACCCTTGTGATCCTGAGCTCAGACCCATCATACCACTTTCTAAACATTGTAGTGTTGTTAATCAGTTGTTCAGTTGTGTCCAATTCCTTGTGACCCCATGTAACGGAGCCCTCTAGGTCTTCCTATCCTTTGCAATCTCCCAAAGTTTGTCCAGGATCATGTTCATTGCTTCCATGACACTATCCATATCTTCTTCTTCCATCCCTTCCTCCTTCTGCTTTCATTCTTTCCCAACTTCAGAATCTTTTCCAATGAGTCCTGTCTTTTCATTATGTAGCCAAGACAATATATCGTATTCCCCTACTGTTTAATTCTCGACCCAGCTCATTATATATTTGCAAAGTCTATCCAAGATTTAAGACACACACACACACACACACACACACACACACACACATATACACACACACACGGATGAGCTCTATAGGTTGTCCATTCAGCTTCATATCAGAGTGTAGATAACAAACATTCTTCATTTACTTGGATTTCCCTCTGTGACTAGTCAGGCTGAGTTCTTTGGGAGGATTATGCATTTCATTTAGGAGGTTCTACAATGTTCTGGACTTTGATGCAGTAAGCCTAGTTTGTCATATACAAACAAGACCATCTGAAGGATCCCATCATCTAGAGGCAATCCTTTTTCAATTTGGATAGTACACTGAAACTCTTCTATGAGAGTAGTAAATGCCCATGGCAAGTGAACATTTTCAACTTTTATGATTCATTTGATATTAATAATCAGCATATCACTGAACAAAGTTATCTTTGACGTTACATCTCTAAAGGACATACACACGATTTTTGACCTGTCCATGGGAGACATATAAAACTTTTTGAAAGATGGGAAAAGAATTAGTGTAGTGATGTTGTCTTAGTCAGCATTTTTATTTTTATTTTTTGAAGCGGGAGAGTTAGTTTAGGCCTGAGAATTTTTCCATGCCTTTGTTAACTTCTCCATTTCAGATACCTTGAGAATCCATCCCTCACTGCACTCAGAATTGTACTGCCTTCAGCAAGGACTGCTTCTGTGTATACTTTGCTTATTACAGCAACTTTTCCCATCTTTCTTTGTTTCAGGGTCATTTCTAGTTCTTTTATAAGCACATTAACTGTGATGTTAAATTCCAAGTGTGGTGACTCTTTCTCTTGATAGTGAGAAGTATATTATAAAAATCTTTACAGCTCTTTTCCAGTTTTTATCTGTTTGTTTTTCTCCTTCCAGGTCCATCTCTAAATGCCCTCAGGGTGACTTTGTTTAGTTGGGTCTCTTGCCAGTCTTTCTTTATATTTCTTTTTCCTTCTGGTTACGAGGTGTTATTGTTCAAGACTTCCATCATCCTCTGTAAGATTTTCAAACTAGCATTCTTAACTGCTATTACCACTGTCTTGGCAAGGAGACCAAGTATTTTCTGGATGAAGTAGTTTCTGGGGTCTTTTGTTCTTCTCATCATGAGAACTGATTCATGTTGGTTAAAATTCTTTGGGAAACTGATGTAACTGGCCTTGATGTCCACCTATTGGCCACCAGATTAGAGCACTAACAGCTAAGTTCCTAGATGGTATTGAAATCACTGGCTTCCTATCTGTCATCTTGACATTATCACTACAGAAATGAAAGGAGTCATCTCAAAACTCAGGTCATTTTGTATTTTTCTTTGTTTCATGAGTTGTTATGTCTAAAGTAATGGTTCTCAAAAGTCTTGGTCTCAGGACCCTTTTAGAGTCGAAAAAATTATTAAAGATACTAAAGAATTTTGTTTATTTTCCAGTTATATCTATTGATATTTATAGTAATAGAAATTAAAACATCTTAAGATTTTCATGAAAACAGTTTAGACCTTGTGAATCCCCAGGAGGATCTTGAGGATCCTTGAGTGGTATCTGGATCTTATATTGAGAACCAATGGGCTTAAGAATTTATCATCAGGTGTTCATTCTCCTGGAGATAAGTCACTCTTCTCTTAGCTGGGATGATCTTGGAAAGTAGGCCCATTCTTTTGCTAGGATTTCACTTGAAACTTTTACGGTATAGTGGGAACTACCACTGCTTGGGCTCTGATTCTCTAACCTTCAGGAATCCAGGTTCACCTCTGTGCCAAGTGCCAGAGTCCTCCTTTGTGAAGGACTTCATAAGGTCAGACTCTGAGTTTCAGATCTTGGAACCTTGTAGATCTTGCTTGCCTGTGGAATGGTTGGGGTTAGGGGAAATAAGGGATAGACATAGCTAGGATAATTAAAACCCACAAATATTCCGAAAATCTTACTTTTGTCAAAAGCTTCAATTTTCCTAACATCACATCCTCAAATGCCTCCACCCCTTCTACTAATCTGTCAACAAAGAATTGAATTGACTACCTTGAATCTCCTCTTAAAAAAAAAATTCCCTGCGCCTCTGGAACATCCTCACAATGGTACGAGCTATCTCATTGCAGGAAGTTTTCAGGAAGGAGATGGATGATCACCTGTCTGGCTTAATATAGAGGTGATTCATGTTTCAGGTAGCCGTTATACTAGATAAAGGTGTCTTTATCTTGTATATGATGCTAATGAATAGCAGACTAAATCACAAAATCTAAGAGCTAGAAGGGTCTCAGAGGTCCAAACCATACTTGATAAATAATCTCTTCAGCTACATTTTAAACAAGTGATTGCCTAGGTTCTCTTTGTCATTTTCCAGTGAGAGATAACATACTCCCTTCAAGGCATCACATTTTACTTTGCAATAGCTCTAAAATTTAGGAATTTTTTTGCATGTAACAAAGTTATTTTTCTGTGATTTCTGCCCTTGGCACCCAGTTTTGTCTCCTAGAACCAAGCAGAAAAACCTAATCCTTCTTTGCAGCCCTCCGAAGACCTAAAGACAGCTAGCCTACCTTTGACAGCTAGCCTAAATGTTCCCAGTTCCTTTAACCAGTCTTCATATAGTATATTATTCAATCTTCTCACCATCCTGGCAGCCCTCTTCTTTCAGGTGTTTCCTAAAATGTATTCCTAGAAATGAGTACCACACTCCAAATATAGCTTGATCCAGCAGAGAGAGAGAGAATAGTAGGAATATCACTTTCCTTATTTTTGAACAATATTCCTCTTAATGCAGCTCTAGTACCCCCTTTACTCCCCCAACTTACATTCACATTGTATTACATTGGATCCCCAGAGCAGACTGCTACTTTAGGTGCTAACACTATGGCTTATCAGCCTCCACCACTACGCTTTCCATGAACAACTAGTCTCAGTTATGGAGAAAGAAATGGCAAACCATTTCAGTATCTTTGCCAAGAAAACCCCAAATGGGATTATGAAGAGTCAGACATGATTGAAAAGCAACTAACCAAAAATCTCATTTAGCTCTTAGAAAGGGCATTTACTCAAATGGCATAACAAGAATAATAGTTACAAAATTTGCTCAACAAAACATGGGGTATACTCTCCAACAAATATGCAAGAGTCTCTAGGAAGTGTGGGCACAAACTTACATTATAATGGTAGCGAGGCACATGTGTAGGGGTTATTTGTGGCCAAGGCAAGACAACTCCCAACCTGTCCTCTAGAATTATAGCGCTTCTGTTGAATGTTGGGGGAGGAGCCAAGATGGCGGAGTAGAAAGACACACACACACTAGCTCCGAACCCACAGCCCATAAACTACCTGTAAAGAAGAACTCCCAACAAATTCTGGAGCAGTGGAAGCCACAGAACAATGGAATGGAGGAGATTTCTGTTCCAGAGAGACCTGAAAAACTGACCCGAAAGGTCTGTCACACACCAGACCTGGAGCAGAGCCCAGCCCTGCCTCAGCTGCATGGCACGGAGGGGAGCAGATCCGAGCAGCCTTCAGGGACAGAACCTCCAGCGGCTGTGCAGGTCCCTCCACCCACAGGTGCTAAAGGTCAGTGAGAGGGTCTTTTCAGCTTGCTGAGAGGGGAGCAGGGTGTCTCCATAACTCAGGTCCCCTCGGGAGGCAGCAGCAGAGGCAGCAGCAGACAAGGGCTCCCAAAGCAGGCAGGAGCTCAGATCCATTGTTGAAGGTCTCCACATAAACCCCCTGAGGGAACTAAGCCTCTTGTGGCGGCCCTGCCTCCACCTGAGCACCTGAACTTAATCTCTGAATAGCAGCCCTGCCCCCACCAAAAGCCCTGAGGCTGGGGAGCAGCATTTGAACCTCAGCCCCCAAGCGCTGGCTGGGTGGATCTGGAGGTGAGGTGGGTGTAGAAAGGAAACTCAGAAGTCAAGTAACTGGCTGGGAAAATGCCCAGAAAAGGGAAAAAAAATAAGACCATAGAAGGTTACTTTCTTGGTGAACAGATATCCCCTCCCATCCTTTCAGATGAGAAAGAACAATGCTTACCACCAGGGAAAGACATAAAAGTCAAGGCCTATGTATCCCAAATACCCGAAATAAATATTTAATGGGCTTAGGCCATGGAAGATCTGAAAAAGGATTTTGAAAATCAAGTTAGAGAGGTGGAGGAAAAACTGGGAAGAGAAATGAAAGAGATGCAAGAAAAGCATCAAAAGCAGGTCAATACCTTGCTAAAGGAGACCCCAAAAAATGCTGAAGAAAATAACACCTTGAAAAATAGGCTAACTCAATTGGCAAAAGAGGTTCAAAAAGCCAATGAGGAGAAGAATGCTTTAAAAGGCAGAATTAGTCAAATGAAAAAGGAGGTCCAAAAGCTCACTGAAGAAAATAGTTCTTTCAAAATTAGAATGGAACAGATGGAGGCTAATGACCTTATGAGAAACCAAGAAATCACAAAACAAAACCAAAAGAATGAAAAAATGGAAGATAATGTGAAATATCTCATGGGAAAAACAACTGACTTGGAAAATAGATCCAGGAGAGACAATTTAAAAATTATGGGACTACCTGAAAGCCATGATCAAAAAAGAGCCTAGGCATCATCTTTCATGAGATTATCAAGGAAAACTGCCCTGAGATTCTAGAACCAGAGGGCAAAATAAGTATTCAAGGAATCACCTCCTGAAAGAGATTCAAAAAGAGAAACTCCTAGGAACATTGTGGCCAAATTCCAGAGTTCCCTGGTCAAGGAGAAAATATTGCAAGCAGCTAGAAAGAAACAATTCAAGTATTGTGGAAATACAATCAGGATAACACAAGATCTAACAGCTTCTACATTAAGGGATCGAAGGGCATGGAATAGGATATTCCAGAAGTCAAAGGAACTAGGACTAAAACCAAGAATCACCTACCCAGCAAAACTGAGTATAATACTTCAGGGGAAAAATTGGGCTTTCAATGAAATAGAGGACTTTCAAGCATTCTTGATGAAAAGACCAGAGCTGCAAAGAAAATTTGACTTTCAAATACAAGAATGAAGAGAAGCATGAAAAGGTAAACAGCAAAGAGAAGTCATAAGGGAACTGTTTACATTCCTGCATGGAAAGACAATATTTATAACTCTTGAAACTTTTCAGTATCTGGGTAGTTGGTGGGATTACATACACACACACATACACACGCACACACACACACACAGAGCACAGAGTGAATGGAATAGGATGGGATCATATCTTTAAAAAAATGAAATTAAGTGGTGAGAGAGAAATATATTGGGAGGAGAAAGGGAGAAATGGAATGGGGCAAATTATCTCGTATAAAAGAGGCAGGCAAAAGACTTTTCAGTGGAGGGAAAAAGAGGGGAGGTGAGAAAAAAATATGAAGTTTACTCTTATCACATTCGACTAAAGGAAGGAATAAAATGCACACTCATTTTGGTATGAAAACCTATCTTACAATACAGGAAAGTGGGGGAGAAGGGGATAAGCAGGGTGGGAGGGAGGATGGAAGGGAGGGCAATGCGAGGAGGGAGCAATTTGAAGTCAACACTCTTGGGGAGGGACAGGATCAAAAGAGATTAGAAGCAATAGGGGGCAGGATAGGATGGAGGGAAATATAGTTAGTCTTACACAACATGACTATCATCGAAGTCACTTGCAAAACTACACAGATATGGCCTATATTGAATTGCTTGCCTTCCCAAAGGGAATGGGTGGGGAGGGAGGGATGAAGAGAAGTTGGAACTCAAAGTTTTAGGAACAACTGTTGAGTTCTGTTCTTGCTACTAGGAAATAAGAAATACATGTAATGGGGTATAGAAAGTTATCTTGCCCTACAGGACAAAAGAGAAGATGGGAACAAGGGAAGGGTGGGAAGTTAGAAGAGAAGGCAGATCAGTGATAGGGGCAGTTAGAATGCTCGGTGTTTTGGAGTGGGGAGAGGGGAGAAATGGAGAGAAAATTTGGAACCCAAAATTTAATGGAAATGAATGTTAAAAGTTAAATAAATAAATTTTAAAAAAAGAAAAAAAAGAAAAGCCCAGATGGGGTCGCAAAGAGTTGAAATAAATAAATGAAGAAATGAATGAATAAGTAAATAAATAAAAGAATGTTAAAAAAAATAAAATTATAGTGCTTCATGTTCTCCCTCTCTTTGTCTTTCTCTCCATCCTTTTATATGTTTCTCCCTCCCTCTTTTTTATGTATTCTCATAACCGCTCCCTCCCCCCATCCTGGGAACCCACTATATTGGTATGAGACTTAATGTGACTATACTGGATTAACTTCAGCTCTGAAGTAGCAAGGATTATAGGCCTTTGAACCACATTCAGCTCACACTATTTACTCATACTGAACTTGCAATTCATTGAAATGACCATAGTTTTTTCCTCATAGGAAATGTTATGTAACCATATCAGTTTCGTCCTATACCTGTAAAACTGATTTGTTGAAACCAAGTGTAGGATTTTATATTTTTCCCTATTAAATTTTTATCCTACTCAATCCATACCAAAATTCTAGCCTGTTGAAGTCTTTATGGATCTTGATTATGCCATCCAATATGTTAGCTACCCTTTACAGCCTTATATCCTCTGTGAAATTGACCAGCATGCCATCTTATACCTTTACTGATGAAAATGCTAAACAGGAAAGAGGCAAAGACAAATCATGGCATTTTAGAAATTCAGAGTTGAAAAGGCCCTGAAAGACCATTTAGACCAACTTGCTTCTGAAGGAGAACCTCCTCTACCACACACTAAACAAGTGGCCATATAGTTTTAAGGCTTAAGATAAGGGGGAACTCACAACAATCCAAGGTAGCCCATTCCATTTCTGGATAGGTCTAAATATCAGGTGTTTTCCTTATATCAAGTCTAAAGCTGCCTCTTTGCATGTTCTACCCATTGCTCCCAGTTCTCAAGATCAGAAATTTAAAACTGGGAAAGAAATACAATCCCTCTTAAATATGAGAGCCCTTCAGATACTTGAAGACATCTGTCCAAACTTCTTCCTTCTAAAGTCCTTCAGTCTTCTCTTTTTCTAGTTAAACATGTCCAGTTCCTTCAAATGATTTTCATGTGGTATGAACTCAAGACCCTTCAATATCCTAACTGCCCCTTAGACTAATTGATAATTGCTCTCCAGTTTATCTATATCCTTTCTTAAATGTGGTACCCAGAACTTACTGAACATAGTACCCAACATGTGTTCTGATCAGGGCAGAGCACAGTGAGTAACACCTTCCTGTTAGGTTTTCTTATTCAGACTAAAATTGTATTAGCCATCTTTTCTGCTATATCACACTATTCATACTAGCAATCCATTAAATCCCCCAGTTTGTTTTCATGGGACCTCTTGTCTAGTCATATCTCTTACTTTTGGTTTTTGGAATTCAAGTATAATAACATATTTATTCTGAATAATTTCATGTTATTAGAGTCAGTCCAATATTCTGAACTGTCAAAATCTCTTTAAATCTTGAATCTATCATCAAATGTATTAGTTAACATTCCTAATTTTGTGGTATGTGCCATCTTTGCCTTTTTTAGAGTTATTAATTAAAAGGTTAAATAGCACAATTTAGTAACTTTTGGTCACAGTTCCAAAATATTTCTAGAATGACTGGTCCAATTTGCAACTCCATCAACAGTTCGTTGATGTGCCTGTTTTTCCATAGCGCCCCCACCAATTGTCAGTGACTGATTGCCTTTCAACGAGTTCATGAATGGGATAAGAGGACTCCCCTGTATCCAAAACAATATAGTCACATTCCCTCCCAATACATGGAACTGTTATAAACTTTCATAAGATTAGCCACTAGATATCAACTTTTATTATTATATTATAAAATTTATTTCTACTTCCACTTCACTACCATAAATTCATATTAGTGTAACAGTTCAATTGCTAAGTATTTTCCCTTGCCGTAATAGTTATCCAGTTCAATAGTTCTATCTCATTTACTCATTCTGGCCATAGTCCTAACTTCTCCTCCATAGGCTTCCCACAGACCTAAAATTTCCATCCTTAAGAATCATTCCTTTGGATTAAGCTACTCTTTTCAGAGATCCACTGTTAAAAGGCAGCTGTGTTACTTGGCGGCAAAGTATTATAACACATGACTATAAATTCTCACTAACATCTAACATGGAGTAAGTTACATTTTTAAAAGTAGGAACACACCCAACAATTTGGCAAAATAATGGAAGATGGGAATAATCAATGTTGGAGGGGATGTAGAAAACAGGCATGCTAATATACTGTGGGTGAGGCTGTGAATTGATCCAATTATTCTGGAAAGTAATTTGGAGTTATTAAAGAAAGTCACTAAGTATCCATATCCTTTTATGCAGAGAGCCTATTGCTAGGTATATACCCCAGAGAAGTCAATGATTTAAAAAAAATATATATGAAAATAGTTATAGAGATACTTTTTGTGGTAGCAAAGAACTGGAAACAAGTTAGATGTCCACTGAATGGGGAATAACTACAAATCGTGGCTCATAAATATGAAGTAATATTACTGTGCTGTAAGAAATAATGACTATAAAGAATACAGAGAATCACAAAAGACATATTAACTGATAAAAAGTGAAGTAAACTGAATCAAAAAGCAATACAGCTATTGACTTCAGCAGTATAAGGGCAGCTAGGTAGTGTGGTGGGTAGAGCACTGGCCTTGGAGTCAGGAAGTTCTGAGTTCAGATCTGGTCTCAGATACTCACTAGCTGTGTGACCTTGGACAAGTCACCTAACCTTGCTTGCCTCAATTTCCTCATTTATAAAATGACCTGGAGAAGGAAATGGCAAACCACTAGAGCATCTTTGCCAAGAAAACCCCAAATGGGGTCATAAAGAGTTGGATACAACTGAAATGATTGAATAACAATAACATAAAAGGAGAAAAAAACCAACCTAAATGCTGTGTGATTTTAATGAAGAAGCTTGACCTTGAAGAAGATGAGGGGAAATACATTTCTCTCCTTTCTTTGCAAAGGTGGGAGATTTTAAACCTTTGGATGTGAAAATTGCATATACTGTCAAAATTAACTGACTTCTTGGTTCGTTTTGCTGATCTGTTTTTCTCCTCTCCTTTTTATTCTTTGTTACAAAGGATTTCTGTCTGAGAAGGGGAAGTGGGAAATGTATTTGGAAATGAAGGTGATATGAAAGCAAAAGATATCAGTAAAAATTTAAGAACAGGAAGCAAAACACTCCATGAAGTTGGGATGTAATAAAGGTGATCATGGTAGGAGAGGACAAAGAAACATCCACAGCACAGAATGCTTCCAGAAGAGGACAAATTAAGTTGGATGCCACCCTGGGAAGTGATGGGGAAGCCTGTGAGGACATTAAACACCTGCTAAAAAGGAAAAAGGGGTGGGAGATTGAAAGAGTAGTTGTAATGTGTGGCATTAGAAAAGGAGGGTTTTACTTATAATAATTTTATTTATAGTATTAATAATAATTTTATTTCCCTTGATCTCTGCCCTGGCTCTCAGCCTTACGTACCTACTCTCTATTCCAAGGGCTCATTCGATTCAGGACAATGAAGACACAGTTTGAAAGTCTTTCGGGTGAGCTGAGCTCCATATCCCCTCCTCCAATTCTTCTAGGTCCTGTATGAGACACCCCAAGAAAGGATACAGAGATCTTCTCTTACTACCTATATTCTTGCCATCCTCCTTCTCTTCCACAGGAAAAAAAAAATTACTACTCTCTCCTTCCATCAAACACATGATTTGCTGAGCTTTATACTCTTCCTGACTCCCTCTGAAAGGGGGGGAAGGGGAATTGTGAGGAATGGTAAAAATGACAAATAGTAGCAATACCATTAGCCAGTGGGAAAAATGGGGAAATGTAGCTGAGTTTTTTCTTTCAGGTTTTCTTTATTTTTAATTTTTTTCTAACAAATTTACCCCTATTCAAGGTTAGAGTGAAAATTACAGTGGAAATCTAGTGAGGAAGAGGTGATGTGGGAGACAAATGATCTGGGCACAGTTTATCCTTAGAAGTGATTTCTGGGAAAAGGGTAAGGAGAAAAAAATCGCCATCTTGAATAAAAATATGAAAAAAAGTTTTTTTCTTAATGAATTGTGCTGGTGATGAAGGTGGTGGTTTATGTAATCTAAAACCCAGAGTTAGTCATTGCCAAACTTCTATTTGCCCTACTTTTCCGTTTGGCTTCCCTAATTAAATTACTTTGGGCTAATAACATGTTACTGGGGGCAAATAGGCAGATACTTGCTATATGGAGCAGGATAGGCAACTTCTATCTTCCCAACGTACAACTTAGGACCCTTTTTTATAAGTGCGTACAAGGATTTAGCTATGATTGTGTTCCATGACTAATTACAGTCAGAATCATAGAGCTGGAAGGGACCTTAGAGATTTAGTCCAACTCTTTCATTTTATAGATGAAGAAACAAAGTCCCAGAGAGTCCATGACTTGCCCAAGGTCAAAGCACAGTAAGTTGCAGAACTGAGTTTTGAACTCATCTTCTACTTCCAAATCCAGTCTTCTTTCCATTCCAATATGCTGACCTACAAATCAGCTACATTACAGGTCAAATGGCAATTATAGGTCAACCTAGAAAAGCAATCACTCTTTTTGATATTTCCCAAGTAAAAAACATTACAAATTCCAAACACTTTTGATCAGGTCACATCTCACTTAAGAATCTTCTGTGGTTCCCTATTTCATCTAAGATAAAATACAAATTTTATAGATAACTAGTAGAAAGACTTTCAAATATAAAAGAAAGCAAATTCAAATAACCCAAGACTAGGCTGCACTTACCTGAAACACAAGAGATAATGGAATAATGTGTTCCAAAGAGCAAAAGAAACTTAAAATGCAACCCAGTGTGATGTACTCTGCAAACTTGAATCTAATCATCAATAGAAAAAATAATCTTTAATAAAAAAGCACTTGCATTCCTACAAAGAAAATCAGATACGAACATCTTGTTTGCTCTGCAAACACTCCAGACAATAGCAATATAAGAAAAATAAACACATGTAGCAAACAAGGATGTCACAAGTAACACATAAATTATTCAAAAAAGCACAAACAAGAAAGAGAGACACATAGGATTGTGTACAACAACAGTAACAGGAGAACAACAAAGGAGTCGTTAAGACATTTATTTTTTAAAGGCCACAAGGAGACAAGAGTGAAATCAGAACATAAATGGATGAACAGGGAGAAGACCAGGACTAAAACATCATGGACTAATGGACTGATGTTTTTTGAGAGATTAAACTGAAGAATGGGAGGGCACAGAAAAGAAGAAGAATGAGAGGTTTAGGTGGTTATGAGAGCAAAGAGAAGTTTGAGAAGTGAGAATAATGGTGGGAGCACATTTCTAAGAGAGGATGATGCTTGAGATATTACCATTCCTAGAGGTGGCTGAGATGGAGCGAAGATATACATCATGGGAGTTGAAGAAATTGACGAATTGGGAATCAAGGTGCATATTAAAATCCCCAAGTATGATGGTTGGAGTTGGGAGTTGAGAAGACTACAAATCATTCATTGAAATTCTTAAGAAACAGAAGAAAAGACCTGGAGGTGGGTAAATGACAATGAAAAAGATCTGAATCCAGTGATATAGCCAGATAGAATGAGCATCAAAATAAAAGGGGTTGCCAAGTGATAATGACAGAAGAATGGTTTAAAAGATGCTTTCGAGATCAATGACTATACTTTCTCTTCTTTCTGATTCAGTGTGTAGAGAAACCAAAGATGGCACACATAGCCCTAGAGAGGGTAGTCAGGAATGCCATTATCTCCCAGAGAAAGCCAGGTCATGTTAGTTTCAGGTCTTAAATATATCCAGAATGACAAAAGAGTAATCAAAGACAAATGTTGAAGAACATCTCCTTCTTCTTAGTGGTGGTGATGGGACATATGAGTGTTGAAACACTGTCAAGTGGTCACTTGCTTGCTTTTATAAGTTGTTTTTCTTTGTGACAAAGTAGGACTCTGTTGGGGGTGGGAGATTCAGGACATGTCTGTAGGTCTACATAAAAGCATTTGAAATGCTCTTTTTTGTTTCATTTCTAAGTTTGTTAATAATAGGATAGAGTTTTCAAGTGCTTTAGAATGTGAGGGCAAAGGAGGATAGAGACCTGAAGGATCAAGGAAACTGTGGATAGGGGTAAAAATATAGGGGGTGGGAGAAAGCAAGGAGAAATCATTTTTACTTTCCTGACAGAAATTTTCACAATTTCCAGGTTTCTAATTTGCACAATGTGATATAAAGGAGAAATCTAATCATCTTATTGAATTTCTCTACAGGATGTGATTCTAACCATATAATAGAAGCTATTTTGATTTGAGTAGATTGGACATCTAAACATACTTCCCTACAATGTGAGACTTATCTAACACTCCAGCTACCTGTTATGTATGATGTTCTGAAGAGGAACCGGAAAGTGCTGATGAATTTAGGTGACAAGGTCAGTACTTCCATTAACAAATAATCATTTAAACACATATGCAGATAAATGGAGGCAACTAGTTGGAGTCAAGAAGATGTGATTCAGGAAGTCACATCTGGACTGAGACATTTACCAGCTATGGGAGCCTGGGAAAGTCACTTAAGTTCTGTCTGCCTCGGTTTCCTCATCTGCAAAATGAGAATAATACTAGCATCTGCCTAAGTTTTGTTGTGAGGATAAAATGAGATAATATTTGTAAAATGCTTTGCAAATCTTAAAGTGCTACATAAATGGTAGTTGTTATTTATCATATATCTGTCAGAACCAACCCTATCACCCCTGCCCTAGCCCATTGCTCACCTGCTGATCACTAATCTGTTATAGCTAGTAGAATTTAATGAGATTTATATTTGTGAAAGCACTTGGCAAATAGATAAACATGCTATACAAATGCGTGATATTTTTCTTACCAGACATCTGGCTAAGATCCAAATTGGCAGGCACAGTCTCTCCGAACTGCCAATTTATCCCCAGTGTTTTCTCCAAGGCTTCAAATTCTACCTGGGTTTGCTTGAAAGATTCAGAACATGCATCCATAATAAATTCAAGCAACAAATTTCCCCCCATGCATAGTGGGTAAAGATAATAATAGTCCTAAAATATGTCATATTATTAGTGTCATATTAGTGTCATAATATATGTCATATTATATAGATTAGTGATGTTGAAAAGGATTTTGATATTTGCCAACTACCTTGGACCCCTTCTCACTTTCACTATCCCTAAGCTCAAACCCTGGGCATTTAGTGCACTTGTGCCCTCCCCATTGCCTCTCCCCAAAATGTTCTCTTCGTTGGTGCGAAGATTGAGGGTTTGGAAACATGCCATTTGTCAGATTTGGTATTACTGTTGTCAGATGCTAGAATCACTCCATGGGGATTGACACTATCACCCAAGGCATAGATGAGCTCACAGGTTGGGCAGTGTACGCACACTTGAGCAATTAACCAGCATCTAGAAAATATCCTGATATCCTTTATAGATCTGAGGGCAATTAATAATTGCAGAAAGCTGTACAAATAGCTTTTCCATATAGCTATCTGCCTTCCCCCAAGGAGAATTGGAATCACAGAATTCTGAAGTTGGAAGAGACTTCAGTAACCATCTAACTCAACCTATACGTTAAAATCCCTAACAAAGTCTGCAACATTCTCTCTTTCCTCTAGGAATGGGGCACCAAAGAAAACATTAGCCCCCATTCCACACATATAGAGTTTATTTCAACATGTTTGAATAGTGCCTTGTGCTGAAGGAATGTTTTCCCACATTCATAGGTTGCCTATACTTTTTCTCACAGCACATCCTTCCATTGTCAACCATATTCTGTTCTGTAGCTCTGACCATCAGTCTCCTCCATCTTCTTGTTGTAACTTCTTTCTCCAGGACCTGTTACTAGGTGGTGGCTAACTGGTACAGTGGTTAGAGCTTTCAGTCTGGAGTCAGGAAGACCCAAGTTCAAATCCAGCCATAGATGCTTACTAGTCCCCTGACCCTGGCCAAGTCACTTGGCCACCATTTGTCTTAGTTTCCTTATTTGTAAGATGGGGACAATCATAGTAAGGTAATACTTGTTAAGCACTTAGCACAGTGCCAGACACATAGAATACATGATATAAATGTTAGCTCTTTATTACTGCTGCTCAGCCAGATCTTATGGCTGCTCTCTTCTTTTTCTGCTAATTTTTTATGTAGCTATTCCTTTTAATTTTGAAACTGCTCTATTCTTTCTTGTTCTCTAATTGAATATGAGACCTGTCTTTCTCAGTCTAGAGTTGTTACTAATGCCTCTTTATCTGTATTCAGTTCCCTAAGACATCCCTCCCTCCCACCCTGAACTTCAGGGTTCTTCTCCACCTACTGCTGGGTATAATGATCAGCGCTCAGCTTTATACAAGTCCTTGCCTTCTGCCTGGGTCTGTTCTGGCCACCTGATAGTCAGTGGTACAATCTTCTAGATCCCCTCCTTCCTCACTAAACTTGGGCTTAGCAGGATGTTTGTTGAACATGTCTTTCCCACCTTTGACCCTCATTTCAGGCATTAACAGATTTTTCTCCAGTCACTCCAATTTCAGGATCTAATTGTTACAGGCAGCAATATTGAGGTGATGGGACAAGCATTTAAACTTTTCTGGTCTGAGGAAGGGATATAGTCCAAAGCTAGCTTCAGGATTAAGGAGATTTTTTTTTTTATATGTTGGTTAGTTTTGTTGAACTCTCTCCCCCCCCCCCCCCCACTCCCCCTTGCTCTTAAAAATTCTGTTATAAGAGATGGATCTCCAGATGGGGAAAAGGAAGGTAGTAAACACTGGACAATGTAGGTGTAGCAATGGGTTAGATTCCTTGACACCCATAGACAGAATTGGGGCAATCCAAAACCTCTGTGCATTGGATATTGGAGACCTCTGCCTGGGTCCTACTGGCCCTCTCCACAGCTCCTGCCTTCTATCCAGAATCCAGTAACGAAAGCAGTTAAAACTGCACAATGGTAACAGCAACTCTCCTATGCTCCTATAGGTACGTGCCTATATCATATGCTTCTGATCACCTGGTTTCAGTCTATACAACCGACTGTCTGCTTCTGCTTTTCTTACAACGACCCCGGAGAAGTTATACTCCCTTGTCTTCTGTTCTGCCATTTTTCAAATGAGCAACTATGGCTGCTGAAACAATTCCTCCAAATTTTTTATCCCTCTTCTCCTCCTTCCCCCTGCCCCCCAATCCCTCCAGAGTGCTAGGAGGAGAGTGATAACCCTGGCTGGTGGTCACACAACCAGACCAATTCATTCTCATGCTGCTTTCAAGCTTATATCTTTTTGTTCCTCCTCCCCACAACATACACACACACACACACACACACACACACACACACACACACACACACACATACACACACACACATCACAGTTCTCTCTTTTCCCAAGACTACTTGTGAAGGGTGTTGAGGAAATGTCATTTGAGGGAACCTGATCTATTTAGCTTGTAGAAGAGAAGACTGGGAGTCTTGCTAGCTGAGTTCAAGTACATGAAGGATTGTCATGTAGAAGAGGAATTACTTTTGCTCTTTTTGTCCCTGGATACTAGGGTTAGAGTGGAAGCTGCAGTTCAGCTGGATGTAAGTAAAACCTTCCCAACAATTGTTGTTCAGTTGTGTCCTACTCTTTGTGTGCTATTTGAGGTTTTGTGGCAAAGATACTGGAGTAGTTTGCCATTTTCTTTCCCAGCTCATTTTACAGATGAAGAAACTGAAGCCAACAGGGTCAAATGACTTCAAAGGGTCACACAGCTAGTAAGTGTCTGAGGCTGGATTTGAACTCAGAAGGATGAGTCTTCCTAACTCTATCCACTTCACTACCTAGCTGCCCCAATGCTTAAAGATGTTCCAAAGTGGAATAAGCCATCTTAGGAGATCAGTGAAACATAGATTTAGAGCTGGGAGCTATGTAGGTGGTGAGTTCCCCATTAATGGAGACCTTCATGCAGAATTTGGATGACAGCATGTTGTTGGCTGTACTATAATAGGAATTCCTTTGTGCATGGATTGAACTAAATGACCAAAAATTCAATGATACTGGAGGCTCTTAACTTTGCCAATCACATCTATCAAGGCTTTTTAATTACCTTGGGGAAACAGGTTTACTATACTCACTCGGCCAAGAATTCAATTAAATTAAGTAAACATTAAGAATTTGTATGCAGTGCACTGAGCTAGGGGTTGAGTGGGAGGATGGACAAAGTTTAAAGAAGACACAGGCCCTAGTATCATGGAACTACCAGTTTAGTAGAGCACCAAGTGACTAGGGCTAGTGGGTTAGCACTTTCTTTTCCAGATTATTAGGTAAGTACATATGCTGTAGGAGGCCAGAAGATGAGGCCATTACAGGATTCTGTGGCCTATGGGACTTGCTTTTGATAGACTCTGTTTCTTGACTCTGTATCTCCTCTCTTCCCACTTATTATCAACTGGCCTATCATTTTTAGGAATTCTTTTTCTTTATATATATGTGGCTCAGAGAAGACCTCCAACACAAGACAAATTCTCTTGAGTATAACAATATCTACACTACTTACTTGTGGTTTATGGCCTGATTAGCTCATCAGCAACATGAAGACAAGAACATGTTTCAATGGAGAATTCTACATTGCTTGCCAATTATTGGAATGTTCTGTAGTGTTTTGCTTAGGACTAGATGATTTTGTAGGAGTATCTAGGTGGCACAGTGGAAAGAGTGTGGGGCCTAGAGTCAGCAAGACTCATCTTCCTGAGTTCAAATCTGGCCTCAGACCCATACTGGCTGTGTGATTCTGGGCAAGTCACTTAACTCTGTTGGCTTCAGTTTCCTCATCTGTAAAATAAGTTGGAGAAGGAAACAGCAAATCACTCCAGCATCTCTGCCATGAAAACCCCAAATGAGGTCACAAAGAGTTGTACTTGGCTGAAAAAACGATAGAACAATAGATGATTTTGTAATACTGAAGCTAATTGAATTGAAACAACAGCTTCTGATGACTCATGCTACTAGAAATCATACCACGATCTGTACATTTACCAACCCCTTTGTGTTATACCTCAATGTGGGCAGGAGATTTCCAAGCTGCACCAGAGCTAGAAGAAAAGATCCCTTGTGACTTTCGATTCTTAGACCAGGCTGTGGTGCTGCTGAGAGCTATAACATCGCAAGGAGATAGGACACTCTATCTACTGGCCTTCCCAATGGCACATTTGGACATTTCATGGAAAATCTCCAGTTTCCGGCTCTGTAGTAGCTGGATCCTCTGCTATTCTCCAGTGTTTGGGAATTCTAGGGGTCAAGGTGACTATGTGCTTTTGTATATGTTTCTATAAAGCATCCTTGCCAACACATAGCCTTGATCAACCAAGTGACGAATTCTTTGCTTAAACCTGAACCTCAACTAACTGATACAGTATAAGGTGGCTAGATGGCACACTACAAGGAGTGCTCAACTTAAGGGTCAAGAAGACCTGAGTTCAAATCTTTCCTTTGGCACTAGTTGTGTGACTCTAGCAAGTCACTTATTCTCTCTCATCCTCAGTTTCCTCATCTGTAAAATGGGGATAATAACAGCAACCATGTCACAGGATTGTTATGAGGAACACATGAGATGACATATTTAAAGTGCTTTTCAAACCTTGAAGTTTACATAAATGCTATTATTATTAGTTATTTTGCTGGCTTAGGTTGGCCCATATACCTTGGATGATGGGCAAGTGTATTGATTGGTGATAAATGGTTTGCACTAAGAGAGCCAGAGCCGTCAGTGATAGGAATGTGATCACCTCTGTCCTCTGCCCTGGTCGGACCACGTCCAGAATGTCATGCTTAGCTCTTGACACTATAATCTAGTAAGGACTTTGGTAAAATGGGGATCATCCAGAGGAGGGCAAACACAGGGTGAAAGGCCTTGAGTCTGTGTTAGATGCAGATCAGTTGAAATAACTGGAGATATTTAGTCCAAAGAAGAGAAGACTCTGGAAATGTGATAGTCATGTTCAAGCCAGGCTCTCATGGGGAAAAGACACATTCTGTTTGGCCCCAGGGGTTGTAACTGGAGCAAAGGTGGGAAACTGCCAAGACAAGTTTAGGCTTGATGTCAGGAAGACTTTTTTCACAATTAAAGCCATTCATAAATAGAATTGACTGCCTGGGGACATATTAGCTTCTTCCTCCTCTGAGCTTTTCAGAGTCTGTAGGACCACTGGTGCAGTGGCTAGGCCATTGAACTGGGAATCAGAAAGCCTCATCTTCCTGATTTCAAATCCAACCTCAGATACTTATTAACTGTGTGATCCTAGGCAAGTCACTTAACTCTCTTTAACTCAGTTTCCTCATCTGTAAAATGACTGGAAGAAGGAAAAGCAAAGCACTCTAGTATCTCTGCCAAGAAAACCCTAAAAGGGGTCATTAAAAGTCGGATATGACTGAACAGCAACATGACCACTTGAAGATTTTATAATAATGGGGGTTCCTTTGGGACATAGGGTAGACTACATGGTTGCTGAGGTCCCCTCCAACTTGAAAATGATGTGATTCTGTAACTTCATTTTGCAACTGAGAAGACAAAGGCCTAGAAAAATACATTACTTTTCCCTGAACATGTATATCTGGCAGAACTAGCAGTAGTATGACTCTCCCAAGATCCCAGAGTAAGTTGGTAGGAAAAGTGTCTGAAGCCAGGTTTGAAGAACCGTAACTTCTGGTTTAGTGCTTAGTTTGACTTCTGCTCTGCTCTATTGGACAAAGTGGTCCTGGTTTTTCCTAGATTCTCTGAGTTCCCACATGGAGCAATGATACATGCCAAGACCCCCCAGGATCATGCCACAATGAACAAGTGTGAGTTTGGTTCACATATGGAAATCCAACTGGTTTTTGCACAGGCCAATTCCCTCTTTGCCTACAGCTGCCAGCACAGCAGTGAAAGTCAGATATAGCTTGTCCAATTTGGGCCTTTATCAGGAAACTTCCATCCCATTCTTACAAGGATGTTGTCATTCACTGGTTCTTTCCTTTTCCTTTCTTTGTGGATAAATTAAATTTAGGTGTGTTTTAGTTTAAAATTCTTTAGTTCTCCAAAGCTACTAGCATTTAAGAAGCCAGCTTGTCATTTTTAACATAAGCATCTTTAGTCAGCTTTAAAGCTAAAGGGAACCTTGAAGTCCAGCTAGACTAACCCCCTCATTTTAAAGATGAGGAAACCAAGAAGAAAGGACATTGTAACTTGGCCAAAGTTATGCCTGTATTGAACGCCAGAAACAGCATTGGAACATCCTCAGACTTTAGAGATTGTCCTCTTTCCATTCCAGTCCCTGCTCCAAACTCAGAGAAATCTGAAAGATAGATGAGTGAAGTGGAAAATCCAAACAAGCCTTCAATAGCACTATTTCTAGGAAGAAAGTATAGTGTCCTAATCACAAGTCTTCTGTAATTCAATACTTCAAGGATCTATGAATTCATCTGTGTGACTATCTTTGCAACATCATAGATCACAACTCCTTTATACTTTGGCAGTCTATAAAAGCTGTTGTGGTTGAATTCATTGCCCTCTGGACAACCTGGAAATGAGCCTATCTGAATTTAACTAGATGGCATATATTCTGTCCTCAGGGCTGTACTTAAATCCTTTCTAGTCTGGTAGGGCTTCCAGAACATAGGTACCATTGGCTTTGCTTTCAAGAATCCAGAGTCCCCTCCATATTCCCTTGTAGTTATCTGGCTGGCTAGTCAGATATCGTTGCTTTTGTCCAGTCATTTCTGTCATGTCCAACTCTTCATGACCTCATCTGGGGTTTTCTTGGCAAATATATTGGAGTGGTTTGCCTTTTACTTCTTCAAGATAGATAGAGATTCAGATAGAAAGATTTAGCTATTCAAACAGACAGATAATACATAATAGATAGAAGGATGGACAGATAGATATTCAGAAAGAAAGCTATGGATGGATATTCTGACAAATAATATATATGACATATATAGTATATATATATATGTGACAGATAGACAGACAGAGATGATAGATAGATAGATAGGTAGATGGACAGGCAGATAGATAGAGTGAACTGTTTTGATTCCTCATCACCTGAGAAAGGCCTAAAACATGGATTGTCTAATCAAGAGGTAGTCATTTTTGGCCCACTACCATAATACCTTGCCTGCTCTGGCATAACAGACATGCTTTTCTTCGCTCTCTAAGTGAACCCAAAATGCCCTTTCCCCAAATGTCAGAACCTACAAGCCTGGATAAAGCTGATCAGGGGCATTCTTCTGTCTAATTGTCCAGGGTAAAACACCTTGAACTGGACACTATCTTGAATAATGGGACTTTTCTTATCTTAGTATTTTATGGGTACACATTATGCTATATTTATTGTCATGTTAATGATAAAAGAAACACAGACATCCTGAATCTATAATTTCAATTGACACCTTAACATTCTCTTATCTTATTGTATTTACAACCTATTCTATTAAGACATTCCTTTCTCATATTATGGTTAACACATATGGATACTATAATTTTGGTTGACACAGGCACCCTCAGTTGGGATTGCTCTAGGTATATGAAGGGTCTCTTCCAGCATTGTTCAGAGTTGTTTTCTGACTCCATGCATGCATGATTCTCTGGTTCAATAAGAATAAATAAATATATTATAGCACATGTATAGCCTGATTCTGTTTGTTCCTTTGTTAAACCCCATTCTATTTGCTCTTGAACAAACCCTTGGTGAGGGGAAACCCATTCTATTTGTTCTTTGGACAAACCTTTGGTTAAGAGGAAACTGATTCCATTTGTTTCTTTGGATAAAACCTTTGGTGAATGGTTGATAATAGATAGATAGATAGATAGATAGATAGATAGATAGATAGATAGATAGATAGATAGACAGATAAACATCTATTAAGTGCTACTATATGCTTGTCATTGTTTTTAAGCACTGGGAATATAAACACAAACAAGTAAACAAATCCCTGCCCTAAGAAGCTTATGTTCTAATGAGGAAAGCCAGAAGAGGGGAGTAGCCAAGAAGGGGGTAGCCCTGCACATGGAGGCCTGGATACAGAGAAGAGAAAGTGAAAGTTCCCCCATCAGAATCCAGGGATCCAGGGGCAGAGACCAAAGTTCTGGTAGGAAAGTGATGAAGATAATGAACAGAATGAAGGCAGTATGATATGGAGGTAGCCAGGAGATAAAATAAGACTTTAGGGAAGCAAGTTTTTTTTTCCTATTAAAAAAAATTCCTATGTTTTAATCAGCATGGGGAACTTTCAGCATGGAAATTCCCTCCACTGATGTGACTTTATCACCCATCTGCAAATTGTGTTTGTCCTTTGTTGCCAAAAAAGACCATGCCATCAGAGAAATGATGACATGACTTGCACTTGACTATTTTGAGTGAGGGAGGGCTGTGCAGGTCACCAGTCTCACTTCTCCTCCAGAGCCATCTGAATCCAGTGACCAGATATTCATCAGGATGACTGGAGATGACCCAGGATGCACTGGGAGACCTTGGGCCCTTTAGGGTGAGGCAACGCCCATTCATTGAATAGGCCTGTTTTTTATTAAAAAGTTACTTGGGCACTCAGAGGTTAATTGATTTGTCTATGGTCACACAGCCAGTATGTGTCAAACTAAGAAGGCCCTGAAATGAAGAATTACTTTCCTAAAGCATAAATCTGACCCAATAAAATTTTATCATCACCAAGATCAAATGTAAACTTCTCTCTTTGGCATCTAAAGCTTGTCACAACCTGGTCCCAATCTACCTTTCTATCCTTATTGTGCATTGCTTCCCTTCTATGCAGAATGTGGTCCAGTCACATTGACTTGTTTGCTGATTTTCACACATGACTAATTGTCTCACATCTTTGTGCCTTTGCACTCCTCTATACTTGAAATGTACTCCCTTCTTTCCATCTCTCAGAATCCCCAATTTCCTTCCAGGCTTAGTGCATTATATGAGAGTCATCATGGCCCCAGAGCTAGATCCTTCCCTTCAAAATCATCTTAAATCTCTTTTCTATGTACCTATATATGTATATGCTACCTCCCCTAGCTAGCCTGTAAGTATTTAGAGGACAGGGACTGTTTCCACTCTGACTTGTGTCCTCAGCACCTGTCATAGTGCTAGATGCATAATAAATGCTTATTGATTGGTATTGTAAGAAAAAAAAGGCATAGATTCATAGACTTAGAGCTGGAAGGGATCTCAGCGTCATTTAGTTCTCCATTTTACAGTTGAGGAAACTGAGGCCATACCAGTGAAATGACTTGCTCAGGGTCACATAGGTGGTAAGTAGTAGGATTAGGATTCAAATTCTAGGTCCTCTGATTCTGAATTTCATTCTTATTCCCTTATACTGTGCAATATGATGAAGATAAAACATATGACAAATACATTATATGTTTTTGTTTTAATAATTTTTTTAAATGGACTTTATAAGCTGAAAATAAGCAAATTACATAAGGAATGGAAGAAACCCCACTTGTCTGGGTCCTAATTCTCAGCCAGGATTGGCTTCCCTTTTTCTCTGCCTTGGTGAATCATGAAGAGACAACAGGGCCTCCTTTGTCCTGTCAACCCAGCTGTGGTCATCCCTCTAGCTCCATGCTCTCAAGTCCCAGGGCTCAGTGTTCTCCTACTCCTGTTTATCAAACAAAGTAGCATTTGCAGAGAAAATAAACAAAAGCCTGAGTGAAAACAGTAGTCCTTTCCCTAATGTTTTTCAAACATTGGAATTTGAAACTAAAAATAACAGCAGCTTTTGCTCATTAGTAAAACTGAAGCAATTTTTCTCATCGCCTCCATCACAAATCACAGAATTAGTGAGTTGGAAGGAGCTTTAGCTGTCATCTAGTCCAATCTGTACAAGAAAAGGAACTTCCTCTTGTGATGTACAAGACAAGCAGTCAGATGCCTTTCCTTGGAGACTTCCACTTTGGGGAACACCCCACCTCTGGAGGCACTCCATTTCACTGTTGGACAGTTCTCATTATTGAGAAGCTTTTGGTTTTGTTTTGTCCCTGCCAATAGCAGCCTCTTTGCAACATACCCAATAGCTCCTACCTATGCATCCACAGCCAGTGAGAGTAAGTCTAATTCCTTCCTCATATGTAGCCCTTCAAATACTCAAAGTTAATGCCCAGTTCCTTCAACTAATCCTCATAGGAAATGGACTTAAAGTCATTTATCATCCTGGTTATCCCCTGGCCATTTTCCAGTTTCTCAGTACCCTTATGCTGTGGTACTCAGAAGTGACTATAATGTTCCAAATGAGGTCTGAGGAGAGTAAAGTGCCTCCAGATTCCCAGAAACCTCATCCCTCTTAATGGAGCCTCAGACTATCTTCACGTCTCTACATCTATTACCCTACGGTAACCAGAAAGTTTATTTCTGTTTTAAAGTCAACAAATCAATCAACAAACATTTATTGAGTTCTCATTATATTCTAGGCACTATGCTAGGTGCTATGGTTATCGAGACCAAAAACAAAGAAACAGTTCTTGTCTATCCTCAGGAGTTTGTGTTCTATTGAACAAGAATACAGATGTACATACAAGATACACACACACAACACAAGGACATTCAGGGAAGGAGGCTCTAGCAGCTGGCTGAGGGAAATCGGTCAGTGCCTCATGTAGGAGGTGGTGTTTGGAGTGAGTTTTGTACAAAGCTAGACATTCTAATGGAAAGATACAAGGAGGGGTGAACCACGTTGAGGAAATAGTGCTGTTCTGTAGGATATGTAAAGTTCTTTTGTACAAGGAAGCCTCCAGATCAGAGGATAGCCTTATTCAGGACTACCTTTATAGAAAAAGGATTTCATGTCTACCATTGACTCCTCTGTCCTCCAAAATGCCTTCCCTTCTGAGATCATCTTGTGTCTACATTCTCTGTATCTTGCATTTAGTCATCTGTTTATACACTACACACATGCATATAATTTATTAAATATATTTATTTATATATTGAATTATAAAATAAATTCTATTTAAATATTCTGTAAAATATATTGTGTATATATGTGTGTGTGTATGTGTGCACATATGCATGCAGCTAGGTGGGGCGCAGTGGATAGAGTACTGACCTTGGATTCAAGAAAACCCGAGTTCAAATTTGACTCCAGACACTTACTAGCTGTGTGACCCTGCTTAAGTCACTTAATTCTGTTGGCTCCAGCTTCCTCATCTGTAAGATGATCTAGAGAAGGAAACAGCAAAACTATTCCAATATCTTTGCCAAGAAAACCCCAAATGGGGTTACAAAGAGTCAGATAGAACTAATGAACTAAACAGCAACTAAGAGAAGTTATTTTATTATTATATTAATAATCAATTATTTATTTAAGATCCAGTCTTTTTGACCTTTATTTCCCTAATTCAGCCCCAGCCCATGTAAAAAGTCAACTTTCGAAGGTCATGGCTGATTGAGAGTAACCCTAACCCTCAGGGAACATGCTCTTTTGATCTAGTGCCAGACCCCACCTAACTAGGACACCTTATTTCTGTTTAGAATATAAATAGAATCCAGTCTGAGTTCCTGTCCTGAAGAAATGAGCCCCTGTCCTTGTACTCCTCCATTGGAGTTTGGGATGACACAGCTCATGAAGGAGAAAACCAACCAGGGTGATCTGTATGGAGATGAATTCCCTGGTTCAGATTGTTGGAGGTGGCTGTCTCATGATCAAGCCGCGTTCTCAGAAGGAGGAGCTGAAGACTTCTAGCTCACTTCTCATTTAACTGTCCACCAATCAGGGTTGATTTTCACTTGTCCGGTGCATTCTTTTTCAAAGAAGTTTTTTAGGTTTCCCATGTTTTTGTTTTTGGTTGCTGAGAGAAACCACTGACCAGCAGTTATTAGCTATCCTAATTAATAAATTGATTATTAATTACCCAGAAACTCCATCTTGGATTTTTTCATTCATCACACAAGATTCTCTACCCCCCTGTATGTATTTATATACACAGACAGACACGTTATATATATATATATACACACACATACACACACACATATGTGTGTGTGTGTTTCCCCTTCCACTACTAGAGACTATTGAAGAAAAAGAATTTCTTCAGTGTCTTTTTTATATATACTGGTATAAACAAAATAGATATAAAAATTGCCTTGAGAGCTATTTTTATTTGTATCCCCAGAGCTTAGTGCAAATCTTGCCATAGATGAAAAATGTATTAAATGTTTATTGTTTTATTGACAGTATTAGCTTGTTTTGTTGGTTGTCAACACCAGTTACTTTTTTTTTTTGGCCATCAAAAGCCTTAGTCTCTTACATGAGTAATTAGAGTAATAACAATGATTTATGGTATTGTAGTGCTTTCTCATATTGCTATGCATTGTTTCATTTTATCAAAATATAATTTATTTATAAATCAGTTAAACAATCAGTTGAGTAGATGATCATTCACCAAAACCCCAAACAAAACTTAAGTCGTGGATACAGAAGAATGTGCCTTCTTTTAAAATGCAGTGCTTACATTAAACTAATACTTATAAGTTCCATGCCATTGAAATCTCATATTTTAAATCTAAAAGCAGTATGTTTCCTTATTGATTTTAATCTTGCCACTTGTAAATTGCATTTTTATTTTCCTTCCAAACTTTAATGAACATCTAATAAAATGGTCATTTGCATATACATACTAGAGCAGAAAAACAAGATTGTACATGAAACTATGGGTCTTGATTGTGTTTAGCTTAACATACACTTTGGATTTTAAATTAAGAAGGGTGAGAAATTTAGCTTCCATAAAAATTCTATTCAGACACTTTGTAGTGACATGGAAGTAACTTTACGTTTTAGAGGCAATGTAGGTGAATGGATAGAACTGGGTTTGAATCCCATCTCAAATCCTTACTAGTTGAGTGACCAGAGGCAAATCACTTAACCTCTTTTAGACTATTTTTTCTCATCTCTGTAATGGGAGTAATAGTATCTACCTTAAAGAGCTATTTGCAGATAAAATGAGCTAAAGTATACAAATTTGAGCAATTACCATTCTCAAATGCTATGCCAGCAGAACTTAAGCTTTGACAGCTCTATTAAGCTCAAAATAGTTTTGAGTACAGTTCCGGAAAAGGACTGTACATCTTGTCCAAAGACCAGGTTCATTTACTTTGGACAGGCTCACCACCAGACTGTTGGATACCAACTGATGACTGCTTTTGGTCATAGTGACTCACAAAGACTGCCTACTGAGTTATGGAAAGTCACATCGCTGACATGGATGCCTATATTCAGAGAAATCACAGACACTTGACTTGTTGAAGTAAACTGAACTGAACAACTGGTAAACGTCCCACAATCTCCTCCAGGTCCCATGTAGCTTTGTCACCTGGGATGACAAACTGAGGACTAGATACTTCTCATCAATGTAGACATACCAATGTCTCCTATTATTAAACCATACACTTTATAATCTATAATTTGTATAGTTTATTTTTTTTTTTTTACTAACTCATTGATTGGTTTAATAAGTGGTTTAATTTTCACAAAGGAGGTGAATAGCAATCTCTGAGTCCCTGTAATAATAACAATAGCTGACATTACATAGCATTTTAAATTTTGGAAAGTACTTTACCTATTTCTCATTTTAGCTTCACAACACTATGACATAGGTACTATAAATGTCATCTTCATTTATAGGCAAAGAAGCAGGCTCAGAGAGATTTAATGACTGGTCAAAGGTCCTACATTTAGCAAGAATCAAAGGTAGCATTTCAACTCAAATCTTTCAGAGGCATCTAAATGGCATAGTGGATAGAGTCCTGGGCCCTGAGTCGGGAAGAGCTGAGTTCAAATTTGACCTCAGACATTTATTAGCTGTGCGACCTTCTGTAAGTCATTTAACTTCGATCTACCTTAGTTACTTCAATTGTAAAATGGGGATAATAATAGTACTCCCTCCCAGAATTATGGTGAGGATCAAATGAGATAAGATTTGTAAAGTACTTAGCAAAGTTCCAGGTACATAGAAGATGCTATACAAGCTCTAATTATTGTTATTCTTAATGTTCTAGATTCCCCTTGAGCCCTTTATTCAATGTACCAACACATTTTCCTATTTTCTAGAAGATGACTAAGCCATTACACAAAAGCTTGATCTTAGGAGAGGGAGGGAAGAGCAAGATGGAGGAATATATATGTGGAATAATAGAATGATATTCATATTATTACATATAACTGACAAGCATCTCTTGATTTTTATCTATATTGTAACAAGATCTTAAGAGTGAGAGCTAGATTTTCTATTTTACATTTGTGAAAATTCTTTGCCATACATAACTTTTTACATGTTCATTAGTCCACAGGGACTGAATAGATTTTCTTCAACTTTCTCTTACTTCCACCCACAAAAAAGGAAAAAAAGAAACAAAGAAAGCTCACCACTGGGCTCAGATCAACTATGTAGTCCAAGGGGAGTGGAAATCATACAAAATCAATTATAATATTTGCTCCAGCCAATATTTTTAGAGAGCCTTTATTAAGGATGAAAATTTCCCACTGGAAGTTGATGATGGTGACCCCCATTGGCCTTAGTCTTTCCGCTTTAATTCACCTGTCTAATTTTCCGTGATGACAGTTCAAGCTTTTAGTAGAAGAAGAGTATTTCTCCAGGAGGTTTGGCTAATGCATTTGACCTTTAGAAGAGAGTAAAATAAAAAAAAGAAAAGTCATTGTGCATTGTTTTTCCCCTTTGGCAGGAGTCATGCTAAGAAAATGAAAGATTTGCCAAGATGAGTGTCTGATCCAAAAGTAGTGATTTAATACAAATTCCCCGTTTCCTTTTTTCATTAATATTGAGATGTTCACATTTTTTCGGGTCTAAAAACCAAGGGACGGGGGTCAGAACTTTGACTTGACAATCCTATTTCATTATGTCTTAAAAAGAACTTTGGGTTGGTCTAAGCTCTATTCCCTGAATGCTTTAGAGAATTGTAAAAATCTGAATTGAGGCTCATTGCTCTGAAGTGGTTAGTGACCTATCTCTGGAAATGTTGGAATTCTGTAGAGATGATTCTGGGAAAGGGTTGGTGATTGGATTAGAATGTCTATAAGGTTACTTTATATTCCTAAATGAAATAGTATTTATGGTTTTGTTTTTTATATAGTCTAAATTCCCCCTACCTCTCATATCCCCATCTCTCCCCTTTTCCAGAGTCATCCCTTGACAATGAAAAAAAAGAAGAAACAAGTTATTAATGTCAATCAAAACATTAAAAAAATCTGACAGTGTTCTACACCCATGGACCCATCACCTCCGCAAAGGAGTAGGGAGAGGTGACTTCTCATATCTCTTCTTTGGGGCCAAGCTTATTTTTTGTAATTTTACAATGTTTATTCAGTTCTCTGTGGTTTTGTGATTGTTCTTTCCACTTTATATTGTTGTAGTCTTTGCTTACAATTTTGTTGCCTCTGAGTACTTGACTTTGGATCAGTTCATGCTTATACATTTCTAATAATCATATGTGTTTTTTCTTTCAGCACAGTAATATTCAATTGTGTTCATATACCACATTTTGTTGAGCCTTTTCCCAATTAATGGGTATTGATTTTGTTTCCAATTCTTTGCCACTATCACTATTTTGATGCATATAAAGTCTTTATTTTTATCAATGATCTCCTTGGGGGTATGTTTTTAGAGGTGGAATCTCTAGGTCAACAGGTGTGGATATATTATCTACTTTATTTGCAAGCCAAATTCATTGATCTATTCTTTTTCTCTTTTTTCTGATGAAAATACTTAGAGATATAAATTTTCCCCCCTAAGGACTGATTTGAAAGTTTCTTTATTGAATATAGTTTATATCGCATTGTTTAACATTTCCGCTTTTCTGCATTTGTTTGTGATGTTTTTATGTCCTAATATTTGGTCATTTTTGTATAGTATCCAAGTAAAATGAATGGAATGTATGCTCCTTTCTATTCTCATTTAATAATTACCAGAGATCTATCATAGTTAACTTTTTTCAAATTTTATTCATGCCCTTAACTTCTTTCTTATTTGTTTTTGCTTACAAATTAACAAAGGTTGAAAGGGATACACTGAAGTCCTCTATTACTAGAGTTTCAGTATCTAGTTCTTCCTGTAATTCTAACTTTTCCTTTAAGAATTTAGATGCTGTGCCATCTGGTGTACGTTTGGTATTTATATTAATTCATTGTTTATGACACCTTTTATATACCTTTTGGTATAATATAATTTTCCTATCCCTTTTAGTCAAGCCTATTTTGCTTCTACCTTCTTATTTTAATTTTATGTGATTCTTTATGTTTCAAACGTATTTTTTGTAAACAACATTGGATTCTGCTGAATGATCCATTATTTTATCTTCTTTCCTTTTATATGTGAGCTCATTCCATTCCCATTCAGATATATATTTCAAATTGTGCATTTCCCTTCATCCTATCCTCTTATATTTTCTTCCTCTGTTTCCTACTTCCACTCTACAAATGAGGGTGAAGAATGAGAGTATGCTCAGGACCAGTTTCTATACTTAATGCACTCTGTTTCTGTTCCCTTATCCCTCTTTTCTTTCCTTTGCCCAGAGTCCCATCACAAGTTCTTGTGTCTTCTTCCTTATCTTTTAAACTTCTCTTGTGGTCTACCTTTCATTGTTAAAGTTTGCTTTGATTATGACCAATTTCTATTGGAATCTACTCTTCTTCTTTTCTCTCCTTCTCTTCTATATTCCCTTTTCTTGCTGTTCCTCAGTCAAGTGAAATGTATCTCTGCACCTTACTGTGTTTGTGTGTTCTATCTACTTTTGACCAGTTCAGGAAAGGGAGATTCAAGTGTTGCCTGCTCCTTCCACTCTTTCCTCCTTGTTTCCAATTGTTTCCCCTAGCAATCTTATTTCACTATAAAATCAATATAAAAGTCTTCAAAAATAAGCCTCTTACTTGATTTATGAGGAATTTTAGTAGAACTTGTGCCCATGCTCTATTTTTCTTAGAGGCTTTGCCAGTAGATATTCTCAAGTCATTCTCTTCTAGATTTGTGTCTTGGGTGTCACTGTTCTTTTGTTTTTTGTTTGTTTACTCTTTCTTCCTGCTTGAATTTCTAAATTTAACTTTCTTTAGAGCTAGGCTTTGTGAACTACTGGAAGGAATGTCTTACCTTTGCTTGTTCCTTTTTTGTATCCTCTCAGGTCCTGATGCTGTTTTCTTTGAGTGCTAAGTTCTTCAAGGATCTCAGGGTTATTTCAGGATGGGGACCTGCAAGCTTTTAGTAGGACCAAAGCTATCTGATCAAGTGAAAAGACTCTGATCACTGCCATCTTGGTCTGAGATTTGCAAGTTCCTGCTCTGGGCTTGCATATGGGCAGCAAAATTGTAGGCTTGCCCCCAGTTGGATCCTTATTAGACTGCGCCGACCCTGAGCACTATCAGTTACCTGGAAGGCTCTTCTGATTCAGTGTCAGAACTATAGTTTCCTCCTTGGTCTGAGTTCTCTGTTCTTGTTATTACCCTGAAGACTTCAGCCTTGGCTGGGGGATAGATTCAAGACCTTAAGCCAAGTTCATAATCACATAGCAGCTACTCGCTTCTGTTCCTGCTCCTTGCTGTGTTCACAACTTCAGTCAGTGACCACTCCTCACCCTGGGCTACCACCCCAGGTATAGCTCTCCTTTCTTGTCTGCACCAGATCTAGTTTTGTGATATGAGTAGCAGAGCTGCCAGCTTGCACCTGTTTCTCCTTCCTACATAGTGTAAAGTTTACCTGTGTCTGACCTAGGATGTCTTTTTACCCTAGAGCACAGCTCTAGCCCATTTCATTCCTCATTTTGGAGAATTCTGTGCAGTGTCTCCCTAGCTGGACTTTGTCCTTAAGCAGGGTCTTAAGACCTTTATCTATCTCCCTATATAAATCTCAGCTAGAAAAATGACTCACTGTGATTTTTTTTCTACTTGAATTTTCCAGTCAGGCCTTGGTCTGGTGTATTTTCTTGGTCTTTGTTGACTTAGTCATATGTTTGATGGCAGGGTGAGAGAAAAGGGAGGAAACTGGGCTGTACAGTTCTTTACTGTGCAGGCATTTTGACTGGTCTCCAAATCCGCTTCTTGAGTTTGTTTTGTTTTGCCTTTCGTTATTTTTTTAAGATTGAGATCTGGATGAATTGATCTTGGAATTATTGTTTTATTTACCTAAGCTCAGACAGAAAACGATGCAGAGCAGGGAAGATAGAAGCTGAAGGACTAGGCTCAGGCTTACCCAGGCAGGATATTTGCCTTCTAGTAAGTTCTTGCGGTCACCTTACCATGAGGTTGAGGAAGGGCACCCCTCTCCCAAATGTTTATGGCATGCCCCAAGGTTACATGATGCCATACATTTCAGAGAGACAGAAAAGGGAAGCCAAAGGATAGAATTACTCATTTTAAGATCTGAGTGTGTAGCTCTTCTTGATTTAATAGTTGATCCTCTGATTCAGCTTTAATGCAGCTTTGCCCTTCTGAAAGAACGTGAAGAGCCCAGGGACCACCTATCAATATGGACATTTTCTCCAGCGGTACCCTATTCATGCCTTCCTATTTTATGTAATTCCTATTCACATCCTCCTGTAAACCTTCCATAAGGAGCCTATTCCAATATACTAGGAACATTCCTCAAAAACTTTCCATATTCCATGAATTGAACACATTGCTATTTATTGACTATGTCACACCTTTGTTGCATGATCATCTCACCTCCTTTTCTGTTCATAATTCTTTCTGGTGAGATCCCCCTATGCTTATCTAATGCTATCTTTGTTGGTAATATGAAGATCTTCTTCATAACCGTCATGTATTTCTCCTTTGTCCTTTGGGTGGCCCATTACTTTAATTGTTCAGAGACAATAGTGTTCTGTGATTCAGAACCATGAAGATTATTTATGCAAAAGATATGGGCCTTTGTTTCAAGAAGAAATTTAGAGTCATTAAAAGCACTGTAATTTCCCAAAGGACCATACAAGATAAAGAAGATAACAATGAAATTTTCCAGAACTTGTATCATATTTAGAGAGTTGGAAAGGACTTTGGAGGAACATACTTGAGCAGGAATCCTCTAGTCATGGGGAATTTACTATTTATCAGAGTTATCTATTCCATTTTGGGACAACTCTAATTCTTCAGAAGTTTAGATAGGGAATAAACTACTTGAATATTATAGTAATTTGTCTTTTCTAAATTTACAAATACTTCAAAATGTGTTTTGATACTTAAAATCCTGGTTGTTCTTTCCTTCTTGATCTTGTCTTTTATTGATAAATGACATAAGAGCAATTTTTTAGAAATTTAGCTTTTTTGTGCATATCTTACCTGTAAAACTCATGATATGGAAGGTAATCCTCATCAGAGGTCTTCAGCCAAAGGCTGGATGACCGCCTGTCTGATTTATCACAGGGAGGATTCTTTTCCAGGAATCAACTATGGCAGATGATCACTGGAGCTCCTTTCAAACCTGAAATTTTGAGCTTCTGTAATTCTATAACTACAAAACAGAGGTCTCAAATCATCTTTCATATTAAGTGGCTATTCTCTTCCTCTCCATCTCTCCTTTTTTTCTTTTTCTCCCATTGTTTCTTCTTTCTCCCTTTATCTCATTCTTTTTCTCTTCTTTCTTTTCTTCCTTCTTCCTTCCTTCCTTTCTCTTTTTCTTTCCTTCTTTCTTCTCCTTCCTTCTTTCCTTCCTTTCTTCTTTCTTTCTCTTTGTTTCTTTTTCACCATTCTAATTATCTATCTATATTATGAGCCTCAGATTGTCAGTGGCCTTCTTAAAGTGTGGCAAACAGGATCAAGAATATTACTCTAGATTTAACTTGACCAGGGCAGAACAGGCCTATCACCTTCTTTATTCAGGACTTTCTGCCTCTATTAAAATGGACTAAGATAATATTCAACATATTTTAAACAAGGCCTTGATGCTGAAAATGGAAATTGGATAAAAGAATTGATAGTGATTTTGACTATTACCATTTCCTCTGGAAATTTAATCAGTGTAAATCCATTGCTATAATGAGGAGGAAAAAAATGAACCCATAAATTGCCTGAGGAAGCAAAAGTTTGATCTTTTGGCCAGGTGGAGAGATGTGGTAGTCAAGGGCAACTTAAATTTAGAATATACATTGATTTGGGAAACCATATGGAGGAGGATTGATGAAGGTTATGAGTAATATTGTCTTATAAAGTGGAAAAGCAATGAAAGGAGAGATAAGTTAATAGAAAGTTTAGTGTGAAACAGAATAAAATTAGAGCACATAGTAGGTTGACTTGATATTCAGAGACCATTTAGGGATGAAACTGGAAAATGGACAACAAACATGAAAAATTTTCAAAAATCTATTAATGTCTCTAAAAAATTATTTTTTCTGTCATTCATAGCTACCATAATTAGATTTTATAAAGAGTTACAAGTGGTGCCAATAGAAAAAAAAGATGAAAAAATCAAGGGAAGCATATCCAGTAGAATTTTGTGCTGAAAGTGACTTAGTGCTGAGGGTATTAAATGACTGATTCTGAAGATATCTGAAAGAGGGAGAAAACTGAACAACTAGAAAAAAATCATAGAAATTGTTATCTTTAGAAGTAATTGGAAATATATCAACTCAAATTTCTACATTTTCATCTAAATTTTTTACAACAATAATTTACATGCACATCAGAGGCATTCTTGATGAAATGAAAGGAAAGGAAATAAATACGTCAACTTTCAAAAATACTTTTATTCATCAGACCCCATCTTTGAAGTCACACAACTGATGAAAGGTATAATAAATAATTGATGAACGAATGAAGAAAAAAGCACTTATTAACCACTTAGCATGTGCCAAGTATTGTCCTCGGGAATACCAAAACTTAGGGAGCTTATATTCTAATAAGGGAGATAGCACATATAGGGGAGTTGTGACTTCTTGAGAGGATCATTTTGCTTTGGAAAATTTTAGGGATGGTGAATTGAGTCATAGGGAAATAAACTGATGCTCATTTTCCAGCAGTGATGGCAATATTGGTTGATTATAGTTCCAGACTTGGAAAGCATTGACATGGGCTAAGGGTATAGATGTGATCTAGGAAGCAAGGTAACTTGGATTTGGTAGAGTGAAAGCCTAGAAGTGACATTAGGGAATAATACATATTCCAACTCCCCCATGATGACTAGTGAATTGGCAAGTATAAGCGAAAGCATAATCAGTATTGGTTGTTAATCAATCAGTCAAGTATTTTAAGTATACCAGACCCTTGGCAAGACCCTGAGACCTAAAGCCAAAAAAGAAACAATCCATTCTTTAAGATGCTTACATTTTATAAAAAGAGACAACATGTATGTCAATAAGAATGTGAAAAATATAAAAATATAAACAAATAAATTTTGAGTTGGGAGAGTAGCACAACTGGTATGATCAGGTTTCATATGGAAGGTGGCATCTGAACAGAATTTTGAAGGAATCAAAGGATTCTTCAAAGTGGAATGAGAGGGGAATGCCTGTCAGGCATAGGGGCCAGGCAATGAAAAGATATGGAAATGGGAGCTGGAAGATTATATGTAGGGAACAGCAGGAAAACCAGTTTAACTAGACCACAGGTTTCAGAAGGGTAATAATATATAAGAGTAGGTTGGGGTAATATTATAAAGGGCTTTAAATCCAAAACAAGGAGTCTACATGTGATCCCAGACACAATAGAATGCCATTGGAATTTATTGAGGAGGATAGCAACATGGTTAGATCTGCACATTAGGAAAACCACTTGTGTAGCTATGTCCATAATGGATTGCAGAGGAGAGAAACTTGAGGTGAAGGGAGCAATTAGGAGAACATTGCAATAGTCAAAAGTCAGAAAATTATCAAGGCCTGAAAGAGGGTTACAAAGATGGAAAGAGACATTTTCATATAAATCTCCTCTTTATGTACATGGCCACCCCCCTAGGGCCATCCCTTATTACCTCAACCTGGTCTTCATGCTTCTAGTATCTCCCCATTGCATTTCCTTCTTTACTCAGCTGCCAGAGTGGTCTTTCTAAAGTTCAGGTCTTATTATGTCATTCCCCTTCTCAATGAACTTCAGTGATTCCCTATAACTCCCAAGATCACATATAAAATCCTCCATTTGACTTTTAAAGCCCTTCCCAACCTGACCCTTTCCTACCTTTTCAGTCTTCTTATACTTTACTCCCTTCTATATACCCTATAATACGGCAACCTTATCCTTCTTGCAATAACTACAAATTCCCTCTCTGGGCTTTTTTTTCCTTTTTTTTCTTTTTTTCTTTTTTTTTTTTTAAAAAAAATTTATTTATTTTTAGTTTACAACATTCAGTTCCACAATCTTTTGAGTTACAAACTTTCTCACCCTCCTTCTGCTCATCCTTCCCAAGACAATATTCAATCTAATGTAGGCTCTACATATGCATTCACACTAAATCTATTTTCACATTAGTCATGTTGCAAAGAAGAATTATAACCAATGAAATGAACCAAGAGAAAAAAGAAACAAAATGAAACAAAAAAGAGAGTAAATAGCATATTTCAATCTTCATTCAGACTCTGTAATTCTTTCTCTGGATATGGACAGAAGTTTCCATCATGAGCCTTTTGGAGTTGACTTAGAATCTCGCATTGCTGAGAAGAGCCAGGTCTATCAGTTAGACACAATGTGGCTGTAACTGTGCTCAAAGTTCTCCTGGTTTTCTGCTCCCCTCACTCAGCATCAGTTCATATAAGTCTTTCCAGGTTCTTCTGAAGTCCACCTGCTCATCATTTCTTGTAGTACAATACTATTCTGTTACATTTATATGCCACAACATGTGGAGCCATTCCCCAATTGATGGACATCCCCTCACTTTCCAATTTTTTACCACCACAAAAAGAGCTGCTATAAATATTTGTGGACATGTGGGTACTTTTCCAATTTTCATGATCTCTTTGGGATATAGCCCTAGAAGTGGTATTGTTGAGTCAAAGGATACGCACATTTTTATAGTCTGGGCTTTTTCTTTGACTATCCTCCCTGTGTACAATGCTCTCCCTTCTCAGGGCTACCTCCTGGTTTCCCTGGCTTCCTTTAAAATTCAACTCAAATCCCACCTTCTACAATAAACCTCTGCCAATCTCTTCTGTCCTCCTATTCTCCGCCCTCCCCACCATGCTGTCTTCTTTTTTAAGGTTAGGTTCTATTTATGCTGTGTATGTCTTATACGTATATAGTTGTTTGTGTATTTAAATCCTCCCTTAGAATATGAGGTATTTGACTGTATTTTTAGGACAGTTAGTTGATGCAGTGGATAGAGTGCTGGGCCTGAAATGAGGAAGACTCAGTTCCTGAGTTCAAATCAGCCCTCAGATACTTACTAGCTGTGTGACCCTGGACAAATCACTTAACCCTGTTGACCTAAGTTTTCTCATCTGTCAAAGGAGCTGGAGAAGGAAATGGCAAACCATTCCACTATATTTGCAGAGAAAATCTAAATGGGGTGAAGAAGAAGCTGAAACAATTGAATAACAACAAAAATTGTATTTTTACTTTTCTTTGGATCTGCAGCATTTGGCATGGTGCCTGGTACACAGTAAGTGCTTAATACATGCCTATTGAAGATGGTGATTTGGATTGGAAAGGACAGAACGAAAATGACTTATCTGAGATAAGATCAAGGCAAGTAAGGAAAGTATAGGTTCCACCGAAGAGTTCAAGTCATGTGGAATCCTCAGTTACTAAAAGAACTGGTGGAGGGGGTGGTTGAGTCCTTATCAATGATATTATAAATATTGTGGAGAATGGAAGAAGTACAGCATGATTGGAGAAGGGCAAATGTCTTACTTCCCAAAGGAGGGAGGGAGGGAGGGAGGGAGGGAGGGAGGGAGAGAGAGAGAGAGAGAGAGAGAGAGGGAGGGAGGGAGGGAGGGAGGGAGGGAGGGAGGGAGAGAGAGAGAGAGAGAGAGAGAGAGAGAGAGAGAGAGAGAGAGAGAGAGAGAGAGAGAGAGAGAGAGAGAGAGAGGAAGGAAGTGGGGGGAGAGAAGCTAGAGACAGAAAGAAACCAAGACACAGAGACAGAGAGACAGACAAGAGAGATAGAAGAGGGAGGGAAAGAGAGAGACAGATACAGAGAGATACAGACAGAGAGACAGAAAGAGACAGAGACAGAGAGAGGAAAGGAGGGAGGGGGAGAGACACAGAGACACAGATACACAGAGAGAGAGACAGACAGAGGGAGGGAGAGAGGGAGAGAGAGAAAGATACAGAGAGAGAGAGGGAATCTTTAATTCAATGAGATTTGCTTTGATTCTTGGCAAAATTCTAGCACATACCATCAAAGAGATGATTAATGAATACCTAGAAAAGGAAGTGTTAATCACAAATAGCCCACATGGTATCATCAAGAATTGGTCAGGGCAGACTAACCTTATTTCCTTTTTGAAAGGATTATGAAATTGGAAGATTAACAGCATGTTTTGAGAATTGTTTACCTAGAGTTTTGCAAACATTTGATGAGGTGTCTTACGTATTCTTGAAGAAAAGTTGGAGAGAAGTATGACTAGAATAATTAATTGGTTTTGTAACTGGTTGAATGGTTGTTCCAAAAGAGTAGTAACTAATGATTTTATGTCAACAGAGAAGTTGTCTCCTGGTAAATTTGATGAATATATATCACCCCCTATAGAATATGGACTTGTTTAATTGATATTTTATTAAGAGGACAAAGATGGTTGCTAGGGAATTGAGTTTTTCCTAAGATGATTAGTTGGCTGGAACTAGGGAGGGAGGAGGAGGAACTTCTCTATGCTGCCTATTAAAGAGAATGATAGACTGCTCTCCTCCTCCCCTCCTATGTTCTAAGGAGGAGTGGGAGGTGGACGCAGTGGAGAAGCCTGTACATCTGTATAATATTCTCTTCATAGGAACCAATAAAGGCCGCTATAGGTCAGAAATAAATGGGAGCTACATACACTCCCACACAACCTTCTGAGTGCAGATTGATGCATTAGTTCTTAGAGTATACTTTCCCAGTCCAAGAGATGCCATCAGTCTGAACATTAATAGAGTTCCTACCAAAGTACATGGCAGAAACAGATATGTACTTGCCTGAGAATGGAGTTCATTATTATTTTTGAGAGGCAACTGGGATTAAGTGACTTGTCCAGGTTCATACAGCTAATAAGTTTCAAATGTTTGAGACCAGATTTGAACTCCGATCGTGAAAAAATATTCTTGAACAAGCCTCCTGTGGGATGGAGAACTAATTTCAATTGCCTAAGTGTCATGATGCCAGATTCTAGCCTCCTGGTGAGAACAGGGAGTTTTACTAGGCACTGCCAGCCTTCGGACTTGTCTAAGGTGGAAAGCCCTAGAATCTGTTCTTCTAGCCAGAGAATAAGAAGCTTCCTTTTTGAGAGAAGAAATCCATCTTTCCAGCCCAAGAAGAGAAACTTGTTAAGCTTCCCTCTTGGAGAGGGAAGGGATCATGTGACCCTACCCTCAGAGGAGTAGTAGCGGACTTAATGTGACTGACAGGAAGAGGAAAGTGGAGGGAAAGAGATAAAGACCTTGTCAGTCCTCACTATTACAGTAGATTATTTAATCAGTGCCCCTCTAGTTTTAGAGAGGCCAACTGTTTTATAACCCTAAAGCAAGGGTGGGGACCCTGCAGCCTCCAGGTCACATGTGGCCTTCTAGGTCCTCAAGTACTGCCTTTTGACTGAATCCAATTAGATTTTTTTCCCCCACAGGGCTGCACTTGAGGATCTAGAAGGTGTATGGCCTCAAGGCTGTAGTGTAGATTCCCTACCCCTGCTCTAAAGTGTGATTGTTATTCTGGATGAATTCAGACAACTGGTTGCATTATGAGATTGGAAGGGACTGTGTAGAACTATTTGGGATTGTGAGATTCTTGTTACTATTAAATTGTGAGCTTCTTGAGAACAGGGATATTTTTTTTTTTTTGCCTTTTTTTATGTCAAAGAGAAGAAAGCCAAGATAACTAACATTAGTTTAGACTTCACTTTCTCCCTTTTTTTGAAAACCAGGACTGCTGTCCTTTTCAACAACTGTGGGACCTCTACCCTTCCCTCTGATCTTTCGTAAATCACTGACTGTGGCTCAATTTTCTAGTCATATTTTCTAGTTCTTCTTACTAACCTGGGAAGAATTTCATCTGGTCCTGGTGACTTGAAATCATTAAAGACAGTCAGGTACTCTCTTATTCTCAGGGATATCCATTAGATATCCATTGAAATTCCATTAGATATCCATTGAAATTCCATTAGATATCCATTGAAATATAATATGTAATCATATTTATCATATTAGCCTTTTTGACTGCCATGCTATATTATGGATTTATACTGAACTTGCTGTCCACTAAAACCCCTGTGTATTTTGCACAGGAACTGAGATTTAACCATGCTTCCCCCTACCCTAGTCTTCTTCAGTTAATTTTTCTAATCCAAGCTCAGGACTTCACACTGAGGAATTTACCCTATTGGGTTTTATCATGTTACCTTTGATCCATCATTCTATTGTGAGGGTTTAGATTTCAATTCTATCACTCCAGGTACAAACTATCCCTTTGAGATTTGTGTCATCCAGTAATTTGATGATAAGCTTGCCATCTGTTCTTTCATCCAAGTCACTGATGAAGAAAGGATTCATTTTTTGTGTGTGTGTACAGTTAGGTCAAGGTGAGATGAATTGGGTACTCCACTAGAAATCTCTCTTCATGTTGACATCAGTCCACTCATTCTGCCAGTTCTTGAATTCACCTGACTATACTCTTACACAAAGCCTATCTTTCTAACTTGTCTACTAGTCTATCACAAGAGACTTTGTCAGTACATTGCTGAAGGCATATCTCGTTTTTCTAATATGCTAGCTCTGTCAAGAGAGTATAACTAGGGCCATCTTTGGACATGCTCAAAGCTATTCTTACTTCATTTTAGTCCTGGGGGAGTTTGCCTGTAATGAGAGAAATTGGACTCTCAATCTCTCTCTCTCTCTCTCTCTCTCTCTCTCTCTCTTTATTTTAGTTCATTAAATCTTTCTACTACCTTTCCTCACACTTATTCCCTAGGAACAAATTATTTAAAGCTTAGGTTGTAACTCATGACTAGGTTGCCCCAAAGGAGATAGTAAAAATAAAAGGTACTCAATGTATAATATGAACCAGCTATTGGACAGGTATTTATTTCCTATACATGAAAGAAATTCTAAAAGGTACAAAAGACTCATAGTGCACATTGACAGGATAACCTAAAATAGAATTCAGTAATATCTTAGAATTATTCTTATACCTAGTCAGGAGTCTGATATTTAAATCTGATCATAACATAAAGCAGCTTGTGGAGTACCAAGAAGGTACTCCATATTTTACTTTAGTTCTGTCCTATTTAAAAAGCTTCCAGTCAATGCCTTCTGGCAAAATGAGTCAGGCTTGAGTTCATCCTTTCACTGGGGGTCATTTTCAACATGAAGGCTGGGTAGTTGATTCCTCACATTGCTGCCACTCAGCTCTGTCCAAAAGGACCCAGGAACTCCAGACCTCTCAAACCATGAGGTTACCTTCAGGTTGTACATGTCTACCCTGAGACAGATACTTACTAACCTAAGATCAAGAAAAAATAAACAAAAAAGATGCATCCCCATCAGACTTAGGCTTGCCAAAGAAGGACATTTGTTTCATCTGCCATGTATTCAGGGCAGCATGCTCTCTGGGGTGGGGAATGAAGCCTGTTGATTCTGCCCAACCCCTTTCAGGAAGTGTTTCAACATAATCTTGACACAATCTACAGTTATAAGCGAGGAGACTCCTGAGAATTATGTCATCACTTTTAAGCATCCACTGAATCATCACCTCTTCCCACCCAGCAACCAATAAGGTGACCACTTAATCATCAATAAGTGTCAAGTCCCCTTGGTGTTGCCACACACTTGAGGTCAGCTTAGAAGCATAAAGATAAGTTTTATGCGTGTTCAGAGATGGTACCAATTACAAAAGGAAAGGAGATTTGAGCATTTCAAAGCCTGCAAATAACTATCTCAGAATTTTTGAATTGGAAGAGGCTTTCAAGGTCAAGTCCAAGCTCCCACTTCATTCAGCAATCCTCTATAATTGGATCATTGACTTCTAACCCTTATTCATAGAGTCAAATCAATTCAACAAACATTGATTAAGGAACTATTATGTAAAAGAAATTGTGCTGGGAGATGAAAAATGAAAAAAATAAAGGCACTTACAATCTAGTGGGGATATACAATCTGTTTAAGACATATAGCAGTAACAATAGATTATGATGAAGCAAAGTCAAAGTGGCTTGAGAGATTTTGTGTTCTCCAACTGGAAGAGAAAATGTTTCAGAGAAGTTGGGTCAGGGATAACATGATGGGAAAAAATAGTAGCACCTGAGGTAGACCCTAGAAAAAAAGAATTTCAATAAATAGGGATGTGAAGGCCTCTCATTCTGAGGTAGATGAGGTGATGTGTGACACACAGAGTAAGTTACACAGAATAAGCAGTTGGTTTCCTCTACTGACAGTCCTTCAGTATATGATTGTTTTTCTCCTTTTATTTGACATTTAATCAATTTTATAATTTAAAGTATGTGTAAACACAGTATTCAATGGCAGTTTCACAACAGCTTATTTTATCTTTTTATTAGTCCTTCCTGTCCTTATGATTATACATTCATTCACACACACAAACACATACATACACGCACACTTTTCTCTCCTGTCTTGCTCCACACAATGCCTACCTTTCCCCACTGAGGATGATTTTAATGGGGATGGAATCTGAACCCCTAAAAGGAAAAACCCCTGGACTTTCCCACATGGCCAAGTCTCTGCAGTTCCCTGAAGCATTGCCCATCCCAGTAAACCTGTCCTTTCAATGTGGCCCCCTGTCTTCACTCTCTGTTACCTCCAGGTTACCCCAGGCTAGCAGGCACGCCTTCATCCCATCCAAATGTGTCCACATTCTTTTTTCCCTATGAAAAAAGCTAGTCTCCTCTATCAAATGTGCAGATTTCTTAATAATCTGGCCAGCTTGCATTAGCCTTACAAATGCTTAAAATCTGGCCAATAGCACAGTCACTAGGAATCTTTCCTACTCCCATAGATCGCAACAATTCCATCCTAATTGGTGAGCCTTTGCCTTGAACTGTCTTATCAGGAGCCCAACCAGGATTCTTACTTCCTGGCTCACTCTCTATGCTGGAAGCCTTCCTCCCCCTTCCTTAGGGTACCATATTCCACTTACATATGTTGTCTCCTGCATTAGGTTGTCAGCTCCTTGAGAGCAGGGACTCTTTTCTTCTTGTTTTTATATCCCTAGTGCTTAGCATAGTTAAGGTAGATGATTTTTAGATATACTAGTTATGTCACCCATGACAAATCACTTAATATCATAGATATCTTAAGATTATAAAGTCCAGAGCAGTTGCTGATCTCAATTGATAATAGAGGAGGTTTCCTCATTTATTCGTGTAGAGACACTAATGAAATCACAGGTCAACCAAAAAAAATGGAGAGAAGAATGATAGCTATAGGGAACATCTGCATAATAATACATTTAATAAAATAAATGGAGAAATATTTACATACTGACTACAATTGTAGCTAGTGGTTTTGTCACTGATTGCATTTCTTTTCGTAGACACTATCATGGAATAGTCCCATGAAAAGGACCCTATTTCTTTGAATAGATAGATAGATAATTGCTATCAGCATTACCATTAATATCTATTTTCTGTTAAAGAAATGGATGAGAAGCAGGACTCCGTTGATTTCATTTGAGATTTAAAATTTTTTTTAATAAGATTGCACTTTACTTTTCAATCGTTTATTTACTCTTGTTTCTTTTTTTGCCAGCGTCTTATTTCTGTCCTTTGGTTATTTATCCATCACAAACTGCATGTTGATTTTATAGACATATCCATTCCTTCTAAATTCAGTATGTCAAGCTTTTCTCTGACACGTCCATTCAAGAAAAGTTCCCTCTTTCCTTCCCCCCTCCTAATATTTTGCTTTACTTTCATCCATGTTTTATTCTTTCTACTATGCAATTTGATTTTACTTTTATATAATCAAACTTATCAACCATATCCTTAATAATTCTTTCATTGCTTCATTGACTATGAATTTATCTCCTACCATATTTGAGATAAGAATACTATTACATTTTCTCCTAACTTTTTTTATGGTTTGTTACTATATTTTTAACTCATTGATCCAACTAGAATTTCTTGTGGTCTATTGGATGAAGCATAGATCTAAATTTATTTTTCTTTAAATTGCTACTGCTTTTCCTTTCAGCACTTATCAAATAATTATTCCTTTCCCCATTATAAGATATAATCAGGTTTATCATTTATTAACTTTTTATATGTGTTTAGATCTATTTCTAGGGGTGTACATTTTGTTCCACTGGCCAACTTTTTATTTCTTGTCTTTCCTCTTTTTTTGCAGGTTGGAAGAGGGGCAATCCAATATAGGTTGTTTTGATACCTCTGGAATAATAATATACTTCAAGGTCTAGAAGGGTAACTTTCTCTTTGTTGATTTTCCTTTTCCCACTCCTTTGATATTCTGTTCAGTATTCTTGCCAACTAGTTTTTACATATAAATTTCTCTAACATTTTATCTGATAAAGTATCCCAAAGCTATTTAGATTGGTATTGCAGTGTATCTATATCTATATGTGTGTATGCATACACACTTATAAACATGGGAGTTATCATTTTTATTGTGTTCAGTCTATTTATCTACAAGCAAAAAATATTTCTTCAATTATTCACATTAGGTTTTTCAATTGTTCTTATGGGACCTCATTTTGTCCTTAAAGTCTTGTAGTTCCGCTTATAAGATCTGATATTTTCCTCAATATATTACTAAAAAATTACATTTTTTGTTTGCTTTTTAAACTTGGATCTCCTTTTGTTTGATTTAGTTGTTTATGACTGCCATATAGAAATGTGAATTGTGTTTGTATGCTGGATCACTTGAACTTCTTAGGTATATCATCTGCAAATAGTGATATTTTAGTCTTGTGTTTTCCAATATTTCTCTCTCCATTTTTCCTGTGCTACTGTAATTGAAGCAGCTTAGCACAGTTGATAGTTTAGGGGGCTGAATATAGGGTCAGACAACCATAGATTTCTTTCTGACCCTACTTCTGCCTTTGACATTTGTCAGCTGTGTGACCGTAGGCAAGTCCATTAACTATTTATGTGACTCAGACTTTGCCAGAAGACTTACCCAAGTCACCCTTACTCAAGTGACCCTAAGCAAATCACTTCACCTTCCTCTGTTTCAATTTCCTTGACTGGAAAGTGGAAATAATAACAGCATTTACCTCACAGGGCTGTTGTGAGGATGAAATGAGATAATATCTGTACAGTGTCTGGGTCCTATAAAGACTTATTCCCTCTCTCCTCTTCCTCCACCTTGTAATGCATCTTGGTGAGGAGCCAGGAATGGAGAGGACTGGGGGTTGTTCTCACCTAGATAATTTGTGGTTGTTATTATTTCCAATGCTATGACCCCCTCCAAAAATAGTAATCATGGTTTTCTTAGATTTGTTTCTGTTTTTTAACAAGAGTATGACTAATATTTATCGAAAATAATGTTGGCTCTTAATTTTGATTAGGTCCACTATATTCTGTTAAGGAAGAGTTGCTCTATTCCAATTAATTTTAGGGGTTTGTTTTTTAAAATCATGAGTAGCTGTAGGGAGGCAATATGGACAGTGGGGAAAGTGATGAATTTGGAACCAAAAGATAGAGGTTCAAATCCTGACTCTGCCACTTACTACCTGTGAGACATTGGTCAAGCTCATTAAGGTCTCAGGTAGCAGGACTTTAGTGTTTCATGTAGCAAAAGAGGCTGTGGGACAAGATCACCTCTAAGATCCCTTCCAGCTCAGCATCTACCATTTTAGAGTATTTATTTTGACCAAATGTGTTTCCTGTAGCTACAAACATATTGTAATTTTATTTTTTTCTATTTATATGAACTGTACTCATTATTTAGCTCATACTGGAGATAACCATAGAATAATAGAGAAAGTACTGAACTGAACTCAAAGATGTGGGTTTATAGCTCAGCTCTGGCCCCTACTGGTTATATGGTCTTTGACAATGCCCTTAACCTCTGTGTGTCTCTGTTTTCTCATCCATAAAATATGGATGTATATGGGTGTATATAAATATATAGGTGTATACATGTCATATATGTAGATATATGTTTGCATATAACTATATGTGTGTATATAGGTATAGATGCATACTTATATCATGTTTAAGACTTAAGACCTTAAAATGTTACTAAGATTTTGGAATATTCCATACACACATACATGTACATATGCACATAAAACAGTCATGAATGTGTTTTTATATATTATATATTTATATATAATTATACACATAACTATATAGTGTAATTTTTATATAATCATACATGTATATAATATATGGTAATTTTTATATATTTTACATATAATATTTATATATTTGTACATATTTGCATTATTTATATATTTACATATGTATGTAAACTGATCATTTCACAAGGTTGTTATGAGGATCAAGTAAGATCACAGATATAAAATACTTTGTAATCCCTGGAGTATTCTCCACCTACTCACATTTTCCTCCAATAGTTTATCCAGAGCTTGCCTCTGTCTTCATCACACTCTTCCCTGAATTATACATACCTCTGTAAGTATAATTCCTGTCCCATTCAAATTCAGAGCACATTGATCTATCTTTTAGAAGTTAGAAATATTCAATAATTCACATACATAATTAGATTGTTATTTGAGATGTCATTTCAGAAATTTCAAATTTTTAAAAAATCAAATGATGTTGATATCTTAATAAATGAAAAAATCTATAACCACACTACATTGCATAATGTGAGCTAAAATTGCATTGGTTCAGAATCAGTGAGTCTTTTATTTTCCAGAATTCTAGAAAGAAGTATCTTTTTCTGGCTAAAAAGGAAAGCATGAACACAAGTAAATGTATTAGTGATGGCAATGTTGGAAGAAGTCTAGTATTTCCTTTGCATTTGTTGTATTCTATCACTGTCCTTTCAGTGGCCCTTCATAAATAGATGTGTTGGCAGACAGGCAAAACCAGATTGAAGGTAACTGACAGGTTTCCAATCTGTTATGAGTTAGGAGGATGTCTACCCCAGTCATGGGAAGACTTCCTCACAAAGAATGAGGAGAGGAGAACAAGTTGTTCCAGTGGCCATGAATGTGGCTGAAGGAAGCACTGTGGAGTGTTTAGAGCTTGGTCAGACATCAAAGACACCATCAACACCATCCTGACTTTTGTCTTGCCTCTGGCCTTTGATGACTCTAGAAGACAGGTTGAGGCTGAAGTCTTTGCATAACTGCCTCACTTAAATCCATTCCATTCTAGAAGACATGACTTCATGATGTCACTGGTTCTCTTTGAAAATGAAGGATGGGCAATACATCTGTCCCCCTGCAAACTGCTTGAAGGCAGGGACCCTTGCATTATTTGTCTTTGTGTCCCTTCCTCTAGCAAAGAATACATAACAAATATTAAATAAGTATTTATTGAATTGAATTTAGTTTTGTGTTACTGAGATACAGTCTACTCTGTCATGGCAACTGTTTTTTTTTTTTTTTTTTGAGGCATTCCATTTGTTAAAACTGATTTAACATTTTGAAATCTAAATTCACCAGTGAAGTTGGACTATAGTTTTCTTTTTCAGTGTTTTTTTTGGTTAGGATTTGGAAGGAAGGCTAGATTTGTTTCACATATAAAAATTGGGTGGCAGAATGCCTTTTCACATTTTTAGAAATAATTTGTGTAATTTAAGGATTATTCCTTTACATACTTTAAAACAGTTATTAAATTCCTCTAACTTTATGTACTCCTTAGGTTCCATATCTCCCATTCTTTCAAGTGTTCTTCAAAGGACATGATTTTGAGCTACTTTATCCTCCTAGCAGTCCTCTCTGGGTCATGCCAGTTTGTCAATGTCCCTCTTAAAGTTCAGTGTTAAGAAATGAGCCTGATATTCCAGGTATAGTAAGAACAGCATGCTGTTGTTCAGTTGTATCCAACTCTTTGGGACCCATCTGGGGTTTTCTTGGTTAATATACTTGAGTGGTTTGCCATTTCCTTCTCCAACTCATTGTACAGATGAGGAAACTGAGGCAAACAGGGTGAAGCGACTTGCCCAGGGTCACCCAGTTAGTAAGTGTCTGAGGCCGGATTTGAACTCAGGTCTTCCTGCCTCCAAACCTCGAGTTCAATCCACTATGTCACCTACCTGCCAAAAACATAATTGTGGATGCCCCAATGAGGGACAGATAGGTGGCACAGTAGACAGAGTAAATAACAACAACAGTTGTTATTGGAACAATTCCCCTCTTATTCAGGACACTATATATAAAATATATGATCAAACTAGTTTTGAGGGGAGCAATCGTGTATTATCAACTCATACTGATTTCATTGTCTACTAAAACTATTGTCTTTTTCATGTAATCTGCTGTTAAGCCATGTTTCCATAATCTGGAATTGTACAGTCAATTTTTAGGACCCAGATAAAGAATTTTATGTTTTTCTCTATTAAATATCATTTTGTTAGATTCAGTTCATCATTACGTAGATATTGTTGAGATGTATGTGGATTCTAATTCTCATACACAATATTAGCTATTTTCCCCAGCTTTTTTCATTTTTGTATTTGATTAATATTATGCTATCTTCATCCAAATAATTGATTAAAAAAAATATTGAAACGGACAAGGCCAAAGACAGATCTGGCAAGCACTCAAGCAATCAATCAACAAGCATTTATTAAGTACCTCCTATTTGCCAGTCACCGTGCTAGGCACTGGGGATACAATTTCAATGAATTGAAGTAGAACCTTCCCACAATGGGCAGGTAGTGGATAAAGTGCCAGGCCTGGAGTCAGGAAGAGTCATCTTCCTAAGTTTAAATCCAGCCTCAGACACTTACCAGCTGCGTGACCCTGGGCAAGTCACTTAACCTTGTTTCCTCAGTTTTCTCATCTGTAAAGTGAGCTGCTGAAGGAAATGGCAAACCACTCCAGTTTCTTTGCCAAGAAAAAAATAGGGTCATGAAGAATTGGACGCAATTGAACAACAATGAAAATAATTTCTCACAAGGAACTTATATTATAGATGTTAACAGGAATCCATTAATGCAGATTGTTCAGATAAAGTTATTCAACTACCTAGAAACATACCAAATTGTATTGTCATTCCACCCGCATTTATCTACTTTGCCCATGGAACTGTTCTCTGAAATCTTGCATCGTCCATCTATCTTGATGAAATCCGCATACACTAGACCAAAGCATTTTCACCAAAAGGTGATTTCGTAGGTTTATGGTTAGGATAATAGAATTGTATATTTAGAGCTGGAAAGTATATTAGATACCCTCTACTCTAGCCTTCTCATTTTATAGATGAGAAAACTGAGGCCCAGGGAATCAAATGACTCATTCAAAATCACAAAGGAATGACAGAGACAAAATATGAATCTAAGTTATGGGATCATAGAATCCTGGATTTACACCTGGAATGTATGCCTTAGAATCCATCTGATCCAATTTCATCCCTCTCCTCCCTGCCCCATTTTATAGATGAGAAAACCAAGGCTCTGGAAGTAAATGACTTATCCAACGTTGCAAAGGTATTAAGACCAGAAACAAGATTTGAACTCAGGAACTTTAATTTAAAATACATTTCTCATTTTGCATCACCAAAATTACCCCCTACACCAATGTAGAAGCATTTCACTATGCCTTAGCAGGTCATCTTCATGAGATACCATGGTCCAATATATCTATCATATGGTGGCTGAACCTCTGATGACTAACCTTTCCAACCTTAGCTTGGTTAGTCCAGAGATAACTGATACACAGTGTATATATATGTCCATGCCCAGTATCTTTCTAGATTGTTAGGATCTGACATGGCAAACATGGTGTTCAAGAAGCTAAGGTCACCTCCACACCACTACAAATCAACTGAGTAGGACTTTACTGGAGGAGTATAACCATGTCAAAATAGCTAATGAAATTATTCTAGCATGTTTTTTCTTTGTAATCTCTTTTATTTCCTATATCTCAATGCTTGGTCCTATATATCACTGATTCTCCTTCCACAAACCATCCACTTAATAATCTGTCCCCAGACTTTTTGTAGGGGATGATGTTAAATTGTTGGTATAGCTTCTGATTCTTCCTTTTTCCTTTTCTGAAAACTTGGGCAATAGTGACCTACGTCCAGTTTTTCCTTAATCCTCCCCTTCATAGCTCTTCAAGGATATCTAACAACAATCCATTTATCACAAATTGTAACTTCTTTTGGCATACAGGGCATGTAATTCATCTAGGCTTGGGAACTTGAATATATTTTGAAAAGCTAAGTATTCTTTTAATATTTTTTCATCGCCATTGGCCTTTAATTATGTCAAAAAATCTTATTTTTAAAAAATAAACAAAAATCTATTTTGTTTTCCACCCATCTTCCTCAAATCCGTTACTCATTAATTCCATCTTCAGTGACACTATATAACTATATGTAAAATGTTTGACCTCCCATAATCCCCTTCTTCTCTTCAGAGAAAAGAGAATTATGTCTCATTATCTGCATTCTGAGATGAAGATTGGTTGTTATAATTACTCAGAGTTTACCTTCTAAAAACTTTAGTGTTTCTGGTTTTTTTTCACTTGTGATGTGCTGAATAGAAATGGACTTGGCCTCAGAAAGAACCTGTATCAAAACCTTGCCTCAGATACTTACTGGCTGCGTGACTGTGGATGAAGCGTATGATCTTTCTCAGCCACAGTTTTCTCTTCTTGTCAATCTATGAAATTATTCGTTAAATTATAACAATAGGATCTACCTTAGAAGGGTTCTGTGAAGACCAAATGTAATAATACACACACACACACATATATTTATATATCCATATCCATCTATCTATATATATTTATAAAGTGCTTTATAAGCTTCCAACTACTATATTGATGTTAGCTCTTTTTATGTCGTTTTGGCTCTGTTTAGTGTAGGCTTTCTCTTAAACATGTTTGTTTTATCATTTCCAATCTAAAAATGATTTTCCTTGATACAAAATAACACTACCTTCCATTTTACATTGTGCTTTAAGGCATTATGAAGCACTTTTCTCAACAACCCCCAGCATCGCTAGTAATTCAACAATTCAAACTGGCCTCCTTGCTGTCACTCGCTGCTAACATTTTCTCTCCTATCTCTATGGCTTTGTGTCAATTGTCCCCATACTTGGCGCTCCCTCCTCACATTTGCCTCTTAGAATTCTTGTTGTTCAATTGTTTCCATCCTGTCTAACTCTTCATGACCCATTTGATTTTGTTGATGTTTTTGGCAAAGATACTGGAGTGGTTTACTATTTCCTTCTTCAGCTCATTTTACAGATAAGGAAACTGAGGCAAATAGGGTTAAGTGACTTGCCCAGGGTGACACAACTAGTAAGTGTTTGAGGCTAGATTTGAACTCAAGAAAATGAGTCTTCCTGACTTCAGCCCCAGCACTCTATCCACTATGCCACCTAGAATTTGAACTAGAAACTATTCTTCCTCATTTCCTTCAAAACTCACTTCAAATGTCTTCTCATCCATACAGTATTTCCCAGGACTCTTCCCCCGCCAAGTTGATAATGTCCCTGTTCCTCAAATACTTTACATAAAAAACAGATTTTGTATATACTTGTCAATGTGTACATGAGAATACATATACCTGATAGAATGGAAGTAAGCACCTTGAGGTCCAGAACTGTTTATTATTTGTTAATGTCCATTACTTAGCACAATGTCAGATATATTATAGGTGCCTAATACATGCTTTCATTGATTAATTGAATTTAACCAGCATTTGTTAAATCCTTATTATGTATTAGGCACTGTAGTAGGCATCTAAGATAACAAGACAAAAGTGAAACTATCTGCAGAGAGAAGTCAGAAAAGGATTGCATTGCTTTTTCTCTGCCACATGGCCCTAAGCAGTGCAACTACCCCCTTCCCTTTTTGCTTCCTTTTTTTTAATCATCGTTAGCAGTTTTCAGAAGCTTCAGTGCATGCCCATTTGCACCTTTCCAGAGAAAGGGTGATAATTTGTCTGTTAGTACTGTTGCTAAATTCTCAGAATGCTACTTAATTGTACTATGAGAGTCTGGTCTCTTCTATTGAGACTTCTCTCCATCTTTTCTACAAGGGGTGGACAGCTGTCGGCTGCTCCGTGTAGCTTGCTTGTGCCAGCCCAAAGAGAGAAGGACTATAGGTTTCTGCAAACATTATATGGCCGCCTGCATTCATCTGCACATCTGGCTGTGTAGAATCCCCTTCTTCTAATATCTACTCTGCCTTTCTCCTTCCGCCATAAGAAATATATTCCCTTCACCTGGTCCATTTCTATTGCTGAATTCTCTATGATTTGAAGTCAGTTTTGGTGCAAAGGTCATTTTGTACGGTGCACTAAAGATGATATATTGACTTTCCTTACAGGTTTACAGCAGTTTTCAAACTTAGCTTCTGCCAGAGACTTCTTAAAGAGACTTGAGCTTTTTTCCTTCTGGAGTTTTTAAAAGAAATTTGAACAGAATAGTTTTTAAAGAGAGAAGCCTGGGGAGGGATGTAAAGAGAATGTTATCTCCTGCTTCCAATCCTATTCTCCATAACACCTCAAAGAAAGAGGTCCCTTCCTGATCAAATGAGGCTACATGATCAAATTCTCTGTGATACTAGCAAGAAAATAGAAGCTGAGTAGAGGGGCTTCCGGAATCAAACAAATCCAAGACCAAATTGCCAGTATTTGTAGAGTCAAGAAAAGATGGAAGGGACCTTAGATATATCTTCTAGTTCAACACCTGAATTTTATAGAACAGGAAATGGAATCCCGAGAGGGGACATGATTTGCCCAAGATCACAGATGCATGATGGGAAGTAGGGGCTCTACTAAAGGTTGATTTCCAATGCACCACAAAGTACAGAGAAGTACCTTCCTTTCAACTTCTCTCTTCAAGTTGATATTTAAAAATTAAATCATAGGGCTCAATTAGGTTTTTGGGTTTTTTTGATATTTTTGTAGAAGTGGAGAGAGAATGCCTTCCTATTTCACATGGGAAATGTCTGAAAGAACAAGTTAAGGCTTGCAAAGCCTTTCAGAGAGGAAAAGGACTGTTACATAAGTGTCAAATGTTATTTCATTATTTATTAATGTTAATATTAATAACAGCAATGCAGATACAATTTACTAGGGTTATTTGCTTTTGAAATATTAAATTCAAACTATCTTCTGTGCATTGGGTGCTTTTGGGATTTAGTAATGGGGAGAAAGAAGTAAAATAAAGAGCTTGCAGGAAAACTTCCAGGAAAATTACATCTTCTATTTATAAATCTTTCTGTTTAAGAGCTCTGTTTCACAAAATACTTTCCCATAATCACACATTTCATTTATTGAATATTTCTCTCTAATAACTCTTATCCCTTGTGTATATTTAATTTGCATTTCCAACAAAGGAAAGCAAGACCTCTATCTACGACTCTACTGGCCCACTTGTAGTTTCTTTCTTTTTTTGGGGGTTCCAAATTTTCTCCCCATTTGTCCCCTTCCCCCTCCCCAAAATGCAGAGCATTCTAATTGTACCTATCACCAATCTGCCCTCTCTTCTCACATCCCTCCCTTCCCTTGTCCCCATCTTCTGTTTTGTCCTGTAGGGCCAGGTAACTTTCTATACCCCATTACCTGTATTTCTTACTTCCTAGTAGCAAGAACAATACTCAACAGTTGTTCCCACAACTTTGACTTCCAACTTCTCTTCATCCTTCACTCCCCACCCATTCCCTTTGGGAAGAAAGCAATTCAGTATAGGCTATATCTGTGTAGTTTTGCAAATGACTTCCATAATAGTCATGTTGTGTAAGACTAACTATATTTCTCTCCATCCTATCCTGCCCCACATTGCTTCTGCTCTCTCTTTTGATCCTGTCCTTCCCCAAGAGTGTTGACTTCTAATTGCTCCCTCCTCACACTGCCCTTCCTTCCATCATCCCTCCCACCCTGCTTATCCCCTTCTCCCTCACTTTCCTGTATTGTAAGATAGGTTTTCATACCAAAATGAGTGTGCATTTTATTCCTTCCTTTAGTGGAATGTGATGAGAGAAAACTTCATATTTTTCTCTCACCTCCCCTCTTTATCCCTCCACTAATAAGTCTTTTGCTTCCTCTTTTATGAGAGATAATTTGCCCCATTCCATTTTTCCCTTTCTCCTCCCAATATATTTCTCTCTCACAGCTTGATTTCATTTTTTTAAGATATGATCCCCTCCTCTTCAGTTCACTCTGTGCACTCTGTCTCTATGTGTGTGTGCGTGTGCGTGTGCATGTGTGTGTGTGTAATCCCACCCAGTACCCAGATACTGAATAGTTTCAAGAGTTACAATATTGTCTTTCCATGTAGGAATGTAAACAGTTCAACTTTAGTAAAGTCCCTTATGACTTCTCTTTGCTATTTACTTTTTCATGCTTCTCTTCATTCTTGTGTTTGAAAGTCAAATTTTCTTTTCAGCTCTGGTCTTTTCATCAAGAATGCTTGAAAGTCCTCTATTTCATTGAAAGACCAATTTTCCCCCTGAAGTATTATACTCAGCTTTGCCAGGTAGGTGATTCTTGGTTTTAGTCCTAGTTCCTTTGACTTCTGGAATATCCTATTCCATGCCCTTTGATCCCTTAATGTAGAAGCTGCTAGATCTTGTGTTATCCTGATTGTATTTCCACAATACTTGAATTGTTTCTTTCTAGCTGCTTGCAATATTTTCTCCTTGACCTGGAAACTCTGGAATTTGGCCACAATGTTCCTAGAAGTTTCTCTTTTTGGATCTCTTTCAGGAGGTGATCTGTGGATTCCTTGAATACTTATTTTGCCCTCTGGTTCTAGAATCTCAGGGCAGTTTTCCTTGATAATCTCATGAAAGATGATGTCTAGGCTCTTTTTTTGATCATGGCTTTCAGGTAATTTTTAAATTGTCTCTCCTGGATCCGTTTTCCAGGTCAGTTGTTTTTCCAATGAGATATTTCACATTATCTTCCATTTTTTCATTCTTTTGTTTTTGTTTTGTGATTTCTTTGTTTCTCATAAAGTCATTAGCCTCCATCTGTTCCATTCTAATTTTTAAAGAACTATTTTCTTCAGTGAGCTTTTGGACCTCCTTTTCCATTTGGCTAATTCTGCTTTTTAACGCATTCTTCTCCTCATTGGCTTTTTGAACCTCTTTTGCCAATTGAGTTAGCCTATTTTTCAAGGTGTTATTTTCTTCAGCATTTTTTGGGGTCTCCTTTAGCAAGGTGTTGACCTGCTTTTCATGCTTTTCTTGCATCTCTCTCATTTCTCTTCCCAGTTTTTCCTCCACCTCTCTAACTTGATTTTCAAAATCCTTTTTGAGCTCTTCCATGACCTGAGCCCATTGAGTATTTATTTTGGATGTTTGGGATACAGAAGCCTTGACTTCTATGTCTTTCCCTGATGGTAAGCATTGTTCTTCCTCATCCAAAAGGATGGGAGGAGATATCTGTTCACCAAGAAAGTAACCTTCTATGGTCTTATTTTTTTCCCCTTTTTTGGGCATCTTCCCAGCCAGTTGCTTGACTTTTGGGTCCTTTGTCAAGAGTAGGGTATACTCTGGGAATCTGTGAGATCTCAGTTCCTCCAAGGTGGCACAATCAAGCGTGTACTGGTCTGGACGTAGAGAAGGATTGTTGCACCCAGAATCTTAGTAGATACCTCTCTGCAGCCACTTGACCTTCAGTTCCACCAAGCCAGCACTGGGGGCTGATTTTCAGATAAGCTGGATGGGCAGAGCCACCATTCAGTTTGAGACAAAGACTGGCTTGGCCGGGGCCCCCACCCAGGGCTGAGGTACGACTCAGCTCTTCAATGCCCCCATGGGTTTTTACTCTCCAACAATGGAGCTTCAGTATGGGGTGCTGTGCAGGCTCTGTGGCTGCTGCCTGCTGCCGGGAGCTATGGGAAGACCCTTCTCTCTTCCTGGCCAGCTGATAAAACATTGTCACTGACCTTTGGCCCCTGTGGGTTGAGGGATCTGAGGACCTGCTTCTTTGACTGGAGATTTCACCCCAGAGGTGTCCTCCTCCCAGAGTCTCGTCGCACTGTGCTGCCAGACCAAGACTGGGCTGGGCTCTGTGCTTGGTTCCACGTCCAGTGCAACTGACGTTTCCTTGGGCCTTTCAGGTCACTGTGGGCTGGAAATCTCCTTCACTCTGTTGTTATCCACTTCTGCTGCTCCAAAATTTTTTAAGAGTACCTCTCTACCGGTATTTTATGGGGTGTGGGGGGAACTCTGTGTAAGTGTGTCTTTCTAGTCCACCATCTTGGCTCCACCCTCCCACTTGTAGTTTCTTGAGCACAATATTCCATCTTCCCTCTTCATGCCTTTGCATTTCTGCTTTTCATGTCTGAAATGTTCAGCTCCCCACTCTCTATAACTCTAGCACACTTTCCTTGTCTTTCTTTAAGACCCAGCTCAAATCACACCTTCTGCGGAAGCTTTTCTTGGTCCCACCACCTGCTCATCCCCTCCCCTCTGAGATTACCTCCCATCTACTCTGTAGATATCCTTAGTTATTTACAAGTTTTCTCTTCTCTTAGAATGTGAGTTCCTTGAAGGCAGGGACTGTCTTTGCCTTTGTTTGTTTTGGGCATTTTGTATGCCTGGCATAAAGTAAGCTCTTAATAAATGCTTGTTGACTGATCAACTGTCTTTAACATAAGGAGCAAGTGTTGAGAATGATGCTGCCCATTGCTATCTCCCCTGAACCACATGGATATATTATATTGTTGTGCAGCAGAGGCAAAGAATCAATTGTTGTTAATCAACAATTCTGTGCATGCCTCTCAAGAGACCCAGGTATTTAGAAATCAACTCATTCCTTCCAAAACACAAATATAGACAGCAACTATCTTTCTCAAGCTTGTACCATGCAAAGGAAAAGAGAGAAATCTTTTTAAAAATCATGATGCCTCAGTCTAACATGGATGTGACTGCAGTCAAGACAGATCATGGAGGACAAGACAAGAAGTTGCTAGGATACACGGAGGAACCATAGTGCTAGGTCTGGAGTCAGGGAGTTGTTCTTAAGTCGTTTTTACTTGTGTCTAACTCTTCATGACCCTGTTTGGGGTTTCCTTGGCAAGATACTGGCCTGGTTTGCCATTTCCAAGTCCAGCTCATTTTACAGATGAGGAAATTGAAGCAAACAAGGTTAGGTAACTTCCCCAGGGTAAGTGTTTGAGGCAGGATTTGAACTCAGGAAGATGAATCTTTCTCACACTAGGCCTGGAACTCTATTCATTGTGCTACCTATCTGCCTGGAGTCAGGAAGACCTGAATTCAAATCTAGACATATAACATATATATATATATATATATATATATATATATATATATATATATATATATATATATATATATATGTATGTATATATATATATATGTATATATATATATATATGTATATACATATATATATATATATAGAGAGAGAGAGAGAGAGATATAACATATATATATAAATGTATGTATGTATGTATATGTGTGTGTGTATAACTGTAAAATGAGATTAATAATAGCTCCTACCTTGCAAGTTGTCCTGAGGATCAAATGGAATGATATTTATAAAATGTATATATTATATATGTATAAATATATATTATATATAATGCAGAGGCTATATAGCATTTATATAAAGATATAAAGACACACATACACACACATCTCTTTATATAAATGCTTATTTCCTCCACTTGCCCCAGTACCAAATACTGCGCTAATGGAGAACACAAAAAGTGGGAGGTTATCATCCTCTCCTTCAAGAAGTTTGTAGTCCAGTTGAGGATAAACTCCTCAACATTTATAAGAAATTTTTCTTCCTTCCTTCCTTCCTTCCTTCCTTCCTTCCTTCCTTCCTTCCTTCCTTCCTTCCTTCTTGATAAATTTTAAATTTGGGGGGAGGAGCCAAGATGGAGGAGTAGAAAGACACACATATGCTAGCTCCAAACCCACAGCCCATAAAATATCTGTAAAGAAGAACTCCCAACAAATTCTGGAGCAGCAGAAGCCACAGAACAATGGAGCAGACAAGATTTCTGTTCCAGAGAGACCTGGAAACCTGACAGAAAGGGTCCGTGGCACACCGGACCAGAGTGGAGCCCAGCCCTGCCTTGGCCCCTCGGCACAGAGAGGAACAGATCTGAGCAAGCTTCAGGGACAGAATCTCCAGCTGCCACAAAAGTCCTTCCACCCACAGGTGGCAGGGGTTGGTGAGAGAGTCTTTTTGGGTGGCCGACAGGGGAGTGGGGTATCCCCGTGGCTCGGGCCCCCTCAGGAGGCAGCAGCAGGGGCAGCAGCAGACAGGGGCTCCCAAAGCAGGCAGGAGCTTGGATCCATTGTTGAAGGTCTTTGCATAAACTCCCTGAGGGAACTGAGTCCCCTGTGGCAGCCCTGCCCCCACCTGAGCACCTGAACTTAATCTCACACTGAATAGCAGCCCCACCCCCGCCCAAAGCCCTGAGGCTGGGAAGCAGCATTTGAATCTCAGACCCCAAGCACTAGCTGGGCAGATCTGGAGGCGTGGTGGGGGTGGAAAGAAAACTCAGAAGTCAAGTCACTGGCTGGGAAAATGCCCAGAAAAGGGAAAAACAATAACACTATAGAAGGTTACTTTCTTGGTGAACAAATATTTCCTCCCTTCCTTTCTGATGAGGAAGAACAATGCTTACCATCACAGAAAGACACAGAAGTCAAGGCTTCAGTCTCCCAAACATCCAAAATAAATATACCATGGGCTCAGGCCATGGAAGAGCTCAAAAAGGATTTTGAAAATCAAGTTAGAGAGGTGGAGGAAAAACTGGGAAGAGAAATGAGAGAGATGCAAGAAAAGCATGAAAAGCAGGTCAACACCTTGCTAAAGGAGACCCCAAAAAATGCTGAAGAAAATAACACCTTGAAAAATAGGCTAACTCAATTGGAAAAAGAGGTTCAAAAAGCCAGTGAGGAGAAGAATGGGTTAAAAAGCAGAATTAGCCAAATGGAAAAGGAGGTTCAAAAGCTCACTGAAGAAAATAGTTCTTTCAAAATTAGATAAATTTTAAATTTTAATAACAGTTTTGTCTTTATATAACTTTAATTTCTGAATATATTCTTCTCCCTCTACCAGTCAGTGAGCTATCTTAAGGGATCATTTAAGGTTTTAATATGTATATGGGAGATACCTTGTTGGAGAACCATTGAAAACTACATATGCTTTCCCAAAGCAAATTTTTTATAGGTAACAAATGATAAACACAGGAGAATCTGGTGTTATCTGTAGCATTTCATTAATTATGAACCTGAAAAGATGTGCTCTGCTGAAAAATATAATTTGTGAAAGCCTGCTCATTTACTTTTCATATTTTCATGAAAGATGCCCTTGATACATATGTACAACATTCTCACAAAGATTTTGTAACAATGAGCAAGTAGGCATTTGGGGACAGAAGAGATCACAAAGGGGAAAATATACAATTGTGATTATAAAAAATTAAAAATATATTCCTTAAACAAACTGACACAATCATAGTAAGAGGGAAACCGTAACTATCAGAAAACCTATGCATCAAATAGCTCCAATAAAAATGTGATATCTAAAATACATAGGAAATTAGCACAGATATCTGATTAAGAAACACTCCCCTACAAAGCTAAATGGTCAAAGGATATGAATATTTTCCAAAGGAAGAAATTCAGGCTATCAAAGATCACATGAAAAGATTCTCCAAGTCACTAATAATGAAAATTGCACATTAGAATAATTCTGAGGTTTCGCCTTACACCCCAAAGATGATGAAAGATGTACATAGTCAATGTTAAAGAGTCTGTGAAAAGATATGCATATTAGTCCTGGAATTTGTCTAGGTCATCTGGAAAATAATTTGAAACTATATGAGAAAACTATATTAAACCATTTATATGCTCAAAAGGTAATCTCACTGCTGTAAGAAGGTCAGAGACAAAAAGAAAATTTCCACATATAAAAAAATATTTATAGTGACCTTTTTGGTGGTAACAAAACAACTCACAGATAAAGCAATAACTGCTCATGAATTGAGGAATGACTTATCAAATTATAATATATGAATGTAATGAAATACATTATTACACTATGAAATTACAATTTGCTTCAGTAAAGTGTGAGACATAAGAAGTACGAGGAATTCAAAGAAGCATAGGAAGAGTTACATAAACTGATATAGACCTAAGAAAGCAGACCCAGAAGAATAATATACTTGATTAGAATTATGTAAAAGAAAACAATTAGAAGGCAATTAAACTTAGATTAAATTAAATGACCCGTCTTGGTCCTAAAAGACAGATGATGAAACATGCTTTGCTCTTCTTGGTAGATAGATTCAGGACTGAAAGGAAGTAATCTTACACTTGCTGTCAAAAATGTGTGTTTTTTCCATTGGTTTTACTGAACTGATTTTTGCTACAAGGAAGGGTTCTTTCTTTTTGGGGGTTGTGCATATTAGTATACTATTGTGGTATAAAGACAACAGGAATCAGTAAAACTTTTTAAAAAGTAAAAAGTAGGAGAGTAGGCATAGAGGCTGATATTTATCAATACTTTAATTACTTTTTTCAATAGCAGTGATGTCTATGACTATTTCCACCCCCTCCCCCAAGCTGAACAGGTTGCAAACTCCTCAGAGTAAGGAGATATTATTTCAGGATAGGGAGATGAAGAAGGCTGAACTGAAGGGAGTGAGATTCACTAACAGTTTTGTGGGAAGACACTGTATTTGCTTCTCTGTCTGGTATTCAATCCAAGGAACAAGATAAACCTCCCAAGATAAGCTCATTGTTTCTAAACTCACCACTATGCTGCTAGCTCAAATTTCTTCATCTGTAAAATAGGGATGATATTAATATATATTTCATAGGGTTGTTGTATCAAATGGAATTTTATCTTCTATATAATGTGCATGTGTATATGTACATATACATATATATCTATAATGCTTGAAAACCTTTAAGCACTGTATAAATGCTAGCTATTATTAATGAAAAACAAGTACTTTAAGAGAATGAGTAGCTTTTAGAAGACACTAGGGTTCGAAGAGTCATATTCTTCTTATATTATTGGTTTTTGTTTATTGTTTTATTCTGTATTATAGAAGTGTTTTAGGAAATAATAGGGTCAAGTGAGCACATAATCCTAATGCTTGAGCTCTTCTCCCATTTTACTGTTAGCCTCAAGAGAGTAAATGAAGTGTCCAAGGGTAAGCATTTTATATGAACACAGTGATGCAGTGGATAGATTATTAGATGTGGAGACAGGGACATGAGTTAGAATTCTGCTTTTGGTCCTTAATAGCTTAAGGGTCCTTGAGCAAATCACATCAGCTCTCACAGACTCAGTTTCCTCATCTATATAATGGAGATAATACTGACTGTAATGCCTGACTCACAGGATTATTGTTTAGCTTAAAGGAGATGAGGTACATAAAGCAGTTCACAAATGCTACAGTGCTTTATAGATGTCCCATGGTATTATCATTGCCTCATTTGAAGAATACATCTTATACTGTTTCTGTTATGCACAAAGAAAGCTATTATTAATGAATTTGTAGATTTTAATTAATGCATGGATAAATCAATACATTATTAAAAATGAATGAATAGTTGATCAATGGAATGTAACATTTTTTAAATTATAAAATTGAAGCATCATCTAATTTCAATCTGCAACTCAGACACCATCTACTTAAAAGCTTTCTTGATTCCTCAATTGCTAATGCCCTTTCTCCCAAATGACTTGCATTCAGTTGTCTCTGTATTGTATTTATTCTGTATAATCATATATTTGTGTGTGTATATATGTATACATGTATACATAATACATATATAAGTACGCACATACACACTTATTGTTCCCTCCAATAGAATGTAAGCTCCTTGAAGCCAGGAATTGTTTCATTTTTGTCTTTGTACTCCTGGCTCCTAGCACAGTAGGATATTTTTTTCCTGGCACATAATGGACATTTAATAAATGCTCATTTATTCACTGAAAACAAAACCACTGGTGAAACTGTACAAAATGAAACATTTAATCAGTAGAGCAGATGTGTTGTCTCCCCAGCAACAGTCAACTAGTTCAATTCTTTCACTGCTTGCTGGATTTTTGACTGAGAAGACTGAATTCACCCTTTGTTTTGTATTGGATATATGCATCCTTTGGAAGACAGCCTATGTGAGTAGACCAAGGCAAGTCAACCAGTCATTGTTAGAGCAATTATTAGAACTCAGACCTTGTAAATACTAGTGCCTGGCGTTATTTTTACTAGAACAGAATTCCTATAAAGGCAAATATTTAAGAGAATAGTTTTCCAGTTCTCTTGATGCTCAATTAAGATTTTTTCATTCAACTTATTTCTGTGAGAGTGGTAATGTAGTGTAGTAAATAGAATACAAGGCTTGGAGTTAAGAAGACCTAAGCTAAAATCTTGCCTCTGTCACCTCTTCTACGTGTGATCATAGGTAAATCACATTTCCCTCAATCTCAGTTTCTTTATCTTTAAAGTAGGGATGGTTGCCTCACAAGTAGTTGTGAGGAATCAAGTGAGATAATAAAATTATTTAGCATTTATATAATTGTACATATTATCCTTTACAAATATTATCTCATTTTATTATCATAGCAACCTTGGGAAGGGATGTGCTGACCTTCTTAGGATCACACAGCTAATAAGTGTGATGGTTTCTGAGACTGGATTTGAATGAAGAACTTTCTGACTCCAGTTCAGTTCTCTAAGCACTGTACTACCCAACTATCTCTATGTCTATAAAATGACTTGCAAACTTTAAATATATAAATGTTATATAAATGCCAGTTATTATTGTTATTCTGTGATAGTGGTTTTAACATCTTATACATGCCAAGGATGGCTTTATATAAATCCTGCTATGTAACCATAAATTCACGTGATCCAAGACATATTCTATGCATTGGGCTATTCTGGGATTAAAAACAAAAAAAGTTAAAGAAAAAATTTTGTAAAAGCTGCCAGAAAATAATACCTTCTATTTATAAAATGCCTTTCTTCTCAGGAGTTCATTGCTTCATATACACCATCTCACAAAATCACCTGAGGCACGTTGCAGTAACTGAACACCTCTCTTCAAGGAAATCTAAGGGCCTCAGACACATTTCTCATCACTTTCCTTCATGAAAAAGCAGTCAGCCCCTCCAATACTTTCTTGGAGGACAGTAACATTCTGCATAGTCTATTTTAATATGCTAATGCTGAATAATATGTGTGCAAGTATGCTAGATAACACACTAAAATGTGTTAGTTAATGTGTTAATCAGGTAGACTTACATGTAAGTTGTAGGCTAATTAGAATAAAATTATATTTATTGTTGAATTTAATAGAAGGTAGAAGTTGCCAGATGATGGGGCAGGGATATTTTGTTTGCCAAAAAACCGAAACCCAAAGCATAAAACAAAAAACCTGCGTTGGACTAGATTTCTTGGCACATTTTGTTCAGAAATGCATGCCGGTAAATGTTGTAAACGTTACTGTTGACATGGATTATAGTTAAAGCCTGTGGAATCTTCTTAGGAGGCCAAGCTTATTCATCCCTGGTTGGGGCTGGTTTCAGGGTGGTCCTGCTTGAAGGTGGGCATAGGGACTACGTTATTTCTCAAACACTACTCTAGCTCTATGATTCAAAGTAAGGAAGCCTACTTTTGGTGCTAACCAATTAGAACCTATTTATTGAACCCTACTGTGTGCTAAATCTTATGCAGAGTACTGAAGGGGAATACCAAATATAAGCTATGGTACCAGACTTCAAGGAGCTTCTGTCTATACAGGCATAACTAAGCTGTTATTGTTCAGTCATTTCTGATTTTTTAATGACCCCATTTGGGGCTTTCTTGGCAAAGATACTGGAGTGCTTTGCCATTTCCTTTACCAGCTCATTTTACAGATGAGGAAACTGAAGAAAACAGGGTTAAGTGACTTGCCTAGGGTGATACAACTAGTAAATGTCAGAGTCTAGATATGAACCCAGGGAGCTGAGTCTTCCTGACTTCAGGTCTGGCACTCTACCCACTGTGCCACCCAGCTGCCCTAACTAAGCTCACAAGGTGGCAAATGTTTCATAAGAGGTGAATGCCACAGATAGCAAGCTTTACAGGAGGGGTTCCAAAGGAATAAGGAATTTTTTTGGGCCAGGGTGATCAGGGAAAGATTCGAAGATAGACTGGGACTTAAGGTAGGCCTTATGGCACAATTTTCATAAATGTAAGGGTGGTTAAGGGCCCTTCAGGGAGAGATTAATGACAAGGGTCAGTGGATAGGATGCTGGACCTGGAGCCAAGAAAAGCTGAGTTTAAATCTGACCTCAGATACTTACTGGTTGTGTGACCCTGGGCAAGTCATTTTACCTGTTTGCTTTAACCTACTGGAAAAAGAAATGGCAAAACATTCTTTTGCCAAGAAACCTCCTTGGCCAGCACAGGTATGCTATGGTCTGTGTCTTTAGTCAGACACAACTAAAAATGACTCATAAACACCAACAAACGGAACATACGGAGGCAATAGACTACAAGGCTCATTCTGGGTTCATGGGATCAGAGATTTAGACATGGAAGGAAACTCAGAGGCCTTTTGGCCCAACCTCTTTGTTTTATGACTAAGTAAGTTGAGGCAAAGGGGGGTTAAATGACTTGCCTGAGGTCATGTAAGTAATAAGTATCAGGGGCATTGGGCATATTATCAGGGGCATATCAACATAGACTTTAGGCATGTAGAGGGTATTGATTCCTCTGACTCCAACTGGGCTACCCTTCTTATGTGAAAGGGGTAGGCCTACAAGCATTTATTTAGCACCTACAGTAGGGTTATAAAATAAGGCAAAAATAGTCTCTGCCTCCGAGGGACTCATGGTCTAATAGTGGAGACAACAGGCTTTGCACTATATGTATACATATATGCATGCATGTATGTATGTGTATATATACACACATATAATATACACACATGTGCACATATATTATGTATGTATATACACACACATATATAACACACTGTACTATATATGTATGTATATATACATATGGGTTTATATGTATGTATACATATACACACATATACATATGTGTGTGTATATTTGTAGCTCTCTTTCTATCCTTATCTAAATGCTACAGGATAAATTATAGACACTCTCAGACAGAAGGTACTTGTATTAAGTGAAATTCGGAAAGGCACAGTTGGAAAAATAGACCTTCTACTGAATTTTGTTTAAACCAGACCTATGATTCCTGGTAAAGCTGGAAACCTTCCCTGTAAAAGATAGAATTGGAGGGTTGCCCAGGAGAGCGGTGTCAAGAACCTCTGCCACATTTGGCTGCAACGCTACCAAGTGCAGAGAGAAACAGATTAAAATGTAATTGGGAAATATTTAACAAAAGAAATAAAAATACAATAAAATATAGAAAATATAACTTTGTAAAACTAAGTCAATATGCCGCTCCAGGAATCATTGCTCTTGTTGGCCAACTTTCCTTCTAGAAGAGGATCAATTACATCATGGGGGAATGTCTTGACTTGCAGGTGAATTGGATTGAAATGAGGCAGAGCTGTTCAAAGCCATCAGCCTCACTCTCTCCTCCAGTCATCAAAGTGTATGGCAAGATGACCTCCGTTCTATTTTGTGTTTCATACTAGTGTCCTAGGGCTCTGAATGGGTTAAGCGACTTGACTGGAATCCTGGAGCCAACATGCATCAGAAATGGAATTTGAGCTCAGGTCTTTCTGATTCTGAGGTCTTCTCTCTGTCTATCATGCAACACAGCCCTCCTTCTATTCACATCACGATTTAAAGCTAGATTTTAAAAAATAGAAAATAAAAAAGAAACAAGCAAGCTCTGATTTAAGAAGAAACTAAATTCCTGGAGGAAAGTAATCCTTACTCAAGCGGTTGTACTGTGGCTGGGTAATGCATATGTCTTTTGACCTGTGCAAGTGGTGATAAGGAGCCACTGTGGCAATGTTACAATGTGGTGACACACTGATGAATTTGTCCAAGAGGATAAGAGTCTAATGATGATGGTGCTACCCTGCTGCCGTGAAGAGCTGCCATGGCTAGAGGATTGTTGGTTTATTTTTATTTTTTTTGATGGAGTCCCAAAGTGATAGATAGTGTGGTGCCATCATCTTGACATTAGAGAGTCTACTTCTCTCGGATGGAAGATATAAATAGAGATGCCACCAAAGGCAGGAGTAGCTTTGTCTAGACCCTGGCTGATGTTTATCTTTTGTGGGTATGGTATTGATCACTCCTGCTACGGATACTTTCCTTTCCTCGAAAATATCTTTAATTCCCTCTTGTCAGCCTTCCATTCTGATTCCACAACTGGCAGCCCTCAATTTTCCTCCTTTGCCAGCTGACTGCCAGATTCACTGCAGTTGGCTATAGCATAATATTGATCTGGATGGCATCAAAAGCTTAGTCCTGTGTGGGCTGTCAAATTGGCTGGCCAGAGATGGACACCCTCAGTCTAGCTGGTTATCTAGCATATACGTGGCTTAGTAACAAGGGGGTCAAGGGCGTAATAAGACTAGATGAGGACAAATTCAGCATACTGAAGCACAAAAGATAATAGCTCTACAGCTAGCAGGGACCTCAGAGTCTATGTAGTTCACCACCATCCCCCCAAGGTGAGGACAGTTAGACTTACAGACATCTAGTATGCTGCCCAAGGTTATATACTATTAAGCACCAAAGGTAGGATTTGAACCCAAGTTCTCTGACTTCAGAGTCAGTGTTCTTTTCTCAAAACCTTGCTGCTTCCTCATTAGATATCCTGACTCAATTCAAGTTTGAGCTGGAAAGATGTTGAAATAATAACCAGAGAGAAAAACTATGAAGAGTTCCCGGGATAACCAAACCTAAGGGGCTAGTTGCTGTTCAGGCATTTTTCAGTTATGTCTGACTCTGTGTGACCCTTCATTTGGGGTTATCTTGGCAAAGATACTAGAGTGGTTTGCCATTTACTTCCCCAGCTCATTTTATAGATGAGGAAACTGAAGCAAACGGGGTTAAGTGACTTGCCCAGGGTCACACAGCTAGTAAGTGTCTGAGGCCAGAGTTGAACTCAAGAAGATGAGTCTTCCTGACTCCAGGCCAGCACAGGAGTTTGCAGCAGTGATCCTCTCTGCTCCAAAGTGGTCAAGTTAGAGAGCCATGGAACTTGCTGGCCAAATATTTCACACATGATCTGCCTTTCATCTGATCTGTAGCATCATTCCAAAGCCTTGCAGTCTTAAAAATCTGGCAATCTTGATAACTAGCCTCTCTCACTCTTAAATGGCCATGATTGCTTTGAGGTTGTCTTCCATCAGTAGGAGGGCCACCTGCTAATGTACTTGATAGGGGCAGCAAAAGCTGATTCTCATAGAGGTTGCTTGCAGCTTTCTCTTTGAGAAGGGAATTGGTTTGTTTCATCATAAGATCTTACAGGAATCCATGGGACCTCCTGTGTTCCATAGCAATTAGATAAGATGCTATTAATACAGCATGGTCAACCAGAGTATACACTTAGTTGGGAATCAGGAAACCTGGGTTCCACACTAGGTACTGTTGCTTTTCTCTTCATTGAAGTATCCACGTCTATAAAATGAGGTTAGTGACATCCAAGGAACATCTGGGATATGATGTAGTTACTAGTGTGATGGAAAAAGTAGTGGAGTTGGGAAGGTAAAGTGACTTTGCTTCGTGTTGTGGTTTTGTCACTTAATAGTTGTCCGGTCTTGGAGAAATTGGTTTATTTCCCAGGGACTCAGATTATTATCTGTAAAATGGGGATTAATAAAATAATATTTATATTGCCTTCCTCAAAAAGTTGTCTAGAACCAATGGCAATATCAATAAAATGGGTGGAAGAGAGTACCGTGCAACTGCTACAAAAAGGTTTATTCTGGTGAAAATTCTTCATGACTCCTTCAGCTTTGGACTATGGCTACAAGATTTAGCCTCTTGACAAATCCCTTAGACTTTGTTAACTTGATTTGATTGAACATGGTGTTCTGTTAGTTGTCTCTGACTGTAGCTTGAATCATCCTCTCTTTTCCCAGGAGGAGTCTTTCCCCTCACATCCTATTAATTCCACCCTCCACCCCCCTCCAATCACTTGTTTCTGTCTCAGAATAAACTAACTATGGATTTTTAACTGTTGAACTAAGGGCAAGGTAAGTATGTAGGGAGGTGTCATATTCCACCTACGAGAATGAATTGCCTGATACTCAGCCTCCTAGGAAACGACCCCCTCTGAAAGGTTCCTCCATGAATTTACTTTTGAGAACATCTCACCACTTTTCAATATGAAATTGCTAACTACAGATTTTACTGGTCTGGGAAATAAGGAATGGAGGAAAGGAGAACAAACATTTATGAATTGCCTACTGTGTGCTAGGTACTATGCTAAGAACTTTACAAACATTTCATTTGATACTGACAACAACCCTATAAGGTAGGTGCTATTATAAGACTAAATTTTATGATAAAATATGCCAGTTCCTTCTGGACCCTAACCTTATCATAGAATGCTCTCATCCTAGTGGATCAACTTTTGAAATATTCTTTCATGTTTATTTGTGATGAACTAGCCTGGGTAAAGACAACCATCAGTCTGCCCAGGCTGGCCTGGCAATGTGCCTACACTGGATGTCTTCTGTGAAAGAAATGACCGTGATCCTTCTAGTATTCTTTCACCTCACCTGATAAGCTCTATATACAAAGGGTGAAGAAATCTGTGCAATTGGAAAGATCCTGAGTGTAATTTATCTCCGATGCTGAAGCGCTGAGAATTGTCCAGGTGATGGTTCATCCATAGACTGACTAGGTGGCACAATGAATGGAGCACTTGGCCTGGAGTTGGGAAAACCTGAGTTGAAATCTGGCATCATATACTTCTTAGCTATGTGACCATGGGCAAGTTATATGATTTCCATTTGCCTCAATTTCCTCAGCTGTAAAATAGCTATAGCACCTACCTTGTGAAGTTGTGAGAATCAAATGAGATATTTGTAAATCACTTAGCACTGTATCTAGCACATAGTAGGGGCTAGATAAATGCTTGTTCTCTTCTCTTCCTCCCTTCTCTCATTTGCCTGTGTGGACAGGGGAGCCGCAATTTCGCTGCTTTTCCATCTGGTCCCAAGTTTGCCAATTCCCATCCCAACCCCATGTCCTCCATTCTGCTCATCCTTAATGAGCCTCCTGATCAGATAAGATAATTTAAGTATAAAATAATTATATAATGCTGAGGTAATCAAATATTCTATGCCATCAGGTATTCTGGTGCTCTATCTAGTGAACTCTAGGGACTCTCATACATTGACAGACTTCGTTCTTGACCAGTGGGTAGGTGCAGCTCAGCAACTCCATGCCTCTTTAGTGAGAGTTAAAACAGTAGATAGGCTCTCGCTTTGGTTCAGGCCAATGATACGTGAGACTACATCTCAGAAAGTCTGAAAGTAGAGGTGTTACAAAATACTTAGTCTGGACATATTAAGAATGTGCTGGAGCTAGTTCCAACTAGCCCAGGAGAGCCAACTGTTAAATTTTTGGTTTGAGCCTTTATAACTCAGAAATCTGCCAACACTACAAATCAGATGGCAGTGGATAGAATACTAGGTCTAGAGTAAGGAAGACTTGAGTTCAAAACTGGCCTCAGATACTAAATAGCTATGTGACCTTAGGCAAGTCACTTAACCCTCCTTGCTTCAGTTTCCTCATATGTAAAATGAGCTGAAGAAAGAAATGGCAAACCACTCCAGTATCCTTGCCAAGATGACTCCAAATGAAGGCTCACAAAGTCGGACATGACTGAAACAACTGAACAACAACTAGACTTAAATGATGAATAAAATGTTAGTAACAGATTAAACTTAAAAGTGCATCTTGAGTACATTTTCTTCTCTAGAGAGCCAGGTTTTAAATATTTACCAGCCCACTATCTGATGTTCTCTCCTTCTCCTGTCTTCCACCACCATATAATCTAAACATTGTACGAGACACAACAAAGGTCACACTCCATTCTCAGCATCCCCAGGAGCATTGCTTGGAACAGATATATGGTGCCCTCTGCCAGACCTTGACTGAACCAGAGCTTACGTTCCAGTGCTACAACTTTGAGGACATTCTTAGAGCTTAGTACTAGTGCTTTCTTACTGGCAATCATCTCCGCTTGACCAGATAGCTAAATATGTAGGTATATATATAGTACATATCTAGCTATCTACCTATGTATCTATTTATCTATATAGTTTATACATAGACTTTTTTATATTGTCTCCCTTAGCCGACTCTGAGTTTCTTGAGAGAAGAGGTTGCCTTCTGCCTTTTTTTATATTCCCAGTGCTTGGCGTAATGCCGGCACATAGTAGGCACTTAATAAGTGTTTGTTGACTGATGACATTATTGAGGCAGGGAAGTTATCCCCTCATAAACTATTTATACAATTTCATCGTTCCAAAGCAACGATCCTGCCTGGCTAGGGCTACTCAATGGGGCAGTGTGGATGGAGCACTGGGCCTGGAGTCAGGAAGACTAGAATTCAAATCTGTCGTCAGAAACTTGCCAGTTGGGTGACCCTGGGCGAGTCACCCAACCCTGTTTACCTCAGTTTCCTCATCCCTAAAATGAATTGGAGAAGGAAATGGTAAATCACTCTAGTGTCTTTGCCAAGAAAGCCCCAAATGGGGTCATGGAAAGTAGAACGTCACTGAAATGACTAAACAGCTACAGTAACAATGAGAGCTGCACACTATGGTATTGAGGGAATTTTTTAAAAAGAAAAAGATAGAAGGATTCATTTGGCCTTCTACCTTCCCTGCTGGAGCTCTGATACTGCTTGTCAGGAAGAAGAGTAGAGAATTATGACCCTGCCACAAACAGCATCACCATTTAGAACTGGCACCCAGAATTACTCCTCAGGGGCACACAATCTGACCTGGACATAGGAATTTGTGGGCTAGAAGACAGCTTTCCAGATTGTGTTTGGCCTGTACAAACATGAAATCGTACCCTTAATTTATGCAGTGGTAATAATGAAACAAAATAGTTAGATCTGATTAAATAATTGGATTTTGTCTTGTGTGAATGTGTTTGTGTCTCTCTGCTAAATAAATTAAGTCTCCACACTCCTCCTTACCCCAAAATGGGGACAGAGAAATTCAGGGAGATATCAGGAGACTGTGAACAGGGTGAAACAAGGTGGTTAGATCAAATAAGATAATTAGATTTCTGATTACAGACCAGCATCTGTTTGCTTTGGTTTGCTTTAGAACACAGCTGCAATTTGTTGCCAATTTAAGATAGCTGAGCAGATTGCATTGTCCTATTGCCAGGAAAGGTAGGATGCACTCCCCTCCCCCAAATAAATTAAACTTTTCTCAGTGTCTTAGCCCTCAGCACAGTGAACAAGTGTGGCAAATAGGCCGTTTGAACCACTAGTTAGGCAGGGGTGTGCTGGAGCCAGCTCCAACCAGGAAAGACTGATGGCTACATTTCCAATATGAGCATCTACACTTTGGAAATCAGCAAAGGCTACAAATCAGAGCTTGATTTAATGTTTTATTGATTGTCTAGACTTAAGAAAGTGATAGAGGAAATGTTAATAATGCATATTAAACTAAAAAAAAAATCCTTTCTTAGATACATTTTCCCCCTCAGGGACATGGTTGTTAAACAGTTACCTGCACACCCCTACAGGAGTAGATAAGAGTTTCCAAAAAGAAGGCAAAGGATTGTGTACTTTTCTTTAAATAAGAATGAAGGCAGAGATTTTTTAAAATTATCCTGTGGGAATGATGTTTGCATTTCTGCTGGTACCAAATAAAACTATTTTAATATAACTATTAAGTTCAGTTTGATCCTAAAGAAGAAAATGAAAGGACTTTCTGACAGTTTGCACAAATAAAAAGAGATGGAACTCACCCTATTCCTTCCAGCAAGATGGAGGACCCCCAGACTTCACCATTGGCCCTGCCACTGCCTCCTGAGGACCTCCATGACTTACCACCTTTGCTTCCTTGACATGTTGTACTCCTCTTGCACTACCATCTTACCTGCTGATGTAGTCTAAGTGCTTTGGGCCTTGCTATCTGCCCTGCTGCTTATATTTCTTCTTGTGTTGTTTTCCTCAATTTGAGTGTGAACTTCTTTAGAGCAAGGACTATCTCATATTTTTCTGTTTGTATCCTTAGCACTTGGCATAGTTTTTAGGGCATAGTAAGCTCTCATATTTGCTTTCTCATTCACTCACTCACTCATCCATGTATTTATTTTTTAAATTTTATTTATTCTTTCAGGAAGGATACCAGAAAGAAAAGGTATGACAAAATAGAGGCAATGATAATTTGTATCGAAAGGTAAAACAGAAGAATATGTTATGCTTACAGAAGGAAAAGAAGGACCCCTGAATATTTATGTCCATGAGGTTCTTCCCATAGAGCACAGGTTCCCAAAGTGAGCAATACTGCCCCCCTGGGGGGGGTGCTAGAATGATCCAGGGGAGCATAGTAGCCCCAGGTGCCATTGGGTAGCATTGAATAAAAATATGGGGGTGGTAGAAGCATAAGGAAAGAAGAGAAGAGAAGGAAATTTTGAAAAACCATTCGTACAAGCTTCACCTGTTGTGTAACAGAGTTAAAGTCATAGTGATTACGTTATTTTCCAAATAAGCACACAAAATGCAAGTTATAACCAATCAGTGGTCAAAGTCTGCCATCAGATCTTAACAAGCTAGTGTTGGCAGGTGAGCATGATGCACATTGCCAGGAAGTCCAGCATGCATCAGTAGGAATTTGTGCATGTTATGACTTGTTTATAGTATGATACTATATGGTTACATGATGAAATATTGCATCATCAAAATTTGAATGCAGGAAACCCCCAGAACACATCATTTAAAGTATGTATTTTATATATTTTTTGAAATGATGCAAATTTCCAGAAAAGAACCATTAAAGGGTTAAAGAAAGTAGATTTCCAGAGGGGTGCTGAATATTTTTTTAAAAAAAAGGGCAAGAAGTCAAATAAGTTTGGGAACCTATACTGTACAGGTATAAGGTGGATCATCTTGGGGTGGGAGGAACAGTTTCCTGAGCTGAGGAATGATGACATAGGTCCATAAGTATCATCAGGTGAGAAGATATTCTATAATGGTCAGTGGAAGAAGAGATGCCTGCAGAGAGAAGCTGAAGCAGCTCAGTATTTTGTGAGATTTACATATTTGTTTTTCACTGAATATTTGTGAATTGATGAATCTGACATAAACCTCTCTCTGAGATATGTCTCTGGGTCATAACAGAGAACTTCCTGAGACATCAAAGCTACTGTTGCCACCTACTATTGGGAACTCCTAGAGGGATGAATGATACCTGGAAAGCATTGTGAAGAATTTTGAAGTCCTGGCCCAAACCAGATGTTTTTACTATTGCCAAATGAAAGTAGGAAATTTAGAAGAGAAAGGCACATTTGGGAAGTAAACATGTTGACTAAGAGGCACATGCCTGAGAATAGGATTTGGATTTCTAGAGAATGACTTAAAATATGGGCTCTTGGCCAGGGATAGGGTACAAATAACAAGACCTAGTAAGAATTTATTTGTGTGGAGTCTTGCAAATCTCATGAAAATGCTTTTAAACTAAGAAGAAAATTGTGAGCATACAGCAGACAAACCAGAGAGAACAACAACTTGAATATAAGAAGAGCAGGAGACAGAACTAATTCATGGGAGACATTATTTAACCAGAGAAGTAGCAGTAAAATATTCCACCTGGTAGAATGAATTGCCTGCCTCCTCGGAAAACTCCTCAGAAATAGCCCCCATTGACTAATGTAGAGAGAATCCTCCAGGAGTTCAAGATTTGGTTTCAGATACTTAAATACAAGGCAGATGTCATTTTAGAAAGTGAGGTGGACCTCAAGGAGGATCATAAATATCATTGAGACTTCATGGGAAGGGACCGATGGCTAGAGTATAGTTCTATGGAATATTACAGTGCTCTAAGAAATTATGATCAGGTTGATTTTGGAAAAATATGGAAAGATTTGCATGAAATAATGAAGAATGAAATGAAGAGAACGAAGAGAATGTTGGATACAGTAACAGCAATATTGTTCAAAGAATAACAGTGAAAGACTAAGCTATTCTGAGTATTATGAATAATCAAATCAACTGCAAAGCTGGATAGCCTCTCTCTATAAAGGAAGATGCTATCCAGCTCCAGAGAAAGAACGGGTAGAAATATGCATAGTATGGTTTTGCATATATACACATATATTTATATTCCCCATCTGAAACAGATCTGTGTGTATACACATGTGGAAGAAGAGATGCCTGCAGAGGGAAGCTGGAGCAACTCAGTATTTTGTGAGATTTATATATTCATTTTTCACTGAATATTTGTGAATTTATGAATCTGTGTGTATGTATAAATGTGTATATGTATGTATACACACATAAGGCCATCATTTGACACAGACCTATATCTCCATCTATACATCATATTTATTATATCTATATCCATCTATAGGTAGAGATACAGGTCTGTATCAAATGATGGCCTTACGTGTATGTGTGTATAGAAAATCACACTATGCATACTTCTACTTATCAGTATATATCTGTTATATATAATTTGTGTATATATTTACATATATTTGTGTATATTCATGCATCTATATACATCTATTTATGTGTATGTATGTATACATATATGCATATATGTTTCTGTGGTTGTGTGTGTGTGTGACATGGTGGCCTTCTCTAAATCAAAATGGGAAGGGAGGAAGGGAGATAGCTTGGAACTTAAAAAATGTAACAAAATAAATAAATAAAATTAAATAAAAAATAAAATATGGCTCTAGAATGGAATACCTTATTCAAAAGGAATAGAATTAATAAAATAGATTGTAGAGTAGTATTATACATTAAGAAGAGATGCTCATGAGGAAACTTCATAGATGAATAAGAAGGAAGCCATCAACTGTTCCATATTGTGAGATGAAAGATCAGTGGGCCTTGACATCTGCCATGCCATTGATGATTAAGGTACTCCAGGTCTTACCGTATCCCCTGTTTCTATGCTCTTCAGAGCTCTTGGTCTATCATCTAACCTACTAGTAGGTTATATAGCCTAAGGACCTTAGATCTAGCCATCCATCCTTCTACTGAACCCTTAGAATGTTGTACATTTCCATCCATCCTCTAGTTGACATTTCTTTGATAGGTTGTCTTCCCCAAATAAAGTTTGAGTTCCCTGAGAATGGAGATTATCTTGTCTTTTCTATTTGTGTCTACAGCACTTAACATAGTACTTGACACAATAGAAATAGAGCATTTGGGTGCATATAAGTGGATACAGAAACAGAAGCAAGACTGTATGGGAGTATGTTGCTGAGCACCCGGACAGAAGGAGGAATCAGATGAGCAGTTTGGGAAATATCACAAATGTGGTTTGAAAATATGATACTGTAGTGGCTGGGGATTTGAACTATTCTGACATCTGCAAGAGCCCACTCTCTGCCAAAAGCGGAGCATCCAATCATTTTTCTAAACTTGCCTTAATGTTAATTTTGTCCTTCAAAAGGTGGAGGAAGCAAAAATGGGAATGTCTATTCTGGGCCAAACTGTGAACAAGGAAAAAGTGGTCTCTAAAGCAGAAATAATGTGACTTCTGCAAGTAGTCAACTACTTTATCATAAAAGTCATGATACTGAAAGAGAAGAAAGCTGAGTCTGCTATGATGAGCACCCTAGATACTGGAAGTTCAATTCAGAGGGTTCAGAGAAAGGATCTGTATGGTCCAATAGTCTAATTTTTCCAGAGAAAGCCGGCTCAAGAGAGATGGATAACTCTCAAGAAAAAAAGAGCTTCTGAAGACACAAGCAGAAATTATTTTAAGGAAGAACTGTATAAAGAAATGGATGAGGCTACAAAGAGAATGCATTGACTAGTTCATATTCTTAAAAGATTTATGTTAAAGATGACAGCAAAGGAGGGTAAATGGGTATGATTCTAAAAGGTACAGTTTTGTAAGATGAAAGATTTTTTAAAAAGCAATGTTGGGGATAAGAGTAGAATAAGATGAAAATAGAATAAGAAAATGCCTGAGCTACTGAACATTTATTTTGCTTTTGCTTTTTATTGCAAAGAAAATTATGTTTGGATCCAAAAGGATGAGGCAAAAAAATGGTTAGCAGGAAATGGAACCCAAAGATAAGACATAGTAAGGCAGCATCTAACTGCCATCAATGAGTTCAAATCACCAGATCTAGACAAATTGTAACCAAGGTGGTGAACAAACTGGTATAGGTGACTGCGGGGTTCCTATTTCTGATCTTGGAAAGACTGATTTTTGGTGGTTTGCAAACTCCACATGAGTCAATATGTTGGGGCCGCCAAAAAGCTAATGTTGTCCTAGGTTGCATTAACCGGGAACATGATGTTCAGAATAAGGGAAGTGAGAATCCTATTGTCTCTGCCCTAATCAAACTATAACTAGAATACCATGTTCAGTTCTGAATACCACTTTTTAGGACATAGCTAAGCCAGAGCACATCCAGAAGAGGACAACCAAGGTATCAGAGGACATGTTTATGAGGAACTAAAGAAAGGAAGAAAAACATTTAACTTGGAGAAGAGAGCTAGTAGAAGATGTAATAACTATATAACAAGTTCTTGGAAGTCTATTAAGTGGGAAAAGATTAGACTTATTCCTATTGGCCTCAAAAGGCACAACTAGCAATGATGGTTAGGCATTGCAAGGAAAATGGCAAAAGCCCCGGGGACTGATGGTTGGAACCATAGGGCAGTTAGCCTGGTAGTCCAGCTGGCAAGTAATCCAGTGTATCTGGAGTGTGGGGCAGAGGTAACACTAATGTATAAGCCCATCTCCTTTAGAATCATTACTATTGATAAATCCATATCAGCTTCTGATGTTGAACCATTTAATAGCACCAAGGACTGTGGTAGCAAAAACTTTTTTTTCTGGATCTTCATTTGCTATTAACGTTGAGTATGCAGAGGCTGCAGGATCTTCAGAGACACAGCTAGGGCTACATCTCCTCTGGAGTTGCTACCCTGGATGATGGATGGGGCCAGGTGGTAGGCAGAGCCAGTAGTTTGGAAGGCACTGCTTCTCCCAATATTCTTTATCTTCCATTTTTCCACTCTTTTGGTTTTGTATTGTGATATCATGCTTTCTCACAAAGTCTTTAGCCTCCATCTGTGCCATTCTAGTTTTGAAAGAACTATTTTCTTCAGTGAGTTTTTGAATCTCCTTTTCCATTTGGCTAATTCTGCTTTTGAAAGCATTCTTCTCCTCATTGGCTTTTTGAATCTCTTTTGCCAATTGAGTTAGGCTAGTTTTCAAGGTGTTTATTTCTTCAACATTTTTTTGGTTCTCCTTTAGCAGGGAGCTGATCTGCTTTTCATGCTTTTCTTTCATCTCTCTCATTTCTCTTCCCAGTTTTTCCTCCACCTCTCTAACTTGATTTTCAAAATTCTTTTTGAGCTCTTCCATGGCCTGAGCCCATTGGGTGGGCTGGGACACAGAAGCCTTGATTTCTGTGTCTTTGCCTGATGGTAAGCATTGTTCTTCCTCATCAGAAAGGAAGGGAGGAAATGTCTGTTCTCCAAGAAAGTAGCCTTCAATAGTCTTATTTCTTTTCCCTTTTCTGGGCATTTTCCCAGCCAGTGACTTGACCTCTGAATATTCTCCTCACACCCACCTCACCTCCTGGTCCTCCCAGCCAGTGTTTGGGGACTGAGATTCAAATGCTGCTTCCTGCCTTAGGGCTTTTGGCGGGGGCAGGGCTGCTATTCAGTGTGAGAATTAAGTTCAGGTGGTCAGGTGGGGGCAGGGCCTCCTCTCAGGCTCAGTTCCCTTAGGGGGTTTATGCACAGACCTTCCACAATGGATCCAGGCTCCTGCCTGCTTGGGGAGCCCCTGTCTGCAGCCGCCTCTCAGCTTCTACCTCCCAGGGGGGCCCGAATCATGGGGGCACCCCATTCCCCTCTCGACCCGCCAAAGAGACTCTCTCACCGACCCCCGTCACCTGTGGGTGGAGGGACTTGTGCGGCCGCTGGAGATCCCATCCCTGAAGCCTGCTTGGGTCTGTTTCTCTTGGTGCTGTGGCCGCAGCAGGTCTGGGCTGGGCTGGGCTCCACGTCTGCAGTGCGACAGACCTTTTGCGAGAGGTTTGCAGGTCCCTCTGTGGGTGGAGGGACCCGCGTGGCCGCTGGAGATCCCGTCCCCGAAGCCTGCTTGGATCTTTTCCTCTCAGTGCTGCGGCCCCTGCAGGGCTGCCCTCAGCTCCCAGTCCCGGCACCCAGTCCGCAGCGTGAAGGACCCCCCGTGAGAGGTTTGCAGGTCCCTCCGGAACAGAAATCTCCCTCGCTCCAATATTCCGTGGCCTCTGGGTGCAGAATTCGCCGTGAGTTACTCCCCTGTAGCCGTTCTGTGGGTTGTGGGTTCGGAGTATGTGCGTCTTTCTACTCCGCCATCTTTCTCCCAATATTCTTACACATGAAGTCTGGTGGAAGGTGGTAGTCTCATCAACACTCCTCTGTCCAACCACCTTCTGTCTTTCTCTTGAAGTTCCTCCATTTCCCTACATCTGGCTTGCCATACATACATATATAAAACACAAACACTCTAAGAGAGGCATTCTTAATCTTTCTTTTGTGTCATGAACTCCTTTGGCAGTCTGGTGAAGCCTAAGGACCCATTCTTGCAATAATATGTGTTGCTGTCATTCATAATTGAAGAAAATGCAAATTTTCAGTTATAAGTTAGTGAAAATTAAGATGCATTTTTTCCATCCAAGTTCCTGGTTCCCTGAAATCTATCTATGAATTCCAAGTTAGAAACAATAGTAAAAAACCCTAGCACCTGGCAGAGCAACAGAAGGAAGACCCTTGGTGTGTTATAGACAAATTTCTTCACTGATTAGAGGGGCTGCCAGTAATAAGGATACTGACAAAGTGTGAATACCAAAGCTGAAACAATCTTGGATGATGATCAATTTCCCTGGTGAAGAGGTTTCCTGGGAACATAATATACTCTCCCTAACTAACCTCATCTGCTCCCATGGGTTCAATTATCAACTTTATACAAATTATTATCAAATCTGCATCTCCAGTGGTAATTTCATTCTCTATATACAGTTCCACATTATCAAATGTCTTTAATATACATCCATCTAATTATTTACATGCTGTTTCCTCCATTTGGAATGTAAACCATTTGATAATGCGGATAATTTTTTTTCACTTTTCTTTATTCATAATAAATGCTTATTGATTAACTGACTGACAATAAGATCAGAATGTTGGTCATATGCTAAAGTCTTGGGTGAATTAGAATTTTGATCATCACCACTCCAAAATTATAAGCAAACAGTAGCAAAAAAAAAAAGTCAGAAAAAAATAGGACCAGAAACAGAAGTTGATTAATCATAGAATGGGAGTGAGGCATAAAAGAAAAACGATCCACTTCCTTTACTGGTTCTTTGCTGCTTCATTTTCCCTGTAATAAATATTTACAGGGTGGAGCCCTTAATGAGGACTTATGGTAGGACATAAACAAAGACATGGACATGGACAAGAGTATTGCATAGAATGAGAAGACATGACTGGGTTGCAATGTGTGTCACTGTAGAAGAACCCCCATCTACAAGATCATAGATCCCATGGAGTGATCCCATGTCTTCCAAACTGTTCCAATTCCTAGAGGGTGGGATAAAGAATTCCTCCCAGTCTCCATTTCTCCGGAGTTTTCCAGCTCCCTTATGTGTGTTGTCTTCTACCATTAGATTATAAGCTCATAAGAGCAGAGACTACCCTTCTTTTTATTTGTACCCCCAGAGCTTTCTATGGTGCCTGGTATAGCATTTAATTTTTTTTTCAGTATGTGAATATATATTTATTGTAAATCACATACTACTGCAATCATATATTACGTATTTTATGTATAAGTATACACAAAAGAAATGTTTAGAGGCAGGTAGGTGGTGCAGTGAATAAAGGCAGGGAGATGATGTAATAGAACCCTGGGGGATTAGGAAGACCATTCCAAACCTGCCTGAGACCCTTCATTGGGTCATCTTGGGCAAGTTGCTTAACTTCTCTGGGTCCCAATTTCTTTTTCTGTAAAATGAGATGGTCGAACTCAATAGTCATAGCAGACACTCAATATGTGTTTATTGGTAGACTATATGTACAGACTATATACAATATATATAGTACACACACACACACATATACATATATATGTAGAGTATATACAGAAAAGAAGGGCTTAAAATAAGGTCTTGGAGGCTACCATTTTTTAATGGGTAGGGGTTAAATGACAATTCTGCAAAGAAGACTGAAGATTTGTCACACCAGCAGGAGGAGACTCAAAGAGCAATGACCCAGAAACAAAGGAAGGAGAGAGAATCCAGGAGTGGGAGTGGGTCAACAAATTAAATCAACAAATATTCATTAAGCATTTTCTTTGTGCTAGGCTCCAAGCTAAGTGCTTGGAATCCAAATACAAGCAAAAAAGAAAAAAGAAAAAAAAGAAAACAATCCCTGCCTTCAGAAAGTTTACTTTCTGATGACAGAAGACAGCATATAAAAAGGAGCTAGAAGGTTGGGAAGGTAGACCAGTTCTAGGAGTCTGGCTGTAAATGTGTAGATAGGGATATTAAAGACATGAAAAAGAGCGAAAGGGGTTAATATCCAGAGGGGTAGAGGTCTGGTCTTCCCAAGTACATGTAAAGTTATCAGAGACTAGTGAAAAAATTTGGAGAGATTGGAGTATTACCAACTGCGGTTTTGAAGTATAGAGTCAGGCTGAAGAGGCAGCTTTTAATAGTCTTTTTTCTCAGTAAAGTAGTAGGTGAGATCTTCTACTGAGAAAAAAAATGAGTTAAGGGTAATGTATGGGGCTTGAGGTAAGGAGAGAAGAGAAGGTCACAGTAGAAAGTCTGAAATAGCAACTCTGGGGAGTGTGACGAGAGTGATCTGAGTATAATGATTCCAAAGGAGAGAACCAGAACCACAGTCAGAAATGGCCTTAGGTTATTGAGATGTATATAGGTGTTTGCATGAAGTGGATATCCATGTTTGAGGTCAGCACAAGTCAAAGTCGGGTGCAGAAGGAATAGGTCGCTTGTAGGTCTCACTTCAGGTCTTAGCTTGCTTGCATCCTCCAGCATCAATCAATCATTGGGAACTAGTACAGTGCTGAAATTGCTAAGTCATAAACAAACAAATAAAAAGCTGACATTTTTAAAGGGTTTTGAATTTTGCAGCACACTTTGTCAGAATTGTTTCATTGAATTAAAAGAACTGGTCTTAATTAAAAGTCTTTTTGACTCCAGGTCCACACTTGATTTAAGTGCATGTATGAATTATACATATATGGTTCTCTTTATGAGTATAGCACCCCATGTGTGACAGGGATCCCCTCCCCCTATGTTATAGATATTTCTGCTGCATAGCATATGTATATGAATGAAGGGGGGTAGGGGTACAGAGATGAGGAGAGGAGCACAGGAATGCTCTCCATAAAGGTTCCCAGGAAAAAGAATCTCTCTGTGTCTCTCCCTCCCTCCTTCCCTCCCTTCTTCTTCTTCTTCTTCTTCTTCTTCTTCTTCTTCTTCTTCTTCTTCTTCTTCTTCTCCTTCTTCTTCTTCTCCTCTTCCTCCTCCTCCCCTCCTCCTCCTTCTTCTCTCTTTCTCTATCCCTCTCTTCTTTCTCCTCTTCCTCCTGTCCTCTCTGCCTCATCTCTTTCATCAGATTTTCACTCACAAAAATAATGGTATAGGAGAAAAGTATAACTTCAGTTTATAAATCACTCTCTCATTTTATTTCTCTTGTTTATCCCTTTGGGCTGGCTGTGGAATTTTATGGCAGTGAGGCGCTGCTGGGTTGATGATCTCCTGGAGTTAGAGGAATCATGACTTTGGCCACTTCTGCATTCTCTGCTCTCTCCTAGGTGCTAGAGAATTCTTCCACTTTCTTCAGACTGCTAGCTCCCAAATTCTATTGTCCACGTAAGCACACCCAGGCTTAGCAGCCACTCATATATTGTGCATAATACTAGAATAAACAGTGTCAAAGGAATAGGCAGAAAGGACAAGGTTGGGGGAAGGGAAACCACTGAATGAAGACAGTGCAGCCAGCTGCTGCAGGAACCAAGGTTTGGCTGTGTTAAATCTTTCTGCTCATAGGAAGTAGTGAGTAATCAAACTCCGGAAGAGTACTGCGATTAACAGCATCTACCTTCTCCATAGCTTGGAGACATGAAAGGAGGAATTTGTCTCTAAGACAATGAAGGTCTTTTCTCCAGATTTGTTCCACTAGACACTATCCATAGTCTTTCTCACCTTGCTTTACCTGCATTGCTGCTGTGCTTACAAGAGCTGTGTCTTTCAGTGTTTCAAGAGGAGAGCAAACAACAAATCCCATATTAAGTGCTTGACTCTTCGAGGTCCATAGGGCCTAAAGCAACCCCATCTTCTACCCCTTCCTTCAGAGGCAAGATTTGAATTCGGATCTTCTTGATTCCAAGTCTAGGACCTTATCCACTACACCAATCAGATCATAGGTGAGAGCAGTACATAACATTCGGGAACACACTCAGAGTATTTTATCTATTTATTTTATAAGGTGAACATTGATTGAATACTCAATCATAAGGGAAGTATTTATATTCATAAAACTAAAAAACTAAAAATTTATTTTCATTAAAAATTAAACTTTATTTTATAAATGAGAACTTTTAAGTTGAGAAGCAAAATACCAAGTCCCTGGGTTGCATCTCCCAGAACACTCCACAAGTCATTCAAGAAGATTATTTACCTAGTTTGTTACCTCAACAACCAACCAAACTCTAGAGAAGAATACGAATTTCTGTAGTTATGAGTTGGGACTAGATTCTATTTCAGGTTTACACATAGATAAGTTATAGATAGAATCAAAATATAGATATGTTATGGATAATAATAATAGATAAAATAGGTGTATCCCTATGCAGCTTACTAGTTAGTCCATAGTGCTAGAGGCACTAATAAAAACTCACTTGTCTAGCTCACTAGTGATCATTGGCAGTGGGATTAAGGACTATTGAAATACCTGCTAACAACTGAACAGACTTTAGTGTAGGGGATGTAGAATGAGTGACATTTGAACTTGAAATTAAGAAATCTGAGAAAAAAATAGAATGGAATCTTTGAGTCTTCTTCCCAGAATTCTCAGCTCCAACTTCAAACATTACTCTTTCTTTACACTGTGGTAAAAATCTGCTCACTTTCTACAAGTTCTCCTGACAAGTCAGGTGGGGTTATGTCTGATAAGAGTAACAATGGAGTAGTGGGATAACCTTGGAGTCTGAGAGTCCCGGGTTCAAGTCTTATCTCTCCTTAATACAAGTGTGTACTTCGTGATTTTATCATCTTCTGTGGGTTTCATTATCATCTCTAAGCAAATGATACCCGGATTTATACATCTTTCTCCTGAACCTCAGTCCCAAATCACCAACCTCATTTTAGACATCTCAAACTACATGTCCCTTCAAATTCAACATTAATAGAACTAATTTTTCCTTTACCAAGCAAACAAACTTTCTTCTAAGCCTTTCCATTACTACTAAGGACATTGCTATTCTCCCAGGCACACAAACTCAGTGTCATTCAAATTCCTCTCTCTTCTTCATCTATATATCCACTCTTTTGCCAAATCTTTTTGTTTCTACCTCTACTTTTCTCTCCACTCTCACAGACACCACCCTAAAACAGACCTTCTTTACTTCTCACCTGAACTGTTGCAGTGTTGGCTCTTCTCTTTTCCTCAAATCTCTCCCTCCCTCCAATCCATCCTTCACTCAGCTGCCAAGGAGTTTTTCCTAAAGGGTAGGTTTATTTATATCTCCACTCCACCAATCCCACCAACACACAAGCTCAGTAAAGTTTAGGGGATTCATATTGCCTCCAGGATAAACTATAACCTTCTCTGGCATTTAAAATTTCATAACCCTTCCTACATTTTTAGTTGTCTTCCACTTTACTACCCTTCAGATGCACTATTCATATATGATAATCTGTCTTCTCTCTGTGTGAATTTTCACTAGCTGGTCCCCAAATCCCAAATGGTCTCCTTTTGAACCTCTGCTTCTCTTAGTTCCCCTTTCCTTCAAAATTCAGCTCAAAGCCTAACTTCTGTAGGAAGTCTTTCCTGGTCCCTCTCAGCTTAGTGCCTTCCTCCTTCCAGATGACCTTCTATCTACTCAATAGATCTGTGATGTGTTTGTATGTTGTCTTCCCCATTAAAATTGAGCTCCTTGAGGTCAGGGACTGTCTTTGCCTCTCTTTTGTGTATACAAGACTTAACCCAGTGCCTGGCATATAGTAATAATCCTTGCCACTTAATAATAACACACTTACTATATAACAAAAGTAGAGGGGAAGCTGGGTTGCAGAGTGAATTGAGCACTGGCCCTGGAGTCAGGAGGACCTGAGTTCAAATTTGGCCATTGACTTTTACTTGCTGTGTGACCTTGGGCAAGTCACTTAACCCCAAATGCCTTGCCTTCCTCCCTCCAAAAAAAAAAGCAATAATGAAAAAACAAAATTTGGCATGTAGTAATAATATATTTAATAAATATGTATTGACTGAATAAATATATATTGACTGAATGATTGCCCATGGGTATGTAGCTTAACTTCTCACAGTCCCAGTTTCCTCATCTGTAAAAGGAGAATGATAAGATTTACTGCACAGGGTTATTTTGAGGCTCAAATGAAGTAACATATACAAAGCTCTATATAAATACTGGTTATTATTGATGGATAGCCACCATTCCCTTCCTGCTCATCCGCAAACATTGACTGAGTCTCCTTAGCGTACACGGCTTTTTACTAGGGGCTGTAGGAAAGAACAGCTCCCAGGGGTAGCTACAGCCAGAGCATATGGAAGCTTTGAAACTTGCATGTGAGAAGAATATGCTTCAGGGGTTCTGCCACTGTCAAGATGACAGCAAGCAAAGAAAGAATGACCCCTTGCACTCTTGGCAGTGAAATGGAATTGGAGATTCTTCTCTCTTTCTTAAAATGCCATTTCAGTTCTAAGGAGAACACATTTTCTTTTGCTCTCCTGGAATGCCTTTTCCTAATGCAATATCAGAGGGTGCTGCTGGGACAGTAGCTAATCTGCGTTAGTAATAAGAACCAGAGTACGGATTGTTTCTTAAGTGCTCACCTCAGTAATAGCAGGCACCATCAGAGGGTGCTGTGGGGGCTCAGCCATCATTCCTGGGCTTCTCTCTAGCTTTATGGCAGTTACTGTTACTCAATTCCTTGGCTCTGTCCTTGTGGGTGGTGGCTCAGATTCTCTTTGTACTCCACGGTTTTAGTGTGGAGTTATCTGATCTGGTTCTTGGCTTGGCAATGCCCACACCTATCTAGGGAAAAGACCATCTCCCATTCTGTTTCAAATGAGGTTATTTACAATAACATAAGAATAAATACATCTACACATCCAGTATAGACATCTGGTCTTAGCCTGTAGTCTTGCCCAGGCCAGGAATCCTATTACAAACATATACCTTCAATAGCCAAAGCTCAAAAGTAAGGAAGTTTAAAATAACAGAGTTCAGATATCGACTCCAAGAAACTCTAGCATGCACAGCAACCACAACCTTGGTGTGTAACCCAGAAACCTCAAACTTATTGGTGAGTTAGGGAGATGTCTGCCCCAAGTATGTAAAGACTTTACCCAGCAGAATGGGCAGATGAAAAGTTTGTTCCAATGGCCATGAAATAATCTAAAGCGGATTGGTCAAACATCAAAGACACCAAGGTCATCTGCTACATCTGGGGCCATTGCCAGTCACCTTGCCTTTTGTCTTGTCACTGGCCTTCAGTGACTCTGGAAGAGAAAGTGAGGCTGATGACTATGTGCAACTCTGCCTCACTTAAATTCAATTTACATGCAAGTCAAGATATCACCTGTGATGTCATTGGTCCTCTTTGAAAATGAAGGAACAACAACAACAAATTTCCCCAAAGCTGCTGATGCAGGATAGAGGAATGACAGTCCCACATGGAGTCCCCCAACTTCACAAGATCCTAGGGTCACAAGACCATCTTGCCCTCATTTTTCAATTGAGGAACCTAAAGTCTAGAGATCTCAAGCCACTTGACTAAAGTCATATTGGTGGCAGATCCAGGATTTGGTTCTTATTGCATTTTGCTATGTTAATACTTTCCTTGTTTGCCTCTAACTTTGCTCCAGGCTTCTTCTTCTTCTTTTTTTTTTTTTTATATACCCAGCACTTAGTTAACATGGTGCCTGGCACATAATAGGTGCTTGTTGATGACTCAACTGGCTCTGATGTTGTCATATCTGGCTCTTCTGCATTTATCAATTGTCCCATAGTTCTGGTTCATGCACAAGGTATACATAGCCTTGCTATTAAATTTTTGTTTTGTTTTTCAGAGATGTGACTGGACGGTAATGAGCAGGTTAGCTCTATACTGATCATCTGTCTACTCATCTTTAAATGCTACTGCCTCTTGATTCCTAAGTCACATCCCTGGATACTTCCTCCATTCAAGTGATCATTTTTCAGCCGAGCTTAGTCACTGAAGAGAGGGGCTGTATAACAACCACTCCAGTTACACCCGAGACCTGAGACCCAATTATCCTTTGTCTAGCAGATCTGGATGATTTCTGTAGATGACTGCCTTCAGAGCTCTCCTCCAGGATAACACTGTTCTTCACCCATCATCTAATCATTCCTTCAACAAGCCCTTTGAGCTTTCTTGTTGACACTGTGATGGATTCTGACTAGGAGATAGAAGAAGTATAAAGCCATCTTTGCCTTCGGGGAGCTTCCCACTTCAGTGGTGGAAGAAGATGGGTGTGTATGGAGGAAACACTAGTGTTGCTTGATTACTTGTCAGAATGTATGACACAGGCAATGGTGCTACATGAGTGAAGAAAAAGCAGGAATTGATGTGGATTGGAATGGTTAGAGGAGAAATGCATGAAGGGGGTGGTATTTGAGCTGGAACTAAAGTATGGGTAGGATTGGAATGGTTAGAGTGGAAAGGGAAGGGATTCCAGATAAGGGAAATGACAGGAACAAAGGCACAAAATGGGGAGAAATGTGTTTTCTGTGTGGGAATCAATGAGAAGACTGGCCTGGATAAGATACCAGTCTGAAGCATTAGAATGAGTTTGAGCTAAATGACCTCTAATGTCCCTTCTAACTCGTATTCTATGATTCTGAAACTATTCTATAGACAACATAGGCCACTAAAATTTTGGGGGAAAGAGATTGAGATGATGAAAGTAGTGTTTTAGGGAAAAAGTTGTGAGTGATTGGAGGGTGGGAAGGAAGAAATCAATGATTTATTTCAGCCTGAGTTTTCTAACCTGACAGCCTGGAAAAAATAATGAGATCTAAAGTAAAGATGAATATGGCTGTCTGCCTCTTCTAAATTAGTGCTTACAGCTTTTAAAAATGTATCCACTTAAACAAAAGTCCAAATATCAATTTTGATCTGTGGGCCACTGTAATAACCACTGCCATATTGTGACCACTTATCCCACTTACAGGGGCAACTCTAGTTAAATCTGCACATCTAAGAAGGAGAGGAAGTATATGTGATGGATAAAGTGGGAAATAATAAGATCACAGAGTTAGAGTTAGAAAGGACCTTAGAGAATGGTGAGTCCAATCCTTTCCTTTAAGAATGAGGAAAGTGAATCTCAGAAAGGTCAACTCATCCAGGGCCAAATAGCTCCAAGCTACTGTCTGAGGTAGGATTTGAACCCTCATTTTCCTACTTTCAGTCTTCTACCAACTATACCCTACCACCTTTTAGCTATAGGGTTCTAGATTTGGATTCCCATCAGAGGTGTCCTGGTTAATGTTAAACATCCTGCTCCACTCACAAATGCACAACACTTTTAAGTTTATTCTGCATTATTAACATTTGATTCATCATTTCCTTAAGTCTAGACCACAAAGAAAACCATCAATCATGCCCTGATTTGTGGCGTTTGCCAATTTCTAAGATGTAAATGTTCATACCAAAAATTGAATAGTCAACTCTCTTGAGCTGGTATGAGCTGGCTCTAGAACTTTCATGGTTCTAGTTCTAGATTTTGGGCAAATCAAGTCACTGCTTTTATTGATCATGTCCCTATGATCTTTAAGGTCCTCTTCATTTATGAAATTCCATTATATTGGGGATGGAAGATGGGGAAGAGAAAATGCTTAATAAATTCATGTGGATGATTGATTATTTACAAAAGGTCTCTTCTTCATAAAGATTCCCTGATATTCAATGTTCTATCTCTAGTGGAGCAGAAAGTGACATTTCAGTTTGACTCCAGAGTTGCCAGTGCGCTATTCTTCACCAAGTAGCCGATCGATTCCATGTTAATGACTGATTGACTAACACTTCCTAGTTTCCCTAGCACCCTTCAATTTCCTCCCTTACAGCTTGTCAAGAGGAGGCTGCCTAGTGCCTAGTACACTTGGGATTTCATAAGTGTTTATCGAGATTGATTCTCCCATAATGAGAAAGGTGTGTGGATTCAGTTCTGTGGGATTGCATGGGAAAGAGAAGTGGTAAACAAATCACTACTGAAATCTAATTGATGACACTTTAGTCACAAACAACCCCTGGACTTTATGTAACCTAGAAAATCAAGGCGAACTGAGCTCATTAATTCTAATTGCAAACATGAAATAAAATAATTTCGTGCTTCATCACTTACAGCAATTATCTCGCTGCCTAGATACCACCAGACTTAGGCTGTGTCTATGCACAAACTAGTTCTGAAAGAAAATTGTTGAATTCATCCAGACTACTGGTTACTTTCAAATTTACTATCACCAGATATTATTTAGTTAAATTCAGTGAATTCTACACATTCTCTGAACCCCTCTACTCCCCAAAAGCAATTTTTATGTGTAAAGTCAGCAAAATTTTTCTCTACCTGTGGATTGGAGAAAATAGGAAAACATCAAAAAGCTTAGCTTATATTCAACAACAAATTTTTTTTAAATTTTATCTTTTTAATACATATTTTTCTCAATTACATGTAAATTTTTAGCATTTACTTTTTTTAGCTTTTGAGTTCCAAATTCTCTTCCTCCCTCCCCTCCTCCTCATTGAGAAGGCAAGCAATTTGATATAGATTATACATGTGCAGTCATACAAAACATATTTCCATATTAGTCAGGTTATAAAAGAAAATGCAGACACCCACCCCCCAAAAGAAAACACAAGAAAAACAAAGTAAGCAAAATATGTTTCAATCTGTATTCAGACTCCACCAGTCATTTTTCTGGAAGTTGATAGATTTATCATCATGAGTCTTGGAATTGGTTTAGATCATTGATTTGTTGAGAATTACTAAGTCATTCACAGGTGATCATTGTACAACATTGCTGTTACTGTGTACAGTGTTCTCCTGGTTCTATTCCCTTCACTTTTCATCAGTTTATGTAAGTCTTTCCAAGTTTTTCTGAAAGCATCCTTCTCATTTCTTATGGCACAATGGTATTCTATGACAAACATATACCACAACTTGTTCGGTCATTTTGCAAACTGATGAACATCCTCTCAGTTTCCGATTATTTGCTACCAAAGAATTGCTATAAATATCTTGGGTCCTTCTTCTTCTTTTTAAAAAAAAATCTCTTTGGGATACAGACCTAGTAGAGATATTGCTGGGTCAAAGGGTACACACAGTTTTGCAGCCCTTTGGGCATAGTTCCATATTACTCTCTAGAATGGTTGGATCAGTTCATAACTCCATTATCAGTGCATTAGTGTCCCAATTTTCACACATCCCCTTTAACATTTATCATATTCCTTTTCTGTCATATTAGCCAGTTTGATTGGGGTGAGATGGTACCTCAGAGTTGTTTAATTTTCATTTCTCTAATGAATAGTGATTTATAACATTTCTAAATGACTATAGAGAGTTTTGATTTATTCTTCGAAAACTGACTTTTCATATTCTTTGATCATTTACCAATTAGAGAATGACTATTATAAATTTGGCTTTGTTTTCCTTATATTTGAGAAATGAGGCATTTATCAGAGAAATTTGCCCTAAAAACTCCCCCCATCCCTCATTTTCTACTTTCCTTCTAATCTTAGCTGTATTGGTATTGTTTGTGCAAGACATTTTTAAATTAATGTAATGCATTACACCCTTCAATGGTCTCTATATCTTTAGTCATAAATTCTTCCATTATTCATAGATCTGACAGGTAAACTATTCCATGTTCCCCTAATTTGCTTATGGCGTCACCCTTTATATCTAAATCATGTACACATTTTGACCTTATCTTGGTATACCTTATTTTGGTTTGAGATAAACAACAAATTTTTTTTTTTTATAAAAACTGTTGCTAAGTAAAATGATTTGAGTGAGGGGAAAGGAAAATATAACACAGTTTAGCTAAGACAGTGGCTGCCCTCATGGAATTTAAGATCTAGTAGGGAGCTTTGAGTCTAGTAAGCTATATCTTTTCAATAATTTAAAATAATTAACTACATTAATTATTATACTTCTATTAATATAGTCATTATAATATAATGTTAACTAAATTAGAAATAATTATTAAATAATCATTATCATTGAGGTATCACTTCTAAACAAAGGAAGAAAACAAGCATTTATTAAGTGCCAGTTTATGTGCCAGGTACTATGCCAAGAGCTTTATAAATATTATCTCATTTGATCCTCACAATAACCCTTTAAGAAAGGTTCTATAACTATCCCCATTTTTACATTTGAGGAAACTGAGGCAAAGTGAGGTTAAGTGACTTACCCAGGATCACAAAGCTAATGAGTATCTGAAGCAGAATTTGAACTCAGGTCTTCCTGAGTTCACTGTGCCACCTACTGCCTTTATATAGAATAATGCTTAAATCATCAGAGGCATAAGCATTATCCCAAAGCAAAGGACTGCCAAAATAGAATATCCTTTGCTCCTGATAAAAATTTAGCTTAACATCTTTCTGAGCATATCTCCCTTTTCCCTATATTCTGCCTTGTTCCCTACCTTTCTTTATACCCTATTGATAAATGTGTCATATTTCTGGGGGACATTCTATAGTTCTTATGAGTTCTTTTTTTAACATTTTGCATTTTTGACTAGCTTCATGTTATCTATGTTTCAATCGGGAGCAGGATCACAAAATGGTGTACTTAGGTATAATTTTAGGCAGAAGTCTCTAACAATCCAGGGAAACCTTAGCAATGCTAGCATCTAGCTAACTGTAGTCTCTACCAAAGGACCTCAGTTTATCTATAAACATCCAGGCTAATCATAATAGCACCTTCCTCCAAAGGTGTTGTGAGGAGAAAATGAGATAGTGTTTGTAAAGTGCTTTGCAAATCTTTAAAAATGACATAAATGATATTATTATAATTGTTAATTGTCAAGAAATAAAAAATAAAGCAGATTTTCTTTCACCAGACAGAAATACAGACAGCCCTCTCACACCAGACCTTCGACAGTCAAGACAACTCTCTTCCCCTTTTCCAGATGGGGTCAAGCCGCCCTCTACTCCACAGGATTCTCTCCATCAGGGCACTACAATGTCTTTGGGTTGGCTCCTCTGGGTTATGGTTACACAGGGATTCTCTACTTTGCTAATCTCTCTTCCTCTGTTTCTTAGCCATTTTACTGCTCAATGCCCATACTTCACTGCCATGTCAATCTTTCTTTCCACCCAAGGTCCCTACTGCATTGCTCTTGAAAAAGCTGTCTCCCCCAGGGTCGATGCGGATGCAGCAGTCTATCACTTCCTCAGGTCTGCACAAGGTGTCACTCACCTGGGTATTTTCTGCCATCCACATGGTCCTTCTTAAATGAAAGCAACAATCCTCTTGCTGGAAGCTTCCACATAGGAAAGGGGAGCCAAATGCTGCTACATTTATATTCTAATTAATAATTAAAATAATTCAGTCAATCTTCCCTCACCCTCCACTCTGTAACCCCCAATGAAAAACAAACAAACAACTAGTCTGGGTGTATGCAGCCCTATTTCTCGTTTCTTGTGGGTCTGACACCACAGGAGGAAACTAACAAGCTTAGGCTAAATGTCTCAAATGAATAATTGAACACAACAAATTTGGATGATAAATTATGGATTAGAGGTGCTAAGTTGCTTTGGAATCATTACCAGAAAGCATAGGAATGTTAAAATGTGCGTTTTAACCTGCATGTGTTTGTGTCGTTGCTAAGAAAAGAAAATGACCCCATATAAATCAATAAGCCCCAAACTAAGGAAAGTCCAAAGCATTAGGAAATATTACCCACCATTCCAAGCATGCTCACAGGCAATTTTTCCAAGTCTAGTTGCATAGTAATCACAGCCAAATTCCCATTGGCAGGCCCATGAGGCAACACATGCGGGTGGAAATTGGCTGTATTTTATTTAAAGCCACAACCAAACATTTGCAGTGGTAATCTAACAAAAATGTCTTTGTTAGTACTTCCTCTTTGTGATGGGAGCTGCCACATTTCTGAAAAATCAGATAATCCTTGTTGGCCTAGACGCTAACATTAGAAAATGATCTGCAGTGACTGGTAGATATGCAGATCCATACATGCATGCATACCCATAGTGGGACATTTTGTGTAACATCACTTCAGTGACTTGTGACTTGTCACAGTGACTTGTGGAGATGAATGTATGAACATGGACTGGCAACCAGGATCAGCAGGAAAGGTCTTCACCTTTCCTCTTCAGTTATCATGGGTGAAAAGGACCATGGGCTGATTGTATGAAAATTGATAAGGTAGAGAGTGAATTTAGATAGGAAGCTCTTGGGTAGCCACTCCTCTGAGACGTTAATGAAGTCATAGAGAAGAAGCCCTTTTACTGCAGTTAGGGAGGTGGAGGAAAGCATGGAACAGCAATAACTATCCTTTCTGTGAAGAGGAACACACACTTTAAGACTGAGAGTGGAGAAAATTGTAGGAAAATGCCTGAGAAGAGCAGGGAGCCAGATGTTGCCAGCTGCAGAGTCCTTTCCCAGTGGCAATAACCCACATTAACCCAAGTGTAACCCGTAGCCCAGAACTGTAGGAAAACAATGTTGGGGAGTTCACATGGATCTGAGTCCAATTTTTAAAGAAATTAAATGCACTTTTTTTGGTGTTAACAATCATCAAAGGTCATAAATATCTCCATATACAAACAAAAAGTGTAGAAGGGATCTCCAGTTTCAGTCTGGAAGACATCAATAATTAATGATCTCTGTGACTCATGCCCTTCCCCAGAGTGATTCTGGTTTGGTTCTTGCTCTCATATTGGTGTCCTCGGTTCCTTTGCAAGTTCAAAGACACACAGTGTAGAGCCAGTTTATTTCATGCAACAAAGAATACAGAAAGGACTCATGCCTAGACCACAGACAATTAAAAATACTTTGCTCTCTGCTGATTCTCACCTTTTCCAGGGATATATAGGACTTGCTGTCCTAGATCTCAGGTTTTAGATATCTTCTCCATGAGAAAAAAATTGGAGGTTTCTACTGAGACAAACTATCATTTAGTGAACTCTACATTCTCCAGGGAGCTGTAAAATTACTCCAGATTTATAGCAACACCCTGGGACTGACCCTATTCTCCTCCCGTCCTATATACAATGGGAGGAGAATTTTGGATCATTGTAGAGTTGATTTCCCTCCCCAGATCACATGATTCACAGCTACTACTACTATTACTACTACCACCACCACCACCACCACCACAGCTACAATTACCAATAATAATCATAAAAGCTAATATTTATGTAATGCTTTAAGAGGGAGATGTCAAACACATGTGGATTGACTATGACCCACAGAACTCCCAAGTGCATCTGGAATCAGATTAAAATGTAATTGAGAAATATTTAACAAAATAAATAAAAATACAATAAAACAGATAACACTACCTTTTAAAACCACCCAGAACCTTCTATTGTAGCACGTTGTGCTAGGACAGGATCACAAGATCACATATTTAGGGTTAGAAGAGCCCTAAATTCCAACCTTCTCTTTTTACAGATGAGGAAGTGTAGCCCCAGATATTTCTCTTCTTTTTTTTATTTTAAAAATGATTGCATTTATTTTTTCTGCAAAATTATACTTACCAATGTGTGCATATTTCTCTTTTTTAAAGACCCAATTTATTAAGTGTGGAACCAAAACATTCAAACATTTTAATACAGATTTATAGATGCAATATAAAGAAAAATAATTTACCAAAAATTACTAGCTTTAAGAATAAAACTATTTCAAAATAGCCAGTACAATGTGAAAATATAACACTTTATTTTTTAAATACATGGTTTATTTATTTTTTAGTTCTCAACATTCACTTCCACAAGAATTTGAATTCAAAATTTTCTCCCCATCTCTCCCCATCCCCCCATACCAGGAAAGCATGCACCCCATCCACCCCTTCCTTTATTGTCTTCCTTTCTGTTACCTACCCTTCTTCCATCCTTCTTCCCCTCTATTTTCCTGTAGGACAAAATAGATTTCTATACTCCATTGTTTCTATATCTTAATTTTCAGTTGCATGCTAAAACAATTTTAAACATTCATTCTTAAAGCTTTGAGTTCCATATTCTTTCCCTCCCTCCCCACTCACCCTCATTGAGAAAACAAGCAATTCCATGTAGGTCATACATGTGGAACAATGCAAAGCACTTCCATTATAGTTATGTTGTAGAAGACTAACCACATTTCCCTCTGTCCTATCCTGCCCTTCATTTATTTCTTTCTCTTCCTTGACCTGTCCTCCCACAATAGTATTTGTTTCTGATTATCCCTTTCTCCAATTTGCTGTCCCTTCTATTATCTTCCTTCTCCTATCCCTTTCCCTTTGCCTTCCTGCAGGGTAAAATAGATTTCCATATCCAATGGAGTGTGTGTTATACCCTCCTTAAGCCCAATCCCATGAGAGTAAGGTTCAATTATTTCCTTTCATTCCTCCCCTTCCCCTCCATTGTAAAAGCTCTTTCTTCCCTCTTTTATGTGAGATGATTTGCTACATTCTACCTCTCCCTTTCACTTACTCCTAGTACATTCCATTCAACAGTAAATTTTATTTTTTTAGGTATTCTCCCTTCCTATTCATCTTACCCTGTGCCCTCTGTCTATATATACACACACACATACGCACACATACACCCATGTACATTTATATGCTTACCCTTATATACAGAAACATACATACCCATACACACCTATATATATATATATATATTCCCTCTAACTACCTTAATACTGAAAATGGTCTCATGAATTACAAACATCTTTTCCATGCAGGAATGTAAGCAGTTCAACTTTAATGAGTTCCTTAAGGCTTCTCTTTCTGGTTTACCTTTTCATGTTTCTCTTGATTCCTGTATTTGAAAGACAAATTTTCTCTTCAGCTCTGGTCTTTTCAACAAGAATGTTTGGAAGTCCCCTATTTCACCGAAATTTCATTTTTCCCCTGAAGTATTATATTTGGTTTTGCTGGGCAGTTGATTCTTAGTTTTAATCCTCATTCCTTTGACCTCTGGAATATCAAATTCCAAGTCCTTCTATCTCTTAATGTAGAAGCTGCCAGATCCTGTGTTATCCTGATTGTATTTCCACAACACTTGAATTGTTTCTTTCTGGCTGCTTGTAATATTTTCTCCTTGACCTGGGAACTCTGGAATTTGGCTATAATATTCCTAGGAATTTTCCTTTTGGGATCACTTTCAGGAGGTGATCAGTGAATTCTTTCCATTTCTATTTTACCCTCTGGTTCTAGAATATCAGGGCAGTTTTCCTTGGTAATTTCTTGGGAGATGATATCTAGGCTCTTTTTTTGATCATGGTTTTCAGGTAGACCAATAATTTTCCGATTATATCTCCTAGGTCTATTTTCCAGGTTAGTTATTTTTCCAGTGAGATATTTCACATTGTCTTCTATTTTTTCATTCTTTTGGTTTTGTTTTATAATTTCTTGATTTTTCACAAAGTCATTAGCTTCCATATGTTCCATTCTAATTTTTAAAGAACTATTTTCTTCAGTGAACTTTTGAACCTCCTTTTCCATTTGACACATTCTTCTCTTTAAAGCATTCTTCTCCTCATTGTCTTTTTGGACCTCTTTTGCCATTTGGGTTCGTCTATTTTAAAAGGTGTTATTTTCTTCAGCATTTTTTGTGTCTCCTTTAGCAAACTGTTAACTTGGTTTTCATGATTTTTTTTTACATCGCTCTTATTTCTCTTCTCAATTTTTCTTCCACCTCTCGCACTTGATTTTCAAAATCTTTTTTGAGGTCTTCCATGGCTTGAGACCATTGCATATTTTTTTTGGAGGTTTTGGACGTAGAAGCCTTGACTTTGATGTCTTCTTTTGATGGTATGTTTTGTTCTTCCTCATCTGAAAGGATGAAAGAAAATATCTTCTCATCAAGAAAGTAACTTTCTATAGTTTTATTTTTTCCCCCTTTTTGAGCATTTTCCCAGTCAGTTTCTTGACTTTTGAGTCCTTTGTCAAGTGGGAGGTATACTCTAGCAACCTGTAAGTTGTCAGTTCCTCCAAGACTGTACAATCAAGGGAGAGGAGTTTATTCCTCTCCTGGCCTGTGCTCTGTTCTGTGAGCAACCACAAGCACTCTTTCTTGCCCTGGGACTGTGAGTAGAGTTCCCTCTCCACAGTCACCACTAGCTCCACCACGCCAATCAGAGCTCCTCCTCACCCCAGGACCACCACTCAGGGCTGAGATCCAGATAAGCTGCTCGATTCCCCCAGGGTCTTTTGACAGAAGGCTCCAAAAGTGGAGCTGCTGCTGCAGTGCTTGCCACCTCCGTGGGATCAGGGCTGGGACCAGACCACGCTCCCTTCCCACCCAGGTGAAAGAGCTTTCTTACTGACATTTGAAGCCATTTTGGGGCTTTGTGGATTGAGAAATCTGGGAACTGCAGGTGCTATCTGTGATTCCATCCCCCGATAGCTTGCTCCTGTCCTGTCCTGTACCATATGACCTAGGTATACTGTGCTCCACTCTGATGCCAGGGCAATGGACCTTTCCTGTTGGCCTTCTATGCTGTCTTGGGCTGGAAATCTGTTTCATTCTGTCAGTTTGTGACTTTTGCTCATCTAGAATTTGTTTGGAGTCATTTTCACAGGTATTATATGAGCTATGGGGGAGGGGAGGAATAGCTAGAGCGGTTCCATCCTTATACTCCACCATCCTGACTCCTATAATACATTTTATCCACAATCAATGGATATAATTTTCAAAATTAAAAAAAAATCAACAGTGGCATTTCTTTGGTGAAGAAAGTACCAAAAGAGTTTATGGAACTTGCTGAGATAATTCAAGAGAAGTTTGTCTTGTTTAAGCTACAAAGTGAAATGAGATTGTCTGAAAGGTCCACATTTTATCTAATATATGAAAACCTCAAAAAATGTTTTCAATTGCATATTTTTCTTGATGCATCTAGGTGGCTCGGTGGATATAGCACTGGATCTCAGAACAACCTGAGTTCAAATCTGGCCTCAGACACTTACTATCTATGTGACCCTATGCAAGTCATCTAACCTGTTTGCCTTAATCCACTGGAGAAGGAAATGATGAAGTAATCCGCCATATTGCAGTATATTACCAAGGGAGCTCCATAGATAGTGTAGTCCATGGGGTCATGAAGAGTTGGACATGACTGAACAGTAACAATTTATTTTGATTAGTAATATCAAATATTCTGCTTAATTCTGGATTTTATTTTCTTTCTTTGTTGTCATTGTATTTCAAATGCCATTCTTTTGTTCAGGATGCAATCCAGTAATAGTTCAGACAAAGAAACATCCAGCAGTGATGCCACCTTTGAACATGAATTTTGTGGGAACGGTGTTATGTAGAAACTGTATTTTTAAATTGATGGCTAGGCTCATCTTTATAGAATATATCCTTTGGGGCTGCAGCTTGAGTTCCTCTGCTTTTTGGAATATTGTTTTCTTTTCATTTTTTTTGAGTTATTGTTGAGTTCGTCATAATCCTGGACCATTTCAATTGGCATGCCTTCATAACTCAAGGTGATTCTCCTGATTGTTGGCAAAATTTGTTGTTCATTATTGAGCTGCAGTGAAATTTTGTCATTACATAATTTGGAGTTTCATACATGGAGATTTTCTCTGGTAGAAATCTGTGGATCTAAGTTATCAGTCATTTCTTGTCCACATTCGAAAGTTTGGAGCAATTTTAATGAATTTTTCCTCCAATATGAAATTAAGATTTTAGGTTTTGTCATATTCTTCTAAGAGATCTATGATTCATGGGTTATTTCAATGCATCCTGCCTTCAAGATCAGTTGTTTTGGCTTAGCATTCCTAGGCTCTTTTCAAGATGTTGTCTTCTGTTTTTCTTCTACCAAATTTTCTTTCACTTCTTTATTTTTGCATTCCAAGTATGTCATTCTCTCTTTTAGAGCCCCTGCTTCTTTAAAAATATTCTCCATTGTTTTCTTTTTTCTATCCAGTTATTTATTTATTTTATTTCCTAGTTAAGAACTCTGATGTCAGACCTAATTTCATTCCCAATATCTTCCTTCAAAGTTTTAATATTTTTTTTTTACCATTTTGTAGTTTCTTATTATTATTCTATGATCTGTGGGAAGCTCACATAATTCAGGCTTTCATTGGTTATTTTTGGTTCCTTCATATTATAATACATTTTCAATGTGTTCAGGCATCTCTTTGAATATCCATTCATTTTTCTTGTGTCTTTATGAGTTTCTCTTTTGGTTGATCTACCTAGGGGTTGGGCTTGTGTTTTTAAGTTTAGGCTTAAGCTTTTACTCTTGAATTTTTGGTCTTTTAGCCATAGAAGTTCTAGTAATTTGATTTTTATTTTCCTTCTTATTCATTGGCTTTTGCCTATTCTAGGGCTGTTCAGACTCACTCTGATTGGTAGGAGGTAGGGGACAGAACAGGGGGCATATGACAGGAAGGGATCTCCATAAAAAGAATAAATCTAACAGGCTGCTTGTACTGGTTGACACTGGTATGGGTTGGTGACAGATATTCTTAGTGGCAGGTCTATATCTTTCAATTGTCCAATATTATTTCATGAGATTTTTACTTTGTCCATTTCTTTTCTGTCTTCTTGTCTTGTGAATTCAGTTTTAGTTCCTCTGTGTCTAGCACATAACTCCTTTTCCCAAGGTTTTTTGGTTAAAGAGTTTTCTGGAAAGCAGCTACCATATATGCTATTCATATGATTCCCAGGTCCTTCTTCATTCCCAATCCAGAAAAGCACACCTGTCTTTCTTCCTATTTTGACAGCACTTCGTCCTCTTCTGGGTAACCATCTGCATTCTAACTGGGCTTTCCTGAGACTCACAGAAGTGACCATCATTGGGAAAGAGAAGATCAAATTACAGTCTCATAATGTCCCCAGATCACTTGGCATATTCCACCTGCTTGACATTTCTCATGTCGTGCATCATTACTAGAGAGTGAGGAGGCGGGGGGGGGGGGGGGGGGGAGGGGGAAGGAGAACAGGTAGAGCTTGGTAGCTTTCATTCTCTAGTCCTTGCTATTATAATTCAGATGCTTTCATTCTCTTCCCCTGTGGCCCTCTTCTCCCATTCTCCTGGAATCTCTATTTTGAGGAAGAAGTCAGACCAGCTGTCCTTCTTTCTCTGGATTTTGGTACCATGACCATATAGGACGCCCTTTCCTCCCCTTCATTTCAGCTTCCTTTTATATATTTTCTTCTGCTGTTTAAAGGTTAACCCTTTGAGGGCAGGGACTGTTTTTCTTTTTGCTTGTATTTGTATATTCAGAGTTTACAATAATGCCTAACATATAGTATGCACTTAATAAAGGCTTGTTGACTTGACTTCTTAGCTTAACAACCAGTCATCACTGCTCATCCTCATCCTCTTCAAAAAAAATCAACTATTCCTATAAACCACTGGAAAATGGAGATATTTTGTCTTAGCAACAATAATAGCTGACATTTTTATAGTACCATAAGGTTTGCAAAGCGCTTTATACCTACTGTCTCATTTGATCATCACAATCACTCTGAGAGACTGATTTTCTTATTATTCCCATTTTACAAAAGTGGAAACTGAGGATAAGTGGTTAAGGAACTTTATCAGAGAAACATAGTAAATTTCTGAGTGAATTTTAAGCACATCTTCTTGACTGCAACTCCAGTACTCTCCTCCTACCACAATAAAATGTTACTGTTGCAGTGGTCTTTAATTTAGTTGGTTGGCTATCTTACTAATAAAGTACCCAGCTGGATCTCATCTTATATCCATCTTTCATACTTCAGCACTGGAAAGATATAGACATAATTACACATAATTGGGCAGCTAGTGGGTGCAGTGGATAGGGCACTAGGCTCAAAATCAAGAAGATTCATCTTCATGAGTTCAAATCTGGACCCAGATACTTAGTAGCTGTAAGACTCTGGGCAAGTTTCTTAATCCTGTTTGCCTCAGTTTACTCAACTGTGAAATGAGTTGGAGAAGAAAATGGTAAACCACTCTAGTATCTCTGCCAAGAAAACTCCAAAATGGGGTCATCAAGTGCTGGACATGACTGAACAACAAACAACTAAAGTACAACCTCTTCATTTTGTAAATGAAGAAACTGACATCAAGTAATCCAAGCAACTAAAACTTTGGCTCCTGGCTCCTGGGCTAAAGGTTTTCTGCTATATAATACCATCCTTATGGCTATAAATAATAGGCACATTTTAAGGAACAAAGTACAGTGAGTGCCTATTGACTAGTCGCAGACTCAAGTCAGAATGTGTAGGATTCTTGGGTGCGCATAAAAGCATGGGCAATATCTTTGTTTGAATAGCATCATTTGATGGATATGAAATTATTTTATTGCTTTACTCTCTAGCCCTCTTATTGGAAAATCTGAAAAGAAAGTTCTGGAGCAAAGCCAGCTAGAACAAAGGACTCTGACTGGTGAATTGGTTGATTGAATAGTTATTGAGTGCCCATTAGGTACATCAGTCCCACCTGAGGCTCATTAGCTGTGTGTGGGTGAAGCAGGACGGAAAAGCAGACTGGTCCTGGGTGTCCTTGGACAAACTAGACAACAGTGCTACTGAAGCATGCCTGGGACTCTTTTCTGGTCCAGTTGAGAAAGTTTCCCAGATTCAACTTCACTAGTTGGTTGACAATTTTGTCCTGCTCTTTCCTTGGTACTTCTCAACTGTCCCTGTTTCAGATGGACTGCCTGTTTGACATGTACTTTTAATCATTTCCCTTGGACCACAGCTGCATGGATCAAGAGCAGGCTGCAACGGTAAGAGCTGTCTGTAGAACATAATATACAAAGCAAGGTGATGCAGTGGATAGAGCACAGAGCCTGGTGGCAGGAATATCTGAATTCAAGTTTGGCCCCTGACACTTACCAGCTGTATAACCCTGGACAAATCACTTAACTTCTATTTGCCTCAGTTTCCTCAACTTTAAACTGAGGATAATACTGTTAATCACTCCCTCCTCAATGATAATCTCTTCTCTCTAAGTGTTTTAGGATACTGCTCTCTCCTGATTTTCCTCCTACATATCTGACTTCTCCCTCTCTGTCTCCTTTGCTGGATCCTCTTTCAGATCACATTCTCTAAGTGTAGATGAATCTCAGGGTTCTGTCCTGAGCCCTCTTTTCTTCTCTTTATACTACTTTATTTGGTGATCTCATCATCTTCTATGGATTTAATTATCATCTCTATGCTGATGATTCTCAAATCTGCATATCCTATCCCAACCTCTCCATTGACTTCCAATCTTGAATCATCTACTGCCTTTCACACATTTTGACTTGAATGTTCAGTAGACATCTTAAACTTAATATGTTCAAACTAGAACTCATTATCTTTCCTCCTCAACCGTACTATGGTCCTATCTTCCTTATTACTGTAGAAGGCAATGCCAACCTCCCAGTCCCTCAGTCTCACAACCTAGGAATCATCCTCAATTCCTCATTATCTCTCATCTCCCCATCTGTTACCAAAACCTGTCAATTTCACCTCTGCAATAAATCTTTCCTAATTCTAGTGCCTTCTCTCTGTTAATTATTTCTTATTTATTCTGTATATGGCTTGCTTTGTACATATTTGTTAGTCTGTTGTCTCCCTTATTGGACTGTAAGAATCTTGAGGGAAGGGATTATCTTTTGCCTTTATCCTTTTTTTATATTTTATATCTTCACTGCTTAGCAAAGTGCTTGACACACTTTTGCAACATCTCTCCAATATGCCCTCTCCTTTCTTCTGACACTCTCACCACCTTGGTGCAGGCCCTCATCACCTCATGCCTAGATTATTGTGATAGGCTGATGGTGGGTCTGCCTGTCTCAAGTCTCTCCCTACTCCAATCCAGCCACCATTCTGTCACCACAGTGATTTTCCTAAAGTAGAGGTACAATCATGTCAACCAAATCCCCCCCATCCTTCCCCCACACACATTGACTCAAAAAACTCCAGTGGTTTTTTTTTTGTCTCCAGGATTAAATACAAAATGTTCTGTTTGGTATTCAAAGCCCTGCATAACCTAATCCTCTCCTCCCTGTCTAGTCTTCTGTATCTTATTTCTTGCCATGTCCTCTCAGATCCAGGATGCTGGCCTCCCTGCTATTCCACAAACAAGGCATTCCATCTCTTGACTCCAGGTACTTTCTCTGACTGTCCCTCATACCTGGAATGCTCTCCCTCCTCATCTCTGCTTACTGGCCTCCCTGGCTTCCTTCAAGTTACAACTAAAATCTCATCTTCTGCAGGAAGCTTTCCTTACCCTTCTTAATTCTAATGCCTTCTCTCTATCATTTTCATTGTATATATCCTGTGTGTGGCTTACTTTGGATAAATTAGTTAGCATGTTGTCTCCCCTCCCCAGTTGTAAGTATCTTGAAGGAAAGGATTATTTTTTGCCTCTTTTTGAGTGATCAGTGCTTAGCAGAGTGCCTGGCACATAGTAGGTACTTATTAAATGTTTATTGATCAATCAATTAGTAGTAGTATCTATCTGGCAGGAATGTTGTAAGGATCAAATGAAATCAGTGCCTAGTGTATGGTAAGCACTTAAATTCTTATTTCATTTCTTTTATGAGAATTTTCAGTCATATAAAAGTAATGTCATCTACTAACAAGGTCAACCAGTTATCTAAAACTACATTGCCCAGAGGCAAGGAAAGAAGTTTGCAATGGGAATTCGCTCTAGCACAGGACTGGAAGCAATATGAATAATCCAAAATGAATCTATGACTCTGTGTGGTCAATCTATGATATTGAAGGTAGGACACCATATTTGGTCACTGACTAGAAAGATTCACTGGTGCCTAGTGGTAGTGAATGACAAATTTGTAAACAGCCTTGATAAAATTCTGTGTGATTTGTCAGTCTGTCTGGGAAGTTTCTGGTTCCTCCAAATAGCATTCTCCTGTGGATATGGATGAGTGGTGTGTACCAGCAGAGAAAAACAAGGGATAGAAAATAGTGAAGAATAGTTGTGTTCAGGATGAGCTGTGCATGGAATTAAAGAAACAAAATTTGTCATGAGGAAAATGGTGCTCCAGGATATTGTTGGTGAGCAATGGAACATGATAGATGCTGTTTAAGTGTCTGATTTGTTTACTTAGTCTGATTGTCAGAGTGAAAGTGTCAGGTAATGAACATGCATCATGACTCTTATGGTAGTAAAGAATGCTATGCAATAAATGAGAAAGAAATTTCTTTCAGTTTGATGTAATGTACTTACAAGGGCTGTAAAAAGAGATCTTCCACAAAAGTAAGTAGGTAAATGGGTTTTGAGGCCATGAATGTATGGGTACAGAGTAGAAAGTCGACAACTCTTCTTAGGTTGTCCATTACCATTGTTATAGAGTTGACTCTGGAATAGGGAAAAATATGAAATAAAATCCAGCAATGTGGTTGACCACAGCTTTCATCACATCAAGAGTAACCATAGGTACTTCATGGTTCCCCAACTAGCTTGGATGCTTACTTATATCCACAGAGTCTCAGAGTTGGAAAGTACTTCTTGGGTGAAACAAGTCAAGTGTCTTTACATTTCTAGGTTTTTTCTTGACTCCTAAATGGTGAACTTTGGTGACTAGAAGAATGGTCGCTTCTTTAATAGAAAAAGAGGAAGTTAGGTGTGAATGTTGCTAGGAGAGAAAGAATGAGTCCTGTTTAGGACATGTTAAGAGAAGAATTATGAGGGGTAGTGTGGCATACAGGTTAAGGTATCAGACTTTGAATCAGGAAGACCTGAGTCTACCTCATAGTAGCTGTGTTAATATGGGCAAGTTACCCCACCTCTCTGAACCAGAATATCTACACTAAAAGTATTGTCCTTGGCATAATGAAGAATCATAAACAGTGGCTAATTGGCTAATTAGCGATTCAAAGGCAATCAAAAGAAGTAATAAGGCTCTGAAACCCTACACCAAAATAACATGAGAAGAGTAGTTTTCTTAGATTATAAATGATAATCTACTAAGTCATTCTTGGTCTCTCTCTTATTTTAACCACCTCTTTCTGCCTCATTAGCTATCCATTATAGAGCTTTGAAGTATATTTTTAAGTATTTGTTATACTGATTAAAAAAGGCTTTTTCTTTGTTCTTGTTAATTTACAAATCAGGTGACATTTACTAGCTGTCTCTCACTGTCAAAATTTTGTTTTCTAAAGAAAAGTCATTTAATTAAACAGTGTAGCAAAAACAAAAACCTGACAAGAAATACTACAGGTTCTTAATATATACAATGGTAAACTCTCTCATAGAGTATTATACTGGGGAGAGGGGACATGTCCAGGAAACACACCTTGGTGGGTAAGGAGACATAAATAACCACAGACAGGAGGTCAAGAGTAGGCAAGTGACATTAGAGAGGCAGCCCTTCTTTACCTCTCCTCTTCACAGCTGACGATTTCCTCAGGCAATGTCACCTAGTGGAAAGTTTGCACTTCTGCTGAGACATACTTTGCTGACATATACGAATCTTTAACTATAATGAAACCCATTTCTCTCTAGAGGGAGAGTTGCATCATTTTTTTGAGATCATAACCCTAGGGATGAAATTTAACTCTGTCGTGATTTCAGACCCTAGCCAGCCATAGACAGCCAGCTAGCTAAAGAACCTTTAGTTTTTTTCTTTAAAATAATAATACATTTCATTGATATCTTTTGCTTTTACATACCTAACTTCTCCCAACAACTTCTTTCAGTATCTTTTTCCCTCCTCCTTTCCCTTTCAAAAAGTCATCTAATTTAACAAATAATATTTTTACAAGGGAAAAAAAGAAAGAAAAACAGGAAGATAAGCAAAAAAACAATAGCCAAACACAGCCAAACTAAACAACTGATAAATCAATCATTAATAAAATCTGAAAACATATGGAATGCTCATCACCTGTGAACCTCCCATTTCTGTAAAAGGGTGGAAGTGATTTGTCATATATTTTCTTTGGGGCTATGCTTTTTCTTCATAATTTTTCAATGTTCAGTTTTGATGGTGAATTTTATTCTTTCTGTTTACGTTATTACAATCATTGTGCATATTGTTTTCTTGGCTATGTTTACTTCACTTTGCATCAGTTAGATGTAAATCTTTTCATGCTTCTCTCCATCATATTTGTCGTCTCTTCAATTACAGTACTATGTCATTACATTCGTGAGCCACAATGTGTTTAACTGTTCCCCAATCAGTAGGCATCTACTTTGTTTCCAGTTCTTTGCTGCTATGAAAAGTGTTGTTATAAATATTGTCTGTGTGCGTATAGCACAACCTGTTTCTAATAAAAAGTTAGCATTTATATGTTGCTTCAAGGTTTGCAAAGTTACTCACAAATATTGAACCTCACAACAATTACGAGAGGCAGGTGCTATTATTATCCCCATTCTACAGATGAGGAAACTGAGAGAGTTTAAGTGACTTGTCCTGGGTTACATAGCTAGCAAGTGTCTGAAGTTGAGTTTGAACTTATGTCTTTCTGCCTCCAAGTCCAATGCACTATCCACTGCGTACCTAGCTGCATATCTAATCAGTAATATCCTGAAAGTACGTGCTTCGTAGTACAATCTCTGGGTCAAAAGATGTGATGTTCTAGTTACTTTATTTATGTAATTCTAGATTGCTTTCCAAAACAGCTGATCAGAAGCTCTACCAACACTGTGCTACGCTAGGGTCTCTCTCTTCTCATGACCCCTCCAGCACTGACTATTCACAGCTTCTCCAATTTCCTGGATGTGAGGTGAAACGGTTATTTTGATTCTCATTTCTCTTTCTATAAGTGATTTTCTAGCATTGATTCATATGGTTGTTCATGTTTGAGATTCTTTTAAATTTGTTTATATCTTTTGACCACTATTGCGCCACATATGCAGATCGTTGCTGCTGCTGTGTTCATCCTTCATTTTCAAAGAGGACCATGACATCAGAGAAATGATGACATGACTTGCACTGGACTTTGTTTTGAGTGAGGGAGGCTGTGCAGGTCAGCAGCCTCACTTTCTCCTCCTGAACCATCTGGATCCAATGACCAGATATTCATCAGGATGACTGGAGATGATCCAGGATGCAGTGGGGGACCTTGGCCTTCAGGTATTCACTTAGAGGGAGGTAATGCCCACTGAGGGAATAGCCCTCTATAAGAAGTAGTCAGGGAACAACCCTTTTAACAAGCAAAAGGAAAAAAATAACTAAATCAAGCTGGGAGGGAAAGAGAAACTGTTCCTATTGATTATCACTTTAAGCCAGCCATTAAGTGGAACTTGGGCATTGAAAAGGAAAAACATTTCCATGGACTCTGCCTGAAACTGAGGCCTAGAGTGTCTAATGAACATTGTATGTGAACCCACAAGGGTCCAAGGACAAAAAGTGACAAGTCTTTCAGAGGCCTTAGAGTCCAAACCCTTTATGTGATTCAAAAGGAAACTGAGTCCTAGAAAGCTTGCACAGCCCTCCCTCCCTCAAAACAAAGTCCAGTGCAAGTCACACCATCATTTTTCTGACATCAGGGTGTTCTTCAAAAACAAAGGGTCATTTAGTTTTCTAAACCTCAGTTTCAGACAGAGTCTATAGAGGAACTTCTAGTGTAAATGCCCTTAAGATCCTCTTTGCTCTAGTTCTATGAACCTGTAGGTGATCACATTCATGTCCCTCAAGCTCCTTTGTCCTCATCCCCCCTCCCCAACTCCCATCCCCTATCATCTCAGCAAGGGGTCTGACTCTAAAGCCATTGAATACCTTGATATTTTTCATCCTAATGATCTTACACTTGTCTATCCAGCTCTCTAGGACTCAGTTTCCTTTAGAGGCACATGGAGTGCTTGGACTCTAAGGCCTCTGAAGGACTAGTCACATTTATTCCTTGGGCCTTTCTGGCTGATCATACAATGGTTATTTGGCTCACTAAGCCTCAGTTTCAGGAAGATACCTGGGAGTGGGGTTTGTAGCGTAAATGGTCTTATGGCCTTCTTACCTCTAGATCTAGGAAATTGTCCTTGATCACATACAGATCCCTGAAGCTCCCTTGGCCTCTGTTTCTCTTATGGTCAGAGCTGGGGGCCTGGCTCAAAAGCTCTTGAAATCCTCGACATTTTTAATCCTTGGATCTTATTAGTGATCATATATGTAGAGAGTATATATACAAACGTATATTCAATGTTATTTTTCTATACATCTTGGACGCCAAATTCTCATTTAAGAAATTTGATAAATTGTTTTCCTCCCTTCTCAGCCTACATGCATTGATTTTATCATGCAAAAGTTTTTTCTGTTTCAGGTAATCAGAGACATATTTTATATCTTTTGTAGGGATCATCTGTGATTTATTTGTACCCTCTATCCCTGAGTCCCTTCTAGCTGTAAAGTGTATATTATCTGCCTCTGGTTTAACTTTTACATTATGATACTTAATATTCATTTCAAGCATTCATTTTGAATTTATTGTGGAATATAGTATATGATGTTTGTTTAATTTTATTTTTGACTATACTGATTTCCAGTTTTCCCAGAAGCTTTTGTTTTTGGTGGGAGGGGGAGGTGGAGGGAGTTTCCCAGGTAATTTGTTTGTTAGTTTATTGAACACAGGATAATTTAATTCCATTGCTTCTGATTCTCCCTTGTCTAGTACGCTCCAATAATATATTTCTCTTATTTTAATCCAGTTCCAAATGGTTTAATGAGTGCTGCTTTATAATATAGCTTGAGTCCTAGAGATGTTATTCTTCCTTCATTCCTACCTTTTAAAATTTTTATGCTTCATAGTCTAGATTCTTTTCCTCCAGATGAATTTTGTTATTATATTATCAAGTTCTACAAATTAATCTTTTGCTAGTTTAGTTGGTATATCAGTGATACCACAAATTAGTTTTGGTAACATTGTCATTTTGTTATGTTGGCGCAGTACCGCCTTGAGCAGGAATATTCCTCCAGCTTTTAAAATTGTTCATCACTTTTTGAAGGACCACTTTGAGATTTAATCTCTACAGGCAGTACGTGCGTTTGGTAGGTTGATTCTGGAGCACGCTGTGCATTTTGTAGTTATTTTGGACAAGATTTCTGTTTCCGTTATTGCCTGTTGGATTTTGTTATTTTGTATAAAAATCCTGTTGATTTTGGGAGTTGATTTTGAAGCTTCTAATTTGAACGAAGCTGTTAATTGTATCAGTTAGTCTCCTTATTGATTTCCTAGATTTTCAGAGGAAGTCATTTTATCATCAACAAATGATCTTATAACTTCTTTGTCTATCTTTATGCCTTTAAATTTTTATCTTATTGTCATCTTTACTGCTATTGTTGGGGCAGTTAGGGGGAGTAGGAGACAGAGCACTGGGCTTGGAATCAGGAAGATTTATCTCTATGAATTCAGATTTGGCCTCAGACACTTATTAGGTGTGACATTGTGGGTAAGTCATTTAACCCTGTTTGCCTCAGTTTCCTCATCTGTAAAATGAGCTGGAGAAGGAAATGGCAAATCAGTCTGGTATCTTTGCTAAGAAAAGTCCCAAACGGGGTCACAAAGAATCAGATATGACTGAGAGGATGCGACAAGAACAACAAAACTGTTATTATGTAGCATTTATAGAGCTGTATCAAATAGTAGTAGGGAGAGTAGACGGTCCATGCTTTACTCCTGTGTTTACTAGTAAAGCTTTTAGTACATTCCCATTGCATATGATGCTTGCTTTTGGTTTTAGGCAGATACTTTTTATAATTTTTTTTAAAATCCTTCTATGTCACTACTCCCTCCTACCACTTAGTCAAGATTTTATCAACTCCCCCCCATTTTAATTCCTTCCTTTGCTATAGCCTCCCAGTCCTTCAAGCTCACAATCTTGATATTATCCTTGATTCCTCAATAGCTCTCATCCTTCCTTCTATCCCATATTCAATCTATTGCCAAGGCTTATTCCTTTGTGATATCTCTTGAATATGCCTCCTACTTTACTTGGACACTACCACCACTCTGGTACAGACTCTAATCACCTCATGTCTGCACTACTGTAGTAGCTTGTTGGTGGATCTGCCTGCCTCAAGTCTCTTCACACCTCAATCCATCTTCCATTCAGCCACTAAAAAGATTTTTCCTAAATCACAGGTCTAATCATGTCATCCTCTTATTCAACAAACTCTAATATCTCTCTATTGACTTTAAGATCAAATACAAAATCTTTTAATTAGCTTTTAAAATCTTTTATAACTTAGCCCCCTCCTACCTTTCCAGTATCCAGTTGCCTTATTCCTTGCCATGTACTCATTAATCCAATGACAATGGGACTCTGGTAGACACTCTATCTTCAAAATTTTCTCTGGCTATCTCCAATCCATGGAATGCTCTCCCTCCTCATTTCTACCTACCAGTTTCTCTGGCTTCTTTTAAGAACCAACTAAAATTCCAACTTCTCTAAGAAGTCTTTCATAACCTCTCTTAATTTTAATGCTTTCCTTCTATTAATTATCTCCTATTTATCCTATTTATAGGTTGTTTGTATATATGTTTGCTTGTTGTCTCTCCCATTAGATTTTGAGGCCAACCTTGAGACAGAACTGTCTTTTGCCTATTTTTGTATCCCTAACCCTTAGCATAGTGCCTGGTATATGGTAGGTACATAACAAGTGTTTATTAACTGACTGTCTAACATCACCCATTCTCTTATAACTCCTCTTCTTCCTAAGAAAGCACAAATGATCTCTCCTTTAATCTCCCATGATGAGCTTAGCAGGGAAGACTGAATGGTCTGTTCATAAATAAGTTGTCTCCCCTTTGAGGATTTAATTCAATCTCCTGAAGATTTGTTCTACTTCCATAGTGATAGTGGTGGAATGGTGGATAAGAGAACAATGGGCACTATGAATCATATAATTTTTAGACTGTCTATAGTCATTAGTTTAACTATTAGTTTTCTAAATGTGAAATCTTTGAACAGTGACCACTAAGCTGATATATTATTGAAAAAGTAGAACCACATCAATATCAACGTTATTGCTATAAGTGAAACTGGAAGACCTTAGGAAATTGTGGCTAAATAAAAGAATGGTTCACAACCTCTCCTTGGAAAGATATACATTGAAGTTAGCAGAGTTGGTTTAGTTGCATAGCCAAAGGCCTTAAGAAATGAGATTGTATGGGACACATGTTCATCTCATTCTGCATTATGTGCACTGAACCTAACCAAGAAGACTACCATGAAAAGCGATGCAACTTAGGTGTTGACATTTGATACAGAGGAAAAATAAGTAGATAAAATGATTTAAAAATACACACACACACACACACACACACACACAAACATACACATACAAAACTGAAAAACCCTTCAGTTCAATCAGAAGTCAGAAATTTGCAGGCTCAAGTGGGGTTGTGAAGAGCTTTTTAGTGCCCATTTCACTCCTGCTGTTCTTCCAACTCTTCTCTGTGGCCTTTCTTCTTTTCTTTGTTTGCTTGCTAAGCCTTAAAAGCGTGTGACTTCAATTTAAAAGCTTGTGTCTGGCTTTGAGAAGGTGTGGCGACTCAAGTATGATTGTCCCCAAAACTTAGGATGAAAGATCATTGAGACAAAAAGTCAGAAAAAAGACAGAACTTTTAGGTTAGTGGACACCCTTTCTGAGTTTAGCTAAAGAGTATCCAAGCAGAATAAACTGAAATAACTCTTTACAGGAAATCTCTCCAGATAAAATCATCTTTCAGCATGTTTTGAAGATATTTTCATGATGAGACTAAAGTGCATCCCAGGAGACAGCCAACCTAAAATATGATCAGTAAAAAAAACTGCAAATCTGAGAATTTTAATTTATAAAAGTGTTTTGAAATATGGAAGGAGGATGTTGTAATGGAAAAAATGGTCAATATGAAATCTGGGGAAAAGAGATCTAGAAAGTAAAGAATCTGTTAGTTTGGAGTATTCCATATGAAGAGCACTTCCATGTAACATGCTAGAGGAAATACACATATATTTAAGACGTGTTCTATGTCCTCAAAGAGCTTACAATCTTGACCGAGGTGTTAAGTCATACGCAAATATGCCTAAAGCATAATAAATATGAGTACGTAATGGAGACACAAAGAAGGTATGTGAGATCACAGATAAGAAAATCATTCCTTATTTGGGAACATTAGAGAAACCATGGAGAAAATACAGTTGAGTGGGGTCTTGAAGAAGAGGTCAGATTTTAAGTAACAAATGGGGTGTCTGGAAAGAGAATTATAAGCACAAGGAATGGCTAGAGTGAAAGAATGAAGGCAAGAAACTCAAGTCATGCTTGAAGAAGTGGCCTCAGGGGAAATGGCATAAAATTAAATTGGAAAGGCAAGTTAGAATCAGATTGTGGAGGACTTTCTTTAAATGTCAAGAAATACACAAAGTGCCAGACCTGGAATAAGAAAGCCTCATCTTCCTGAGTTCATATCTGGCCTCAGACAGTTACTAGGTGTGACATTTTGGGCAAGTCACTTAATCCTGTTTGCCTCAGTTTCTTTCTCTGTAAAATGAGCTTGAGAAGGACATGGCAAAAGAATCCAGTATTTTTGCCAAGAAAACCCCAAATGAGGTCACAAAGAGTCTGACTGAAAACGACTGAATAAACAGAACATTGACCAGTCCTGAAGTTTTGTGGCAAATGGAGTGATGTAATCAGGGATGTGTGTTAGGCACAGCAGGATGGTATTACAGGAAAAGCTCTGAATTTGGACTCAAATAACGTAGGTTTCAATGCCAACTTCTGTTTGTGAATTGTGTGCATTTCAACAAGTTATTTAAACTACCTGGGCTTCAGGGTCCTCATGTAAAAGAAGATGAAATGGGACACGATGTCATCATCTTTCAGTTAAAAAAATCTACATTTCTAAAATGAACCCATAAACAGAGTTAATTATAAATTATAATGTTGAACAGAAGCGAGAATTGTGGCACCATTGAAAGGTGAATTGAATGAAATTCAGTAAGCAGTTATAAGTATCTATCATGTGATGCAAACCCTTTTAGCCACTGGAAATATAAAAACCAAAACAACACAGCCCCTTCCTTTTCCTGGGGGGAGGGAAAGAGCATGTACACAGATAAGAAAAATGGATATGAAAATAAGCCTGGAAGACCTCACCCTCTATGGTTAATCCTTCTTGAATTTGCATTGAGAACTACATCTCCTCTGTGATAAGGGACACACTAGAGGAGAAGGGAAGCATATATAGCATCCACTGTCTGCCAGGAACTGTGCTAAGTACTTTTATTTTTCTTACAAATATCTCATTTGATACTTACAACTATATTACAAAGTATGTGCTATTATTATCCCAGTTTCACAGTTGATTAAACTGAGGCCAACAGAGGTTTAAGCACAGCTAGAATGTGTTATAGGTCGGATTTAAACTGAGAAAAGAACAATGATCCTGAAATTAGAGGACCTGGGTTCAAATTCTACCTTTGGTGCTACCTGTGGCACCATGGGCAAGTAGGTTAAACTCCTTCAGCCTCAGTTTCTCCATATATAAAATTAAGGAATTCTTCTAGATGGCCTCTGAGGTCCCTATCTATGATCTTTGGTGATAAACACCTTTATTTTTATTATAACTTTATATAGAATGAAAAGTAGGCACGTAAGCTGATAGGCATTGATGAGTCCTTGGTTGCCTTTTTCTTCCTGTGGCATTAATATGATCTTGGTGTTTTTCCCCATGTCTTTGGCATCTTCCCCTCTTTTGGAAACTTTGCAAACTGATGCCTCAGTGTTTTCATAACTGTGTCACCTTTGGCATGAATCTCTTCTCTGTACACTTGGTCTAATCCAAAGGCTTTGCCTGGGTTTGTTCACTCCAATACCACATCTACATCCTCCATAAGTACACCTAAGCGTGGTAGCTCCTTTTCCTGATGATGAAAAGAGATTATAAAAAATCTTTGTAGATCTTTTCTATCTTTTTTGGTTTCTAATTTCATCCTTAAATGCCTTCAGAGAGACTTTTCTTAGTTCGGCCTCTTGCCAAATTCCATTAAAATGGTTATTACCCTTCATTGCTTCTCTCTGTAATATGAAGCAGTACTGCCCATAATCTTCTGCCATTCTTCTCCATAAGATTTTGTAAACTAAACCATCATTACCCTTGGATGCCACATTACTTCTCTTGGCATGTAAATAAAATGTTTGCTGACTAAGGCATTTTGTAGGCTCTTTAAGTCTCCTTAATATGGCAATAACTTGACATTATCTAAACTTCACTATGAGATTGTTGTAATCAGTCCTTTCTTCTATCCAAGTGTCATTTTTCATTATTGATATGCAAATGCATCTGTGATCTCATCCGTTGGCTCTTATAAATTGACCAAATAGGTCAGTTTGGAGTTGAGGATGCAATCCTCCAGAAGTTTTTGTTTGCAGGTGCCAAAGTCCTACTCTTCTCTTCAAGCTATACAGAACATGACAGAATTTTCTAGATCAGATCCACAAACCCTTAAAAGAATTTGGCCTAAACAACCAATAAAACAAACACTGTTGACTCAGATTCTTCTTGTCCAGATTATGCCTTGCAAGTAAATAGACAACTTTATCCATCCATGCAAACGTTGGACAGATATTGCAAGCAGATAATGAGTTTGGGACCAACGTTATACAACAAGAAGAGAGCAGGCTGGATTGCCTTTGATAATTGCAAAGATGCTGAGGCCCTCACATTTCTCCCAGAAACAATGACCCATTTGCTTAATACAAATATTCTACTCCTGTGGCTGTATATCTGTTGGGCATAAGTTACTATAGTTTCTGAGTAATTAAAATGAGTACTACCCACTTTAGTTTTTTTAAGTAGGCTGTAATACATAACAAAATAAGAAAGTACAAAGATGAACTGGAGTAAAGGGGTGCTATTAAGGAAATATATGATCAACATTAACTGGAAAAATATTTTTGTTGCAAGTTTCTCTAATAAAGGTCTGGTATCCATGATATATAAACTGATGCAAATATATGAAAGAGGATTCATTCCCCAAAAGATCAATGCTCAAAAAATATGAACTGATAGTTCTCAAAGGAAAAAAAATCCAGACCATCAAGAACCATATTTTTAAAAAATGCTCAAAATAACTAATAATTAGAAAATGCAAATTAAAATAACTGACCTCACATTTATCAGACTGGCAAATATAACAGAAAAAAGAAAAATGATAGCTGGAGGATCTGAAAGGAAGATAGTTATGTTAGCATATTATTAGAAGGGCTGTGAATTGGTTCAGCCACTCTGCAAAGCAATTTGGAACTATGCCCCAAAAGTCACTAAATGGTACATGCCCTTTGACCCTACTGCTATACCCCAAAGAGAACAAAGAAAGAGGACTAATGTACATAAACATATTTATAGCAGTTTTGTGATAAAATATTACAAATTAAAAGATGGTTTATTATTTGGGGAAGAGCTAAAAATTATAAAATATGAATATAATAGAATATTATTGTACCATAAAAATAATACAAGGGATGGTTTCAGAGAAACCTGGGAAAACTTGTATAAATGAATGCAGAGTGAAATGAGCAACATCTGGAGGACAATTTATGTAGTGACAACACTGTAGACAAAACAAAACAAAACAATGAAATACTTAACTTGGACCAATGTGGTGACCAAGATGAGACACGCTACCCACCTCCTAACAGAGATGATGGTGTAGACTTCCATTCTTGGACATGACAGATGTTTGGATCTGGTTTGCTTGACCATGTTTATTTGTTACAAGGATTGTATTTTTCTTTTTTCCTTTAGGAGGAGGATGCTACTGATAGTTCTGGGTCCCCAAAAGGAAAAGGTTAAAGAAGAAAATTGAAGCATTTAAAAAAAAATTTCATGGAAGTAAAATCAAAAGGACATGAAAACAAAGAAGTTTTAAAACTAATATCCTAAATTTATTGTATTTTTTAAAAGCAGGCTGTACAGAATAGAGATTTGTGTTTTCACACATAATTATCTTTCTGTTCTACTGTGTACGTAGAAAAGTTCTCCCTTTTTTGGTAATTATAAAGTTCAATTCCAATGTAACATCCCATGATCTGGGCCAGAACTAGAGCTAAGGACATCACCTGGGCCAATGCTGTTTTTTTCCCTGAAGTATGGCTGTAACCTTCACACACTAGAGGGTGATTAGTTAGCAGAGACTTGACTTGGAGATGCGTCCAAGCTTAATCAAGGCTCCATGGCTCTGGAATTCAGACTCCAGAAGAGGCTGCTTTTCCTACCTAACTTCTTTTTACTATCTCCTGCCCTCCAATTTTTTAGATGGAACTAAACAAGCAAAACCAAATTCAACAAAACAACAATCCCCATCCTTTCTAGTTTCCTATTCCATCACTTCTACTGATGGTAGTTTATAAACCACATTCTCCTTTTATGTCAAACTCCTGTAGCTATCAACATAGCCCTTGCTGCCGTCATCCCTGGAAACAACCCTTGTAAAGAAGGCCAATCATCCCCATCAACTGCCAACGAACTGCCACCTAAAAGAAGGTAAGCCAGCCTAGCTAACGTAGCAAGGATCAATGAGGGAAAGTCAGGAGGCGGCATGTGCCGGGTAAGTCAAACCACCACCACCATCTTGACTACCATCTCCCCTCAGAACCTTTTGGAAACTGTCTAGGACCCTGAACCTAAAAGCCTCAGGATCACTTACCCTATTTACATCTTGGGCTTCACAACTAACAGTGAGGGAAACAATCACTTTGGAGAAGGGGCCTACTTTTCTCTTTTCTCTTCATCACCAACACCAACTGCTGATCAAATGCCATCCGTGGGTAGGCGAACCAAAGAACCAAAGCCCTACTTCTTAAAGAGACCTATTCACTGAATGGGGGTTACCTCACTCTAAGTGGCTACATGAATAGGCCTTAGCCAAAAAAGGTCAAGGTCTCTCATTGCATCCTGGGTCATTGCCAGTCATCCTCATGAATGTTTGGTCATGGGATCCAGATTACTCAGGAGGAGAAGTGAGGCTGGTGACCTGTACAGCCCTCTCTCACTCAAAGCAAAGTCAAGTGCAAGTCATGTCATCCTTTCTCAGATGTCATGGTCTTCTTCAAAAATGAAGGGTGAACACAACAACAACACAAAAACGACAACAATATTCAGAAGAATGTGGCTCATAGTATAAAATGCTTGAGGACAGGGAAGATAAAAGACTAGAAAAGGACATTGCAGTTGGCCATTAGGAAGTCATTGATGATGTTCAAAAGAGCAATTTCAGTATTGTTGAGGATGGAAGACAGATTGCAGGTGAATGAATGGTAAAAATACTCAGGCAACCAACTTAGACTACACCATTTTTTCTTGGAGGCAAGTGGGTTTAAGTGCTTGCTCAGGGTCACACAGTAAGTGTCTGAGGTCAGATTGGAACTCATATCCTCCTGACTCCAGAGTTGGTGCTCTATCCACTGTGCCACTGCCCCTAGACTACATTTTTGTGAAGTTTGGCAATGAAAAGGAGAAGAGAAACAGAAATGTGTAAGGACACAGGAGGATCAAATGAGATTTTCTTAAGGATCTGGGGAGAGCCAGGCATGGTTTTTTGTGAGAAGGGAAGAAGTCAATGGTATGCATGCAACTGCACAAGCATAATTAATGGAGGGGGAGGAGATAGAAGTAAGGGAGCAGGTAGAAGGGATAGACTTGACTGGAAGAAGAAAACCTCAGAGAGGAAGGGAAGAATAGATGGGAGAAAACAGAGTTTTGGGAGTGAGCAGAGGAGAAGAGTTGAGTCACATAAAATAGATTTTGTCTTCTCAGGCAAGTAAAAGGCAAGGTTGCTGAAACTGATGTGTGAATCTAAGGGCAAAAAAAAAAGAAAGGTTGTCTTTATTTTTATTTAGCTATCTGGGAGAAAAGAGGAGGATCAAAGAAAAGGTCCTTTAGGTGAATGAGGAGATGGTAGTGGATGAAGATGGTTAGACAGAGCTGCTTAATTTTAACCTTGCTTCTGTTTTCTGTGACAAGGAGAACAATCTTTAGACTAGAAGGGACAAAATGAAATCGGCTAATCGGAAGCCAATGCCAAAGACAAATAGGACAATAAGAGAGCACTGAGCCACTCCAAATGGCTTCAGATCTCTAGGCCAAGATGAATTGTATTCTGGGACAATAAAAGACCTGACAAGTGTAATTACTGAGGAACTCTCAATGATTTTTGAAAGATTGTGGAAAATGCAGAACCGTGGGATTGCTGAACAGCAAATGTCCCAGTTTTCAAAAAAGAAGAGAATAGACTATACAAATACTGGAACAATAAACTTGGCTTCAATTCTTGGCAAACTTCTAGAAGAGATTAAAGTAAGAGCTAGTGAACATGTGGTAAAAGAAGGAGTGACTTCAGGGAGTCAGTCTGTCTTCATCAAGTCATGCCAGTCTAACCTGACTTCCTTTTTTGATAGAATGGTAAATAAGGGGGAGGGGGGACTACAAATAAATGGCATATTTTATTCTTAGACGCAAGATGAGGAGAAGTGAGTTAGATGATTATGTAGTTAGGCAAGTAGACTTGAAATTTGATAAATGGTCAACAATTCAGCATTAATAACTCTCTGTCAAGTTAGAAGGAAGGTGCTGTTGTAATTCCTTCGGGACTTGTGTGTGGATCTATACTTTTAAACATTTTTTATCAATTACTAGATGAAGTCATAAATGCTTTGCTTATTGTATTTACTGATGACATGAACCTGAGAGAGATAACTAGTATACTGGATGATTGATTGTAAATCTAGAAAGATCTTGATTGGTTAGACCTTTTACCAAATTTAATAAGATAAAATTTAATGTGCTGAGATTAATGAAAAACCTGAGAGACAGTTTCTGGGTAAATAATAACCAATTTATCAATTAGGCTAGCTAAAGATCAGTAAATTGATGGTCACTGGTTTCTCTTACCTAATGGAGATACTGATGCCTTAAGTATTTTTAAAGGAATGACCTTGATAGGAGACATCAATCCTTATTGGTAGGCATTTAAGTGAGGAAATGGGCTAAAAGTCTTCAGTTCTTCCTGCTGAAAATATAGTTTGATCTTGAGGTTTAGCCACCTCCAACAGTATGAATAGAGGAATCCATCTCTACCCAGACCACTTTGGTTGGTTTTCTCTTTCATGAGCTGAGTCACCCTAAACTCCAATGAAAGGGTACAAATACATGGGCTTACTCTCTCAGGACAAGAATTTACCCAGATTAGATTCTATTTATACTTCAAACAGAAGTAAGGTCTCCTAGTTGTGTGGGGTCTTGCCCAAGATTGAGGAGCATGTACCTTGAGGATTGGGGCAATATCCTCTATCAACCATGACCTTCAGAGAATGACTGACTAACTTATAGGGGCTAGTTCCTGAAGGGGGAAATAAAAAGCCTTGGTCCTAATTAATCATGAGCTATTAATATACTAGAAAATAGTTTTTCTCAGTGCAGAATCAAAAATCAACCTCACAACTACAATGTCAGGAGAAATGAATAAGTAGCAGTAAATCTGAAAATGACTTAGAGGTCTAAGTGTACTGCAAGCTTAGTTATGAATCAAGTATGTGATATGGCAGCTAGTAGAGAATTCAAGCTTCAAACTTGCATTAAGGTGTATAAACAGCAGGTGGCTTTGAAGCAGAGTTTAGTTGAGGAGGAATTTCTGTACACCTTTCTCCCCCAAACCCTTCTGAAGAGGGAAGAGCTAATTGCTTGTCTCAGCCCATAAAGCTTGACTTTGGGTATTACCTTCTCTCTGATGCCTTCCTTTTCTCTCCTCTCCTTTTTTTCTCTCCTATTATTTAGCTTCAGAAATTGAAATTCAAAACAACCCTGTCTCCTTCAGATAGAGAGATTAACTCTCAGTTTTATTCAGGCTTGAATTTTTGCCCAGATACGCTATGCATCTTTTTCATGCAAAAAAACTAGAAATACCAGTTATCAATAAGTCTTAAAAGCTCAGAGCCCCTTCACCAGAGTGACCTTTAATTACCAGGCCAGAAATGATCTGTAGCCTGTCAAATTCTAGGTATTAAAATAGCCACTTCCCACTCCCAATTCATGCTCTCCATGTGAAAAGACACACATTCAGAATTCTATTAAGATCAGATACTAATTTTTATCTAGAGCAAGCAAATTTTAAAATATTATTAGAAGAGCAAGTAAACAGCTTAGAGTGAATACAGACTTTAAACCTGTGTCCTTTTGGATAGAAAGGGAGAGGGGAGAAAGCAAAAGAAAAAGAAGAAGGCTGACTGAATTCTCAGACTGGGAAAAGTTCTTCAATGATTGGACATGTCTCATGCTCTGGTTGCAACTGTACTGTCTGCCCCATTTGGGGGAAAACACCAAGCAGCTGCCCTGATAGACTTAAGACACTTCTGCCATTTTCTTCTCTTTGTATTTATATCTACTGGTTGGTTTGTCTGTATTCCACTCTCTATGGATCTGTCTGCCTGTCTGCAAATGCTCACATTTTCTCCTATAGTGCCATAGTAGCTGGGCTTTGCTCTAACCAAAACCCAAACTCAAGTCTAGTCACTTCAGCTTCTCATCCTCCCAGCCTGGTTCTTAATGTTCATTTTCGGGATTATAGTCCTCAAGATTTCATTCTTCTTATGGACTTCAACTCCCACCATGCATTTCTCTGCATCCCCAGAGACAGAGTATATAGAAGATACAGCTACAAAGGTATAGTGTATAGAACTAGAAGATGATGGTGTAGTTGCTGTTCAGTCGTTTCAGTTGTGTCTGACTCTTTGTTACCTCACTTGGGATATTCTTGACAAAAATACTGGAGTAGTTTCACATTTTCTTCTCCAGATCATTTGACAGATAAAGAAACTGAGGCAAACTGGATTAAAGTGATTTGCCCAAGGTCAGACAGCTAATAAATGTCTGAGGCCAGATTTGAACTCATCAAGATGAGTCTTCCTGACTCCAGACTCTATGTACTACGGCACCACCTAGCTGCCCATGGAGATGATAGTCCTACTATAATCTCCCCTGATCAGACTACATCTGCAGTATTGTGTTAAGCTCTGGATATTACATTTTAGAAAGGACCTTGAGAAGTCAGAGTGTCCAGAAGAAGGCCTTGAGTTCATGCTATTACAAAACTTATTTAGGAATGATGGATGTTTATGCTGGTGAAGAAAATGCTCAGAAGGGACCAGGTAGCTTTCTTCAAGAATTTTGAGTACTATCATGTAGAAAAGGGATTAGACTTATTCTGATTGTCTCTAAAAAGCAGAAATGGAAATAACAAGTAGATAAAATGTACAAAGAAGCAAATTTGGGCTTAATATCAGAAAAATATTCCTAACAATTAGAGCTATTCAAAATGGAATGAGCTGCCATTAAAAATAGCAGGTTTCTTCTCCTTGGAAATCTTCAAGAAAGGCTGCATGACCACTTGCATATTCTGTACTGAAGATTTAGGGGTTTTTTTTTGTTTGTTTGTTTTTTGCTCAGGTATAGGTTAGATTAGATGGTAGACAAAATCACTTCCAAAGCTGAGATTCTATGATCCTGTGAAAGTGTAAGAAGTCTGAAAGTTTATAAGAGAAAACCTTTGGATGCAGTCCTGTGTGGAAAGTGATGGAGAAACAGTAAAAGGGTAGCACTGACGGCCCAGCAGAGGAATCACAGCATGAATTTTTAATACATGAAATCAGTTGGCTTTTTTCAAAGATTTCTGCAGACGAATTCATTCTACCCCTTCCTTTCCCCAATGAGGAATGGGAATAGAAAATATGGATGGTGGGTATTATTTAGGGCTCGATGTAGCAGCTACAGAAGCTAAAGGGGAAAGAGATTCAATGGTAGAAGTGAACATACCATTGACATGGTTGACCAGGAAGTGCAGAAGGAATAAGGAGGCAAGAAACAACAAAACAAAGGTTATGAACTAAAAGAATAAGGAGAGATTGAGGGAGCAAGTTCATGGCGAAGACAAAGAACAGATTCAGGAAGACTGAGGGAGTAGGAGAGTACATTTAGATTGTGGCTGGGAGAGGAATGGGGAATTCCAGAGTTAAATGTATTGGGGATTTAGCCGCATCATGTGATGGTTTTGATATGACAATGCTAGTGGGTAACAGAGGCAGACAACAAATGGGCTTGAGTAGTTTGAAGAACTGTGAATCTCGGGTATTAGAAAGGTTAACGACATAAATTTTAACATTGGTGAAAAGATGGGGCACCATGAGCCAGAAACCAAAAATGTTGAAAAAGAAGGATAATTTTAGGTGTCTGAAACCATGCTGAATATATTGCTCTGAAAGTGTTTGCAAGGTTTGGGGGTGTATTTTGTTTCTGTTACTAGAGAGTTAAGCTTATTAAAAATGAGACAATACCTTTTTATACAAGGTGAGAATATATGGTCACATGACTAATTTAAAAAAACATACTTCAATATTTCCAGACTCCATGATCCTGCCCATGTGTATAACTCCCTCCACCAATGCAGGTTATAACCCCCAGGTGGTCTTCAAGACATTTAATGGACAATAAATTCAATCCCTCTGCAACTGACCTCTCTGCAATAACGCCAAGGCTTATCCATGAAACTCAGGCATGTCATGTCACCAAGTATATCCGCAAAGCCTTTCTCTTTCTCAAGAATTATTCCAATAGGAGTGTCATTTTCCAAGATGTCTCTGGAACTTCTTTTTTGAAACTGACTTGAGAATTTGTAGCACATTCTTTTTTGAGGGTTCTTTAAAGAGAAGACTCTTCATCCTTTGAAGCTGGAATTGATTTTTGGAAATTGCCAAAAGTCGTTTAAAGCAAAGTTAGTGAATAAAGCCATCGATCAAGCTGTATCATGCCATTTTTGTTAAAAAAAATAAAATGAAACAGACTATTTTAAAGTCTGTTGACTACAAAGTTAACAACTAGCATTCGTAAAGCCCTTTATGAATTAAAATTATTCTACTTACTTCTCTATATACATTTTATGTCCACCTCCCCTCTCCCACCTGCTCAAGGGAGGGTAAGCTCCCTGAGGGAAGGGACTGTTGCAGTTTTCATCCCTTTTACCCCTAGCATGACACATATTAGTCACTTGATGCATATTTGAATTGAATTGATTATGTCTGTATGACTCAAGCAAATGGATTTCTAGGTCTTAGTTTTCTTATCTATAAAATGAGAAGTGCATGAAATGATTCCCAATCTATGATTATCTTGTCAGCTCATTACTGGGTCTATTATGTTCTGAAACTAAGCATCCACATCTGTCTTCAGTTCATTCAATGGAATTCAATAACTATTTATTAAATATCTATTTTGTTCAAGCTGCTTTTGTCCTTAGTTTCTAGAGGATAGAGGTTATGTCTGTGCAATTCTATGGCAAGGTTGTACACCTTTACTGGACATAGTGGCTAAAACAGTGCTATTTGCATAATAGAATACTTCAATGACACCATAAATGGGTATATTATAAGCCTAATAATGAGCATTGATACACACAAAATGGCTTTGCAGAGGAATCTCTGGAGCCTTAGAAACCCTGTGACCCTTGAGATTGGTAATGAATCATCAGGTCTAACCGGTTCTGAAGCTCCATTTCTTAAAAAAAAAAAGTGTGTGTGTGTGTGTGTGTGTGTGTGTGTGTGTGTGTGTACATATCTGAACTAAAACACCCAAAACATTATTAATCTTGTTTAGGAACTATTTACATTTTCATTAATTAATTTCAGTGCTTAAAATATTATATTTTTTGGTCCTTTCTTATGAGTCTTCATCAGGCTTTTTGTCTATTTCTTCCCATTCATTTTTTCCTTTTATTTGGTCATAGGGATATATTCTATTCCTCTGGTTCTGCTTTTCTTCCACTGCATTATTTCATTATAGTCTCTCCAGATTTTTTCATGTTGCCCATACTTATCAATCTTTATCACATTAAAGTATTCTGCTACATTAACACAGACCAATTGATTCTAGATTCCATCAAGGTGCTACCTTCCTTCCTTCCTTCGTCCCTCCCTCCCCTCTTTCATTCCTTCCTTCTTTCATTTCTTCCTTCCTTTTTTCTTTCCAATTGTAAATAAGGCTTCTATGAAAATCTTTTAATAGGCAGGGTTTAAAAAGAATGTTAACACATTAAATGGCATTTTAAAGTCTGTACATCAATTTATGTAGAGGAGTTGTCCCAAAAGTCTTAGTGAAGTTTTAAGCCTGTTAAAACTTAACATTGCCCAAAGACTTTGGGGACACTTTGTCCTATCTCATTTAAGCCCCAGGTAATAAAGGTATTGTTAGCTCCATTTTATAGATGAGGAAGCAGAATTCTTTCAAGGAATTGTCAACAGTGGAATTACCGGATCAAAGAATATGATTATTTTTATAACCTTTGATGTATTTCTATCAGATTGCCCTCTGAAATTTTTTCACACAACATTGACATCCCACCAACATCCACTGATGCTTTTTGGTAATGAGAATGATTTTGTTGCTGGCAGAGAATAGGGATGCCCCATTTCGTTTCTGAGAGTGCTTGGCAAATCTGTAAAATCGTGGGGGTGGGCAGGCTAGATGATCAGCAAGCCCCTTCAAGCAGGAAAATTCTATGAGGGAAAATCAATAACAAAGGGGAATTTACAATCATAGAACTATCAAGTGGAAGAGTCCAAATTCCAAGCCAGATCTCTTTCCAAATCTAGAATTCTTTCTACTATACACTATCAGTTCCAACATGGAACCATGCAGGATACTAAGGCCTGATTTTTGGATGAGAAAGGCCCCAGCTTATCCTTGGTTCACAAGCCACAGGTTCCTGACAGCAAATAGTACTTGGAACTTTTAGCTGGCCAGAGAGTTCTCTGTAGCCTTAAAAACTCTTTGACCCTTGAGTTTGGTAATGTCATCAAGTTCTGATAAGTTCTACAGCTCTATTTCTTTAAAATATTTTTTCTGAACTAAAATGTAAAAATAAAATGCCCAAGATCATTTCCATATACACAGAACTCAGAAGGAAGTTTGCATATAAAACTGGAGATCTCTATTTCATAATGCCTGTTATGGTTCCATTTCCAAATTCTCCCAAAAGCTTATCAATTCTTCTGAGTGTTACTTTGACTTGGAGTGTCACTTTCTTTTCTTTTTTTCCTCCAAAAAGCCTTAAATACCACCCTAAGGGGTTTGTATTTTATTTTATAAGCAAAAGAGAACCTCTGCTGGGTAGCCTGTGCAAAGTGATATTTTGGAAAGGTTAGTATCTCTACTAAAGTCCTATGCAGATGACTCATAAAGGCATAGACCTTGGATTTTCAAAGGCTAAAGTAAATATCCTACAATTCTGGGGAATGATTCAAGTATAGGCCAAATGATGGCCTAGTTAACAAATCTCATCTATTCTTCCTCCCATCTCTCCTCTTCTTTCTATTTGCATGACTTCAACCATAATTCAGGCATTTATCTCTTTTCCCCTGAACTTTTGCAATACTACCATCGTTGTTCTACCTGCCTCCAGTCTCTTTTGTCTCTAATTATTCCTTCCCTGTAGCTATTAAACTAATATCCTCAAAGTTCAACAAAATTGGACCATACCCTGCTCAAGAAGCCTCAATGAGTCCCTTTTGCTTTTAGGATAAAATATAAACTTCTTTATTTGGCATATTTCATAATATGACTTCAACCCATCTTGATTGCACAGTACTTATCCTTATAGGCTATATTCCAACCAAACTGGACTGATTGCTGTTCCCTGTGTAGGACATTCCTTCTCCCACTCCTGTGCCCTTGTACAGACTACTCTGCATGTTTGGAAAGCCCACTTCCCTCATCTGTGCTTCTTTGAATCCTCAGTTCCCTACAAGGCTCAGCTCACATACCACTTCTGATCTCCCTTAGATACTATGCAGTCCCCTGTCAGTTACTAGTGACCTCCATTAATTGTGTCCATGTTGTTTCCTCCAGTAGACAATAAATTCCCTAGGAGAGAGCACTTTGTTTTTATAATAAAAGTAGCTCAGATTTGTATGGCTCTTTAAGGTTTGCAAAATGCTTCCCCCAAAAAAGTGTATACTTTTATTATCTCCATTTTACAGATGGGAAACTGAGGCAGATAGAAATTAAGGGACTTGCCTAGGATCACACAATCAGTGGTTGTTTGAGGCTGGATTTGAACTCAGGTCTTCTGACTACAGGTCCATTGCTCTATCCACTGCACCATCTGGCTATCTATGTTTCTAGATTTCTATCCCCAACTCCTAGTGGAATGTCTGGCACAAATAACAAGTACTTGCTGAATCAAATGATATTGTACAAAGATAAACCTAGCTGAGCATGAATGCTCAATACCAAAAGGTAGACCACCAGGTGATGATTTTCTTTAAAAAGAGAACATCTTTAAAAGATAATCTATTTGAAGATTATAGATCAATACAGCTGTAGGAGCATGAGCTGCGCCACAGCAAGGACAGGACTGGAGTGGGCTTCAAGGCACCATGCCACCAGCAGCAGCTGTGGGTCTCAGATTTCTCAACTCACAAATGCCGAAGGGAGCTTCAAAGGTCAGTGAGAAAGCTCTTTCACTTGAGTGAGAAGGGAACACAGTGGTCTAGCTCCGGCTCCAGGCAGCCACAACTTCCATTGTTGGAGCTCTGGTGTAAAGCCCCTGGGGAAATTGAGCAGCTGATCTGATCTCAGCTCTGAGTGGGTGCCTTGGGGTGAAGAGGAGTGCTGGCTGGCATGGTGGAGTTGGTGGAGGCTCTGGAGAGGGAGTCCTGCTCACAGATTAGAGCACAGGTCAGGAGAGGAATAAACTCCTCTCCCTTGATTGTGTCACCTTGGAGGAACTGAGAATTTACACGTCCCCAGCGTATACCCTCCCCTTGACAAAGAACTCAAAAGTCAAGAAACTGGCTGAGAAAATGCCCCAAAAAGGGGAAAAGAATAAGACAATAGAAGGTTACGTTCTTGGTGAGCAGATATTTTCTTCTATCCTTTCGGAAAAGGAGGAACAATTTAGATCTTCACAGGAAGATCTAAAAGTCAAGGCTTATGCATCCAAAACCTCCAAAATAAATATGCAATTGTCTCAGGCCATGGAAGAGCTCAAAGAGGATTTTGAAAATCAAGTAAGAGAGGTGGAGGAAAAATTGGGAAGAGAAACGAGAGCAATGCAAGAAAATCATGAAAAGCAATTCAACAGCTTGCTAAAGGAGACCTCAAAAAATGCTGAAGAAATTAACACCTTTAAAAATAGACTAACTCAAATGGCAAAAGAGGTACAAAAAGCCAATGAGGAGAAGAATGCTTTAAAGAGCAGAATTAGTCAAATGAAAAAGGAGGTTCAAAAGCTCATTGAAGAAAATAGTTCTTTAAAAATTAGAATGGAGAAGATGGAAGCTAATGACTTTATGAGAAACCAAGAAATTACAAAACAAAAACAAAAGAATGAAAAAATATAAGACAGTGTGAAATAGCTCAGTGGAAAAACAACTGACCTGGAAAATAGATCCAGGAGAGACAATTTAAAAATTATGGGACTACCTGAAAGCCATGATCAAAAAAAGAGCCTAGACATCATCTTTCATGAAATTATCAAGGAAACTGCCCTGATATTCTAGAACCAGAGGGCAAAATAAATACTGAAAGAATTCATCAATCACCTCCTGAAAAAGAAAAACTCCTAGGAATATTGTAGCCAAATTCCAGAGTTCCCAGATCAAGGAGAAAATATTACAAGCAGCCAGAAAGAAACAATTCAAGTATCATGGAAATACAATCAGGATAACACAGGATCTGGCAGCTTCTACATTAAGGGATTGAAAGGCTTGGAATATGATATTCCAGAAGTCTAAGGAACTAGGACTAAAACCAAGAATCACTTACTCAGCAAAACTGAGTATAATACTTCAAGGGAAAAAATGGTCATTCAATGAAATAGAGGAGTTTCAAGCATTCTTGATGAAAAGACCAGAGCTGAATAGAAAATTTGACTTTGAAACACAAGAATCAAGAGAAGCATGAAAAGGTAAACAGGAAAGAGAAATAATAAGGGACTAACTAAAGCTGAACTGTTTACATTCCTACATAGAAAGATAATATTTTTAACTCTTGAAACTTTTCTCAATATTTGGGTAGTTGGAGAGATAATGCATATATATATATATATATATATATATATATATATATATATATATACACATATATATATATAGAGAGAGAGAGAGAGAGAGAGAGAGACACAGGGCACAGGGTGAGTTGAATAGGAAGGGATGATATCTAAAAAAATAAAATTAAGGGATGAGAGAGGGATATATTGGGAGGAGAAAGGGAGAAATGGAATGGAGCAAATTACCTCTCCTAAAGAGGCAAGAAAAAGCTTTTTCAATGGAGGGGGAAAGGGGGGAGGTGAGAGGGAAAAAAGTGAAGCTTACTCTCATTATATTTGGCTTAAGGAGGGAACAATATATACACTCAATTTGGTATGAAAATCTATCTTACATACAGGCAAGTAGGGGAGAAGGGGATAAGTGAGATGAGGAGGATGATAGAAGGGAAGGCAAATGAGAGGAGAGAATAATTAGAAGTAAGCACTTTTGGGGAGGGTCAAGGTCAAAAGAGAGAACAGAAGAAATGGGGCAGGATAGGACGGAGGGAAATATAGTTAGTCTTTCACAACATGACTATTATGGAAATCTTTTGCAAAGTTACACATATATAGCTTATATTGAATTGCTTGCCTTCACAGTGGGGATGGATGGGGTGAGAGGAAGGGAGAAAAGTTGGAACTCAAAGTTTTAGGAATGAAGGTTGAGAATTGTTTTTGCATGTAACTGGGAAATAAAAAATACAGGTAATGGGGTAAAAAAATCTATCTTGCCCTACAATAAAAGAGAAAAGATGGGGATAAGGGAAGGGAGGGATGTAATAGAAGGGAGGGTAGATTGGAGGAAGGGGTAATCAGAATGCATGGTGTTTTGGGGTGGGGGAGGGGAGAGATGGGGAGAAAATTTCAAACTCAAAATCATGGAAATGAATATTGAAAACTAAAAATAAATAAATAAACTGGGGAAAAAAGATTGTAAAAGGGCTGCACTCTGTTTTGGTGGAAGGATACTGAAACTATAACATCAGTGATCTTTGAAGTAATGAGATAATATTGTGGGAAAGCATGGGATGGATTTGAAAATGAATAGACAGGCGTCTGGAATACTAGCAAGGTCTCTCTTATAGTACTTCGGGTATAGATCCCTGAGGGAATGAATTATGGAGGTGGTAGTAAGAATGGAAAGGAAGGCACAGGTATATGTCTATAACAACAATGACAACAACAGTAATAGCTAACATTAATATGGCACCTACTATGTTCCAGGCATTGTGCTAAGTGCCTTATAAATATCATCTTCTTTGATCCTCAAAACAATCCTAAAATGTGGGTTCTATTATGACTCTCATTTTTCGTATGAGAAAACTGAGGCAAACAGAGGTTAAATGATTTGCCAAGGACCACAAGTAAGTGTCTGAGGCTAAATTTGAACTCAGTTCTTCCTGATGATAGCTATGCTCAGCTCTCTATCCACTGAGCCAACTAGAAAGGTCATGTGCTGTGACTGATTAGCTATAGAGGGCAAGAGAAAAAAGGGGATAAAAATGTCATTGAAGTTTTCAAGCCTGGGTGCCTGGTGCATTGGTATATTGCTCATCCTTTATTGTGGAAGAGGAATAATGATATCACTGGAGATGTCTTGACTTGTGCATGAATTAGTTTTGAATGAGGCGGAGTTGCATAAAATTGGCAGCCTCACTCGCTCTTTCTGAGTCATTGAAGCCCAGTGACATAAGTCAGAATGACTGGTCATTGCAGCCCAGGATGCAGTGGATGACCTTGACTTTGATGTCTGACCAAGCTCTAAGAGCCTCCCAGTGCCCTCTTGAGCTGCCTTTCTGACCTTTGGAACAGATTGTTCTGGTCCTCCTATTCTGCCAGGGCAAGTCTTCACATGTTTGGTAAAAACATCCCCCTAACTTACGAATGGGTTTGAGACCTGTTGGTTACCTCCACCTGGTAAAACCAAGAAGGTTTTACTGGAATGGTGGATGAATAGCCCTAAAAAGGTCTTGACAAGCCCTTATACCAGAGGTGCTAGCCCTCCCTAGACACCCCATATAGTAGCATAAATAGAAAAACCAGAAGAGGAAATTGGTTTTAGAGATGAGGATGAATTTGGTGGTAAACACATAGATGTAGTGGTCAGCAAATAGCTGGAAATGTGAAACATGAAAGTTTGGGAAAGAGGTCAGAGCTAGAACTATAAAACTGAAGGTTGTCCACATGGAGGTCATGACTGAAACCAGGAATGTGGATAAGATCTCTGGGGGAGACCTCTTTACAGCATTGCCCCGAGGCAGATAGCCCTTTATCCTTGGGATCATAGGGTTAGAACTGGAAGGGAATTTAAAGGCCATCTGGTCCAACTTCCTCATTTCACATATGAGGAAACTGAGGCCCAGAGAGGTCAGGTGATTAGTTCATTGGCCTCAAAGATCACTGCAGATGGCAACTACAGCCATGAAATTAAAAGATGCTTGCTTCTTGGAAGGAAAACTCCAGCAAATGTGGTCAGTATACTTAGAAAAAAAAGACACATCACCTTGCCAACAAAGGTCATTATAGTCAAAGCTGTGGTTTTTCTACTAAGAATGTATGGCTGTGAGAGTTGGACTGTAAGAAAAGCTGAGTGCTGCAGAATCAATGCTTTCGAATTGTGGTGTGAAGAAGACTTGAGGAGTCCTCTGGACAGCAAGACCAAATCAATTAATACTTAAAGAAATTCATTCAAATTATTCACTGGAAGATCAGATACTGAAACTGAATCTTAAACATTTTGACCATGTAATGAGAAGACAGGACTCATTGGAAAAACCCTGATGCTGAGAAAGATTAAAGACAAAAGGAAAAGGGGATGGCAGAGGATGAGATAGGTGAATAGTGTCATTGAAACAATGAACATGAGCTTGGACAGACTCCAGGAGATGGTGGAGGGACAGAAGGGACTGACCTGGCATGGTTAGTGGGGTCATGAAGAGTCGAACAAGATTGAATGACTGAACAACGTCAGCAACAACAATAACACATAGAAGAAGTGAGAAAAGAAGAATTTGAACTCACCTTTTCTGACCTGCTCCAGTGATCTTTTCCATTTCACTCTAACATTGCCTGGGCAGCACTATTTATGCCCATTTCACAAATGGGATAATTATGGCTAATAAAGATGAAATAGGTTGCCCAAGACTGAACCATAAGTTGAAGACAAAACCTGGAGGAGAATTCAGGTCCCTAACCATCCAATATACCATATAATTATTAATGAATTTAAAGAGCTACATACAGCTCAGCTAAGCTTTGGAATAACAATTACATTTTTAAAAAAACACATTTCTTTCCCTTAGCTCTTCCTATTTCCTCTCTCTTCCAATGGTATGTGTTCTGCAACTCTGCATCAGCCTTGCTACGGAGGAAGAGGAAAAACTGTCAAGGAAGCAATAACAATATGAATTATTAAAGCATCTGGAAATCACTTCTCCATTAGTGGAAGGGGGAGGCTTTAAACAAGAGGGCAACCAGCCTACAAAACTTCATCATCCTCCAAACTGCACCAAGGACAAGTAAAAAGGTCAAGCAAAATGTTCCCACTGTCCTAAAGTTTTAATTGAGAATGAGGGACTTGGTCAGAGTTGGTGGGGAAGTCTGAAAGTGCTGGTCATCTCAGAGGCATCCCTTTGAAAACTTTGAAAGGCAGTCCAGTATCCTGGTTGTAATTGCAGCAAGGGGGGTGGGAATGGGAAAAGAGAATTAGAGAACAGCTCCAGCCACTGTGAAGGGAGATCACTAGCACACCATCGCGTTATTGAGCGGTAAGAGCCAGAGAAGAGACAGCTGGCCAATTTTTGATTACTCATGGTAATCAGACACAGGAGATGGAGAAATAAATGAAATCCTTAAATAATCCAAAAAATTCATGTGAGCCAGTGGTTTGAACCTCCTCCCCCACTCAACCTTTTACCAGAACAGCTAAGGAGGAGTTGGCAGAACAGATTTACATCGCATTGCCTGAACACATCCGCCTGGGTCACTAGCCAAAGTGCAGGGTGGAGGAAAGAGGAGCAAATAGCAACTTGTATGTAACACTTTACAAAGTGTTGCCAATATTATGTGCCAATATTAATATCCTCCTTTTACACATGAAGAAAGACCTAGCAAAGTCAGTTTGAATGTTTCAATCTAAGTTTCTTAGATGTATTTTTTCTGCCTGTGCTCCCTTGGTGTAGTGGGTAGATAGATCTCTGTAGCTGGAATTAAGAAGATCTGGATTTGAATCTCATTTCAGATACCCTCTAGTTGTGTGGCAAATCATGTAATCACTCTCTGCCTCAGTTTCCTCATCTGTAATATGAGGATAATAATAGTAGGGTTGACATAATCAAATGAAGTAATATAGGTTCTTGTTAACTATCTGTCATAGTACAACACTGTCCAGACTGATCATAGTGTGAAAGATAGGGAAATAGCTCTCAAGGTGAAATCTAATCAGAGGGCTTGATTTATGTTGTCCTAGTGTGAGAGAAAGTCTAGTTCTATAGCTTAACTGGAAGGAGGAAAAGGTTGTGAGGGAACCAACATGAAGAGACCAATGACAACACAGAGGTGGAAAGCTCTTACTGTCTGTGCCCCTCTCAGTTAATCTTAAGAACACGAAGGGTTAAGAGCCAAGTTACATTGCTCAATAGTTGCCTTGGACTTAGGATCAGGAAGTCTTGAGTTCAAATGTGGCCTCTGATGCTAATTAGCTATGTGATATTGGGCAAGTCATTGAGCCTTTTTTGCCTCAGTTTCCTCATCTGTAAAATGGGGATAATAATAGCACCTATCTCCCAGGGTTATGAGGATCAAATAAGATAACATACAAATATAATATATGACATATAAATATGATAAAAATGTAACATATAATGCTTTATAAATCTTAAAGTATTATATAGATGCTAGCTATTTTCATTTTTGCACTCTTATGCATGATGGAACTATATTCTAAGAGGGAAGGAGCCTGAGGTTTCCAAGAGCCCCACCCCACCACAAAGCCACTGCAGAAAATTCCATGAATTGTCTGGTTCCTGAATCCATTCCCTCATGACATTCCAAAGAGCTATTGCCATCTTTCCTAGAAAGTTCAGCGATGGTCAGCAATCTCTCTCTTCCCGTGGCATCGAGGGACTGCTGCTGGGTTTCTGAGGAGGCATTGGAGGCCTAATTTTCCCTGTCAGACAAGGGTGGTATGACAGCAAAAAAGAAACTAGATTCCTAACCTCACTTTTCTGGGAAATTGGTAGGAGAGGAAGTGGCTTGCTTGGATCATGAATGGTGTGGGTGCTACTGGTGATCTTTTCCCTTAATTCCACCATGATTACTATTTTAAGTAATTTGTCCTTATTCTTTACTACTTATATAGAATCTAAGTGATTTGTGAACACAACAGGATTAAAGAAGAGTGTTTTCACTAAGATGAGGGCAATGAGCCAACAAGAGTGTTTAGAGACTGAGAGTAATAGGTAAAGATGGTACTCTCGGGAGGACATCACAACAACCCCTGGCCTGAGTAACAGGCCTGGGACTACTACTGACCAGTTCTTCCAATTCCCAGTTCACTGATCTCTCCATACTATCGTTCTGCTTATGTTTGCTACAGTTGCTATGTTTACTACTAAGTAAAGGATCCACATGATAAATGAACTGCATAATTAGCATCCAAATAATCCAGTTCCTTCCATTATCTAATTTTTTAGATATGTTTCTTATTACTTTTCATTTTGTTCTTGAAAAAAGGACATGTATCTAATTGGCAAATAGGAAACAAATCTTATCAAGCAATTAATTATATAATTTGTACATGACAAAAAATTTAAACGAATAACCAGCATGCTGTATGACAGAATCAGAATCCAAAAAGATCTGGGCTGACTTTAATTGCATGAGATTTAGGGATGAATATAAAGTCTTACACTTAGTTTCCAAAGATGAATTTTATAAGTATGGAGTGGGGGAGGCTGGTTAGACAGCAGTTTATTTGAAAAAGACTTTGGGGCTTATGAAAATGCATGAGTCAACTGTGTGCTATGGTGAACAAAAAAAGCTGAGGTGATCTTGGGCCACAAGAAGAAAAGCATAGTCTTCAAGATAATCAATTAGTCAATCAACAAACATTTATTTAAGGCACTGTGATAAGCACTGGAGATACAAAAAGCGGCAAAAGACAGTCCCTGCCTTTAAGGAGACCACAAGTTAACTGGGGAGGCAACATGCAAATAAATATATATAAAGGAAGTTTTATACAGGATAAATTTGGAAATAATTAACAGAGGAAATACACTTGAATTAAGAGGGACTGGGAAAGGCTTTCTGTAAAAGATGGGATTTGCTTTGGAACTTACAGGAAACCAGGGAGGTAAGTAGTTGGAGCAGAGGAAGGAGAGTGTTCCAGGCATGGGGGACCGCCAGAGAAAGTGCCCAGAGTCAAAGAGATGGAGTGTCTTGTTCCAAGAACATCCAGGAAACCAATGTCACTAGATCAAAGAGCACATGTTGAGGAGGAAGGTGTAAGAAAACTGGAAAGGCAGGAGAGGACTATGTTATGAAAGACTCTGAATGCCAAACAGAGCATTTTGTATTTGTTGCTGGAGGTAATAGGAAGCCCCTGGGGTTTGTTGGGGTCAGGGGAGAGTGACATGGTCAGACTTGTGCTTTAGAAAAATCACTTTGGTGGCTGAATTGGCGTCGGGAGAATTTTGAGTTAAACAGAGCCAGCAGCAGGATATTGCAATAATCTAAGCAAGAGGTGATTAGGATTTGCACCAGAGTGGTGACAGAGGGGAGTAGGAATGACAGAGGAGGAAGTCTTCTGGAGGAGATGGGATGGAGTGGGATTGCTCGAATAAGTAGAGGGGTTAGCCTTGTTAAGGAGTAAAGCCACTTCATCATGTGAGACAAGGATGATGGAGGAGAGAGTGGCAGAAAGTGTCTCTGATAGGAGATGAGGAAATGTCAAGAAGATGGACCTCATGGTGAATGCCTCAACTTTTTTTCTGTAAAATATGAGGCAAGTTTCTTGGCTGAGAGAGGAGAAGGTGGGGAAGCCATGGGAGTTCTAAGGAGGAATGAAGAGGTTTAAAAGTCTGCTGTGCATAGTGTGATAATGAGTTGATGAAGAAAGTATAGTAGAATTGCCTAGCAGCAATGAGGGCCCAGGTAAAATTGTGTAACATAAATTTGTAGTGAACCCTGTCAGAGCATTTGTATGATTTTTTCTATCTTCACACTGCAGGATGTGTCTTGGAGTAAAAGGGATGATGAATGGTGGGAGTGATCCAAGGCTGAGGCTCAACTAAGTCCTTTTGCTCTGGATATTCCACATTCTTTCTTGTATCACACTTCTCTGTGTTCACGTTGTATTTCCATTAGAAGGTGGTATAGTAATCGCACTATTAACCTTTAAGTCAAGGTTTAAACCCTGCCTCAGACACTTGCTACCTCTGTGACTCTACAAATCACTTATCAGTTTCCTCATAAGCAAAATTGGGATAATCATATCACCTAATTCACAGGATGGTTGTAACCATCAAGTAGAATAAATATGTAAAGAGCTTTGAAAACCTTAGAGCCTTTATTGATAGAAACATCTCCAAAGCAAAGCTGTATTTTTTTATCTTTGCATACTCAGTTCTTTAGCACAATGTCTTGCATATAGTAGGCACATAATAAATCTTTGTTGAATTGAATTGAATTGAACATTTTTTCCAAATTTATTAATTCAGTTGTTTTCAGTTTTCAACAATCACTTCCATAAATTCCTAATTTTCTCCCTCTCCCTCTCTCTTCCCCCCCCCCCCATGATGGCATGCAATCTCTACAGATACATTCCTATTAAACACATTTTCATATTAGTCCTAGAATGAATTGAACATTTTAAGGGTTCATTTATTAATCATCTTTTCAAGCCACATTATCTACTTCTGTTGTCCACAGTCCAGTAACCCTATCATACAAGCCCAGTGAAAGTGATGGCATCGTCTATTACCTCAGTTTACCTGCTATGAACTGTGACAGATCTGGGACTCTATGAAAAACTGTGATAGAGGTAAAATTTTCCATTTTTGAAGCTTCTCCTGGCTGGTGCTTTTCTGCCTCCTCCTCTCCTCCAGCCTCCAGGGTTCGCATGTTGCCCACAGCATCACACTGAATTTTCTTTTTTCTATTCTTTGAAAAGAATAGATTTGTAATATTATCCTTTGTTTTTACATACCTCAATTTCTCCCAGTGTCTGTCCTCTTCCTGTCTCCCAGAGAGTCATTCCTCATAATAAAGACTGAACAAAAAGAAAACAAAAGAGAAAGAAGAGGAAAACAAAATACTCGATTTTCCTTTTGCTCTCCCTGGGCAATACTCCATAGAACAGATGCTTCCAGACTCATTTCCACTGTCAGAACTGATGGACTCAGGGCCTCATTCCTTTAATTGATTATTTAGCTGATTTGATAAGCAAATTTGATATATTAATTGGTGATAATAGGCTAAAATATTGCTGTTTCCCCATAACAAGAACATTTTAATGGGGCCTCCATTGCCATGAGATAGGTACCAGACCTATGCTTTTATTGGCATAAGGAATTCTCAGATAAGAAAACTATCAATACAGGTTGTACTTTTTCTGTGACTTAGGTTCTTAGAGAGTTGCCTAGGCCACAGAGAGGTTTCATGATTTGCTTAGTGTCATGCATCCAGCTTGCCCATCAGAAGTGCCATCTTTCTGACTCTGAAGCTAGCTCTATGTCATGCTGTCTCAAAAAATGCAATAACACAAAGAAATATGTACTATGGGAATTTGAAGGTGCTGCAGGTAAGACAGATGGGAGAAAAGTTTTTGACAGACAGCATAAAGAGAGGCTGTGAGAGAAATAATAGTCTCTCTGTATGCCTCAATTCACATCATGTACAAGGTATTTGACTGGGTCTATTGATCAGGGCTTGTAATACAAAAAAAAGAAATTGAATAAAATCCAACAAAAATTTACTGAGCACCTAGTATATGTAAAAATGTGTAAGGGAGGAAGATAGGGAATGAAAGAAAAAAGAGAAATAAGGAAAAGAAAAAGAAGGAAGGAAATAGGAAGGGAAGAATGGAGGGAAGAGGGAGGCTGAGAGAGAAGAGAAAGGAAGGAAGGAAGGAAAGAAGGAAGGAAGGAAGGAAGGAAGGAAGGAAGGAAGGAAGGAAGGAAGGAAGGAAGGAAGGAAGGAAGGAAGGAAGGAAGGAAAGAGGAAGGGATAGGGGAAGAGAGAGTGTAGAGAGGGAGAGAGGGAGAGAAAAAGAGTAGGGGGAGAGAGAGAGAAAGAGAGAGACAGAGAGAGGCAGAGACAGAGAGAAATGTGAAGGAAGGAGGCTAGTTTTTGAATTCTTTTGAATTCATTTTTTAAATTCAGTTTTGCTTTTTGGTTTGTGTGTTAGATTTTTTTTTTTTTAGCTCTTTCTAGGAGATCCATGTGCTAAAACTTCTCTCTCTTATCACTGTCAGGTTTAGCTGAGCCAGACTTGAAGACTTTGTTAAAGGTGAACTGCAAAACTCAAGTAAGAACTGAGTTAATCCTGGATTTATAGACTGAATGCTTCCATTAACCTTATAATAATGGGCTGGAGAGGAGCCTTTAAAAGCAGAAATAAATTTTAATTTACCATTCTGAAACACCCCTAATCAGCTCTTATAGCACATTTTATTTAGCTAAAAGATATCCTTGGATGAACTATATTTTAGGGAGCCAGAAAATGCCAGAGGACTTAACTGGTGGGAGGAAAATTATTTAAAATGGAACTTAAAAATGAATTCACGGACTGTACCCTGGACATGGTGCAGTGGGTGAGGACATTCCTCACCTGACTCTTTCTAATTCAGTTTTCGTCTTAGCTTTGCATCTAATCTTCAAAGTAAGGGCATATATTTGGGGAGAGGGAGGGAGGAAACTATTTTTAAAGATGTGAGAAGCCCATATAGGCATCCTTGGAATGCAAATGTGCCAAGGATCCCATTCCCTCTATATACTTCACATTGACTTTTGGCCTATTTCCAAGACATTATCTGGAGAGAGAAAAATGTTTAGAGAGCCAAAGGAAAAGTGCCATAATCACCTTTACAGTCATTTTCAGCCTAGCTTGAAAGAAGCACTTGCCGGGGCGTGGGGGGGGGGGGGGGGAGAACGTGTGTCAACAGTCTGAAAGGGTCTGGGAAGTTTGCTCCTTTATGTTTGATTCCCTGGAGTTTGGAGAAAATGCAGAATGAGAAGATGACAAATCCTAAGATAGACCAGAAGACAATGAAAGCAAAGTCTCTGCCACTCTATCCCCATTCCAGCCTCCCTCCTCTCAACGTAAGAGCCTTCTGAAAGGATGAGAAACAGAATTGTCAGAAGAAGGAAAGGGAAAAGGGAAAGGAAGAAAGGATAAGAGGATTTTAGACCTGGCTGGATCCTCAGGGATCATCTATCCAATCTTCCTACTTTACATGGATGAGGAAGCTAAAGGGGGAGGGAACAAGCATTTATTAAGCATCTACTATGTGCCAGGCCAAGCACTTTGCAAATATCTCATTTGATCCTCCCAACAATTCTATTAAATAGGTGCCATTATTATCCCCATTTTACAGTTGAGGAATCTGAGGTGGACAGAGAGATTCAGTAATCTGACCAGGGTCATACAGCGAGTCAGCATCTGAGGCTGGATTTGAATTCAGGTTTTCCTGACTCTAAGTCTAATGCTCTATCCATTTAGTTGCCTCAGACAAGAGGTTAGGGAGACATGTGCCTAGAGTCACAAAATCATGTTCAAGCTAAAAGGGACCTCAGAGACCATTAAGCCCACCCCTAATTTTATAGAGGGGCAGATAGATGGCATAGTAGATAGAGCTTGAGGCATGGGGTCAAGAAGACCTGAGTTCAAATCCAGCCTCAGACACTTACTAGCTGTGTGACCCTGGACAAGTCACTTAACCCTGTTTGCCTCATGAGAAAGAAATGCCAAACCATTCTAGTATCTTTGCAAGAAAACCCCAAATGGGATCATGAGTCAGCCAGGATGGAACAGCAACAATTTTACAGATGAATTGACATGGATGCAGCATATTAGAGCTTATCATGCACTTTCCATGTATCTCATTTGATTCTTATATTAACTCTGTGCTAGTATTATCCCTATTACAGGTGTAGCTCAAGCTCGGAGATGGAGACTTTCCTAGATCCACAAAGGCAGTAAGTCTCTAGGTTAGGATTTAAACTTAAAGCTTTGCTATTCCAACGTCAGCATGGCATTCAGTCTACCAGACTGGCTCGCAGACTTTGAGGCCTGGGAAGGCTGTGATGGTCCATGATCCCATAGCAGTTAGTGGCAGAGTCTGGATTGAAAGCTGTGCATGGCAACAATAAAGCACAGATATCCCCTTTAGTGAACTTCTCTAAAGAGCCTAACTTACTCTAATTAGTAACTGGAACTAAATTCATTGAATGACAGATTTCTTCAAACATTAAATCCAGTATGGGATGATCATCTGACACCTATGGTGATGATTAGAGACATTCTATTGTATATGGACCATGTCTATGTACAGTAAAATAGTGCGGAAGGTCTAGAATTTGGATGAATTATTTTTCCAGATCTAGTTTACAATATGAGTGTATTAGAGATCAGTTGAGGCAAGCTCTGTTGGACATGATTGCAAGAGAAAGAAAAGGAGAAGCTGTAGACAGAGGTGCAGTAAGAAATGTTTGCCAGATGTTAATTAACATACAGTGTGATATCATTGCTATAAGATGAGGAAAGGCCCTTTACTCATACAGACAAGCACCTTCTCTGATACTTAGAGCCATCTTAGAGATTTGCCTGGAGCACTGAGACTTGCCAAGGGTCACACAATCAGAATGATTCAGAAAATGGATTTGGACTCATGTCTTTCCTGGGTCCAAGGGCAACTTTCCATCTACTATACCACAGTAGTTCTTACTCAACACATTATTAGAAATTTAATTAGACACTAAAGAGAAAAGAGTTCATCTTTCCTGTGATTAGGGTGGATGCAGCTCTCCCCCCAACCTCCTCCTCTTCTCCCTCTGTCCACATGGGGAGTCATGCCCTTGTATGTGGATGCTCTTTCCAAAGAAATATAAATTTTGATCCCTTATACTTCACAAGGTACCTTGAGATTTGGAGGCTAGTTCTTTTTCTTCTCTATTTATTCTATCATAAAAAAACTGGGACAATTAATGCTTTTGACTCAAGCCATTTTCATTTATGATTTCTTGAAATATAGCTCTGAAAAAGTATTATGATTTAAATGGAGCTATTGACTATGCCCTTAAGCCCAAATCACTTTGGCTTTCACTGGTTGACCAATAAGTCTCAACCCAAGTTTCACTTGTTCATTGTTTGGGTTTTGATAACCCAGAATGAGTGGAAATAGTAATTCTTTCTGTTTTGGTCAGAAACTCTGAGAGTATTCCCTTCCCAGATTGATTCCTTCATGAAGGCAAATGAGGCCATCTTTTGCCTCCATTCTTACCTAACCTTTATTCACTAAATGGGTGTTGCCTCAGACAAACTGAGAACTGGGAAAGGCCTTAGCTTAAAAAGGCCAAGGTTCCCCACTGCATCTGGGGTCATAACCAGTCATCCAGACTTATAACTCTGGAGGAGGCAGTGAAGCTAATAGCTTTGCATAGCTCTGCCTCACTTAAATCCAATTGACTTGCAAGTCAAGACATCCCTCTCCTGATATCATGGGTCATCTTCTAGAATGATGAACAACCTTAGAACAGATGCATATCTTGGTCCTACCTACATGAGCCATGAATGAAACTCTCGTTAGAAGCTTTGGCAACACACAAGAATTCTACAGAATTCTGTAGTTTTACCACAAGAGGTGATTTATTTATCACTGGCTACTTCGGCAAATATCGTTGGATTGACTATTAGAGCAGCCAGTTTTGATTTCTTAGAATCGAGTCCCTTCTATGGAATATTTTCTGTCCTCCTTTCTACCTCGCAGAGTTCCTCTCTTCCTTCAGACCTTTTCTGTTTTCCCCAACCGCTAGCTCCCTCCATCTCAAACTATCTTATATTTCTTTACTTTCTACTTATTAATATTTATTTTCCTTAAATATGCTTATATATTTACTTGTTTTCTCCCTATTGTTCAGTTCTTTAGTCCTGCCTGACTCTTTGTGACCCCATATAAGGTTTTCTTGGCAAAGATACTGGAGTCATTTGCCATTTCCTTCTTCAACGGATTAGACAAACAGAAGTTAAGTGACTTGCCTAGGGTCACACAGTTAGTAAGTGTCTGAGGTCAGATTTGAACTCAGGTCTTCCTGACTCCAGTCCAGTGCTCCATCCACTGAGATATCTGGCTGTCTCAAATATTTTCTCCCTCATTAGAATATAAATTCTTTTCAAATATATTATGACATTCATTGTAGTTGTATCCCAGTGTCTAGCATAGTGCTTGGTACATAATAGGTATTTAATCAATACTTTTTGATTGATTGTTTGTTTGAGAGGTAATATAGCTTAGTGGATAAAGGGTTGACCTTGAAGTCAGAGAGTTGTGTGTTCACATATACTAGCTGTGGGCAGATCACAACCTCTCAATATCTCAGTCAACTCTTCAAGATAAGTTCTAACCAAGCTGCTGATCTGCATGGGTGAAGGGAGTTTCCCACAATAGGATATCCTCACAGAGATGAAACTGCAGGTCTGAAGTTAAGTATGAAATATTATAAATAATGTCTGTGTGGACTGATATGTTGGCTAGTTTTACTGACAGAAACCTTGATAAGAAATGGCCACTCCCTCAAGACATTTGTGATAGAAGACAGAAAAGAGGGACAAAGTACAAACTAATAAGGGAAATAGGGCAAGGCATTTCTCTTGGTGTATCTCTCTGCTCTTTTTCTCTGTCTCTGTCTCTGTCTTTCTCTGTTTCTCTCTGTGTCTCTCTGACTTTCTCTGACCTCTCTCTTTCCTTCTCTGTCTCTCTCTGTCCCTCTCTGTTTCTGTCTCTCTCTCTCTCTCTCTCTGTCCCTGTCTCTCTCTTTCTCTCTCTCCCCAGATTTTTCAAGAAAAAGGAGTAGCTGGTTCATTTTAATCCAACAAACACTTATTGAATCCCCACTTTATACAAGATACTACAATGAGAATTAAAAATAACAAAAATAAAAATTGACATAGTCACTGCCCTCAACAAACTTTCCCTCTAATGGGGACGACACAGAATGAATAAAAAGATTTGACCCAAGACAAAATTTGTTAGGGGCAAAAGAGAGCTCTAAACAAAGTCCTCGAGGAATCTGAGAAGAGGAAGAACAGTTTTATCTGATCTGAAGCCATCTCTAGAGGCATCTAGAGGCATTTGGATGAATGTGCTTTTCTTTGAGCTCAGAATGTCAATTTCATTCATCTGTCAGACGATAGCAATAATTATCCAAAGCCATGAATTCCACCTGAGACACATTGTCAGATAAGCATGCCATGGGTATTTTCCTTTGGGGCGAACTATAGTACAACTTATTGAGTTCAAATACTAAATCATATTTTGCTTTCTTACCAAAAGAAAAATCAAATTTCCTTTGATATTGTTCCTAGCAAAAAAAAAAAAACATATATTGATCAAAAACAAAAACAAACCGTAAATAGGAATAACTTAAGTCCCCAAATTTAGAAGAAGCACAAGGAAAAATAAAAGAAAGCCAGCAGGAACATATGAATAATTACGAGTAGAGACAAAGGAAGAAAACTCCCACAAAGACCTAGTCAAGCCTACTAACCAAAAAATAGGCAAATCTGATTATACAGAGGTCAGAGAGTGTGTCAGACTAAGGCACCACACTGGGATTGTGAACATCTTGTTGCATAGGTAGTACTTTAATTCCCTCCTTTGAAGTACAGAATTATCAGTCGTTAGTAGCTTCAGGAAAAGAAGTGTAGCTGTCTACAAACACTGAGTGTCATGGAACAGCAGGAAGGGGAGTGGGGAGGAGAGGGAGAGGTAGAGGCCTAATTATGGGAAAACTGGGAGGGTAGAGGCCAATATGGGAAAGCATAGGAAATTCATTCTCTGAAAGTGTTTAATATAAACTATAACACATTCCACCAATTGACTTTAATAAAGGCCCAATCAGTGGAGAAATTATTCTACTACCAGTTATGCCAATGTGAGAATGTTTTCCTTGCTTTTTATTGCAATGCCTGATACTGCCAAAAATGAGAGAGCCTATATGGGAAGTAATGTGAGGGCCTTTTCACTTCTAAATATAGTCTTCTTTATAGGATTAGTTTTTTTGTTTTATTTTTTAGGAATTCATTATAAAAATAAGGGAAAGAGCAGGGATTGGTCAATGAGGGCCCAGTCTCAAAAACAGGTACAATATAGGCTCTGTCTGGTACTAACCCACAAGGATGCTTAGTGGAGATGCTTCTGGAGCTGTGTGATGACGTGGAAATAAGTTCTTGGGAATGTGGGCTCCAACTTAACATGGTTGTTCCTACATATTCACATACCCTTTACCCCAAGTTCACTTCAGAGTAGGCATAGACACTGGATGAAACCTTCTTTTGCCTGTGAATCACAACTTTTTGGCCTCTGGGTTACTCCTCAAAGTTGGGCCTCTGGAAGTCTTGTGGCTCTTCTGACCTTTTGAGATCCCACAAGGTCCTATAGTAAAGGTAAAGGGATACAAACAGGAGGTGATCCATTTCAGACAAAGACTTGCCTAAGAGACCATCTGCTCATGGACCATCCTGGTAGGGGGAAGGGTGTGTGTGTGTGTGTGTGTGTGTGTGTGTGTGTGTGTGTGTGTGTGTGTGTGTGTGTGTGTGTGTGTGTGTGTGTGTTTGTCCGTTGCCGAAGAAGACCATGCCATCAGAGAAATGATGCCATGACTTGCACTTGACTTTGTTTTGAGTGAGAGAGGGCTGTGCAGGTCACTAGTCTCACTTCTCCTGCAGAGCCATCTGAATCCAGTGATCAGATATTCATTAGAATGACTCGAGATGACCCAGGATAAGGTAATTGGGATTAAGTGACTTGCCCAAGGTTGCATGGCTAGTGAGTGTCAAGTGTCTGAGGTGAGATTTGAACTCAAGTCCTCCTGACTCCTGCACTGGTGCTCTTTCCACTGCACTACCTAGTTGCCCCATGGGGAAGGGTACTCCTCTAGTGGCCCCCAGAACTCAAAAAGTTTTCCTGAAACTTTGTGGCCAACACAAGAAAGAGGAAAAAAGTGTGAGTTTTCACTGACGCCTTTTGTATACACTCTTAATTCTGACTTAGCAGCCAAAAGACAGGAGTTTTCACCATATGGTAAACTGACAGCCACAGAACACCTGCACTTGCTTTTAAATCAGGCTCCTCTGTTCCATGTCATCTGACCCTTCTAGAAGCAGGCTTCCCAAATGCTGGGCAAAGTCTGCTGTGTGCATGGACCCAGAACAAGGTTCTCATTAGCTGGTTCCCATTCTAACCTGGTGTCTCCACTGATTGAATACACGATCAGTTTCATCTGTTTGTTCTTATGTCTTCAAGGTCTACCATAGGGCCTGGAGCATAAAAGTGCTTAATAAATGCTACTTGATTAATGGTTAAATGATTTGGATATTCCTTTGATGATACAGATTGAAACCTATCCAGTCTTGCCAATCCTATGTGATTTTGTCCCTATACTCCCATAAATTTACAATAAATAGAATTTCCACCCAACGTGCTAGGGACTTCCCTTCCTTTCTCTTGCTGTTGAGATGATACCAACAAAGTGTAGGACTCTCCTTCAGTTATTGTCAAATCCCACCTTTAGCACTTACTAACTCTATGACCTTGGATAACTTACTTAACGTTCCAAGGCCTCGATTTCCTCATCAGTAAAAACAAAAGGGTTGGTGGATTAAGTGGCTTCTTAGGTCATTTCTGATTTTAGATTTATGATTCCATACTCCTTCACTTTTGCCTAATGATCCCTATGATTTTTTCTGTCAGACAGTTCTTTAATGGCATCCCTTCGCTTGTTCTCCTTTACAGTAATATGCTTTGTAAAGTGTTATAGATTGCTGACACCCACAATATGCCTTTCCATTGCCTTCTAGGTGATTTTCATTTTACATTATTCAAACACTGCAATATTCTATCACTTGCAGCCATAAAACATTAACATTAGGATTTTAGTATGAAAAAGATGAGTCTGTTTCAGAGAATATTTTGAAGTAATTAAAATAACTTTGTAATTTCCAAAGGTCATTATCCTTTTCTTTAATTTTGGGACCAACCCACTTTTCTATGTCCGTCTAAAGTAAGCATGTGCAAACATAATATATAAATATATGCACATCTAAATTATATGTCATAATCTGGACCAGGAGTGGGGAACTTGGATTCAAGTCAATAGACTTCCTTCATCCACTCGATTTTTCCTACATTGATTATGCCTGTGTTGTATTTCCTATATTGTATTGTTGGTGTAGTTAAACTCTTTCAAGTTGATATGACTCCATCAGGTTCTAGTGATTGCTGCTGTTTAGTCATTTTCAGTCATGTCTGATTCTTTGTGACCCCATTCGGAGTTTTCCTGTCAAAAATACTGGAGTGGTTTGTCATCTCTTTCAGTTCATTTTACAGGTGAGAAAACTGTAGCAAACAGCGTTAAGTGACTTGCCTAGGATCACACAGTTAGTAAGAGTCTGAGTTCAGATTTGAACTCAGGTCTTCCTGACTTCAGGTCAGCACTCCATCCACTGAGTCACCTAGAATCCATAGCAATTGTTTTCCCATAATTTAATTTAAATTGTAGAAACATTTATTAAGACCTACAATGTGCAAGACACTATGCTAGGCACTGATGGAGTTTACGTTCAACAAGGGGATAAAACATGCACACAAATAATTATAATACATAATGATTATTATAATACATAATGATTCATGATAAATACATTAATCTCACAGAGGTGAGAAAGTACAGGGTATGTTTGGGGGACAAAGTAATCCTGTTTGGTTGGAGCACAGGATACATGGTGAAGTGTAATATAAGTTAAGGTTAGAAAGATAAGGTGGTGCTAGGCTATGAAAGTCCTTGTAGGTCAGATGAAGGAAATGTGTAATGTTTTTTACCAGATTCTAAAACTCCCTTGCCTTCCCAAATGAGAAACCAGATGTTGTGCTGTCTTATGTACCCAACTTTCCCTTAGGTAAGCACTGCTTCTTTTTCCCCAGTAAGAAATTTAAGATGCCCGCATGGGCATCTTTGTTTTCCCCTCATTCTTCCATTTCCTGGTGTCTTAGAGAACTTTTCAGTGTATTTTTCTATAAATTTATCCATTTCATTCCTCTAGTTAAATACCATGCATCCTTTGACATTTCTTTACATGTACATTTCTTGGTTTTTCTATTTTTATGTAATTAGCCTTTATCCTTCACTCTTTCACTTTCACTCTATCTGTTCTTAAATTTATATAAAGATGCCTTTTTATATCATAGTCATTTCCCAAAGTACATGACCCTCATTGAACCTTTTCTTGAAATAAAGTAAAAAAGTTAAGCAAAAATGACCAACAAAGCAACAATCTCTGATAGTGCGTGGAACCGCACCCATAGTTCCTCACTTCTCCATCAAAAAGAGGGGTGTGTCTTTTTTCTTGTTTTCTAGAACTAAGACTGTTCACAGAAATCAATTCAACTGCCATTTAGCATTGCTTTCATTTCCATTGTTGAAGTTACATATTGTTCTCTCAGTTCTGTTTTCTTCACACTGTATCGTTAAATCTAAGTCACAGGACCATAGACTGTGAGCTAGGAGTAACCTTAGACATCATCTAGCCCATCACCCCTTTCATTAAAAAGAGGGAACTTTATTTCCAGATGAAAAAACTGAAACCCAGAGAAGTTGTTACTCAGTCACCCAGGTAATGAGTGTTAAAGTTGGGGTGTTTCCATGTTTCTATGAATTTCTCCTATTTATTTCTTGCATCACATTTGGATTTCACTATACACACATACCATAATTTGTTTAGTCTTTCCCCAGTCAATGGGCACCCATTTTGGTTCTAGTTTTTTTCTATCACAGTCTTTCCATAAGACATGGAACACCCAAAGAAATTTATGGAATCTCATACCTAGAAGAAATCTTTATAATTATCTAGCCCAGCCCCTATCTACATAGTAAACTCTTCTACGTTATCTTTGATGAGTGGCCATTCAGTGTCTATTTGAGGACTTTCAGTGATGGGGAACTCACTACTATGTTCCACTTTTAGGCAGCTCTGTTTTTTAGAAAGTTTTTTTCTTACGTCAAACTGAAATCTGTCTCTCTGTACCTCCCACCCCAATGTACCTAGTTCCATTCAAACAAAACAAGTCCAGTCTTTCTTCTATATGCCAGCACTTTAAATACTTAAAGATTTCCATCATGTCCCCGCTAAGTCTTCTCTTCTCTAGGCTAAACATCTCTAGTGCCTTCATCTTAACCTTATAAACTGTGCGCCACTTATCCTTGTGTGTGGCATAGTGTCCAAGCCTTTCACCACCCTGGTCACTCTGATCTGGTTGTACTCCATTTTGTTAATGTTCTTCCTTAAAATGGGCAGCTAAGTGGTGCAACAAATAGAATGTGTGGCCTGGAGTTGACAAGACCTAAGTTCAAATCTAGTCTCAGAACTTCCAAGCTGTGTGACTCTGGGCAAGTTACTTAACCCTGTTTGCCGCAGTTTCTTCATTTGCAAAATGAACTGGAGAAGGAAATGGAAAACCACTCCATTATCTTTGCCAAGAAAACCTCAAATGCAATCATGAGAAGTTGAATCCAACTGAAACAACTGAACAACTTCCTCAAAACAGACACTAAAGATATGACACCTATTTTACAGAAAGAATACAGTAGGTGATACAAAGGGTGTCTCTTTAAAAGATGAAATAACTGGAGCAACAACACAAAATGGTACCATTATCCAGTGAGTAGCTAAACAGATTAGTCCAGAATGAGAAGATAAGAGAAATCTACCAGATAGGACTAGTGATCTAAAAAAGTTCAAGTAATGTGCACCAGGAAGGAATATAAAGAAATAGACAAATTGTTTGATGAATATAGCACTAGGTATTCACTGGTCAGCATCCAGAGAGTCCAAGAATGGGAAGTAGGAACTGCCCCAGTAGACATTCCAGAGCATGGCACCAAGAGAGTTTGCTAGCACATAGAAGTTCAAGGAAGGACCAGGTAGTTGTCCACATAGTTGATTTCAAGAGGAATTATTGACAGGGCATGCAGCCACAGTGGCTAGGGTTTAAGGATAAGATTTTGGTCCCTGAGAGGACTGAGTTATATATAGGATAGAGTGCCAATATATGTGTTAGGCTTAAAAGAATGCTACTAGTACTAGAGTAGAGAGGAAGGTTTGGTTAAAATGGACGAGGAATGACATACATGGAAATGTGTTTTGCATGACTACACATGTATAACCTATGTCAAATTGCCTTCTCACGGGAGGTAGAGAGAGAGAGAATTTGGAACTTAAAATTTGGGGAGGAAAAGAATGTTAGAATTATTTTTCCATGTAATTGGGGAAAAATAAATTATTAATTTTTTAAAATTGTCAAGGAAGAAACTCATAGGGGATTAAGGACAGAGTTGGACTAGCAGTAAAGCTGGCTTATATGGAGTCCCCTGGACTGAGAGATGTGGGGGGAAGAGTAAAGGAAATGAAACTCCTCTACTTTTGACAGAAAGTAAACTCTTTGAGAATAGAAATTCTTTAAATCTTTGCCTTTGTGTCCCTCTGGCATCTAACATGCACTTAAGGTTTATTGAATTGGACTGAATTCATAATTTTTCCGGTAGCTGGGCTTATTACAAGAGGATGGTTGGGCTTCCTGTCTGGCCTTAAGAGGAGGGGAGGTTGTCTGGATAAGTAAATAACTATTTCCTTGAGACAACCGTATATCTTTCTTGGCTCCTCAGTAGTTGAAAAAGGGCCATCAGGAAGAAGGGCAGCAGAAAAGGAGGTCAGTTATTGCCACTGGGTCTTCATCATTGGCAGGTTGGCAGCTTCTGACTGCATGACTGCCTGAGATGAGACTTCTCACAGAAGGTGCGGATAAACTTCCTAAGGCAGCAAGCTGACCCCCAAATCCTCACTTTACCTCCTACCCTTTCCTATCTAAAACTGCTGTAGTATGAAGAAGACCATTTTCGATACCTTCATTTATCATTAGCCTGATCTGACCTCATACCATGCTCTAGCCTCTCCTTACCCTTAGCAAGGACCATAGTGCTGTGCATACTCCTCATGAACCTGGCTCACTGGCCATGGATGTATTCTATCCCCCATGGACCCCAAAGCTACACTTCCACAAAGCACAGCAGAAATCTGGCAATTAATTGATTACTATTATCAAAGTGAATGGGTCAAACAAGACAGTCAAGATAATTAAAGTTCCTTTGAATGTTATAATTGTTCTGCTTTACTTCCTTCTCTCCCTCCCTCCCTTTCTCTTTCCTTTCTTCTCTCCCTCTCTCCCCTTCCTTTCTTCCATGCTTCCTTGCTTGCTTTTCTCCTTTCTCCTTCCCTCTCTCTTTCCTCCTTCCCTCTTTCCTTCCCTTCCTCCCTCCTTTCTCTCACCAGTATTTGCCAAATATATACTTTGTACTGCTCACTATACCAGTTGCCATGGAGAACTGAAGAGGAGAAGACAATACCCGCTCTGAAGCAACTTACAGTTTATTTGGGAGACCATGTACCCATGCATGCATGTTTGTGTGAATATGAACATACAAGAATATGACAACTTAAAACTGCCAAAAAATGACATTTGTAAATGTGAAATGATGTAATATGAATCAAATCCCTCATTTTATTTCATGCTATATAAACACAGCCATGGGTAGCTAGGTGGCACAGGGGATAGAGTGCTGGGCTTGGAATCAGGATGACTCAACTTCCTGATTTCAAATCTGACCTCAGAAACTTCCTAGCTGTGTGACCCTGGGCAAGTCATTTAACCCTCTTTGTCTCAGGTTCTCATCTGTAAAATGATCTGGAGAAAGAAATGGCACACGACTTCAGTATTTTTGCCAAGAAAATCCCAAATGAGGTCATGGAGAATTGGACATGACTGAAAATGACTAAACCACAAAAAAGGCACAGCCATTAAGTAACTTTGGTTGGCACCAGGCTGTTGGACAGGATGTATCAACCACCCAAGTGAGTAGCAGCTGACAACTCAGAACATGCTCTTGGACTTGGGAATGCTGGGGGAGCCTGACAGGAAGGAAGCAAATTCCCACAGGATGGGCTAAGTCTACACTTGCCTTGCAATGACAATTAATGGAACTGGATGACATAGTAGAGAGATCCAGAGAGCAATGGTACAGACATGAAGCAAGGGAAGCACCTCATTATCTGCTGCTCTGACTGGAAGCAATTAGCTTGGGATTATCTCTTCTTTTTCAGGAACTTGTTTGTAAGAGAGTTTCTTGAAAAAGAATAATTCCATAGCCAGGGTACTCCCACAGCATCATGTGCCTTAAGAAATTCTGTGCCCACAAATAAAATGCGCTTTAAAAAATTTGTTTTAAAAACTGTATGTAGTAGCAGTTCATTATTTTATACACAATCCTCTTTTTGTTCTTTTTATGTAGAAATATTCATGTTTGATATTTGTTAAGTTCGTAATAAAAGAGTTTTTCAACTGACTTTATGAGAGAGTCTATGAGTTTTTCTTATTTTCCTGAGACATTAGGGATCCTTGAATAGGGACCGTTAAAATGTATCTTTCTGTAGGGGATTATTTAAAACAAAAACCAAGGGAACTGATCTGAGTTATTCAGGCTGTGCGGAGTGATAACCATTAATGAGAACAGACCTCCAACAAGGTTAACTAGGATCTGGTTCAAGTCTAATTGGAGGATTTACTATCAAGTTAATACTTGGTGAAGACACTCCACTGAAATACTGAGTGAAACAAAGTGCTCTTTCAACACTACCTGTGTCTCTTGCTTCAATTTAATTTCTAAATTTGGCATGTGACATGGTTTACCCCCTATGATGAGGATAGTATTAGGGGACTGGGTCACAGAAGCTGAAATGTGATGTTTAACTTTTTCTGTTCCACTGAGCACCTATTTGCAGGGAGGGGGACCAGGGAAATGGACTTGAGAAATATGTCTTTGACTGTTTGGTATGGTTGTAGGTCTGCTACCTTTTGGCTACAAATCATTGTAACCCTGGGTGTTTCTGACAAGAGTGCTTATGATAAAGTATCTGTCAAAAGTGAGCTATTTTTTTCTTCATTCTTTTCCATACTTGCCTTGATTGCTTTTCTCTGTCATTCTCTTGCTCTCCATTTGTGAATTATCCGAAAAATTTTCTGTGTACACACAAACCTATCGTCCTAGGTCCTCCCATTTCTCTTTCCATCCTCCCCACCATGCACTGGAAAAAGGAATGATTAACTATAACTATTTTTGCTTGTATTTATAAGTTACCCTGTCCACCCCAGTGGCATTCCATTTGTCTTTGCAGTTTTACAAGGGTGGCTTTATTAAATTGCTATTTTGGTATTCTTATCATGTATTTATTACTGTTCCAAATTCACAGCACCTTGGGGGGCATAGCCCTATAAATAAAATATTCATCTATCACTGAGACTAATAAAATTTTTGTTCTCTTACCTCTCCTTACATTTTTCTTTTTCTTAGAGGGCCAAAACACACAGCAAATGAAATCCAACTTCCATGATATTTTCCATGCCCATGTCTCTGAGTATGAGCTATAGCATTCCACTCATGCAAAAAAAAAAAAGCTTAAGATAAAGGAGTCCTTCAAACCAACCAAATGCAATAGCTATTTTGCTTAAATATTTACCATGGACAGGAGCCTGTTGGATACCCCTTTTATGACTCATTTCTATCTGCCAAAATTTAGCAATTCAGCCTTGGCTTCCCTTCTTCAGGTTTCCTCCTGTGACTGGGGCAGCAGATACACTTGGGTACTTTCAGCCAGTTTAGAACACAACACTTAACACTAAACACTGTGTTAAGTTGACTTAAACAGAAAGTTACTACACTAACCACGGTTTTGAACACTTTAGGGACTAAGGAAGGGAAAACAAAACTCAGGAGAATTGGCTAAAATAACTGGAGTTGCTCATCTTAGAGAAGAGTAGACTTGAGAGACACACAGTAGTTGTCCTTGAGTATATGAAAGGCTATCATGTTCAAGAGGCATTAGACTTAAGTTTAACAGACATATAGTCTGTTTGGTCCCATAAAGCAGATCTGTGACTAATAGGTAGAAATTATAGGGAACTGATTTTATCTTCGTATGAAGAAGATAAAAAGTAGAACATATTGCCTGAGAAGTTCTGGTGAATTTCCCTTTGATGAAAGTCTTCAAACTAGATCATTATTTCTCATGGATGTTTATCAAAAAAATTCATTCTTCAGATACTAAATTAATTCAGTGGCATATGAAGTTCCTTCAGACTCAAAGATCCCATGTTTCTCTGCAGCTCAGTTCCAAAAGAACTGACTTTTTTCTGGCCAGGACTTGGATTCCAAAGTGTGTTGGTATTTTAAGACACTGAAGAATAATCCTCTCTTTTGGAGAGGACATGACTGTATATCTTGTCCAGTGTCTTAAAATGCCAACATTTTTGTAGCATGACTAGCTTGTCTGGAAGCTACGTATGATGATCCCCTCTCCTCCCTATCCACAGACCTAATTAACAGGAATTATACAAACCCATTAGGGGAGAATTTGTCTCAGTAGTGATTGATCACATTCCTTCTCATTCTAGCTTCATCAAGTTTTTGACCTAGAATTCCTCCTCTTCAGTCTGACCCAGAATTCTGGCTCTTCAGTCTTTACTCTCTCTTATTTTATTTAGGTTATTCTCAGCTCTGCCTAGTCCAACTTACCCTACCTTATTGTTTTCATTGACTTGGTCTATTGATTCTAGATCTTAACTTTGTTCTTACCTTTCCCTCTTTTGTGTCTGGCCTCCTGCTCTCTACACTCAGTTTGGCACTATTCTTTCCATTTCCCAAAGGACCTCTATGACCATTAGAGTCAAGGTATTAATGCCCTTTAGACAAGGTTTGAAAAATGTGTTACTTTACTCTAGAGGCTTTGAATCTTCTCTTTTACATGTGGAGATACAAATAAATTCCTATGTAGCATGGAGACCTGAATTTTCTGACATAAAAAGTGCATTTGTAAAATGTAATATTTAAAAGCGATTCCTTGTTCTGCTCTTCTACATGTTACAGCCAAGACAAGTGCTATACTTAGTCCTAGTTCTGAAGAGTATTAGATGTCTGTGCCTCTATGGCCTGTGTGACTGTTGCGATACTGCACTGAATGCCTACCCAGTCCAGATTAACCCCTTAACTTCCAGCACCCCACTACAAGGCACTGTTATATCTCTAATTACTCATGTATGTAGATGACTCCTACTAACTCTGGCACCATGATATCCAAGAGTTCAGAAGGAAATATGTGCTACATGAAAACTAAATTGGAAAAAAATCTTTCTGTTGCTACTTATACCATATTCCATACTTCAAATCACATTTTTGTATCTTCATGGGGAAGCACAAACTTAAAAAAAAACTTTTTAAAAGTTGCATTTAAATTTCTTGCTTTTATATCACAATCTCTACCCAACTACCAGTGAGCCTTTCCCAGTAATGAAGAAAAACAATTAAGAAAAAAAATCCTTATCTTTTCTGTGAAAAAAAGGAGAAACATTTTCTAATTTCTTCTCTGGGGTCAAAAAGAATCACTAAAATTACACAGGGTTTGATTTCATTTTAGTGTTCTTTTCATTAACATTACCATAGTCATTGTGTATATTGTTTCCTTGGTCCTACTTATTTCACTCTGCATCAGTTCACGCAAGCCTTCCTGTGCTTTACTGAGTTCATTTTAGTCATTTGTTGTCATAAAATAATCTTGTTTTAGATCCATATGTCACAGATATTTTTTTGGTCACTTCCTAGATGATAGGCAGGGAATCAGTTAGATAGTACAGTGGATTGAGTGCCAGGCCTGGAGTAAGGAAGATCTGAGTTCAAATCTTGCTTCAGTTACTTACTAGTTTCATGACTTTGGCCAAGTAATTGAATTTTATTTGCCTCAGATTCCTCATCTGTAAGATGAGCTGGCGAAGGAAATGACAAACCACTCCAGTATCTTTGTCAAGAAAACCTCAAATGGGGTCACAAAGAGTCATGTATGACCAAATTGACTAGCAACAACAAGATGACAGGCACCCATTCTGTTTTTAGTCTTTAAGACATTTTTAAAAGGTGGAAATACTCTTTTTATAAAAAAAAAAAAAGTTTCTTTATGAGGAAAAAAGGTCATGTGGCTGGTTCTTTATTTCTGTTTCATTATGCAGTGATGCTAGCATATTCTTCTCCTTTCTTTCCTCGTCTTATTTGTGTAATTAGCAAAAATAAAATATGTTTGCTTTGTGGCATATATACATGATGATAAGTGGGGCTGGTAAAAGACAGAAGAGAGAGAAGAGGAAGCACCTTTGGAGTAGAATAATGTCAACTGGGGAAAAGAGTATGGGGTAGGTGGGATTGAAGCAGGGGAAGGGTTTGCTCTTATTTGCATGGGGAGAATAGTACAGAAAGATGAGACTCACTATTATCTTCCCTGCAAGATACATCACCTGGGTGGCAGCACCATGGAGGTGGAAAACCAGGAGCAACAGCCAGTTAGAAAGGGAGAACAAAAATGCTTCTCCACAGCTGCACAAGACAGTACATGAGGTGAGGCCCTTCTGCCAGACAGTACTTGAGTCTCTCATAATGAAAACTACAATTCACTCTGGGGGTTTAGACACAGCTTTGTGATGAATGGTTCCATACTCAAGGATTTTATTTTACTTGTTTTCTTCCTTTAAAAAAAAATGTATCAAGTTGTGTATATGCATGGGCAGACAGACAACCTAGCCCTGCCTTCTTGTTAATCCCTGAGGGTCTGCTTTGGAGCTCTAGCTCAATATACTCTGCTTTGGCTCAGTCCCCATTCCCACTTTGAATTCCCCTAAGAAATGACCATGCAGTTTTACTAGTAATTACACGATATCAATCTGGAACAAGCGTACCTTTCCAGGCCCATTGTGCATTAGTCTCCTTTATTTTGCTCTACATTCCAACCTAAATGCCCTATTTACTGTTCCCTGTACAAGACAATCTATCTAATATAGTAGTTCAGCTCCTGTCTCCTCCCTTTGCACAGGCTATCTCTTAGGTCTATAATATATTCCCTCCCCAACTCTATCTCATAACTCAACTCAAGTGCTACCTGCTAGTCAGTCAGTCAATACATATTTCTTAAGTGATTTTATATGCTAGGCACTGTGCTGAATGCTAGGGACACAAAAAGGGGGGGAGGGGCAGAAGATAGTCTCTGCCCTCAAGTAGTTCGTAATCTAGTGAGGGAGACATAGAGCAAACAAATACATAAAAGCCAACTATAAATGAGATAAATAGAAAATGATTAACAGAGGGATAGTACTGGAATTAAGAGGGGTTGGGAAAGCTTTCTTATAGGTGAGACTTCAAGGAAGCTAGGGAAGTCACTAGGTGGAAATGAAGAAGAGCTTTCCAGGTACTGGGGGGAGGGGAGGAAGAAGCCAGAGAAAATTCCCAGAGCCAAGAGATGAAGTGTCTTATTCACGAACAGCCACGAGGCCAGTGCCACCGGATGAAAGAGTATGTGGCAGGGAGTAAGGTGTAAGAAGACTGAAAAGGTAAAAGGGGGCTAAGTGTAGAGCACTATGACAGCATAACAGAGCATTTTGTATTTGATACTGGACACAATAGGAAGCCACTGGAATTTACTGAGTAGGAAGGTAACACAGTCAGACTTGAACTTTAGGAAAATCACTTAGTGGTTAAGTGGAAAATGGATTGGAGTAGGGAGAGACTTGAGGCAGGCAGACCAACCAAGAAGCTATTACAACAGTTGAGGTATGAAGTGATAAGGGCCTGGACTAGAGTGGTAGCAGTGTCAGAGGAGTAAAGGGGACATATTGAGAGACATTGTAAAGGAGAAAAAGACTGGCCTTGACAACATTATATTGAGTGGTGGGGAAACAGAGATTGTGAGGAGTAGAGGATGACCTCATTGTGAGCCCAAGGGACTGGGAGGATGGTGTTGCCATCTACAATAATAGGGAAGGTATAAGAAGTCTCTTTTGGTTGGAGAGGATGTGGGAGAGTTGGAATACTAATTCATTGTTGGTGGAGCTGTGAGCTCATCCAACCATTCTGGAGAGCAATTTGGAACTATGCCCAAAGGGCTACAAAAATGTGCATAACCTTTGCCCCAGCAATATTGCTTCTATGACTGTATCCCCAAGAGATCAGAAAAATGGGAAAGGGTCCCACATGTACAGAAATATTTATAACAGCACTCTTTGTAGTTGCCAAAAATTGGAACTCAAGGGGATGCCCATCAGTTGGGGAATGGCTGAATAAATTATGGTATATGAATGTAATGGAGTACTATTGCGCCATAAGAAATGATGAACAAGAAGACTTCAGAAAGGCCTGGGAGGACTTATATGATCTGAGGCTGAGTGAAAGGAGCAAAACCAGGAGAACTTTGTGCATAGCAATGACCACAGTGTGCGAGAGTTTTTTCTGGTAGACTTGGAACTTCGTAACAATGCAAGAACTTAAAAAAAAAATTTCCTAATGGTCTTCTAAGGTAAAATGCCTTCCACACTCAGAGAAAGAACTATGGAATTCATTCGCAGAATGTAGATCACTTGTGTGTGTGTGTGTGTATTATGTTTTGATTTGTTATATGATTTCTTCCATTTATTTTAGTTCATCTACATAGCATGATGATAGTGAAAACATATTCAACAGGAAAGTATGTGTAGATCCTATACAGAATTGTATGCCATCTTGGGGAGGGAAGGGAGTGGTGGGGAGTACATAGGGGGAAAAAAATCTAAGTTTTATGGTAGTGATTGTAGAACATTAAAAATAAAAAATTAAAATTAAAAAAAATTAAAAGACAAAGAGGTCTCTTTTGATCTCTTCAGCTGAGAGTGCTCCCTCTCCCATTACTTTGTGTCTTTTTACTGTTGTTCGGTTGTTTCAGTAATGTCTGAATCTTCATGACCCTTCTTTTGGGGTTTTCTTGGGAAAGATACTAGAGTGGTTTGCCATTTCCTTTTCCAGCTCATTTTACAGATAAGGAAACTGAGACCAACAGGGTTAAGTGACTTGCCCAGGGTCACACAGCTAATAAGTGTCTGAGACCAGATTTGAACCCAAGAAGGTGAATCTGCCTGACTTCAGGTCTAGCACTTTATCCATTGTGCCACCTAGATGTCCCTATCTTTGTGTCTACTTTGTCTATATTACATTTATTTTTCTGTGTACATGTCATCTCTTCCCTCCCCTGCCTCCCAGTGAAATGTAAATTCCTTAGAAGAGGATGAATGCCTAGGTCAGGGCCTGGCACAAAGTAGGTGCTTAATATTTACTGACTGATGAAAACAAGAACAATTTATTTAGCATTGTGATTAATGAGATCTTCCTGATCAATGTCTCATAATACATGGGTACCAAATTTCAAGAAAATACATCATCAACAATCATGCACAGTATTTGAGGTCCCAAGAAAATTCTCTTCTCTTCTCACAAGCTAAGGACGAAAGGTGGTAAGTCCACCTAGGTCCAGGTCCATGTTCAACAGAGGGAAACTACAAATGTCAGAGCAATGATTTGCCTGTCATAGAAATGTTGCATTGTTAGCATCTGGATGACGCTAAAATCTCAATACAATGCTCCTTTTTGGGAGTTGAGATATGCCTGGCATTTAGAAGAGCCCAGTCTGCATTGAGCCAACAAAGACATTAGACAAAGTGATGAAACCTCCAAAGGTTGCATCAATGTGGCTATATTAGTAACTAAACACTTTGCCCTCTGGTGGGAGGGGAAGAGAGATCATAAAGCTCCTCAAACTCATAGCAAGATTTGGTACACCATAATGTTTTATTCTTTTTTTTTTTGCCACAACCTTTTTTCCTCTCTCCTTCCCAGCAATTTTTCAAATGTTAGCACATCTCCCTCAAGGCCTAAACAATCAGAGTCTACACTGGGGCTATATCATTGATTGCTATGCTTTCTGTTATGAACAAAACAAACTCATAAATAAAATGCAATTTTCTTCTGCAGTTTTCATCTGTAAAATTTTTGAATTGTGTGCTTACAAGAGAGAAGGTGCTCTTAGCCTGTTGGGAGCATCACGAATACATTTCCCTTACTGAGGTTGGAAGAGAGACTATAAGTTAGGAAAGTAAAAAATTCCACTGAAGTGTACTTTTCTTTGTATCTCTAGTGCTTAGCACTGTGCTCTGCATGTAGTAGATCTTTAATAAGTTCTAATTGACTGGCTGATTGACTACCTGGGTTTGAATTGTTATTAAACAGTATCTGACAGAAGAATTACAACTTTAGTGTTACTGATTGGACAACTCCACAGGTCTTTTCTAAACATGAATGAAAGAGAAAATGTGAAATTGACATTTATAATATGATTTGGGCATCTGGTTGTTTTTTTTTTTAGTAAGAGAAATGGGAGCACAGGATGGGAATAGCCTGATTTGTGAGCAAAGACTTTTCAAAGACAGTTCTTTTAGTCAGGAATTTTCCCAACCAAGTGATGACTGAGTCATTGCTTCACTTGATATACAGGCATAAGCCAAATCCTTAAAACCACCCCCAATAGACAGGATAGATACTACTCTAGGTTTCTCTGTATGAATAGTTGGGAAATATTTATCGGTGAAGGTAAATGATTTAGCATGGAAAGCAGTTTTGACTTATCCAGGGTCTCCCTGAAAGTCAGGAGCAAACCAACACTATAAGTCACATGGTTTAATAAATATGAAATAGGTTTTTGGTATAAAGTAGGCAAAGATTATCTTCTGTACCCTTTACCACTCTGGATCCCCTAAAAGTATATACTTTGTTCATATGCTGCCAGACAGTCAGTGTCCTGGGGTGCAGACATTTTTCAACTGTAATTCTCTTCCTTTTTATGAAAATTTGTTTGTTCTGTGTTCTATTCTCTCAATCACTTCGTCTCTGTTAAATAATTGGCAAAATAACTTGATACCTTAATCTATACTTATATGTTATTGAGTACTAATATTAGCCCTCTCTGTAAATGTGGGGCTTTCCAGAAACTATGTCTAAATTGAAAGGATATTTTCTAAAAATGGAAAATTCAGGTACCATGTCAGATTAAGTGAGGATGCTGTACTCTGCACTGGTCAGACTACATGGTAGTGTTGTATTTAGTAGTAGGCACCATATTTTACGAAAGACATTGACAAGCTGAAGTGAGTCCAGAGAAGGACAGCTAAAATGATAATGTGACTTGAAACTGTAATATGAGAATTGGTTGATGGATTTAAGGATGTTTAGTTTGGATAGAAGAAGACTTCACGTATCTGATGGGATGTCATATGGAAGGAATTTCATTAGGCTTATTTTGATTGGTTCCATAGGGTAGAATTTGGACAAAAGAATGGAAGTTTCAAAAAGGTAGATTTAGTATTGTGAGAATAAGGTCCTGATAGGCAGAGTTGTGTAGAAATGGGATGCAATGACTTGGAAGTAAATGGTCCCTCATTTCTGCGCAATCTTCAAAGGCAAGCTAAATGACCATTTGTTAGGGACATTGTAGAGAAGATTCCTGCTCAGTGTGGAATTAAGCCAGATGACTTCTGAAGTCCTTCCTTAACTCTGTGATCCTGTGATTCAGTGATCAAAAAGTAGGTTTTTAGGCTAGGAATCCAGGTAACTGATAACTCTATCTAGAAACATCCCATGACTACTAAAAAAAGGCAGTTTCCAGCAGTGATGACCAAGACATTGCTTGTGATGACTTTAATCAAGCCTTCCTTCAGTATAGACATGTGAGCACTGTATGAGTCTTTTTATTCAGGTCAAATACAAAAGAAATGAAAAAGCTTTAAGAATACTGTCTGGGGTCATGTGGAAGCTCAACATGACCTGATATTTGGAGAAAAAAGTAAGGAAAATTTTAAAATGTTTTTGAAAGTTTGTTTTGAGCTAGGAGAACAAGGAAGTCCCAATTTTCAGGATAGCTGTTTAATATTAATGGTCAACAAAAAGGAGGCAGAGCTATTCAACTTTCATTTTTCCTTTTATCTTCTCTGTCAAGAAGAACACTTTCCTAAATAGAAATAATAAAGTCACCTAGATAGATGGAAGGGTAAGAGAGCATCCAGATGCTTTGAATGGGTTCAGATCCCCTGTCCTGGATAAATTACTTCTCAGAATAATGAATGAAAACACCACATCCTAAGTCAATGACCTAGATGATGACGTAGAAAGCTTGTCAGATTTGTGGATAATACAAAATTAGCTTAGATGACAGAATCAGGATCTAAAAAGAACTCAGTAAGAGAGAATAAGAGGCTGAATCTAAGAAGGTGCAATTTTGTAGAGAAAAATGTAAGTAGGATAAAAAAATCAACTTCACAAGTATAGATTGGGGGAATTTGATAGCAAGTCATGGGAGGGAAAGCTGTAGGGGTTTTAGCAGACTGTAGGCTCAGGATGAGTCACAATGTGATTTGGCTTCTAAAAAAGCTAAACCAATCTTAGGCCATATTCATCATAAGAAAATATCACAGAGGTTTGGAGTTGGCATGAACCTTAGGTCTCAGCCCTCTCATTTTATAGATACAGAAATGGAGAGTGCCATTTCACTCCCAACTCATAGCCTAAAGGCAATCTTTGGCTATGCATTATTAGAAGTAGCCTGTCTAGAGCAAGGTAGGCAGAGATTCTAATACCAGGCAATTTCAGGGCATGGTAGATAGAGTGTTAAATTTGGAGTTAGGAAAACTTGAGTTTAAATTTTGACTCAGGAATCTACTATCTGTGTGGCTTTAGAGTTAAACTCTCTGAACCTCTGTTTCTTTACCTAAAAAATGAGGGATAATGACAGTATCTATTTCATGGGACATTAGATAATCTGGAAAGGAAGGAAGGAAGGAAGGAAGGAAGGAAGGAAGGAAGGAAGGAAGGAAGGAAGGAAGGAAGGAAGGAAGGAAGGAAGGTAGACACATAAAATTATTTAAGTACTTACCATTGTTATAGTGGAATAAAGACACCAAGTAGTTACATTCAGACAATGACTTATTTAGAAATACATGTAGCTGGAGAAACAAATCAGGTGCAAGGCTTTTGGTCCACATAAGGACCCTGACCATTGGGTTCTACAGTTATTATATACTTGAAGGGAGTAGAAAGTCAGGATTGTAGCAATTGAGATACCTTGTTTCTTATTGGTGATGGGGACTGGGAGACACTGAGGTAAGATGGGGGAAGTAGTCTTATGATTTTCCAAAATTGGGTGACAGTCTTGAGATTTTCCAAAAGTCAAATGACTTCCAATAAGTTGAAACAACTTCACAAAATGGTAGATAAGGGCAAAATGGAGTTACTTGTGCTATTTTTAATGTATCATTCCTCTCTTTGATCCTGGAGTTCTCAGCCCCCAGGGTCACTGTATCTATTGAGAATTTCTGCATGAAATGATACTCTAATTTAAGGGGCATCAAAAAGGTGCTGTGAGAAGCACAAAGAGTACAAGCACAGTCAGAAGCCCATATGTCTTCTAAGGAGATAAACTTTGTTAAATAAACTCTATAGGTAGCTGTCAGGCTACAGATCAAACTACTTGGCTTACTGCGAACTAATCTGAGAGGGGAGATTTACATGTCACCAGGGAAACCAAGAAAACTCAACAAACATAAACAGCATGAAACAAAAAGTGGAAGCAATGCAAAAACAATGATTGATATGAAATAACATTGAGTCTCCTTGTAACCTGGTAACCCACCCACAAAGTCCATTTAATCATAACATTTCATCTTGAGTCCCAAGTGCCCTAGGTAATTGTCTGATCCTTGGAAATATCTTCCCTTTGATATTCTGGAATAGATCCCATTCTCAGGGCCATTCTGAAAGAAGCTCCTCCTAGTAGATCTGCTTCTCTGGTTTCAAGTCACTTGCAGAAATTCTTGGATAATTCTGATAAAATCTGCTAGTAATAAGACTTAATATAATTTAGCCCAGCCTCTTAAATTTGGTTTTCCAATAACTAGCTCACATTGCGAAAACCAACTCAAGCCTTATGGCTCTCATCCTATTAACAACAGAGCTTTAAGAAGAACACCAAATTAGAAATCTATAATTCACCTGAAACTTCAGAAAATTTCAGTTTTTACATGTCACTTGCTCTTTCTGTCTTTACTCAAAATCTGCACTTGGTATGGACAGTGTCATCCACAGACTGAAGGAAGAGAGTCTGACTTGGAAAATGAGTCCTCCTGTCTATTAATAGTACCACACAGATACTTCAAAATAGGAAGGAAAAAAAGACGTGATTTAAAATGTTTTACAATTATTAATGCAATTTTATAGGTAAAAACCTCATTCTAACACATCCAAGACCTGTATATCACACTAGAAAGATTTGGAATCTAATCATGTCCATGTCTATATGTAATGTGTAACACACACATTACATACATATATTTATATATCTTAGTTTTTAGATAAAACTGTTTTTTCAAATTTACTATGCCTTTTAATTAGAAAAATTTACATCTTTTTCTTTTCCCCCTTGAATGGTGGACTGTTGGCTTCATAACAATTCAGATAATCATATCTGAAATCAAAACTTAGAACAACATCATAAGATTTTATCTTAAGATCATGGCTTTAGGCTAGGTTATTACTATTTTTTCTCATGTTGCAATAGCAGTTAACAATGAGTATATAAAAGGGCATCTTATTTGTCCTTCATTTATAAATTAATAATAACCACATGAGTTTTACACATAATATCAGGTCAGAAACCCCAGAAAACCTCAGAAAAATTCTGGCTACTGTAAGTCTCAAGACTAACATATCTGTGTTGCCTGTTTACCCCTAAGGCAAAATGAAATCTTTGAATCTAAAGTCTATTGTAACTAAGTTGGCTCAAAAGTATAACATCAACACAGACTATTAACAGGTATAATTTCATGATTTTCATAAGTGATAGCCAAATAAATTATCAGATAAAACTCTTACTCTTTCCTATAAACAAACCTGTAAGCTTCCTCATTTTGGCTGGTAGTTTATCCTAGTTTCTCAAACTTCGGTACCTTCAGATTTTACAACATGTAGGTCAGCAGAGCTGATAAGATCTTATGAGCTCACTAAAATGCAAAATTCCAAGGAATGTCACAGATTAGGATAACCTTAAAGGTGTATGCTACCTTGCCCCCAAACAATAAGTTATTATTATCCACTTTAAAACAAATTATGTCATACTATATTTAACAATTTTCAAACATTTTGACAACATTTTTTCAGTAGGTCAATTCATAATCTCATCCAGATTAAAAGAGAAATTACTTTTCCAACATCATTTCTGATACAATGGTTTTCCAAAAATTTCCAAAAATTTAGAAACATAATAATAATACACATGATACGATGTATTCAAGACATGAAACAAAATTTATTACTAGTCAAATGACATCAATTCAGTTAAATTTACTTCCAAATTATCTTACATAGAAAATCATTCATTTGATCATTCTATACTGATTACATTTAAGACCAATATAGAGTATTATGTCTATTAACATTTATATAATGCTTTTAGTTCCTTTAAAATAACCCAGTGAGCCAAATCAGTTCTGTCACTTCAAACCAACCCCTCCTGTTTATTTTAAGAGTGTGGATAAAGTGTACACTTCATTTTTCCCCAAGGCATCTACCATTCTCTGCAGTTTTAACCTTGGGAACCCTTTAGCTTCACCTTCTCATGCTCTCACTTTGGAGCTCACAAGGTTCTAAGGATTGAGGACACATCCTTTGAACAGTCATTCAGGGACAGAATGCCAGGATGTCATTCAAATAATCTCATGCTTCAAATTAAAAAAAAAGAAATTCAAGCCACAATTTGAAAATTCGCAGAAGAGAAATTGTATATCAGCCACACATTTAGTCTCTAGTTAGTTTACAATGCCATAAATTTCTGCAGACTGGGGAAAAAGATTATCTTCTGTCTTATCTGTCTTTATCTCTGTCATCTCCAGTCTGGTCAGGACTAGAAATTCAATGAGAGAGAGGGGGGTGGGGGGATAGGACAGGACAGGAGACAGACAGAGACAGAGACAGACAGACAGGAACACAGATAGACAGAGAGAATTATTATGAAGACTTTGGAAATTCTTCAGAAAATTTTCACTCCTCACAGTCCTTTTCCTTTGACCAATCAAATCACAGGAACAATTTAGTTTGATTTACCAAAACACAAAATACAGACAATATAACAAGACAGATACATAAAAGCACTTACTGGCAAAATTTTTCTTTTTATATCCTACTGAAAGTTTGATCAAAAAGTCAGTGTGCACAATTTTCTAAAAGCAATCTTAAAACCTTTAATTTTTAGTAATTGAACATCTCTTCTTCAGGTCAAATTTGGGGCTTATAGATATTTTTACATTTTTTACATCATTTTTACATAATTTGACAGCTCTGTGCTTAGTCATCTTCTTCTGAATGGGAAGCTTCCCCAATTCCAAGACCATAAGAACTTCCATAAGTGCGGGTATCTGTCAGTTTACTAGAGCTCATACCAATGGAATCCCCATAAGAGACCACTCACCTCTAAGAAGATAGCTGTCTGAATGTGGTTCAGCAAAATGTGGAGGTATAGGGATGAGCAGTGCTTTGTCAAGGCAGTCTACCCATAGAAATCTTATCAGTCTTCCAGGGTTCTTTAGGTTATGGTCTAGGTATCACATAGAGACTCACAGTTTCAATCCCTTAGCTGTTCAGTCACTATAGCTGTTACAACAGAATAATGACACTGAGTAGTTACATCCAGACAATCATTTATTCAGTAGTGCATGCTATTGGGGAAATAAATCTCAGTCCATGCAAGGACCCTTTCTATAGTTATGTAATTGAATTAAGGAGAAAAAAATGGGATTATAGGGATTGAAATCTGATTTTTTTTCTTGATGGAGGGGATAGGGATACACTGAGGTAAGAGGAGAGAGGCAATTTTGTGATTTTTCCCTAATTGGGTGACAGAATTTTGTGATTTTCCCAAAATCTGGTGACTTTCACCAAGTTGAAACCTCACAAAATTGTGGATGAAGGCAAAATGAAGTTATTCATGCTATTTTTAATGCAACACTACATTTTAGGCACTGTACTAAGCACTGATAATACAAATACAAGCAAAAATAAAGACAGTCCCTAACCTCAGGGGGACTAATGGGGCAAAATAATCTGCAAAAAGGTGCTGAATAGTGGAAAGTGGAAAGTGGAAAAGGGAAGCTACCCATGTGGAAGTAAGGCAGAGTCATCTAAGTAATCACTGGTTTGAAGTGAGCATGGTGAGCATGAATGCTCCCTTAATTAGAAGTTCCAGGAAAGAATTAACCAATTAAAAGAGGTATTGCCACAGGAGAAGAACAGTGGGAAGGAAGTAGAGAAGTGGCCCAAGAAGTCATAATGTGGACCAGATTTGAAGAGAGCTAATATATGTGGCAACTGTCGTTTCTTTTATTATTACTTTACTTAGCACTGGTCAGACCACATTGAAACTGTTGTATTCTATACCAGGCTCTACTTTCAGAGCAATATTGACCAGTTGGAGAGTATGTTAAAGAGGGTAATGAAGATGAGGATGAGATAAGACAATAATATTGTGGAAAATGTTGAAGAAACTAAAGACAATATTCTTGGAAAAGAGGAAGATTTGGGGTGGGGAAAGACAGGAGGATGCGGCATAATTTTTCTTTTTAAAATGGTTTGGCTTTTGTAGCTCCAGTACTTGTCATACTTACTTGAGGGGGAAGTAGATCATGTAGTATTAGACTTGGGATGAGAAAGAACTCAGTTCAAATTCTGCCTCAGACATTTACTAGCCATGTGACTCTGGGCAAGTCACTTAATCTCTCAGCCTCAGTTCCTCTTCTGTATAAAAGGAGTAATAATACCTCACAGGCTTGTTGTGAGGATCAAATGAGATAACATACAAAGTACTTTGCAATATATAAATGCTAGCTATTTACCACTAGTGGTAATACTAATAATAATTCAAGAAGACTAGGACATGAAAGTTACAGAGTTCAGGGTTCAGTTCAGTCTAATGAAGCACTTTCTAATAATTACTTATCCAAAATGCTTTGTGAGATAGCTATCCTCCATCACTTGAATTGAGCATGCAGAAGCTAGACTCAGAAATAACCTGTCAGAGATGCTACAGAGAAGATTCCTGCATCAAGTGAGAGGTGATTCTAGTTTCCTTCCACCTCCAAAAGTTCATGATTTTAAGAATTCTAATAATTACAAAGCTAATAATAATGATGCTCATGCCTTGAAGCTTGACAAGAAGTACTCCAGTGAGAGCGACAAGAAATAGATATAGACTTGCAAGCTATTTATCCATCTGATCAATATCTCAACTGCATAATAATTAAACGCAGGGAAATCTTCAATCCCTAATTATTTTAACCCAGTCGTTATATCTTATTCCTCTCCCCTCCTTGTCCTTAGTTTATTGCCCACAACAATCACCAGTCTCTGCATCCCTCTCCCAATCCCTCTCCCAATGGCCAAAATTACTTTGAATGTTTTTTGTGTTTCAAAAACCTTTTTAATATTACTTTGTATTGTATACATTGTATTATGTTTTGTATTAATTTATTTATATGCATGTTTTCCCCCAGGAGAATATGTGTTCCTTGAGTGCAAGGCCTAGAATAGTTCCTGTCACATATTAGATGCTTAATATATGTTTTTTTGACTGACCGAATGGATGAAATAGATCTTACTGGTTAGGCCTTGCCTAGCTAAGGCCTATTTTTCAGTGCTATTTCTATTGGCAGGTTATCTTAATGGGCCTGGTGAACACTGTTGCCCCTACCCATATTGCTTTATAGTTCCTGACTATGAGATCAAATGGACAACTAGTCACCATGACAGCAGTGATCATCCAAACCAGAGCCAGTCATTAGGGTAGTTAACTCCCAATTAATTAATCTGTTTATTAAAAATTTATTCTGGCTTCCATAACTCATAAATTTCTTGGGCACAGCTGTTACCTAAAAAAAAATCACTTGCTGGCTAATTGCTTAAGTCATTTTTAAATTGTTATAATGAAGCTTTCAGTAATTGGACTCTTTGCTATTCATTCTTGGCCATCATCAAGAGAAGAAGGCCCAAGAGTGTGAGAAAACTTAAGAAACATGAAACCACTAAATTAGGATTGGAAACCTATGAGATAGAGACAAGATCCACTCTTCAGCTCACTCCTCTTGGCGCAGGAACTTAGAAAGATGAAAAGAGGTTGATTTTTCTCTGCATTTCCCTTCTCTCCCTTGCAGAAACTGGCCATCTCTGATGCTTGTGAATGCTCATTCATTTTATTATGCACAGTGCCTAGCAGCCAAGACATGACATGGGGGATGACTTGGAGCTCTATAATAAAATTTATCTTGTCATTGGATGACACCAACTCCATGGGGAACTGGGAAAATTCATCCCATTTCTCTTTCCCCTGGGAAGGGCTCTCTACCACCCACCATATTTATTTCAAGAGAAGAGAAATGGAGGCAATTCAGGGGAAATTTTATAGTCAGAGAAGACAGCTGAAGTAAAACTACTGAGATGAATTCATGATGACTATTCCGGGGTTTTCTCTTAGGGACTCATTAATTCTTCAAAAGTTGATAGATTTAGAACTGGAAGGAATCTTCTAGTTCATCTGGTCCAACTCTCTTATTTTACAGATAAGGAAACTGAGGTTTAGAAAGGTTAAGTAGAGCTGCCAATAGAATTTAAATTCTCTGAGGGCAAGGACTGTTTCATTTTGATCTATGTGTCCCCACTGTCTAAGATGTGAACATACAGCAAGTGCCTAACAAAGGTTTGTTGGTAGATTTATTAACTGCCTAAAGTAATACAAGTTGCATGGTGGTAAGCAAGAGGTAAGATTTGAATCCAGACTCCCAGATATTCTTGGATTACATCAAGATAGTTGTAAGAGAGGAGGAGAAAAGATAGAAGAGGATAGGAGATGGGAAGGGAGGAGAGGGGAGTAAAGGAGAGGAGATGAGAGAAAAGGAGAAGGAAGGGAATGGGGAAAAGAGGAAGAAATGAGGGAGAAAAGAAGAGAGGAGAGGGGAAGAAAAAAGAGAAAGTTTTTTTCTTCCTGGAAATGCAATTAGAAAAAATTGTAACTTTTTTAAATTTATGTAGCTGTTCTCTATATTCCTCTTCCTCCTCTAATGTTAACTCTTAAAGAAACCTCCAGGACATCATTCCCAGGTCTGTATGTCATCTACAGTCAAAATGCTGCTTAGATAATGATTGCATGGATCCATGCCTTTACTCAGTTCCATATACTATTTTATACTGAGCTATTCCAATGATTCGGTACTTGAGTTTTGGGGCGTGATTAACCAAGTGTGACAAGAAAGTCATGTCATAGCTTCATTTGTAGCTGATGACTTGCACTTTGAAAGTCTATAACATTCTTGGACTCCTGAGTAAAAACGTTTTTGAATTTGAAAGTCTCCATAGACTGATGTGGTAGGGTAAAAGGAGTTAGAGCAAGTGGATAAAAAACAAGACTATAGAGAAGTGAGAAATTTTAGCCTGTTCTGGAAAAAAAAAAAATGAGAAAATGTATCTGTTTTCTTATAAGGCATCTACTGTAGACTAAGCTTAAGCATTGATTAGTTTTGCCAGTCTGCCTCTTTTTTCTAATTTTTTTGTTATAAAGGATGACCAACTAGGCTAGAGAAGGGGGAAGGATAGACTCAGAAATTAATGTGGTTAAAAACCAAAAGATAGCAATAAAAAATTTTTAAATTTAAGTGAATCAGTCAATTTGGGACTTAGGAGCTCATGAACAAGTAGAGTTTCAAGATGACATAAAAAGTCCTAACATGCTTGCTCCTTGTGTTCCATATAGGTTAGTTTGTTTTTGAGATCCTTGAAGGTCTAATACATTTTTCTCGCTTAATATTTTTGTTTCTGCCTGAGCTCTAAGGCATAAAATTGCACACACAAAAAGGTATTACAAATGCCTATTACCTATCCTACCTTTTTATTTTGGCAAAAATGCTGTATGGAGAATATTCTTAATGATTCCCTAAGTTATTATGTCAAATTGACATAATAACCAATCTACAAAAAACAAAACTGAGGCACAGAGAGTGTTAAGTGATTAGACCAAGATTACATGGTCTGGTTGAAAAAGACAATAGGAAAATGTTTAATCTCATATACAGGCATACCTTGGTGATATTGTGAGTTCAGTCCCCGACCACCACAACAAAGTAAGTATTGCAATAAAGTGAGTTACAAGAATTTTTTGGTTTCCCGGTGCATATAAAGGTTATATCTAAACTCTACTGTAGTCTATTAAGTGTGCAATAGTATTATGTCTAAAAAGGTATATAACAATTTAAAAATACCTTACTGCTAACCATCATCTGGCCTTCGGGGAATAATAGCCCTTTTGCTAATGAAGGGTCTTGCCTGGATGTTGATGGCTGCTGACTGATCAGGTGGTGGTTGCTGAAGGTTGGGGTGCTTGTGGCAATTTCTTAAAATAAGACAAATAATGCTTGCCTTAGTGATTGGCTCTTTGTTTCGTTTGAACACTTAAGGGTCATTGTAAGGTTATTAACTGGACTAATTTCAATATTGCTGTGTCTCAAGGAATAGGGAAACCCAAGGAGAGGGAGAAAGATGGGGAATTACTGGTCGATGGATCAATCAGAACACAGACAACATTTATCAATTAAGTAAGCCATCTTCTATGAGTGCAGTTAGTGATGCTCCAAAACAACTAGAATAGTACCATCAAATTTCACTGATCAGAGATCACCGTAAAAGATATAATATAATGACAAAGTTTGAAATAGTGAGAGAATTACCAAAATGTGACAGAGACATGATGTAAGCACATGCTGTTACAAAAATGGCGCTGATGGACTTACTAGACGCAGGATTACCATTTACCTTTGATTTGGTTTTTTTTTTTCCAAGTTCAAAGTATTTTTACTAAAAAGAGCATAACAAAAAGTCAAAGTTGAATTATGTCTCAGAGTCATTCTTCAACCACATAGTTTTAATTTCTTAGAACAGAATAAGCAGTCTGCATGCTGCTGTGGAAAGATCTCTATATCTGGAGTCAGAGGGTCTGGGTTCATTCCTGACTCGGCTTCTTTAATATAATTTATTTATTTTCAGTTTTCAACATTCACTTCCACAAGATTTTGAATTCCACATTTTTCCCCATCTCTGCCCCTCCCCCCACCCCAGGACTGCCCTCCCTTCTATCACCCCCCCCTCTCCCATCCTCCTCCTCTCTATTTTCCTGTAGGTCAAGAAAGATTTCTATCCCCCATTGCCCGTACAACTTATTTCCTAGTTGCATTCATAAATTTTTAACATTCATTTTGAAAGCTTTGAGTTCCACATTCTCTCCCTTCCTCCCTCTCCACCCACCCTCGTTGAGAAAACAAGCAATTCAATATCTATAGCCTTCAATTTGAAAAGAACACAGTCTCTGTGAAAGTAAAGTGCAATAAAAGGAGGTATACCTGCATTCCCATCTGTTGTTTAGCTGGATAAAACTAATTGTCCTTTAGCTAAACTCTGTTTACCTAATTACCTTGGTATTCAGAGTTAGAAAAGCGACTCAGGTTGGGATAAACCAAGTCTCAATTAACTGAATTTCCAGATCAGCTGAAACAGACCATAGATTGGAAATAATGAGATTTCCTGATCCAGGAGGTTGGATGAGGCTCTAAACTGCAAGTGTTTGAGAGAGTTAAAGTGAAGCCTCTTTCTCTTGACGTTTCTCTGACTTAGTTTCATACTTTTCGGAAAAGCTTTGAGCTCCTGAACTCTTCTATTTCCAACAGGAAGGCTGAAAGTTTAAAATTCCCTATCCTGTGTATGTCCATGTGTATACACAGGCCTGCTGAGAAGGGAAAGAAATATTTGCCAACTGATTTAAATCTTTCACTTGAATAACTATGTTCCCAATGATTCCTTTTGCCAACAGCCCATCTTGTAATGGCTAAAGCAGGGCTGGGGACCCAGAAGCAGCTGTTGGATTATTGGACACCACTGTCAGGGCCTGAGAGCTGAGAATCTCAATTGTTCTAACATTCTCAGTTCTCCCCAGGGAGGCCAAAGCTGTCAGTAGAGTAATAAGAAGAAATGAAGATGGGAAAAGACTACCAGCTACTCATTAGGATGGAAGTTCCCCAGCCCCTCCCCTGGCCCACAAACCACCTGCCCAAGAAAGGGGACTATTGAAAGAATCCCATTTTCTTCTTCTCATAGCCAAACAAGCACTGGTTGTCAGTAGAGCCTGTCTAAATAGGTGTCTGATGGCGGAATAAACGGAGCCCAGTGAAGGAGGACAGCTGCTTGAGGAATACATAGCTTGTGAACCAAATCGAAACAGATGTATTCAAACAGCAGGGATCCCTTCCATGGATATACATACACCTTGGCTTCTAGGTAAATTGACTGTGCTGGAATTTGGCTGTTGATGGGTTTGTGTGATTTCACAGACCTACCACCCTGCATGATTCCACAGTTTTCTTTGACCAAGATAGCCTAGGACATGTCTCACTAACCCTATCTACTGTTTGTTTTATTTCCACTGCGATCACCTGACCCCTCTGGGCTGGATTTCCTATTATCCATCCAGCTTCACCTTCTGAAGGAAACACTGACACTTACTCCCTTCTCTTTGCTCCTGACCTCTAGAAACAACTCATAACTTTTCCTTACTTCTTAACTTTTTTTGTGTCATGGACTCCATTCACATTCTGGTGAAGCCTGTGGACCTGTTCTCAGAATAATATTTTTAAATTTATGAAATAAAATATATAGGATTTCGAAGGAGATCAATTATTAGAAATACCCAGTGGTATAGTGGATTGAGCTCTGGGTTTAGAGTCAGTAAGACTTATCTTCTTGAGTTAAAATCTGACATCAGGCACTTACTAGCTATGTGACTGTGGACAAGTCACTTAACCCTGTTTACCTCAGTTTCCTTTTTTTTTTACTTTCTAAAATTTTTATTTTAGACTCAAACACCAGAACACAAATAAAGAACACAGAAAAAAAAACAAAAATGTATCATAAACTTAAATATTGGAACCTTAAATAAGGGGAAAAAGCATGTCATGTGCATAGCAGAACCATAAGAGAGGATTCAAAATATGTAACAATGAATTTTCATTTCAAGAAAGCCTGTATGATAAATACTACGTGTTGAGAATTGTCCATCTTTTCTTTGCTTCTTTGTAATATCTCAGTTTCCTCACGTGTAAAATGATCTGAAGAAGGAAATGGCAAACCACTCCAGTATCCTTGACAAGAAAGCGCCAAATAGAGTCACAAAGAATTGGAAAAATAACTGAAACAACAATAAAAATGTTTTAAAAATAAATTCGTGAACCCCAAGAATCATTGATAGATGTTTTTAAAGTCTTCATTTCTATATTACACTAATAAATCAGTCAATAAGCATTTTAAGTGCCTACTATGTGCCAGGCATTATGTTGAATATAATGAAAGATTATAACAATGAGAGAATAATAAATTAAAGTACTAAGTTACACACTAGGGATATCTTATTAATTAATCCTTATCCTTCATGCCAACTATGAAGAGCCAAACCGCACTCATCTTTAGCAAGTCTTCTCTTATTCCTGAACTCCTTCTGAGTTGTCTGTTTGTAACCGTATGTGTATAACTCAAAATATAGAGAAAATGAATCAGCACCTCTAGATCATACCCAGACTACATTCTATGTATGACTCTCTTTGTAAGCTATGGCCCAGGCCTCAGGAATCAAAGCTCAGGGTTTAAATAGACCAATTGGTCTGATCTTGGGGGTATCTCATGCAAAGACTTTTTTGGCTTATGTGCTCAACCAGAATTTCTGCCAGGACCACTAACAATTTCGATAGGTATACTTTGTCTCTTCTGACAGAACATCAACTCCTTGAGATAAAGGATTTTTCCATTGTTGTCTTTGTGTCAGTCTAACACCACAACCTATCACAGGGCCTGGTGTATGCTCTGATTTTCAGTCATGTCTAACTCTTTGTGGTTCCATTTGGGGTTTTCTCAGCAAAGATACTGGAGTGGTTTGCCATTTCCTTCTCCAGTTCATTTTACAGATGAGGAACTAAAAGAAGAAGGGTTAAGTGACTTGCCCAGGATCACACAACTCGTAAGTATCTGAGACCAGATTTGAACTCAAGAAGATGAGTCTTCTAGAAAACACTTAATAAATGCCTATAGACTGATTTATTGATTAGGCCTCCTCAACAATGGGAAAGCTTCAGCTTCCATGCAAACATTTAGGCTAACAAGGCATTGGATATACAATAGGCTTTATGTAACCTGGCCAAAAAAAATAAAAGGCAAAGAACTCACTCATGAGCTCATAAATAGTCAAGAAAACTCTTCTTCACTCTTCAGAGGACCTCTACCTTCCCAAGGGCCTATATAGTCAGCTTCAGATTTATAGCACTGCCCTGACTAAACCTCTTTCTATACCCAAGAGGAAAAAAGCATTTGAGGTTAATAGAGTCCACCCCTTTCTTCTGGTCCTGCACAGTCCACATAACTCACAGTGAAAGACAAGGTCTGGATGTGCTCTCCCACAATGTAGTTTTGTCCTTGATTATCCTTGGCTCTGGCTCCTGCCTGAAATTGGCATTCTTTTTCTGGGTCAGAAAACTGGTGTTCTTTAGAATTTTTCCTCTTTTCTCCAGGTTCTCCAATACACATGGTTCCATGGAATGGAACTTCCTTTCAGGGAAACTGAGTCTGTGTATAACCACTCAGCTTCTCTCTGTCCATGCCTCCATTTCTCTGTCTCACTACAATTTTTCAAGGCTAAATCCAAGAACATAGCTTAGGTATGTGACTAGTTAGAATTCAATCACTCATCCTTAAACATGAATTTAACGGAGATGTTTACAACTTATATTTAAAAAAACCAAAAATCTTGAATTTCAGAAAACGTTTTCATCAGGATCTGGCAAAGTAACCCAAGACAATGCCTGGGCACACAACCCTTCCCCTCTGCATTGTCCTCAATTAGTTCTTTCTACTCAGGGCTTGATATTAAATCAAATCTAAGTTGATTTCTTATAGTTAGAGTTCAGCAATATGGTTGTTGTCTCAGCTGTCCTAGAATCTGCTTCTCCAACTTCAGCTCCAGGTCCCTGAGCCTGCAGTTTTTCACCTCCTTACTTCAAATAAATCCTTTCTTCTTACATTTGCCTTCCTCACTCCAGACACACTGACTATGGACCTAGGAAAGGAATATCATCCCCTCCAGACCCCAATGATACTCTTTCTTATCTGATCACCCAAGCTTCTCCCTTTGGCCCTTAGCTCTCCTGATCCAACTTAGTAACTGTTTCCCTTTCTTTCTGGACAATTTGATACGTTGGTCCTTGAAAGATTTTTTAGTCTCTTATCTTCCATCTATAGCATCTGTCCAATGACCTCCTAGCTGGATGATGATGGCACAGGAATGTGAAGAAAATACCTCTTTTATACTATCTTGAAATACATGGACTCCCTTTTCTTCTGTGGAGTCCATATGGACTTCTGGAATGACCTTCCTAAAGAGTGACCCCAACCCTCTGCTCCCCCACTATCGGCAATATAGCTCTCAGACTAAGCTAGTCTAGCTATAAACCTTAATCCTTGTGCATTTCCCGTGCTCTTGGCTCATTGGCACAGTGGAGGTGACAAACATTCTCTGTGTCTACTGTACATTTTACATGATCTCTTATCAACTCTCTGTCACAAAACAAGTGGTTGCTATAGCAGCTGTTCCAAACCTTTTCTACTGTTTTCAAAACCTCAAACTGATCTCTGGCCCTTTCACTCTCAGCAGACGACAGAAGTCAGAGTGCTCCTACTTTCCACAAAATCTGACAACAACGGTAATAACTGGTATTTACATAATATTTTAAGGTTTGCAAAGGTTTGTGATTTCATTTGCTCCTTATAATCCTGCATAGTTTAGTGCTGTTACTATCCCCATTTTACAAACTGTGAAACTGAGGTTTAGAAAGGCTCACCAATTTGTTCAGCATCACATGATAAGATTTAGGGTTTTTCAATTCCAGTTAGTCAATAAACATTTATTAAGCACCTATTATGTACCAGGCAATGTGCTAAGTGCTAGGGTACAAAAAGAGGCAAAAAAAGGACATTTGTCCTCAAGGAGCTTACAATATAATAGAGGAGACACCATGCAAACAGATATATTAAAAGCAAGCTATATACAGGATAAATAGGAAATAATAAAATGAAGGAAAGCACTGGAATTAAGAGGAGTCAGAAAAGGCTTCCTATAGAAACTGGGATTTGAGTTGGTATCTAAAGGAAGCCAGGGAGGTCAGTAGCTGTAGAGGAAAATGAGCTTTCCAGGTATGGGGGACAGAACACCCACACCTTCTTAACTCCATGTCCATGACTTTATTCATTATGCCATGTTGCCTCATAGACCAGATAGAAGCTATTTGCTATGAATTCTCTGAATTACACTGTTCTACACCTAAACATTTCTCTGATTTTTATGCAGTATTCCCCCTTTCACATCAATCTCTGATGACAGTGCATCCTTTTGTTTTGTCAAGGCTAACCTCTCCAGCTGAGCTGTTGATCCTGTCTCCTCTCTCTTTTAAGATCTGGCCTTCCTGTTTCATAATTGCAATTCTTCCCTCTCCATTGGCTCCTTTCCATTTACTTACTCACTTGAATCCAACAAACATCTATTAGGTTTCAACTATGTGTCTGGCATTGTGCTTTGTACTTGTTGTTGTTCAGTAAATTTAGTCATGTCTGATTCTTCATGACCTTATTTGGGGTTTTCTTGGCAAAGACACTTGAGCAGTTTGCCATTTTCTTTTCCAGATCATTTTACAAATGAGGAAACTGAGGCAAACAGGGTTAAGGGACTTGCATAGGGTGACACAGCTAGTAAGTGTCTGAGGCAGAATTTGAACTCAGGTCTTCCTGACTCCGGGCCCAGAGTTTTATTCACTGCACCACCCAGCTACTCTACTTTGTACTTAGGATAAGGTAAAAAAATGAAACAATATCAGACCATAAGGAAATTTCATTTTATTAGAAGGGGGAGAAGGGAAGGAAATAACTTGTACACAGACAATTCAGCAGAAAATATGGACTAGGCATCAAGACTTGGACTTATGCTTTCACTGGTATATGGAACTGCTGGATGAAGGAACTATATCAAGGCAGGTTGGTACCTTCTCTGTAACTACATTACAAAGAGGGGAAAGAGAACCAGCAGCTGAGGGATCAGAAAAGACCAAAAAAAAGGAGATGACATTTGATCTAAGGCTCAAAGGGAGCTCAGGATTATAGGAGGAATTACTGGGTAGCAGTAATGGTGGTGGTGGTGGTGGTGGTGGTGGTAAAGATTTGAAGGCTTTGCAAAATTATAGAGAGGCAGGAGATGGTGAATGGAGAGTAGTGGAAGATGAAATTCACCATCTTTTTCTCTTTTGATCAGTTCTCCCTCCTCAGATAAAACCATGATTTTATGTAGATGTCTCCCATATCTAAATCATCAACCCCAACTTTTTTCCTGAGCTCCAAATAAAATGTTTCCAGCATTTCCAACTGAAAACTGGGCTTTTCTACATTATCATTATGCTGATATAGAGTTTACCGGCTCCTTTGTGGAAAGAAATTCAAAATGTTCAAAACTTAAGATCTTCCTGCATTACTTTGTATCTCACCTTAATTTGTCTTTATCTGTTAATGAAGCTGCCACATTCCCACTTACTCAGTTTACAAACATTTAAGTTATCTTTGACTCTCAGCCTTCCAATGCTTCCTAAAACCTGACAGTCAATTGACAAGTCCTGAGCCATCTTCCTCAGTGTCTCCTGTGGACTCCCTTCCTTTCCATTCCCTTAGTTCAGTCACTTATTATCTCTCATTTAGACAGTCAAACATTTCTGAGCTTGATTATTTCCTCCATCACTTCAAATCCTAATATATTCTGCACATAGCCATCATGGAAAACTTTGGAAGCTCATCTCTGATCGTGTCATTTCTCTACTCAAAAACTTTTCCTGGCTCCTCAATGTCACCTAAATTATGTTATGAACCTGAAATTTAAGACTCTCTGTCATATGACCCTAATCTGTCTTTCTAATCATATGTAGGATTGTGTATGAACATAGGACAATATATTTAGAGCTGAGAGAGATGTTGAGTCATCCAGTTCAGTACCATCATTTACAGGTGAGGAAACTAGTGTCCAAGGTAACACAGGTAGTGAGAAGCAGAACTAAAAACTGTAACCCAAGTCCTCTAACTATAAAGCTATTGCTCTGTCCTCTACTCTTCCATGTACCCTATGTTATAGCAAAATTTTTTATTCTATGTGTATATCTCATATTTCCCTTCTCCTCCTCTATATATACGCTGTTCCTCCACCTGAAAAATTTCCCCCATTATTGCAAGTATAGAACCTGCAAAAATGCTACATCCTCTATGAAAATTTCCCCATTTAATTCTACTTTTATCTAATTTCTTCTACTTCTGAAAAGCCCATAGGACTTTGTTTGCATATACCACCATCATCATCATCACCTAGCAATTCTATAACACTTTTGAGTTTTGCAAAGTGCTTCACAGTTATTAACTCATTTAATTCTCAGAACAACCTTGGAAGATAGGTGCTATTATTATACCCATTTTACAGATGAGTAAACAGAGGCTGAGAGTTTGAGTGACTTGTTCAGAGTCACACAGACTTGCTGAGACCTGATTCCCAATCCAGTACTTTTTTCAGTGCATCTCCTGACTGCCTCTGTCATATGGCATTATTGCTTATTGTCATTTGAGTTCTAAATATACAAACATCTTGAGGACTAGGATAGCCTAATTTATTTTTGTATTCTCATGAGTGACAGGACAAGAAAATATGATGTAGTAAAGAAAGCCCTGGATTTGGAATCAGGACACCTAGACTTGATTCACAACTCTGACATTTACTAATTGTTTGACTTTGGGCAGGTCACTTAATGACCCTTAATTTCTTCATTCGGGAACTGGTGATGATAATATACTACCTTTCTCACAGAAATGTGAATAGACTGTTTTGTAAACCTTAAAATGTTACATAAATGTGTAAAAGGAGCTATTATGGTGTTTTATATATGTATTTTATGTTGTGTTATATGTATATGGAAAGACTTTTTTGCATTACTGTTACATAGTATGGACTCAGTATTTCTTGAATCAATAAATGCATGGATAGGTGGATGGATGGATGGATGGATAGATGGATGGATAAAATACAGGCAACATAACAAATAGGGTGAGACCGACCCCCATCCCACAACCCTCAAATGGAACAAGTTGTGAGCATTCTAGACTGTTAAAGCTAAAGATCTGCATTCTCATTTCAGGAAATTAAAAAAATAATGATGATGATAAGAATAATAAGCTAATTATAAGGGACTTTGGAAAGTCCTATTCAATTTGTCACTGCAGGTCTCAGAGATTTGTCTTCTTTGTTCTGTGCTACTCACACAGTGACAGGGGTGGCCACGTACTAGGAAAGCTTAATTTCTATACTTTCTGGACCCACTCTCTCACCAAGAAAGCTTTTAAGAACTCCTCAAGGATTGTGTTCCAACAATTTTGAGTCCCTAGAATTATAGGAAATGTCTAGGTAAGTCTCTGAACCTGACTGAACTAAACATAACCTCCCATAAGAACTTGGCTAGCCTGTACAGTAGCAGCATTTCTCTAGCCTTCTCTCTCTCTCTGTCTCTCTGTCTCTCTGTGTCTCTCTGTCTCTGTCTCTGTCTCTGTCTCTCTCTCTCTCTCTCTCTCTCTCTCTCTCTCTTTCTCTCTCTCTCTCCTTTCTTCCTCTCTCCTCTCCCTCTCTGTCTGTCTGTCTCTTTCTCTCCTCACTTTGCTGATGACTCTTCCTTCCCTTACTCCCACTCCCATTCCCATTTCACTTCTACCCCTCTTTCCCAGGGATCCTCCCTATCAATCAAAGATGTCTCTACTTTGTAGGATTATAGGAGTCCTTGAACATTGGCTTCTCCTAAAATATACCACTACCTAAATTGGTATTTGACACTTTTTTGCTAACTCACTGACATACCAATCAATCAATCAATCAATGAACTTTTATTAAGCATCTACTATCCATCTTTATAGTTAGACTCTGGTGGCATGTTTATATTTATTTGTGGGCTGCAGACTGAAATACTGGTGGTAGACTTTGTGTGACTGAGGGAGCTTCACTTGATGGGTACTGAGGTCTGTTCTCTTACATATATGAACTTATTAGACTTATTGGTGTACCCATAATAGGTCAACTCCAGTGCTGAGAACCAAATTGAGCTTTCCTCTTTCCCATTTTTAGTAATGATACTCTACATTTGTATAACTCCATATAGTTTTTGAGTGACTCTAGAAATATTTTTTTTCCATTTGAATGTCACAACATTCCTGTTTGTCATATTAGCTTTTTTCACAAATGAGGAAACTGCGAGAGGTCAGAGAAGTTTTTCCTGAGGTTGTACAGCTACTCAGTAATGGAATTGGGACTCATAATCAGGATTTCTAGTTTTCGTTCTTTCATAAGCTGACCTTGATCTATCTGCCTATTTCTATTCCTAGTGTCATATCCAGGCCTTATTGGAAGGGGAACTGTTTGCTGTTTATTGTGGGTTCCAAATACTCTCTTCCTAGTAAAACTTGAAGTTTACCAAGATATTGGTCTCTACTTTTCTCCACAAACACCCAGGATGACTCTCAGCAAACTGGGAGCATGTTAGGAAAAGGGGAGAGATGTTTATATTTCCTGCCTCTTTGTTCCTCATTCTCCCACCAAGAGCTAAGACTGAATGATATCAGTAATGTTGATGTCCATTCTTTCATAGATGAGGTGACATTTGAGCTATTTGGGAAGCAGAAAAAGAGAATGAACAAAAAGTTCCTAGGCAGATGGAGATCAGAAACATAGTATGAACCAACCAATATCAAGAAACACATGGACAAATAGAGCAGGTTGAGTTCCAAGAGGTGGAAAAAGTTGCTTTTACCTGGTCAAGTCCAAATTCAAATCACTAAAAGGCCCATGAAGGGACAAGTGAGGTCAGATCCCTAAAGTCTGCCAGCTGGTGGGCAAAAAGCAAAAGGATGAGTTAGACAAAGGAATGAAATCCATGTTTGATAAACTCATGGACACATTTGAGTCCCCCTCCCCCAGTAGTCAGACAGTAAGCATCCATTAAGCATCTACTTTGCACTAGACAATGTGATAAGTCCTCACCCTCCAAATTTGTTGGAATTTTTTTCATCTGTCCCCTGATTAACTTCTATGAAATCTATCTAGTGATGATCAAAATGGATATATCAAGCAGTGAATCCATAATTGTGAGTCAGGAAAGGTCCATCAGGGGACTTATAAGAACAGAAAAAAAGAGCCAATCTGGGAAGAGCCCTTCATGCAAGGAGCAAGATGGCAGATGTCATGGAAAGGAATGATGGTGGTCTAACAAAGGGCAATCTGGCTATGGAATTTGCTTTAGGCAGACAAGGATAGAAAGAATAGATCATGGGTAAGTGTGTGTGTGCGTGTGTGTGTGTGTGTGAGTGAGTGAGTATGTGTGAGAGACAGAGTGAAACTAAGAAAGAGACAGATAGAAACAGAGGCAAATGGAGAGTAGACAGGTTTTATCAGCTAAAGCATTAACAGAATGTATGCTCTTTAGAGTATGGATGGCTTCATTCTTTTCATCTGTACCCCTATTACCTAGCACAATAGCTGGCACTGAATTAGTGCCTAAGGGAAGAGAGAGAACACTCCAATTTGGGGGTATGCTGGAACCAGAGCTTAACAACCGATTGTTAAATTTTCTGCGTGAACATCAACAAATGCTACAAATCAGGGCTTGATTTGTTGCTTTGTTGATTGTCTAGATCTAAAAAAGTGATGGAGAAAATGTCCATACATATTAAACTTAAAAGTGTGTCATGTCTCCATTTTCATTCCAGAGAATCAGTAGTCAAACATTTACCAGCATACTCTTGACCATAATATTCTTGTAGCTTAAATCCTAAGGGAAAAAACTTGGAAGATCAGATGGCTAAATGTTTTTCTAAAGAAGATAGGGAATAAGTAGTGGATTTCTTTTGTTATTTTGTTGATACCTTTCATTTTTCATAGGATTACACTTTTAGAGTTGGAGGTCATTGAGTCCGACCCCCTCACTTTATAGATGAAGAAATTGAGGCCCAGAAAAATTAAGTTACTTGTCCCAGATCTCAGAACTAGGAAATGTCTGAAGCAGGATTTGAACTCAAGTCTTCCTAACTCCAGGTCTAGCACTCTATTCACTGTAACTCTAAACTTCAAGTGTCTTTTACATCAGAGCTATCAAACTTGCAGTTATATAGGGGCCACAAAAGTTCCAAATGAAGCCTGAACCTGATTAAAATGTTATTGGCAAAATGTTTAACAAAGTAATTAAAAATACAATAAAACATAGATAATGTTAATTTGTGGTCTTCTAAATCAATATGTGACCACAGAATCCATTTCCATTTGAATTTGACAGCACTGTTTTGCATAATAGATATTTCCAGGTATACCTCTTCCCCTTCCTCTCCTTACAATGATCAATCCCTTGCTACAATAGTTTAAAAAGGCAGGTAATAGCAATGAGCACAATGACTACATCTAACAGTGTACATAAAATTCCACACTCATAACCCACCCACTTTTCCAATGAAAGTAGAATAATATATATCCTTATCTCTCCTCTAGAGTCAAGATCAGTCATGATAATTACACATTTGACTTTATTTTGTGTCCTTAACAATATTGATTCTAGAATTAGAGGAACCTAGGTTCAAAACCTACCACTTGACACTTTACCTGTATGACCCCAAACAAGTCACTTAACTTACCTGAATCTCCGTCTCCTCAACTGTAAAATGAAGGGGTTGAACTACAAGATCTCTGAGGCCACTTCTAGCTATGGGTCTATGATTCTAGGGTCCTATGAACATGTATGTTTTTACTTAGAAACCTAAAGCTTGAGGACATCTGGACGAGACAGTATTAGGCCAGATGATTCTGAGAATGAGATCTGAAAGAAGGGGTTCAGTCAGGCAACAAAGATAAGACCCCTGGAACTATGCCCATTTCCCCCATTGTATGGGGAAAAGCCCCCCGGAACTGTTAGAAATACCTAAAGGAAGAATTGTTTACAGATTTCAGGTGGTAGGACAAGGGATAAAGGAAAAGGCCTACTCCTTCACCATTTGGACAAACTGGGATGGCTGGGAGCCCAGACTAGAAAGGAATGGTAGTAGTAGAGAGAAAGATACACCTGAGATCCAATCTCAGAACTTAATAGTGGAAGAAAAAGTGGAGCTATGGAATGCAGTATATTCTTGGAGTCCTGCTATGTGGCCTGAAGCACAAGCCCTAGGCGCTGGTGAAAGTATACTTCCTGCAGAAGAAAATTCCAGTGTAAGAGTGAAAGTAAGAATTTCAGGCTTTGCCTTCAGTTTTGGAAATAGTCCAATCAGAAAGCAGATGGAGTGTTCACAGCCGGTCAAAGTTCAGAATTGTATCTTTCCTTACATTTTGGTTCCGCTCAATTCTCAGTGGAAAGTTTTTGGATCAAAGGTGATTTGAGTGAGAAAGGCTGCCCTCCTCCTCCCACATTCAATTCAATTTAATTCAATAAACATTTTTTAAATGCCTGGTATGTGTCCGACACTGTGCTAGGCTCATTGGCACATAGCTTTTGAAATAGCAAGACATAAATACTACCCAACCAGCCCCTCCATTGCCAGGGGCACACCAAAAGACAGCTCTCTGATAAAGAGCTCCTTACTTGTCAATTAACAGAGTAAAGAATTGCTATCTGAACCTTTTAGGGTCCTAGAATTCTAGTTTCTATGATTGTTTGGCAGAAGTAAGGCATCGGTTTAGATTGTGTTCAGACTGATGAATGAAACAACAAATAACCAAGGTCCTGGACTTGAGTTACAATTAATTCAGAATTAGAAATGCAAGGATAACCTCACTAGGTGATTCAAGCTGTCAAACAAGTGGATGCAAAGGGTTGTGATTGCCGTGCTCTTCACTTACATGTCAAATTGCATTTCCCATCTGACTGCCAACATGCCTGATGGAAATTTCCAGGACTGACATCTTATGAGATATGTGCCTGGGGTGGGGGTTGGAGAAAAAGAAAAGGGGTGGGAATTCTTGAGGTTCCTCAGACTCAGGGAATAAGGTATTCCATTAACAACTAAGGGCAGGGAATCTTATTGGAACAGCCCAAAGTCATAGGACTTGGTCTCCTGAGGGAAGATGCCTGCATTGCAGCCATCTTCTTGGTTTCAAAGATTAGAATGGAAAGGAATCCAAGTGTCTAACTCTATATGAGGTCTGTTAGAATCATTTCATTCTAGAATGTTTCCCACTCTCATGCAGCCTTTCTGTAAAGCTCCCAAAATCAAGCTGAGAGTTTTGAAATGATTGCCAGTTCATCAAGAGTTGGTCTCCTTGTTCCAGTGCAGAAATCTTTCTTGGGATCATTTTCCTGGGTTCTGCCCAGCTGAATTTTCTGGGGAATTAGTGGATATTAGTGAGAATTGCATTGCAATTCTTTGGTAATGTGTAGGAGGTGATTTTCTCTATTCATTTGCTAATTGAATGAATCCTGATAAAATACTTCACTTTTAAAATGCTTGTTTCTTGTTCTACCCTATTAATAAAATGATTTGATTGAGTTTAGATAATTTTGAATCTTACTACCATATCTGGAATGGAAGCTGAGGCCAAATGAGGTACAATTATCTTCCAAAGAACTTCTATGTTAAACCCAGTAATCTGTGGGAATTCTACAATACATTGAAAATGGTAATAATAGAGGGGACTTTCAGAGTTAAGATGGCAGAATGATCAGTAATTGATATCTTCCTCCCCTGGTTGACCTTGAAGAGTCCAGAGAATATCTTTCCAGGGAAAAACCCTGGAACAGTGGGAGCACCAGAAGGGGGTAAATAGTCTCTTAGCCCGTGAGGCTAGGAGAATCACTAAGGAGGGTCCCTCCTGCTGTGGCTGAAGGGGACCAGTGCAGGACCAGAGCTGTCCCAGACAGCCTCACCTCAGCACACTGGGAGAAAATCCTGAGCCCCAGGGCGGGAAAGTCAGCAATCTCCAACACTAGGACCCCAAGCGTGCCTCAGCACCCTAGGGGAATCGAGAAGACACTAGTGCAGATGTGATCACCAACCAATGAGCTTGCCTATACTCTAGCTCAGCAAAGGAGACCTCCTGTGGCCAGACCACCCCTCCCCCACACTTAATGCAGCTAGCTCCAGGATAACTCTGGGGAAACCCAAAAAGATTTCACCTGGCCTCTGCTTTCCAACATCAGCCAGCTCAGCACCAGGTAAGTTGCAGCATTTTAGCTTCTAGCTGAAAGAACCAAAGGCCACAATATACACAGCCTCAAGTTTTAGGCACAAGAACTGTGGGACAGAGCCCCCTGAGTCCCAGATTCAGAGATCTACTTTAAAAGCCAGGAAAAGGTGATCAACATGAGTAAGAAGCAAAGCAGAAAAGACTATAGAATCTTTCTATGGGGACAGGGACCAAAACACAAATACCAAAGAGGTTAGCATTGAGACTATATCCCCATATGAAACTTTAGAAGAGAATATGAACTGGTCTGAAGCACAAAGAGCATCCTTGGAAGAGCTCAAGAAGGATTTTAAAAGTCAAATTAGAGAAATAGAAGAAAAACTGGCCAATGATTTTAAAAATATGAAAAAAGAAATCACAGAAGAATTTAAAAGGAAAATTGGATAAGTGGAAAAGGAAGTGCAAAACCTAACTGGAGAAAATGGTAGTAATAATAATTTAACATTTGGACAGTGAGTGAATGTTTACAGAGTGTTTGCTTCATACTCTTCCATGAGGTAGGTAGTACAAGTAATGGGAGTGTACCAAAGTTTGGAAAGGGTTTTAGACAGCCAAATGTATGTAATAAAGGCAAAAATGAGGCAAGACAAAAAGAGTACAATAATCTTACTTCCTGACTTAGCTGGTCCCAATGGCTTTCTCTGTCCTTTTCATTTTCATGAGACATCAACGGAATCTTAGGGTTAAAATTCTGGGGCTCCATAGACCCAGATTGTTCTTGACAGATTGTTGGAAAAGCAACCCCTAAAATGAGGCTGAATGAGTGGGGTTTGGCAACTGGACATTAAGACAAAAGATTCAAGGATTTTCTAACCCAGAATCAGTAAGAAATTTCAGTTAGAGATGCTGCCCTTATTAGTTGTTGTTGTTGTTCATTTGTATCCAACTCTCATGACTCTATTTGGAGTTTTCTTGGTAAAGAAGCTGAAGTGGTTTGCCATTTTCTTCTCTAGCTCATTTTATAAGTTAAGGAACTAAGGCTGACAGGATTAAGTGACCTACCCAGGGTCACAAAGCTAGCAAATGTCTGAAGCTAAATTTGAACTCAGGAAGATGAGTCTTCCTTACTTCTACTTGGCACCCTCTTCACTGGGCCACCTACCTGCTTCAACTGTCCTTATTTAGTGACTAATGATAACATTTAATGTCATTTTTGGACTTTAACAAGGGCCAGAGCTTGAATTAATCAATCAGAAAAAGAGCCTGAACCTAACAGTCTCTTTGTTCTCTGGAGTAAACTCAGAAAATACTTCTTCTTATGTCAACAAGGCCAGATGAGGCTGACTTAACATACTTTATGAGACCCTTAATCTGAGGCACTATCTTGAATAATGGGACTTTTTCCATATCTCAATATTTTGTGAACATATACTATGCTGTGGCTTGTAAATGGTAAAGAAAACACAGACATCTTGGGTTGCAATTTCAATTGAAACTTTGTCAACTCTCTTATCTTATTGTATTTACACTTTATTCAATTAAGAAAATTCCTTTATCATGGAATAGTTAAACACATATAGAGGCCATAAATCTGAGGGACACAGACACCCTTGGATTGTCCTAAAACAGATTTAAGCCTGGTCATTCCTATAACATTCTGTCAGAAGTTTGCTTCAGGCTCCATGGCCATGTAACAGCTAGCTTTAAGGGAACAAACAATAAGTATTTAGCCTGTTTGCCTTTTTTAGCCGAACTTTCAAGTTGACATTAACTGTTCTATGTTCCAAAGAGCTTGGTTCCTGGGGAAAGGATTTTCCTTTTGGAGAAGTTCCAATTATAGTCAAGGTCTTTGATGTAACAGGCTCTCCTTATGAAGAAGAAATTCCACATTCTACCTTTTCCCTACTCTCTAACTCCCTCATGCAGTTTAATGACTGTACCATGAGGGCCCCAACTTTCTAAAAGAGCTCTATGTTAAGCCTCTGGGCTGCTTGGGGTGGTATTTAAGCTAAAGAGAGACTGTAAGCCCACTCTTCTACTTTGGGGAAGAAATGTCATGTCATCTGAAGACTCCAAATAAATTTAGAAACTGGGGGCCATGGGAAGTTCCCCTACCTCATATCCAATGAATATAGGCCTGGCAGTTATCCAGCCACGACCATGAGAGCACTGTCAAGCAGCAGCAGCCACATGAGACCAGCAAGGAACAGTGACTGACAGAGATTGAATTCCACACCTTCACGCCTGGTAAAACTCCATGAGACCAGCAGGAAGCCATCCCAGCAGGAGCAATCACGTCACCTGAAGACAACAGCAGCCTTGCCAAATCAAAGACTTGAGGTGTTCCCTCCATGAGTGTCCCTCCACACATATTTCTGAGGTTTGTTCACTCTTCCAAATGAGAATATGTGAATTTGTAGGAAAATGTATGCTGGGTTTATGGGGGTAAATATCTGATATCTAACCAATCTTAGACTGTGCTTCGCATTCTATCCAGTCGTCCACTGTATACTCCCCCTCCCACCCACAATCTGTTCTGTCTTTCCTTTCCTTCCTGTTGCTCTGGAAATAATAATTACACCAATACCATAATTGTTACTGGACTGGGCTTGACAAACTATTTTCCAATCATTCCATTCATAATCCCTGCAACTATCTTCCAATATCAAACAAATAAAAATGGACCTCTATGGGCCACATATTGACTTAGAAAACCACAAATTAACATTATCTATCTTGATTTGTACTTTTTACTTATTTTGTTAAGGATTTCATAATTACATTTTAATCTGGTTAGGCATTTTTAAGGCTACAAACTGATTTAGACCAAAATTTCCTTCCCAAACCTCTATTCCTCTAAGGTATTATATCTCTTAATTAGAATATAATTTTCTTTAAGGGCAAAGACTATAACTTTTTTATTTGTATCTCCTGTGTCTTATATAGTGCCTGGCTTATAGTAAATGCTTAATAAATATTTATTGATTAATTATTGCTGCTTTTGTTTTACTATGCTATTTTATTAAATGTTTCTATTTTGAATTATGCCCTCTGGTTTACCAGCAAAAGAAAACCCATGATAGTGGAAAGGCGATAAGATAAGAGAAAGCTTGCAATCTATGGTTTTGAGTAGGTATAAGAATAGAGAGACCTACGTGAAAATTGGAGGTGTCCCCATGTACAACACAGTGTTATTGCCCCCCCCTTTTTTTCCAAATTAAAAAACAAGATTCAAAGAGGTTACATAAATATCTAAGGGCAATATAGCTAACAAGTCCTAGCAACAGGATTGGAACCCAACTTTCCTTTCTATATATATCCTAAACTCTTTCCACCTCGAACCATGTGCTAATTGAAGCTACATTGTCTGTTTAAAACAATTCATCCCACCATCGCTATTCTCCATTAAGCCCATTTTCAATTTATTACAGTCATTATCATTTAAGTCATATTCTTGGAGGTTAATATACTAGGAAGGGGTATAGACTAGAGAGATTTCAAATGGATAGGTAATTCAAAGAATAGTTTGAAGGTCACTCATCACTGCTCACCATTAGCCAAGATCCTCTGCATTTCCAACATGGCTACTTGAATGATGAGTTGCCAAGCTCCTTCGTGGACTCACACTCAGTGGGCAGGATGTTACGTCCAAGAAGTTTTGAAACACAGATGGTTAGAGAGCACAGACTCAAGAGTTTGCCCCAGATTTCTCCTGAGACAAAAGCTGTTACAACCCCTCCTGCAGAAGAGGAAGCAACCGTGACTATTTGTTAAAAATCAAGAATGACTTCAAAGGAAGGATTTCCTCCTCTCCATGACTCAAACTGCATTAGTGAGCTCTCTGGAGATTTTTGAAGGAGATATTCAAGGTTAACAATATATTTCTTTCATTTCATCTCTTTAAGGAGTTTTATAGCTGTTTAGTGCCATGGGGGCATAGCTGATTCAGAGCTGGACAATCTGAGTTTCAGTCCTAATTCTAATACTTGTTAGCTGTATATTTGTGGCCATCACAGTATAGTAAGATAAGTGCTACACAGAGTCAGAGACTGGGCAATTCTGGCGCTGCCACCTGCTGCCTACATGACTCATGTATGTGGTCCTCAGTTTCTTCATTTGTATAATGAAGACTCAATAACTGCTAAGGGGTCTTTCAGTTCTATAGCTATGATTCTATTTTAACCTTTCCAAGACTCATTTTTCCCTTCTGTAAGACAGTAATGATATGGGGAGGAGGAAAAGAAGAAAAAAGGAAAAAAGTTACATGATAACTTTATCATCTATTTAGAAGGAATAGCAAGTTGTCCATAATAGATCTGCAGTTTCATATGCGGTCATCTTTTTTTACTTTTCTATGTTATAGAAATGTTTGTTTTATTTTTAAGGTCAGGATAAAATAAATACTTTAAAATAATAATAATAATTCTTGTACAGCCAATCCCAAAGGGTTGTTGTAAATGTTGGGAGGAATGGAATTATAGTTCCTTACATCTGTATTTTATATGTGGTCTTCCCTCCATTACAATGTAAGCTACTTGAGGGTAAAAGCTATCTTTTAAAATAATTATTATATCTGTAGTCTCAGGGTTTGCAGGATTTTTGTTTGTCTGTTTTTGCTTATATCTGTATTCCCAGAGAGTATTTTTTTTTCCTGTTTTCTGTTTTTATATCTGTATTCTGAGGCCTTAGCATGGTGCCTGGGAGGTAATAGGTTTCCAATAAATATTCTGTCTATTAGCTATCATATAGCTATGACAGGAAAGAAGGAAAGAATGGATGATAATGCTGCAAAGTTTTTGAGGAGAGGAGAAGGAAAATGCAGTGTGTTTACATTAGACAGACTTAGTCTTCTGAGGGAGGAGGAAATTTACTTCATCTGCTGTAGGTGTGATGGTGTTCATCCTTCATTGCTGAAGAAGACCATGCCATCAGAGAAATGATGGCATGACTTTCACTTGACTGTTTTGAGTGAGGGAGGGCTGTGTAGGTCACCAGCCTCACTTCTCCTCCAGAGCCATCTGAATCCAGGGACCAGATATTCATCAGGATGACTGGAGATGACCCAAGATGCACTGGGAGATCTTGGCACCTTTAGGCCAAGGTCTTTGCAGGTACTCAGTTAGGGTGAGGCAATGCCCATTCATTGAATAGGACTGTTTAAGAAGTAGCCAGGGCATAGCGCCTTTCATGAGGCCAAGCAGCATGGGGGTGTAATGTAAAAATCTTTCCCCCATTAACAGGCCTCAGGTCAAGCCCATTAAGGGAAGCTTGATTAGGCAAGGCTTGTTTTGTAAGAAGGCCCACACCTTTTGTGAATTTTTAATGAGGCACTGGGTCATGAGGGTTATGATGCCCTGTAGCTCTGAAAAGTGTACATATACTCTGAGGTGAGGTTTTACTTTGGGGGCTTACTCTTTGGAAGAAGGTTCATGCACCAGATGAGACTCTGAGTAGTTATGCCACCCTGCTTTGAAAACCCATGTATTGGTGCTTCTGTCTCTGGTAACTATGTATGTATGCAATGGTCAGACAGTTGGATCTGTCTGTTGATCTGTGATGTATGTATTGCTTATGGTCAGATAGTTAGAAGCTCTGTCTGTTGGTCTTTATTTCTCTGCTTGTATTTTCTCTGTTGGTGAATGTAATTAAAGTAGATTGTTGACCCCTCAAAAATGTCTTTCCTTTCAGTAAAGCAGATCTAAGAACCTGTGCTAGCAGGCCATCCTGCATGTGTCAGGGTGCTTGCTGCTACATATGGTATAGTCACCAGGATCTGCAAACTAAAAGGGAAGTGTGGAGGCTGGGATAATTGTTCATTGTTTCCCAGTTGTGGCTGTGACAAGTAGCAGTGACAAGAGCAGTTTCCTGGGTGCCTAGAGTAGAGCCTCAGGGAGATAACCTCTCCTTTCTCTTCCCTACTCCTCTAGCACTCCAGAGGAGACAGACTGGAGCAGTGACTGGGGGAGAAAAGTTGCAGGATTAAAGAGAGAGTTCTTAAATAGTTGCTGAGGCAAATGAGACAGGGAAACCAAGATGGAAAAAACCAAAACATCTGATCACTATTTAAACTATCAGGATCCAAGACAGAGCACTAAAATGTTCTAACAGGAAATGTCATAAAATCATGAAAAATATCTCACCCAAAGTCAGGAAATGATAGATTTTTACCAAATTTTATTATTTAGGTGGCACTGTGGATAGACCAGTGCTTTACCTACTTGAGACCCCTTTTTTCCTGAGAAATTTTTATGTGATCTCAGTATATAGTTATATAAAATAGCTATACAAATCAAACATTTACTGATAATAAATCATAAAGAAATTTATTTCAAAACAAGTCTTTGGTATACATATTATTGTATCATTTATTAAAGATGAAAGCAAATTTGCATACTAATGAGATGAATGTGCTTGTTTATTTTTACATAAAGAATTAAACCTTGACAGAAGATTTGATATTGCAAAACAAAGCATTTTTCAGAGTTTTTCAGAGTTGATTGATATTTTGATTTTATAACCATCAATGCTCAGAATACTGCTTTACATTAATATATGTGTATATATATATTGCAAAATGGTAGAAGTATGTTAAGGGCCATTTCAGAAATTATTGGAAATTCTGTCCCAATCCCAAGCCCAAATTCATTTAATGATTTTTTAGGAAACTCAAGTTTTGAACCTGTGTCACTTGATTACTTGGCAAATTCTTCTTGAACTTTTAATGGCAGATGATTGATGTTTTTTAAATTCCAGTTGAGTATGGTTTATGAACTCAACTTAGTTTTTTTAGAATCAAAATTTGAAGGGAAGTATTTCTGAAACTGTGTCTCCAGGCACTTCAGATGATCAGTTATAACTCTTGCAATTAAGGAAAGTTATTTTCAATTATAAAATCATCTGTAGCTATATACATCTCTAAAGAACCATTTTCCACCCTATTCTTCCATCTGTTAACTTTTTTAGTGAAACTTTCAATTTTATCTTTTAACATAAATATGTTACATTTTTTCCTGAAGTAACGTTTAAATCATTGAGTTTTTTAAAATATCCAATAGTTTTGAAAGCCATACGTTGCTGTGAAAAAACTAACAAAATTGTACTTCTGCTCAGTCAAAAATATAACTTCAGCTTTCAGTTTCAATAATGTGTTTAAACTTTGCCCTCTTGACAGCCACATGATTCAACCTATTTCTTTTTCTTGTTAATTTAGGTGTACTACAACTTGGTAGTGAAGACTCTACCACATTATCATCGGTATTTTTCTCTCTTCTATCTAAATTTAGCCACTTAGCCATAACCAAAAAAAATATTTTTATCCTAACATATAAATAAATATTGCTAATAATTTCTCAAATAAATACTATCTTTAATTTGTAAAATTATATTGCTTATGCTTAATTTAAAGAACGGATGCTCACACTTACATACACATGCAGTGGTGATGGTGGAAAAGTATTAGTAAAGGGCTTTTGTCTTTACTTTCTGCAATTAAACACTTATGTGTCTATAAAAGAAGGAGATAACAGAAATTTTAAAAATCAAACATTCTAACACAATACAATCCAAAGATATACTAATTTAATATATGCTGAGGAATGAGGGTAGGAAAATATTAGAAGCCTTTATTTTCTGTAATTAAACTATCATGTTTCTGTAAGAGCAGAAAATTTTGTATGTACAGTAAAAACACTGCAATTCATAACATATAATAGCCTTGAATCTGAGCCGAGGTATGTCTGGCAGCGTTTGCTGGCATTGCAAACATGACTGCATTTGAAGTGCAAAGTACACGTGCTTTGTGTTCAGAACCAAGGTTGCAGTGAATTTGCACAATGCAACACAGGAAAGCACTGCCAGAAACACCTCGTATTCATTACACATTTGATTTTGAATTAATTTTTGGTCATTGCGCATTTAGAAACCTTTTACTGTTGCCAAATTTTTCAAAACCCCCCCATTCCATTACATGACCCTTTGGGGTTGCGACCCATAGTTTAAGAAGTACTGGGATAGAGAACTGGACTTGGAAGGCTCAGGAAGACTCATCTTTCCCAGTTCAAATCTGGTCTCAGAAACTTACTAGCTGTGTGACCCTGGGCAAGTCACTGTTTGCTTCAGTTTCCTCATTTATAAAATGAGCAGGAGAAGGAAATGGCAAACCCCAAAATGGGGTCACAAGGAGTCAGGCACAACTGAACAACACCAACACCTAGTACTAATAATACCTGATACATAGTCAATGTTTAATAAATAATTGTTAATTGATTAGCTGGTTACAAATTTAATTTGTGTCAACAGTAAGACATGGTAGCCAAAAAAGCCTAGTGCTGCCCTAGGTTACAATCCAGAACAAGGGAGATGATAAGCCCCACTGTGTGTTGCCTTGAACAGGATACATCTAGAGTGCTACATTTTTTGGAACGATAGTTTAGGAAAGAGGTCGACAAGAAGAAGCATATCTTGCATGAGACAGTCAGGATGGTGGGGGGGCGACTGGATGGAGATCATGCGATTACATAGATCTGGCTACATTTAATCTAGAAAAGGGAAGGCTGGAGATGGGGTCGGGGGAGGAAGTAAAGAGTGGAACAACGGAGGTATCAAGTGTTCAAAGAGCTTGTTCTGCTTGGTATCAGAGAATTCAAAGGAATGTTTGCAAGCTCCAGAGAGGCAGATTTAGGCTTTACAAGTAGAGCTGTAAAAAAGTGAAATAAACATCCTAAGGATGGAGGATATTGCCTTTTGCTAGAAGTCTTTAAGTAAAAACTAGATGATCCACTTTTCAGAGATGTTGAAGAGTGGATTCCTTCTCAGGTGTAAGTTGGACTTGATTGTCTCTAAGCAGTGGAATACTGGGAGATGTTTAACAGCCTGCTCTCCAAAAAGTATTGCTGCTGTTGCCCGGTTTTGTAAGACTCTTCATGACCCCATATCACACCAATACTGTCTGTGGGGGTTTTCTTGACACAGAGGCTGGAGTGATTTGCCATTTCCTTCTCCAGTGGATAAGAAAAACTGGGTTAAGTGACTTGCCCAGGGTCACACAGCTAGTAAGTGTCTGAGGTCACATTTGAACACAGGTCTCCTAACTCCAGACCCATCGCTCTAACCACTGAATCACCTAGCTGCCAACAAACAATAAAAATAATAATGTGCCCAAGACATATTGTTATATTCAGTCTGCATTATTAACATTTTTGCCATGACTTTTGTCAACCTGAATTAAACAGAAGACTACCAATACAGCGAAAAATGATCTTTAATTGAGATAAAGGGAGTTGCAACTAGGGTGTCACTCAGCATCAAGTGCAGGAGTACCCAAGGAGGGGGTCTGGGCATGGGCTCTTATATAATATCAGGGTGGAGGGAGAGGGGTACAGTTATTGAAAGCTGCAGGTTCAAGGAGCCATTGGGATATTCCACTGGTTTAGAAAGTAAATTATTTTTCATAACAACCAGAAATCCATAGAGAAAATTTGGGTATCCGGGGATGGGAGAGCTAAACCTTTTTTTTTTTTTTTTTTTTTTTACTAAATAACAAGAGGCAATGATGTGGAGGGGATGGGTGAGTAGGGAGAAGGATGGTAACATCTGGTCAGCCTCATGCAATTCACAGGTCTGGGACCAGGAACAAGATCAGAAGTAGTCAGCCCATAATCAGTTGCATTCAACACTTTCTTAGGTCTAGACAACCTGTAGAACAATAATTCAAGTACAAATTTGTAGTATTTGACAATTTCAAGGTATAAATCTCACACTATCAATTTTCACCAGCTAGTAGAAGCTGGCTCCAGTACACTGCCCCGAAGGTTCTTCCAAATTTGCATTTCTATGATTCTTTTAAAATTGAAGGCTAAATAAATTGTGAAGCATGTATGTAATAGAGTACTACTGTGTTCTAAGAAACAATTAATATAGATAATTCAAAGAAACATGGTAAGACTCATATGAATGGATGCAAAATGTAATAAGGAAACCAGGAAAACAAAATACAAAATGATTGAAATAATCTAAGGGGAGAGAAGAAAAAAAAATTACACTGAAAGCTATGTAATAATTCTAATGAGTGAGTTTGATAGTGAAGAAGAGATAATATTTACCTTTCTCTTTAGAGAAGTGGGGGAGTATGGGTAGAGAACAGTTCATATACTGCTATACTCAACTGATGGTTAGATTTGTTCAATTTTTTTGTTTCTTTTTTATCTTTGTTCTAAGAGCTGACTGAGGGGAAGAAGGAAGAAGAAAGAGATACATTTGGAAATTAAAGTGATACAAAAGCCAAATACATAGATAACTTTGATCTCTCTACCTCTCTACTTGTTCGTTCATTTATTCATTTGTTTGTTGTTGTTATTTTACAGCAAGATCAGTGTTCATTGCTAAAATTCTCAATCCCTGCAGCCACTGAAGTGATCATTGCATTTTGAGGAGAGTGGGAGAGAGAGCTTCTCTTTATATGCTACTGGCTAGAGCACTGTACCTTCTTTGGGTTTCACCCCCTTTGTAGAGCAAAATGAATACTGGTTGAAGAGTCAGGAGACCTGGGATCTAATCCTAAATTTAGAACTGATGAGCTCTGTGACCATGGGCAACACCTCTCAGCCTCAACTTCCTTACCTATAAAATGGGGTGATAATCTTTATCCTGTCTATTTTACAGGATAATTGGGTGGACCAAATTAGGTGAAATGTATTTAAAGTGCTTTGTTTTTATAAGGAGTGATCGCCAGGCAGTGCAATGAACAGAGTGCCAGGCTAGAGTCAGGAAGACTTTCTGAGTTCAAATCTGGCCTCAGACACTTACCAGTTGTGTGACCCTGGGCTAGTTACTTAACTCTGTTTGCCTCAATTTCCTCACCTGTAAAATGAGCTGGAGAAGGAAGTAGCAAACCACTCCACTGTCTCTGCCAAGAAGACCCCAAATGAGATAATGAAGAATTAGACACTATTGAAAATTGCTAAACAAAAATTATAAGGGAATAGAAAAATACATTATTCTTTTCTTCTCTTTCTTCAACTTTTCATTATGATTGTTAAGCCCTTGAGTTGAAAGAAAATTCAAAAGGTCTTCTTTTCCATACCCTCCTCCCTCATGCCTCACCCCCACACCTCTAAACAGCCAGTAGCCTAGCCCTGACCACATGAAGACCAAATCCCTACCTTTCATTGGCCAACCCTATTAGAATTTAATCAAGTGGTGCTCAGAGAAAGGAACCAAGTTTCACTGAGTTAGAGAAGCATTCATTTTTCTCACTTTTAGTACGTTCAGCATTTTTCTGAATGAAATGTACACCTACTCACAATGAATTAAACTCTCTCTCTTTTAATTAATTGGAGTTCAGAGAGGGGGAGAATAAATAAACAAGACAGGCAAGTAGGGACACATATTTTAACTGAAGTAAGAAAAGCCATATCCTAAGGCAAAATACCTTTTTATGTTATAGATAACTTTATTTAGTGTAACATCTACCCCCACAAATTCTATCCTCAGTTGCAATTTGGAATTAAATGAACACATTCACAGAATTTGAAATTCTGTGAATTAATAGGAAAGAGTGAAATTGTGATGTACAGACCAGAGGGGAAGAGACATATCTTCATTAGAGAGGGAAGAGAACCCAACAATGTTAGAGCTGGAGGGAAGCTAAGCATCCATCTGACATATTTTACAGATGAGGAAAATGAGGCCCAGAAAGCTGAAGGAACTTGCCTAAAGTAACAGTTAGGGACAGGGTTAAACCTAGAATGTAGGCATCTTGACTCCCATACCAATGTACATTTATCAATCAAAGGGACAGGACCAAGGGAACTTGCCCAACCTGGAGAAGATGTTTCTCCCAAGTCACCTATGTAGTGACAATGACAACACGAGCTGTGAAGTTCTTGTGTAAATATAGGTCCCACCCTCCTGAACCAACACCATCTTATTGAAGAACCAAAGAACAGGTGATGGAGTCATGTTCTAAATCTTACAACAGGTAGATGGGATGGTGAATGGAGTGCTGGGACCTGGAGTCAGGAAGACCCAAGTCCGAATCCAGCTCAAGACATTATCTCTGTGACTCTGTGACTCTTAACGTAGGGATGGGGAACCTGTGGCCCTGAGGTTACATGTGGCCCTCTAGGTCTTCAAAGGTGTCCCTTTGACTGAATTCAAGCTTCACAGAACAAATCCCCTTCATAAAAGGATTTGTTCTATAAAACTTGGATTCAGTCAAAAGGCCGCACCCAAGGACACATGCAGCCTCAAGGCTGCAAATTCTGTACCCTTGTCTTAACCTCTATCTGCTTCAGTTTCCTCAACTATAAACTGTGACCACAATAGCACCTCCCTTACAGGGTTTGTTGTGAGGATCAAATGAGAGGTTAACATAGTGCCTGGCACGTAGTAGGTGCTTAATAAAGATTCCCTTCCCCTTCTTTTCCTCTGATACTGTAAATTTGGTGACATTATCTTGTATTCTAGTGAAATAGATGGATTTTTCAGAGGGAAGAGAAATAAAGACACAAGAGGCTATAGCCAATCTGCAATGAGTCCAAAAGTACCCAGACTGAAGAGGAAGCCTGGTACATCCACAGCAGTTTATGTACCTTCCTCAAAGGATCGGCATTTTATTGCTGCTCAGGACCCAAAATATTATTTAGTCCTGATTTCAACTACAGAGGAACCCAAGGCTCAAAGAGGTTATGAGTGATGGCTCAAGGTCACCCAGAGTGAGCATTAGAAGGAGGATTTGAATGTCCTTGACTCTAGAGTTTGTGCTCTTTCCAATCCCATCCCCAACTCAAAGAAATTTAAAAGAAAGGTTTGCTAAGTACAGAATCCAAACAACTGCCTGATAACCCTATTTCTGGGGAGGAAGTGCAATTCGGGATCAGAATCTGAATGCAAGACCTCATCATGGCTTCCCTGCTCATCTGAACTGTGTGCAATTCAGCAACACGAGACTTTTAAAAAATATCTCAAATAATACAGTGTTTGTATTTAATTATGATCTGTAGCCAGCAAGTGACTAGAATGTATGATACCAAATAGAATGATGACGAGTTCTCTTTCCAGCAGCCAGAAACAGTAAACTAATGACTTCACCTCAGGTCCAGCACTTCAGAAGCTCACATGTAGAAAATCTAAGGCATCTCTAACTTGGAACCGAATTATAGAATCTCAACCTCAGAAAGGACCTTAAAAGGAATCTAACTTCTGTCTCAACTGGAATCCTCTTTACACATACCCCTGTCAAGTGGTCATCTATGCTCCTGTTGGAGATATCTAATGATGGGGACCTCACTACTTTCAAAAGGAACCTAATATACTTTTTTGACAGATTTAATTGTTAGAAAGTTTTGAAAGTCCTTAAGAACTTTCAAAGTGGTTCATATGTACCATCTTTTAGTTACAGTAATAGAAGTTAGGTGATGCAGTGGTTAGAGTGCTGGGCCTGCAGAAAGACCTGAGTTCAAATCCAACTTCTGACACTTATTGACTTAGTGACCCTGGGCAAGTCACTTAACCTCTGTTTGCCTCAGTTTCCTCAACTATAAAATAGGGATAATAATAGAATTCAGGACTATTGTGAGAATCAAACTAAATCATATTTGTAAAAAACTTAGCACAGTGCTTGACCTATGGTTGTCATTGTTGTTCAGTCATGTCTGACTCTTCTTGACCCCATTTAGGGTTTTCTTGGCAAAGATATTGGAGTGGTTTGCCATTTCCTTCTCCAGTTCATTTTATAGATGAGGAACTGAAGCAAACAGTGTTGAGTAACTTGCCCAGGTCGCACAGCTAGCAGTTGTCTGGGGTTAGATTCGGACTCATGAAGATGGGTCTTCCTGAGTTCAGACCTGGCACTCTATCTACTGTACCATGTAGCTACCCTAAAGGAGTTTTTGTTGTTCAGTTCTTTCTGACTCTTTGTGACCCTGTTTTGGGGGTTTTCTTGGCAAACATCCTAGAGTAATTTGCCAATTCCTTCTCCAACTCATTTACATATGAGGAAGCAGAGGCATATAGGGTTGAGTGACTTGCCCAGGGTCACACAACCAATAAGTGTCTGAGGCCATATTTGAACCCAGGTTTTTCTGGCTCTAGGCCTAGAGCTCTAATTCACCACCTAACTAGAATATAGGGCTTCAAATTTTGAAAAAGCCATTGTGCCTTCATAAGTTTTCTCTCCTTCAAATTAAAAGTCCCAAGGACTTTTAATCAGTTCTCTCACAGAGCAAGCCTCACCATTCTCATCACCCTCCTCTGAAAACAACCCTAGCTTAATGAATGCCCTTCCTAAAATATGACTCCCAGAACTGAATACAATACTCAAGACATTGTCTAAATCAGAGGGCAGTATCATAGCAATAACCATCACTCTTCACATCACTCCTCTATTAATTCAGCCTAAAATTACTTGTTCTCATGAGTTATCATAATACAAACACAAACTATCCCATGGGGGAAGAAAAGGGAGAATTGCTTAAGAGACCATTGTGGATATGCAGGAAATGCATAGACCACTTTGGAGATGAAAGTAGGATGGTGTGCCTAACTAAATACACCATAATATTGATTCTTAATGAGCTTGCACTATACCATCTGTATCTTTTCCAATAAACTGATGCCTACCAATGTCTCCCTAATCCTGTACTTGTGCAGTTGAAGAGTTTTTTTGGTAGGATTTGCACATTTACCCTTAATAAATTTCATATTGCTGGATTTGTCCCATCACTCTAACCTACTGAGATCCTTATAGATCCCAGTTCAATCAGTTTGTGTATCGATTGTCCTTTGTTTTGTGTCAATTACAAATCCAGAAAGCATGCCATCTATGTCTTTATTTAAAAAATTTATAAAAATGTGTATCTAAGCAGGGCTAAAGACCAAATGCTGTGGCCTTCCACTAAAGACCTCTCTCTGTATTATCATAGATTTAGAGCTCCAAAGGAGTCATTGAGATTATCCAGTCTAAGCTTCTAATGGATAAGGAGGGGGACAATAGGCATTGTTATATTCACTCTAGATTTGAGAAAAGCAGTTTTCAAAGAATTCAGAAAAAAATATATATATTTATGTATGGAGGATCTTATGGTCTAGAGTCTCCATAGAAGTCATCCCAAGAGGGATTCTGTGCTCTCATGAACAAAACTCTAATGATATATGAACACAAATTGTTCTGATGAGGAAGAAGAGGGAGACTTGTGGATGTGAAGGGAATGCATAGACCAATTTAGAGACTGAAATAAGACATGTATAGAAAACAGAAGCAAGATAAGGTGACTAGCAATGAATACACAGGAGGAACAGAGTCCTATATGATGAATGTCAAGAATAGGAAAAGGCCCATACAAGTTGAGGCTGGTGTGAGGAGTGCTGAGGGTAACAAAGGGACTTTTTACACAATGTGAGGGGCAAAAGAAGATCAAAAAAGGAATAGGACCTCAGTTTAGAGTGGCTGGGAGGATAACTGACGAAGGAGAAAAGAAGTTAAGTACTCAACTTGATTTCAGTTTTCTCTTCCAAGGAGTGTGAACAAAAGTGGTTAAAAAGAAATTGACACCTGCAATAAGTGAGATGTGGGAGAGCATGCAGCTGCCTTTGGTGCTTTCAGGTGTGCTAGAACCAGCTCTCGCCAGAGAGTTGATTATGACATTTTCATTGTGAGCGTTTATGCCTCAGAAATAGACAATCCTAACAAACCAGGACTTGATTTATTGATTTGTTGACTGTTTAGACTTAAGAAACATGTTAATAATGCAAATTAAATTTAAAAGTGTGTGTGCGTTCATATGTTTTTCCCCCTTGAGAGTCCAGTTGTAAAACATTTCCCAGCACACTTCTATATTGCTCTATAAATACTGTGTGAGCTCAGTAGAAGTAGAATAGAAGGCTTGAGGAATAAAGTCATGGCTAGACTGGAGGCACCACCACCACCAACAGCAGCCATTTAAATAGCACTTTAAGGTTTACAGAGTACTTTATATTCATTATCTCATTTGAGCTCCATAACACCCCCTTTTCTCAGGTCAACAGACCCAGATGAACCTTATTCCATTCTACTGGAAGAATTTTCAGATGTCAGTTAATCAAAAACAAATATGCATTTATTAAGTGCCTTACTATGGTGGCACAGTAGATTGAGCACCAGCCTGAAATCAAGAAGACTCATCTTCCTGAGTTCAAATGTGGTCTCAGATATTTACTAGCTATGTGCAAGTCACTTAACCATGTTTGCCTCAGTTTCCTCATCTGTAAAATGAACTGGAGAAATAAATGGCAAATCAATCCACCCCCAATGGGGCCACAAGAGTCAGATATGACTGAACAACAACAAATGTGCCAGGCACTTTGTTAAACACATGGGATATAGAAAAAGGCAAAATATCAGCCTCTGCTCTTGGGGAAATTATATTTTGATGGACAAGACAGCATGTAAATAAGTAGGTATATACAAGATAGGTACAGAACAGATAGGAGGTAATTTCAAAAGAGAAAACAGTGGCAGCTGAGAAATTGGGAAAGAAGGTAACATTTGAGCTGAGTCCTCATGGCCAAACGAGTACTTGTGATCTTTGAAAACCTGCGGAGAATGAGATTCTTCAGACTTGGCAAAAAGGCAGATCCGGTCCCTATTCTCAAAAAAGGAAGAAGGCAGATCTCTCAGACCCCAGGCCAGTGAACTTGGCTTTGGTTTCTGGAAAAATTCTTCAAGAGACTGTTTGTGAACAATTAGAAAAATGTGCCTCTGCAAAGCTGCCACACTCCTTCACCTGAACCTCTTAGGATTCCTAGCTTCCTTCAGGGCTTGACTCAAGTTTGACTAAGGCTAAGAGATACTGTCTGCATCTCCAAAGAGAATAAGTATTTATTAAGGACCTACTATGTGCCAGGCACTATGCTAAGCACTTTACAAATATTCCCTCATTTGAGCCTCGAACCACTCTTGGGAGGTAAGTGCTATTATTAGCCTCATTTAAAGTTGAGGAAACTGAGGCAGGCAAAAGTTAAGGGATTTGTTCACAGCTAGTAACTGTCTGAGATTAGATGTGAATTCAAATCTTCCTGACTTCAGGTCTAGTCCTCTATCCACTGTACCATCTTAGCTGCCTCATTTCCTACATGAAGCTTTTTCTGGTTCCTCTAAGTTATTAGTTGTCTTTCCCTGGAAATTCTTTTGTATTTACTTATCTGAGTTCATGATGATTCTCCTCCAATAGAATATTAACTCCTTTAGGGCAGAGACTTTGGTCTTTTTTCCTTTGTCTCCCTACTGTCTAGCGTAGTGCCTGGCATATAGCAGATGCCTATTCAATGTAGCATCCTATCCCCTGGTCTGTTCTCTACTAGTCCACTAAGTGTTGGTAGCAATGAGAAATCCATTCTCCATCAGTTAAGTGATAAGTTCTGGGGTCCACCATCTATGGATCTGTCCCATTTTCGTTGCTCTGACAGCTTACTCCCATCTTGAATAGCTCATCTGTCTACTGGCAGAAAAGGAAGAATAATACCTCATAACAACAGGGTTCCAGGAGGTTACCCAGAACTGGTCTCTTCTTCCTAAAGGTTTTGGGCAGAGGGAAAGAAGAGGAGGGGGTCACCTGTATATTGTTTTGGTTGCTTGGAGGGTATGCTCCAAATAAGTCTGGGCACACTCTAATCCTTTTCCTTTCCCCTTCCTCTAGTTTCCTCTAGACTCCAGTTTGTGGGACACGGTTAAAAATGTATGGAGTTAAAAACCGAGTTAAAAAAACAATAGTTGGCATAAAAGGATGCTCTGTGGGTAGATAAGAGAACCAAATAATTACAACAAGATTGCACAGTAGGCAGTAGAGTGGCCAAGTCCTTCCGATGGAAGAAACTGTAGCACCAGGTTTTGGTTCATATGCTCTGTGTGCCCATTGGAGTGATGATGATTGGAGGATATAAAATGAAGAAGCATTTATTAAGTGTTTGCTTACTATGTACCAAATTCTACTAAGGGTTGAAAATACAAATAGAAAAGCAAGAGAGTCCCTGTTTTCAAAAAAACTCGCACTTCATTTGGGGGAGATAACACCATAGATCAGTCAGTCAATTGTGGTTATTGGCATTGATTAAGCACCTACTATGTGTCAGCCACTGTGCCTGACTGATGATGTAAAGAAAGGCAAAAGCAGGGCGGAGCCAAGATGGCGAAGTAGAAAGACGCACATACACATAGCTCCGAACACACAAACCACAGAACAGCTAGAGGGGACCAAGCCAGGGCGAATTCTGCACCCAGAGACCACGGAGTATTGGAGCGAGGGAGATTCCTGCTCCAGAGAGACCTGCGGACCTTTCGCGGGGGGGTCCTTCGCGCCGCGGACTGGGCACCGGGACGGGGAGCGGAGTGCGGCCCTGCCGCGGCCGCGACACTGAGGGGAGGAGATCCGAGAGGGCTATGGGGACGGGATCTCCAGCGGCCACACGGGTCCCCCCACCCACAGAGGGACCTGCAAACCTCTCGCAAAAGGTCCGTCTCGCTGCAGACGCAGAGCCCAGCCCGGACCTGCGGCGGCGGCCGCCGCGGCTCCGAGAGGCACAGATCTGAGAGGGCTCTGGAGGCGGGATCTTCAGCGGCGGCACGGCCCCCCCCACCAACAGGTGACTGACGGGGGTGGGTGAGAGAGTCTCTTTGGCGGGTTGAGAGGGGAGTGGGGTGCCCCCAAGGCTCGGCCCCCCCCGGGAGGTGGGGGCTGAGAGGCGGCTGCAGACGGGGGCTCCCCAAATGGGCAGGAGCCTGGATCCATTGTGGAAGGTCTGTGCATAAACCCCCAGAGGGAACTATGCCTGAGAGGCTGCCCTGCCCCTGACCACCTGAACTTAATTCTCACACTGAAAAGCAGCCCTGCCCCTGCCAAAAATCCTAAGGTGGGAAGCAGCATTTGAATCTCAGTCCCCAAACGCTGGCTGGCAGGACCAGGAGGCGAGGTGGGTGTGAGGAGAACATTCAGAGGTCAGGCCACTGGTTGGAGAAAATGCCAAGAAAAGGGAAAAGAAATAAAACTATTGAAGGGTACTTTACCGGAGAAAAGACACTTCCTCCCTTCCTTTCTGATGGGGAGGAACAATGCTTGCCATCAGGCAAAGACACAGAAATCAAGGCTTCTGTGTCCCAGCCCACCCAATGGGCTCGGGCCATGGAAGAGCTCAAGAGGAATTTTGAAAATCAAGTTAGAGAGGTGGAGGAAAGACTGGGAAGGGAAATGAGAGGGATGAGGGAGAAGCATGAAAAGCAGATCAGCTCCCTGCTAAAGGAGAACCAAAAAAATCTTGAAGAAATTGGCACCTTGAGAACTAGCCTAACTCAGCTGGCAAGGGAGGTGCAAGGGGCCAATGAGGAGAAGAATGCTTTCAAAAGCAGAATTAACCAAATGGAAAAGGAGATTCAAAAGCTCACTGAAGAAAATAGATCTTTCAAATCTGGAATGGTACGGATGGACGGTAAGGACTTTTCGAGAAAGACAGATATCTCAGAACATACCGCGCAGATTCAAAAAATGGAAGATAATGTGAAATATCGTATTGGAAAAACAACTGACCTGGAAAATAGAATCAGGAGAGACAATGTAAAAATTCTGGGACTACCTGAAAACCATGATCAAAAGAAGAGCCTAGACATCATCTTCCATGAAATTATCAAGGAAAACTGCCCTGAGATTCTAGAACCAGAAGGCAAAATAAATATTCAAGGAATCCGCAGAACACTGCATGAAAGAGATCCAAAAAGAGAAACTCCTAGGAGCATTGTGGCCAAATTCCAGAATTCCCAGGTGAAAGAGAAAATATTGCAAGCAGCTAGAAAGAAACAATTCAAGTATTGTGGAAATACAATCAGGATAGCGCAAGATCTGGCACCCTCTACATTGAGGGATAGAAGGGAATGGAATAGGATATTCCAGAAGTCAAAGGAACTAGGACTGAAGCCAAGAAATCACCTACCCAGCAAAACTGAGTATAATACTTCAGGAGAAAAAATGGTCTTTCAATGAAATAGAAGACTTTCAAATTTTCCTGATGAAAAGACCAGAGCTGGAAAGAAAATTTGACTTTCTAACACAAGAATGAAGAGAACCACGAAAAGGCGAACAGCAAAGAGAAATCATAAGGGACTTACTAAAGTTGAACTGTTTACATTCCTACATGGAAAGACAATATTTATAACTCTTGAAACTTTTCAGTATCTGGGCACTGGGTGGGAGTACACACACACACACACATGCACACACGCACACATACATAGAGACAGAGTGCACAGAGTGAATTGAAGAGGATGGGATCATATATTAAAAAAAAATGAAATCAAGCAGTGAGAGAGAAATATTGGGAGGAGAAAGGGAGAAGTTATATGGGGCAAATTATCTCTCATAAAAGAAGCAAGCAAAAGACTTATTAGTGGTGGGATAAAGAGGGGAGGCAAGAGAAAAACATGAGGTCTACTCTCATCACATTCCACTAAAGGAAAGAATATAATGCACACTCATTTTGATAGGAAAACCTATCTCATAATACAGGAGAGTGGGGGACAGGGGCACAAGCAGGGTGGGGGGGAGGATGGAGGGGAGGGCATGGGGAAGAGAATGCAATCCGAGGTCAACACTCATGGGGAGGGAAAGGACCATAAGAAAATAGAAGTAAAGGGGGACAGGATAGGATGGAGGGAAATACAATTAGTCCTATACAACACAACTAGTGTGGAAATCATTTGCAAAACTAAACAGATATGGCCTATATTGAATTGCCTGTCTTTCAAGGGGAAGGGGTGGAGAGGGAGGGAGCTAAGGAGGTTAGAACTCAAAGTGTTAGGACCAAATGTAATGTTCTTACCACTGGGTAACAAGAAATACAGGTTAAGCGGTCAAGAAAGCTATCTGGTCCTACAGGACAAAAGAGAAGACGGAGACAAGGGCAGGGAGGGAGGATAGAGGAGAGAGCAGATAGGTCACAGGGGCAATTAGAAAGCTCGGGTTTGGGGGGGGAGGGGATAAAAGGGGAGAAAATTTGTAACCCAAAATTGTGTGAAAATAAATGTAAAAAATTAATAAAAAAAAAAAAAGAAAGGCAAAAGCAGTCCCTGCTGTGAAGGAGTTCACATTATAATGGTGAAGACAACTTGTGAAGAGCTAGGTTTATATAGTTCAGATGAAGGTAATCCCAAAAGATGCAAAAGGTGATCTCAGAGACAAAGGCACTAGGAGCTGGGAGAGACCAAGAAAGAGTCTCTGTAGAAGGTGAGTTTTTAGCCAGGGAAGTTATGCTGGACCTGCAAGATCACCTTTTATTCTATCAGAACTACCTTATATGGCTTGCACAAATCCAGTTTGGTGACGATCTCCTCCCTTGTGAATTTGGTTTTTCAACTCAGGAAGGGGAAGTGGCTATGGATGGTGATGATGTTCAAGGCTCTATAATTATCACAGAGCCAAAATTTCCTGATCCTTATGCCCCTACACAGAAATAGCATCAGAGCACAGGTGAAGAAAATACTATTAATTCCTTTTAATTATTTTTCAAAAACCATCATAAAGCCATCATTTTAGGTTTGGTCAACAATAAAATCTGGCTGCTCAGAATTGGAGCTCCTGGGTCTAAATTAATTTCACAATCATATGATTTATTTGAGGTCTGCTTCTCTGCCTTCTCTGTTCTGCATACATCCTGATAATTGTAATATTGGCCCCTAGGAGGCACCATGGATAGAGCACTAAGACTGAAGTCAGGAAGACCTGAGTTCAAATGCAGCCTCAGACACTTACTAGCTGTATGACCCTGGGCAAGTCACTTAACCCTGTTTGCCTCAATGCAAAATAAGCTAGGGAAGAAAGTGACAAATCACTCCAGTATCTTAGCCAAGAAAACCCCAAATGGGGTCACAAAGAGTCAGTCACAACTGAAATAACTGATCAGCAAACATGGTACAGGGAAAGAAGTTCTAGGTCAAGGTGTGTCTGGTTGTTATTGTTGAATGGGGCACACACCTGTTCCAGGAAATGTTTCTGGCAGTTCTGGCAGAAGGAAACCTCCATATTCTATACAATGACTGTACTATGGAGTGAATGCTATCCAACCAAAGAGAAGGGGAGTGGATTATATTCAAGTCAAGTATTACCCACATAAAACTTGGCTTTCTGGATCCAGATTAAAATGGGAACTTGTCTACTGTTTTATCTCCTGGGGTAGCCTAACATTTCTGTGACTGGACCCAAAATGTTTATAGAGGTCACCAAAACCACTGATTCTTTTTACCTCCAATACATGGGGTACCGGCAATTAAATCTGAATGGTCATTGGTGTTGGTATTATTGGTAATTATATTGGTATTTAGATATGTTGGTAATTATATTGATATATTATTGTATAGATAATATAATTACATTAATATATATTATAATATTTATAATTATATCTATATTATATTACATAATTATAATCACATTGGTAATTAGCCTAATGGCTGTGCCTTAGAATGGCCCTTTCAGCTTCTCCCACCTCCATTTCATTTGATAGGGAGAGGTGGGTAGGCTCTGAGTCTGACTTTCCAAGAGAGCGTAAGTAGGCCAGGATAGGAAAGGAAATCAGAGTTTCTCAGAAATGCTAATGTCCAAGGGCTGAGATGGAAGCTGGATGTCAAGGGCCAGAGTGGAGGTTTGAAACCAGGGAAGTCAGTACCAAATGATATTCCTCCTTGAAACACTGTCCTCCCAACAAGGTGAGGGCTAAGCCTTTACCTTGCTTCAGGCACATACCTAAGTATGCCCTGGGCCTCCTCTTGGCCCTACCATGTTTGGAGATGCTGTGGCAAAGGCCTCCTCTCCTACCACTTCTTTGATGTAGTCTTTTCCTATGGAGTAAGTTATTTTTCTTTTCATGGACATTTTCCAGTCAAGAGTCACAGTCCAATAAATTGAAGGAGAACCTATGAAAGGGAATTTACCTCCTTGCATCGAGATTTCTAGTTAACTTTATTACCCAAATTCTGTACATTTGTATATAAATGTCTAGGTCATAAGCAGTAAGTATCCTTGCCCCTTCTCCTGGATATTGTCTCCTGTGAATTACAAGGCTTCTCTTCTGTAAATAGTTTTCTTCATTCTATTTTCTGTCTCACCCTTAATCCCCTTTTTAATTTATAACCATCTTGAACAGACCATTTCTTCTTTACCCTTAGGTGCTGTAGTATAACCAAGGTTAAGAGATTGCTAGTCCTGTATCTTAAGCCCCTGGTCCAGAAATTCAAAGTAGTGAAGGCTGGATAGAGTACTAGGCCTGAGTCAGGAAGACCTGAGTTCAAATGTGACCTCAGATACTTCCTAGCTATGGGACCCTGCGTAAGTCACTTACCCCTGTTTGCCTCAATTTCCTCATCTGTAAAATGATCAGGAGAAGAAAGTGACAAAACACTCCAGTATCTTTGCCAAGAAAATCCCCCAAAGGGGTCATAAAGAGCTGGACATGATGGAACCACAGTAACAGCAAGCAGAAATCCAAACCATATTTTCTTTGTAGCTATATTCTCAAGTAATTGTTTATTTCCTAAATTACTTTTCTCTCCTGCATCATTTGCCTTCAAGTCTTGGCAGAGATGAAGATACTACTAGTCCCCTCCCCCAAGTTCTTTAGCTTCCTTCCCAGAAATACCAGGATTATAGGACCTAAAGCTGGAAGATCATCCAGTCAAACTCTCCTCATTTTACAAATGAGGAAACTGAGACCAGAGAGGTTGAGTGATTTACTGATTTAGTGATTAGGTTGAGTGATTTATCCACGAGGAAAGCTGAGATTCACACCCAGGCCACTGACACTGAATCCTTCCACTCTACTGTAATTCCTAGAGTTGCTTACCTTCTGACACAAAATGTAGAAATTCAGAAATATCAGAGAAGGGTCTTAATTAACCCCTTAGGCTCTGGGAGGTTATCTTCTAAAAATATTTCAAAGTACCTGGGAGATCATATTCACTTGAACAAAATATCCCTCCGACCTCACCTGGGGACAAGATCAATACTCTTGCCTGGAGAAAGAGAAACAAAAGCCACAGGGAACAAGTGTCCACTGAATAATCAAGACAAAGTTATCAGAAAAAGAAGGAAAGAGGAAGAGGCAGCAGAGGCCACCTCAGGACTGCTCACAGGCAGCCCAACATGAGCTCTTTTCGTTTACTAGTTTTGTCCTGTGCAACCAGTTACCAGTTAGGGGATGAAAGCCAGTGAAAGAGGAAACGTTCCTCTCGTGATCTGTTGCTGATGGAGATGTCTGACTGTAGAATCATAAAGCACAGAATTTTAGAGGCAGAAGGACCTCAGCTACCATTAATACAATAATAATGTATTAAATAGTGAGAAGCTAGGAGACCCACAGTGGACAGAGCACTGTGCCTGGAGTCTTTCTGAGTCCAAATCCAGCTTCAGACACTTACTAGCTGTGTGACTCTGGGCAAGTCACTACACCCTGTTTGCCTCAGTTTCTTCATCTGTAAAATGTGCAAGAGAAGCAAATGGCAAACCACTACAGTATCTTTACAAAAACCTCAGATGGAGTCAAGACTAAAATGGCTGAACAATATAATCTGTACATGAAAAAGAAATACCCACTATAACGTACCTAACAAGTTGTTGTCTAGCCTATGGTTGAAGACCATAGCTAGGTAACAGTGAGGTGGCACAGGGGGTAGAGCCATGGGGCTAGAGTCAGGAAGTTCAAATCTTGACTCAAATTCTTAATCCTTGGCAAGTTTCTTCTTCCTTAGTTTTCTCATTTATAAAATGGAGATTGTAATAGCACCTACCTCCCAGAGTTGATTTGAGGATCATATAAGATAATATTTATAAAGTGATTAGCACACTGCCTGGCACATAGAAGATACTTAATAAATGTTTATTCTCTCCCTCTTCCTTCCAACGAGGTAGAACTCACTATGCCCTGAGACAAACCATTCCCCTTATGTATACCTCTAATTTTTGGATAAAGCAATGGATGGTGTGCCCTTTTTTCCTGACCTCAAATCTAAGTTTGCCCCTAACAATTCACACACATTACAACATTGTCCTTGGTTTTGCTCTCTGGGTCCAAGCAAAACAAATCTCAATTCTCTTCTTTATGAGAAGATATCAAATACTTGGACATAGCCATCATGCCTCCATTTTCTTCTCCAGATCAATCATCCCCAATTCTTTCAACCGATACTAAGAGCATGAACTTGAGGTCCTTCGTTGCTGCAGGTGGCTCTTCTGAACGGTTCTCAGTTTTTTGAATATTGTTTTCAAGCTGTGATTCCTAGAATTAAACATTATACTTGAGATGGGATCTGACTGGGGCAGAGGTCAGGGGTTCAAATCATCTTATTCTCTGAAGCTTTACCCCTGTGAGTACAGAATCAGATCTCATTAGCTTTTTTTAGTTGCCATATTACACTGTTGACTCATATTGAGCTTGTAGGTCACTAAAACCCCCAGATCTTTTTCATATGTACTACTGTTCCCCATCTTGCACTTGTAAAATGCATTTTTTTTAACATAAGCATAAAATGTCACCCGGGAAGCTAGTCGGCAAAGTGAATAAAGCGCTGGTTGGTCTGGAGGACCTGAGTTCAAATTTGACCTCAGATACCTCACAGGTATGTAACCCTGGGCCAATTACTTAATCCTGTGCGCCTCGGTTCTTCAACTGTAAAATGAGCTGGAGAAGAAAATGGCAAACCAAGCCAGTATCTTTGCCAAGAAAACCCTAAATGGAGTCACAGAGAGTTGGACGTGACTAAAAAAACTCAACAGCCACAAAGATGTCACATTTATGCCTATTAAATCTCATCTTATTAGATTTAAGGTAATGTTCTGACCTGTGAAGATTGTTTTTGTGCCCTCGTAGTCATTCAGTATCTTTCCTACTTTTCTGTTTTATGCAAATTTGACAAAAATGCAAGCTATTCCTTTATCTATGTCATTGATTTTTTTTTAAAAGTCAACTTCAGAGAGCCAAGAAAAGATCCTTGGGATATCTCCTTCCAAGTTGACACAAAAACATTAATGAGTCCAGTCATTTAACCAATTCCAAATTCATGTTGTACAATTGTCTAGCTCATATTTCTCCATCTTTCAATTAAAATAACATGATATACTTTGTTAAATGCCTTGCTAAGATATAGGCAAACTATTATCTACAGCATTGGTGTCCATCAATCATTCAATAAAAATTTATTACACATCTACTATGTTCTAGGTACTGTGCTAAGTGCTGGGTGTGCAAAAAAGAGGCAAAAGATAGTTCTGGCCTTTTAGAAACTTACAATCCAATAGGAGAGATAAACAAATAGAAACAAACAAGCTATTAACAAGGTAAATAGGGAATAATTAAGGGAGGGAAAGTGCTAGAATTAAAGGGTGTTAGAAAAAGCTTCCAATAGAAGTGGCATTTTAGCTGAGAGTTTTTAAAAATAATATTTTGTTTTTTCCCCAGTTATATGTAAAGAGAATTCTTAGCATTCATTTAGAAAAGAAATTTGAGTTTCAAATTCTTTCCATCTTGGAGACAATAAGAAATTTGATATCGCTTATACATGGGCCATCATACAAAACTTATTTTCACGTTTGTCATATTGTGAAAGAAGACACAGCAAAAAAAGACACACACAAATAAAGCGAAAAATAGAGTGCTATGATCCACATTTAGACTCCCTCAGTTCTTTCTCTGGAAGTGGATAGCATTTGTCATCGTGAGTCTTTTGGAATTGTCTTGGATCATTATATTGCTGAGAATAGCTAAGTCATTCATAGTTGATTCTTGTATAATATTGCTGTTACAGTGTACAATGTTCTGGTTCTTCAGCTGAGACTGAGAGAAAGTCAGAGAAGCAAGGAGGCAGAAATGATGAGGGAGAGCATTCCAGGCATGGCGGGATAGCCAGAGAAAATGCCCAGAGCCAAGAGAGGAAACACCTTATTTGTGGCACAGCCAGGAGCGTCACTGAGTCAAAGAGTACATGTTGAGTAAGGTGCAAGAAGATTGGAAAGGTAGGAGGAAGCTAGGTTATAAAGAACTTTGAATGCTAAGCGGAGGTTTTTGTATTTGATCCTGGAAACAATAGGAAGCCACTGTAGCTTATTGAGCCGGGATAGGGAAGGTGATGTGGTCACACCTGCACCTTCAGGAAAATCGTGGCTGAATGGAGGATGGATTGGAGTGGGGGAGAGACTTAAGGCAGGCAGAAACCACCAGCAGGTTATTACAATAGTCCACGTGTTAGGTAATGAGAGCCTGTACCAGAGTGGTGGCATTGTCAGAGGAGAGAAGGGGGCATAATTAGGAGACTTTGCAAAGGTGAAATAAGCCTTCACTCTAGATCTGATGTGAAAGTGGAGGTTGGGCGGTAAGAACATCAAACTAGCAAGTAGAAATGGGGGGCCATGAAACCACACATAAGAATCCCTGCCTGTGGCATATTGATTTAGAAAACTACATATTAACATTGTCTATGTTCTATTAAATTTTATTCATTTTGTTAGATAGTTGCCAATTCCATTTGAACATGATTCCCATGGACTATGTGTCTGATTCCTCTCATCTACAGCATCCCCTTATTGTTCAGTTGTATTCAGTCATGTGTGACTCTTTGTGCCCATTTGAGATTTTCTTGGCAAACATACCGAACTGGTTTGCCTTTTCCAGCTCATTTTACAGATGAGGAAACTGAAGCAAATAGGGTGAAGTGACTTGCCCAGAATCACAATAAGTGTCTGAATCTGGATTTGAACTCATTTCCTTCTGATTCCAGGGCTAGCTCTGTATCTGATGGGCCACCTTCTGGGCCAATCAGTCTAGTCACCCTGACATAAAAGGGAATAAGGTTAGTGTGGCTTTTTGTGATCATGGCTTTCTTTTCTAAATGCTCTTTGTTGTTCTTTACTAGATTCTCTCCAGGAATTAAAGCAAAACTCACTGACCTATCATTTGCAAATTCTGTTTTTTCCTCACCACCATCTTTTTTTTTTTTTTGACAGTGAGGATGTCTGCCTTTCTCTGGCTTCTCATTCTACCTAGTCTTTCAAGCTTTCCCTAGAGGCATGTAATAATCACATCAGCCAGTTCTTTCAGTACTGAGGATGCATTACACATGTGCCAGGAGACTGGAATTCATTAAGGGCACCCAAGGGCACTCTTATTATCTACTTCCTTATCTAGGCTACCAAGGACTATGTGTCTGATACCTCTCATCTACAGCATCCCCTGATTATTAGCCATGTTTTTCTGTCCAATGTAAAGGTTATTTTTCTTGGTAGAGAAACTAAATAACAATTTGAATAGCTTTGCCCTCTCTCTGTTGTTGGTTACCATCATCCCATTCACCCCCAAGCAGTTGTCCAAATCATTTTTTCACCCTCTTCTCCTCCACAAAGTAGACTTAAAACAACAACTTTTTTGACACTTGTGACATTATTCTTCTGGTCTTATGATACATTTTTTTTAGTTTCCTATACTACCTGTCCTGGCTTCCATCTTGTGTCATATCTTTTTTAAAAGTCTAAGTTGGACGCTGAGTTTCCTATGCATACATATTGGCCTCTTTAAACAATTCCTGTCTGTCCTCATTGAAAGTATCTCCCTTAGTTTTTTCAGACTTTAACTTTTGAAAGTTTCCCATCTCTCCCAGGCTGCCTTACTTACCCAGTAGATTTTTAATTCATGAGGACCTTTCTATCCTGATTCTGAGCTTTTTGAAATTCTCTCCCCAAAAATCTATGGTGCTTATCAAACCAAGATCAGCTTTACTCTCCTCTACCACATACTCCAAGAAAAGAATAGTCATTTCCCCACAAGGTTCCCATTATTTCTACTTCTAGCTACCACTTCCCCTGTTAGTAAAAATCTGATCCAGAATAGAATTTCCAGTTGTTGGTTTCTTAACCTTTTGAAGGATGAAACTATTTTTAATGTGTGAAATTATTAGCTGCTTTTCTTTTTGGCAAAGAGAGGGCTCTAGCCTGAATAATTGAAATCTTCAGTCATTACCATATTATCCTTCAATCCCAGCTTATTTTCTGAATTCATGATCTAGCTCTTCTTTCTGTATAGATGTCTTCAGAAGACTCAAATGACCTTTATATCAGAAAGGGAGTTCAGCACTAGCTGGAGGGAGAGAGAGGAGAAGGGAGAATTAATCATCCCTGGTGACCATTACAAGGAAATAAGAAAACCAGCATTTATGGAGCATCTACAAAATTCCAAGCATTGTGCAAATCACTTTTCACAATTATTATCTCATTTGATCATCACAATAACCCTATTAAATAGGTGCCATAATTATTCCCATTTTACAGTTGAAGAAACCATAGTAAACAGAGATCAAGTGACTTTCTAAGAGTCACACAGCTACTAAATATCTGAGACTGAATTTGAACTCAGCTCCTCTTGACTCTAGGGCCCAGCATTCTATATACCACACTACCTAGCTGACTCTTAAAAAGCTGACCTAGCTGATCACTATATGGGCAATGGATTGGGTGATGTCTTAAGGCAATTTTCCCTCTAACGTTGATTTTGCCATCCTTGTAAGAATGTCACTCTGGTTGTTTAGTTCAGCATAGGGATATGCCCCATAAATAACTGAACATATAAGGAAGCATTTCCATTGGTTCTGACCCAAAGGTGAGAAACTTTAATTGTTCAGTCCTGTTGACTCCAGGTCCCATATTATGCCTCATTTCCAGTCCTATGATCTATTTCCATAACTCCTTATTTAATTCCCTTTTCTGTTCATATGGTCTTTAGTATACTCAGACAACTCTGTCATGTAAGAAAGTTATTGCAAGCAAGGGTATTATGCATTGGCAGACTGACATTTATACCCAGTGCTGTACAGCTGGGCTTTTTCCTCCATCAATAGCAGTGTAGGAATTTCTTTCTTTTCCATCTGTGTGAGTTTCATGTATATCCCTAGGCCTGTTTGTAGGGAATACTGTCTTGTCTGGGAGTGGAAGACATTGTCCTATCATCAGACTGTTTTCATTTATGGTAAAAAATGTCTAAGGACCAAGGAACCTGGGAGACCCAGTCAGAATACCAAAGCTATGAGGTAATGATAAAAACTGTCTTCAGGCTTCATGAATGAACAATATCTGATAGTATTTCTGACTCCATTTTTTGAGAATCTACATTTAAGTGTCCAAGCCCAAAGCTACAACCTCATCATTGGACTGAGGAATGCAACAAGCAGGCTGGCTGCCATATTGTATTGCCTCCTGCAGCTGATCCTTGAGCAAAGCAAATTCTCATTTTGATGCATCACATTTCTATACTCATGTCCTGCCCTGATCTTCCTCTGGTTCTTAAAGGATCACTAGGTTCTTAAAGGGTCACTTGTGAACAGTAATCATGCTTCTCTGATTGGTCTCCGCATCAGTTCTTTCTTTGACTGTAAATGTTCCAGTCTCGGATTTTGAAAATACTGTTGGATCTGTTCATTCCTGAGCTCTGGCATTCCTGGTGGATTTGGCCTGGTTTGTTTACCAATTCAGTGACTCTTCTGATTAGCTTCTGGCTAAAGCACATGCATGCTAATAACTGGCCTGGTAGGATATGAGTCACTGAGTACACAACACTCAGGGATACAAGTAGTTCCCTTTCACCACATTTTTCTCCCTAGTTAACCCTTTTACAATTCCAAACCAGACACTATACCCTTCAAATCAATTAACTTCTCTGGGTCTCAATTTTTCTCCAAAGGTAAAATGTGGATGATGGATTTGGGTGATGTCTTAAGGCAATTTTTATCTCTAACATTTTAATTCTGCCATTCTCGTAAGGATGTCACTCTGGCTGCTTAGTTCAGCAGAGGGTGTATGACCTCTGTGATGAGTATTGATATGCCCCCTAGATAACTACATAAGAAGAGGCATTAGGAAAGAACTTCCATTGGTTCTGACCCAAAAATGAGAAATTTTAATTGTTCAGTTCTGTTGCTTCCAGGCTCCAGATCCATGATTACCTCTCTAAGGAATGCGTATAGATGAAGGTTTCATGCCCTCTCTCCCTCAAGGCTATCACACAATAGCTATGGAGCTTTTGGCTCAACTCACTGAAAGGACTTTAGAGGATCTGCAATCCCACACAGTAACCACTTTTACAAGATAACTGCAGAGAAGGTCCCATTGCACATGACCCCAAAGCAGACAGAGCCCTCAAAGAACAAAATGCAAAACAATAATCCTTAGGAGCTGGTTTCTCATGAGTAGGAGCTCACTGGGCTAGCAAAAGTTCGAAGGCATTGAGACTGGGACTAGAAGCCTCAACTTCTGGCTGAGTTCCATCACTTCATGAACATTTCCAGCAAACCTACCTACTACCAGTGACCAGGATACTACTAACCACTCTGCCTGGATCTATCTTGCTGCTACTCTTGCCAGTGACTGTGACTCAGTCTACTCTGCTGGGGCCTCTACCACTGCCCACTCTGCTGAGGCCTGTGCTTCTAGTATTGCCCACCATCATTGCCTGCTACTCTGTTGGGCATCAGTAACTTAATTTAGACTGTATCTGAAATCATCTGTCACCTTCCCATGTAATGCATTCCTCAAAACTTGACCCTGGATTTCCTTGTGTTTTATCTTCTACCCCTTGTCCCTCATAGGGACTTTTCAACCTAGTGCCTCTACCACCATAGTGTTGACTGGTCCAGTTAATATTATACCATCAATATAGTTATGGAAACAATGACCTCTAGGAAGTGAGGGCTCTTTCAGGTTTCTGACTGCCAGAGTATGATGGTAAGAAAGAGAGTTCATGTAGTCCTGGAGAAGGATAGGAAAGGTAGCTACTTTCCCAGGTGAAAGAGAACTATTCTTTACTATTTTCAGCCAAAGGAATACAGAAAAAAAAAACAGAGGTCAATAAGGTCACACCTGTGACCTGGGCCCTGGACTACCTAGTCCACCACATTGACAAGGTTGAAAATGGCTTGAGTGGGGGGCGGAGCCAAGATGGCAGAGTAGAAAGATGCACATACACATAGCTCAGAACCCACAACCCACAGAATGGCTACAGGGGAGTAACTTACGGCGAATTCTGCACCCAGAGGCCACGGAATATTGGAGCGAGGGAGATTTCTGTTCCAGAGGGACCTGCAAACCTCTCGCAAAAGGTCCGTCGCGCTGCAGACGCAGAGCCCAGCCCAGCCCAGACCTGCTGCGGCCACAGCACCAAGAGAAACAGACCGGAGCAGGCTTCAGGGACGGGATCTCCAGCGGCTGCACAAGTCCCTCTGCCCACAGGTGATGGGGGTCGGTGAGAGAGTCTCTTTGGCGGGTTGAGAGGGGAGTGGGGTGCCCCCATGATTCCGGCCCCGCCGGGAGGTAGAAGCTTAGAGGCGGCTGCAGACAGGGGCTCCCCAAGCAGGCAGGAGCCTGGATCCATTGTGGAAGGTCTGTGCATAAACCCCCTGAGGGAACTGAGAGCCTGCCCCGACCTGACCACCTGAACTTAATTCTCACTCTGAATAGCAGCCCTGCCCCTGCCAAAAGCCCTAAGGCTGGAAGCAGCATTTGAATCTCAGTCCCCAAACGCTGGCTGAGAGGACCAGGAGGCGAGGTGGGTGTGAGGAGAATATTCAGAGGTCAAGTCACTGGCTGGGGAAAATGCCCAGAAAAGGGAAAAGAAATAAGACTATTGAAGGCTACTTTCTTGGAGAACAGACATTTCCTCCCTTCCTTTCTGATGAGGAAGAACAATGCTTACCATCAGGCAAAGACACAGAAATCAAGGCTTCTGTGTCCCAGCCCACCCAATGGGCTCAGGCCATGGAAGAGCTCAAAAAGAATTTTGAAAATCAAGTTAGAGAGGTAGAGGAAAAGCTGGGAAGAGAAATGAGAGACATGAAGTCAAAGCATGAACAGCAGATCAGCTCCCTGCTAAAGGAGAACCAAAAAAATGTTGAAGAAATTAACACCTTGAAAACTAGCCTAACTCAATTGGCAAAAGAGGTTCAAAAAGCCAATGAGGAGAAGAATGCTTTCAAAAGCAGAATTAGCCCAATGGAAAAGGAGATTCAAAAGCTCACTGAAGAAAATAGTTCTTTCAAAACTAGAATGGCACAGATGGAGGCTAATGACTTTGTGAGAAAGCATGATATCACAGAACAAAGAGAGAAGAATGGAAAAATGGAAGATAATGTGAAATATCTCATTGGAAAAACAACTGACCTGGAAAATAGATTCAGGAGAGACAATTTAAAAATTTTGGGACTACCTGAAAGCCATGATCAAAAGAAGAGCCTAGACATCATCTTCCATGAAATTATCAAGGAAAACTGCCCTGAGATTCTAGAACCAGAGGGCAAAATAAATATTCAAGGAATCCACAGAACACCGCATGAAAGAGATCCAAAAAGAGAAACTCCTAGGAACATTGTGGCCAAATTCCAGAGTTCCCAGGTGAAAGAGAAAATATTGCAAGCAGCTAGAAAGAAACAATTCAAGTATTGTGGAAATACAATCAGGATAATACAAGATCTAGCAGCCTCTACATTAAGGGATCGAAGGGCATGGAATAGGATATTCCAGAAGTCAAAGGAACTAGGACTAAAACCAAGAATCACCTACCCAGCAAAACTGAGTATAATACTTCAGGGGAAAAAATGGTCTTTCAATGAAATAGAGGATTTTCAAATTTTCTTGATGAAAAGACCAGAGGTGAAAAGAAAATTTGACTTTCAAACACAAGAATGAAGAGAACCATGAAAAGGTGAACAGCAAAGAGAAGTTATAAGTGACTTACTAAAGTTGAACTGTTTACATTCCTACATGGTGTAACTCTTGAAACATTTCAGTATCTGGGTACTGGGTGGGAGTACACACACACACATGCACACACGCACACATACATAGAGACAGAGTGCACAGAGTGAATTGAAGAGGATGGGATCATATCTTAAAAAAAAAGAAAAATGAAATCAAGCAGTGAGAGAGAAATATATTGGGAGGAGAAAGGGAGAAATTGAATGGGGCAAATTATCTCTCATAAAAGAGGCAAGCAAAAGACTCATTAGTGGAGGGATAAAGAGGGGAGGTGAGAGAAAAACATGAAGTCTACTCTCATCACATTCCACTAAAGGAAAGAATAAAATGCACACTCATTTTAGTAGGAAAACCTATCTCACAATACAGGAAAGTGGGGGACAAGGGGACAAGCGGGGTGGGGGGGATGATAGAAAGGAGGGCATGGGGAGGAGAATGCAATTCAAGGTCGACACTCATGGGGAGGGATAGGATCAAAAGAGAATAGAAGTAATGGGGGACAGGATAGGATGGAGGGAAATATAGTTAGTCCTATACAACACAACTAGTATGGAAGTCATTTGCAAAACTACACAGATTTGGCCTATATTGAATTGCTTGCCTTCCAAAGGGAAGGGGTGGAGAGGGAGAGAGGTAAAGAAGTTGGAACTCAAAGTGTTAGGATCAACTGTAATGTTCTTACCACTAGGAAATAAGAAATACAGGTAAAGGGGTAAAGAAAGCTATCTGGCCCTACAGGACAAAAGAGAAGACAGAGACAAGGGCAGAGAGGGAGGATAGAAGAGAGAGCAGATTGGTCACAGGGGCAATTAGAAAGCTTCGTGTTTGGGGGGGGGAGGGGATAAAAGGGGAGAAAATTTGTAACCCAAAATTTTGTGAAAATGAATGTTAAAAGTTAAATAAAAAAATAAATAAAATAAAAATTAAAAGAAAAAAAGAAAAGAAAATGGCTTGAGCAATTGACAAGACAACTTTGTTCAGCTCCCTGTAACCCAGTGAAGCTATCAGGGACCACCTGCCTTCCTCATGAACCACATAAATTTATTGTAAGGGACTGGCTTATCCAAATACTCTAGTCTTTTTCTCTTCAACACTGGGGAGTACATAGCTTTCATACCTCTCAGAAACTGTTATCATTTGGTGTTAACGTCATGGCATGGCTCTGGCAACTCTAAGAGATTCCATTTGACCCTTCCCGCAATAACTGTCATTAAAGTTATGGTCATACAGGTACTGACACCCAAGGTTTCATGTTCCACTCCTTTCATTGTCTCCAAAAATCCCTCTTCCTTTAGTGCTCTGACTCCAGATATCTGTGGAAACTGAGGTCCCCTGATAGATCCATTGCAAGTACCCAGGTTTCTGGTGTCCAACAGGTCCTTGTATTCAAGGGAGGTATGATATTTAGGGAATGCCTTAGATCTGGATGAGGTTGAAGGGCCCTGACTACTTCAACATTCGCCAGTAGTGGCACAGTTTTACTGGTGTCCCCAGAACATCACCTTTAATCTTCTAACCAACCTCATGTTTCATGCAAAGTTTCTTCATTGAGAGGGTTTCCTCTCTCTGTTCCTTTTTAAAGTTCAAACCTAAGGTAACCCCTAAAACCTTTGCCAGATGTAAGTGGATACTGAACACCAGCCACCCTTATCAGACTATCTTACCCTTTACTATCAAGTAACTTTCTAATAGGTCTATCACGGGATCCCAGTAGAATACCTTGCCCTCTCCCACCGTGCTCAGAGTGCCTATTTGCATAGCTAACTGTATTTGCCCTGATGGTCACTGTGACCTACTACTTAGATTTCTTGGGTAGGCCTGCTCAAGTCTCTAATCCAGAGGCTTAAAGGTCATACTCTATAATGCTGGTTTCTACCTTCAAACTCTTTGACTACTCAACTGATTCCAGAGCTGGTGAGTACAGCTTTTTAAAGGCTGTGATCAATCTTCATCCAACCAATGGCAAGTTCCCTGCCCTATTTAATCAAGGACTTTTTCCCACCCTTTGTGGAAGGACAACACATCTTTACACGCTATTACCTTATGCAAACTTCTTTACCTCCATCATTTGTCCCTAGTTTTCTATGACTGTACCATTAGAGCCTAGGAGAGAGGAGTAGATTCTTCCACTTCACCCATCTGTATGTCTTCAGATCTCTCTAAACTCAGTGCTATAAGGTTTGCAAAGTGTTGACAAATCTCATATTTTATCTTCATAGCAAACCTGGAAGACAGATACTATTATTACCCCCACTTTATAGATGAAGAAGCTAAAGTACCAAAAGGTTAAGTAATTTGCTGTGGATCACGTAGCTAGTATCTGATTTGAACTCAGGGCTTCCTCATTCCAGATCCAAAGCGCTATCCATGGTGCCACTGAGCTGCTTCTGCAAATATCATTGATATGATCTTCTGTGAAGGATGAATCAGGTATAGGAAGGTCTTAGCTGTAACCCCCCCACCACTTCTCTGCCTCCCCCTCAATCACACTTTCTAAGCACTGAGGATATCAATCAATGCTATATGGAGCCTGTTTGGTGGCTGCTTAAGAGAGGTGATAACCTAGGCACCAGTCAAGAACAGAATGTTGGAAGACAACAATCACACAACCACACAAATACCCATTTGCCATTATTGTCGCTCTGTCAATCAGTAAGTATTTATCAAGAACCTGATGACACCTATGTGTCAGGCACTGATCTAGACACAAGGAGACAAAAATGAAAAAGATCCTTGCCCTCAAGGAGTTATAATTCTATCAGGGAGATGACATGTACATACACACATATATGTGTACACATAAACATACATGTGTGTACGTGTGTATATTTCTTGTATGTGTGTATTATGTATGAGTGTACAACTGTTGAAAGTTACATTGGCTCAGTGACCCATTGCCCCCAACCAGAGTTGGGGAGGTTGGGTTGGGAAAGAAGATACCATGTCTGCAATTTTTTGTATTATGTGCTCTTTGTCACATTCTTGCTACCTTGGGGAGGAACTGAGATGTACAGGTTCCACCTCTTCTACTGAGGTAAACCTATCTGAATTGTCTTAAAGTTTTATATAAGATCTGCCCCCACTTTGACTCCATTTCTGATCATCAGTGATCAGCCTGTCAATATGTTGCTACCTCAATGTCACATAATAAAATTCTTTTAATTCTCTTTGCCTTATTAATCAGGGATAAAGCCCAAATGAAGAATTTTCCTTTCAGCACAATCATTGGACAGTTCTAGAAACAAAAGCAAATTAATACATTGAAGCAAGTCTTATTGGGGGAGGCCAGGGGCTGGGTAGTTCCACAGGTAATCTCATTTCCATGGGACTCTCTTTGCTTTCTTCTTTCCTTTGTACCTTCAATTAAAAACATTCAATTTAATTCAACAAGTATCTATTTTGTGTGTATGTGTGTGTGTATGTGTAAATACAATATAATTCTTAAGAGGGGTTGAAAAGATTAGATATTACTAAATGAGAGAATTGAAAAATGCTTCATTTCCATTGAACGTGGTTCTTGATCTGAGTTTTGAAGGAAACTAGAACTCAGTTCTCAGATCTTGAAAAGAGAAAAGATGCAGCCTGTGGAGGCCCCTGGAAGTAGATTAATTGTGTAATTGTTGGTATTTCAGGGAGGTACAGCATTGGTTTCAATAGCACTAAAATACCATTTGGTACTCATAGTATGTGCTGGGAATAACAGGGTTTATGATGTGGGGTTAATATGTGCATGCCACAATCAGCAACATTTTGGGGAACAGTGAAAGAAGTGAAACAAGATGTGCTTCAAACATCAAGCTGTTGAAGGTCATGGAGGTTCAGAAAATAGAACTTGAGAATGACTCACTCATAAGAGGTTGGTAGTACTGATGGGAAAGGTTTCATATAGACCCTTTTGTCCTTGACTGGGCCCATGATAGATTTGTTTCCCTATGATTATTGTGTTGATGGTGGGTTATACCGGGATGGAAGATCATAGGATTTTAAAACTAAAAGGGACCTCAGTGACCATCTAATCCAATTTACTAATTTTATAGCTAAGGAAATTGAGTCCCAGGGAGGAGAAGAGACTAGCCAAAATTCACAAAGGTGTTAGGAGGCAGAGTCTGGAATCAAATCTAGTCCCCTGACTCTATATCTAATTTCTTCCCCCCAACATACCACCTCTGTTCCTTACTGAAGCAAGTTGTGGTTTATAATGTTTCTGAGGTCCCAAAGTATAATGAAGTCCAAATCTGGAGTATACAATCTTCCGGCAAATAAATATATATTTGACCAAGTCCTACTGGGGGAGGTCAAGGCTGGATAGTTCCACAGGCAGACCCATTTCCATAGGACTCTCTTGTTTTCCTTGTACCTTCAATTAACAACAATCCAAATTGAATTCAACAAGCATTTATTCATTGCAAGGCATTGTGCCAGGTGCTAGGGACAAAAAGACAAAGAAGACAAATACATTCTACCAGGGAACATAACATTTAAAATGAAAAGTAAAGGCAAGCTCATTTGAGGACGAGAGGACCATGATGAGACAGGAGGATCAGGCAAGATGTTACAGAAGAGGTGACTCCTGAGCTGAGCTGTAGGGAAGCTAAGGATTCTGAAAGAGAGAGGTGAGGAGAGAGCACAGTCCAAGTATGGGGGAACCATCTGTGAAAAGACACAGAGGCAACAGATGGATTGATGTGTCTGGGGAACAGCATGTGGGCCAGTCTGGCTGGAATATAGTGTGTGAGAGGGAGAAATGTGAAATCAGATTGGAAAGATAGATTGAAGCCAGGTTGCAAAGGGTTTTAATTGCCAAATTGAGGAGTTTGTGTTTTATCCTAAAGGCAATGGGGAGTCACTGAACCTTCTTGAGTAGAGGCCAAACTTGTGCTACACGAATATTAATTTGGAACTTTATAGAAGATGATTTGGAAAGAAGGAGAGATTAGAGGCAGGGAAACAAATTAGAGGGCTAGTACTATAGACTAAGCAAGAGATAATGAGGTCCTGAGCTTGGGGGACAGTTGTTGGAGATTATGGTGGAAGAGGAACATTAATACACTATTGGTGGAGCTGTCCAGCCATTCTGGAAAGCAACCTGTAAGTATACCCAAAAAGTTAACTAAACTATGCATACCCTTTGATTCAGTGTTATCACTCCTTGGCATACATTCCAAAGAGATCAAAGGAAGATAGAATGAACCCATATGGACAAAAATATTCATTGCAGTACTTTTTGTTGTAGGAAAGAAATGGAAATTAAGAGGGGCAGTGCTCATCAGTGGGGGAGTAGCTGAGAAAATAATAGCATATGAATAAAATGGAGTATTATTACCTCATAGAGTATGACCAAAGGGATGGATTTAGAGAAACTTGGGAAGACTTATATGAATTGATTCAGATTGAAATGAACAGGAGCAGGTGGCCAATTTATATGACAATTGCAACATTGTCAAGAAAAACAACATTGAAAGGCTTAAGAAGCCTAATCAAAGAATTCATGATTCAAGAGTTACCATACTTTCTACCTGCTAACAAAGAGATTATGGATGAGTAATACAAGATGAGACATGTTTTTAAACATGGTCAATGTAGGGATTTATCTTTTTCTTGACTTTGTGCATTTGTTACAAGGAAGGGTTTATTTATTTATTTATCTATTGGCTCTGACCTAGCCCCTATTCTTTTCTTATCTTCCTCTAAGTGATTTCTTATGCATCCATAGGTGACTCCTAAATTCATAGATCTGGACATAAGCTCTCTGCTGATATCTGGGCCTTCATTACAACCTGTCTACTAGATACTTGTATCTGCATATTCAATTGATTGTATCTGAAACTTAAATCTTAAACTCATCATATCTTAAACTCATCTTATATACAATTGATTGTATCTTAAACTTAAACCTGTAAAATTGTCTTAAACTTAAATCTTAAATTCATCATTTCCAAAGCAAAACTCATTATCTTTTCCCCTTCAAGTTGCTGATTTCAAAAATTCTGCTTTGTGTTGAATGTATTACCATCCTGGATTTGTTTCAGAGTTGTTTGTTCTCCCTCTCCTCCCACATCTATTATATCCCAAGTCCTGCCTATTTTGGTTCTAAACAACATCTTTCTCATTCACATGCTCTTTTCAGCATTCTCCTGAGCACTACTTTGTTTCAGGTCCTCATCATCTCTTAACTCAACTATTACCATGTTCCCCTAATTAATATTCCAGCTTCCAATCTCTCCCCTCTCCTCCATTTTTTCCCAAACTTCAATGGATCTGTGATGACATTGCTGTGGGTACCACCATCAATGATGCAATACAGTACAATATCGAATGATACAACACAACATAATACAACACAGCATAAGTTTATTAAGTTCTTGCTGTGGGTCAGGGACTATGTTAAGTGCTAGGGATACAAATAAAAAACAGAAGACAACCCCCACCCCAGCCCAGCCCAGACAGTCTCTACCCTCAGGGAGCTTATTATTTAATGGGAGAAGACAATATTCAAAAGAAAGATGTAAAGCAGAGGGAGTTCCAGAGGTTACCCACCAAAGGAGGAGGATGTTGATGGGGATGATGATGGTAGAGTTAAAACCAAGAAATGGGTCAAAAGCAACTTAGGGTATTAAAGCGGTATGAGTACCAAAACTGAAGCAATGTCCCAATGAAGAGTTTCCTGGAAATGAGCTTATCCTAGGGGAAGCATAGAGATGATGGTGAAATCAAAAGCAAGGAAAGCAACTGGTAGCAAATGAAAAAAATGGTGCAAATCATAACCCATCCATGTTTTCTTATCCCTGTGAGACTCTTGTACAAATCCTCCCATATATTCTCTACAGCAGGTCCCCCTAATATGCTTCTAGATCTCTTGATATTGTGCACATATAAATGGAGTCCATGGACTGTCCATTTTTTGGTTTTTCCCCTCACTCACAATATGATAAGTCAACCTTCTTTTATGATCTTACATAATAATACCACACACACACACACACACACACACACACACACGAACTCATAGAAAGAGTGAGACAGAGATAGAATACATATACATGACTTTAAAGTTTGCAAAGCACTCTATGCAAATTTTCTCCTTTTATCCTCACTATTATTACCTTCATTTTACAGATGAAGAAACTGAGACAGAGATTAAGTGACTTACCCAGAATCACTGGTTAGCAAGTGTCTAATCCCTAAGGCCATATTTGAACTTAGGTCCTCTGAGCTCTCAGTTCAGTGCTCCATCCACTGCACCACCTAGCTGCCAAAAGCATCTTTCTGCTGATATCCTTAATGGTACTTCTCTTGTATAACTCTTTGTTGGTTATTTTTCTTCTATTTACTCTGCCAAGATAATGACTGGAAGAAACAGAACAAAAAAAAATGGCATAGGTATTTGATACCCAAGAGTGTGAAAGGAATTTCTAGCTAACCTTGATGGATTCAAGCCATCAAGGCTTGAACAAACTGTAGTCTGTAGGCACAGAAAAACTGAATCCTAGAGTACTGAAAGGATGGACAGGTATGCTAATTGAGTCCCTGTCAATGATCTTTGAAAATCCATAGGGTAGCAGAGAAAAATCCTAGGGAAAGAGTCAAATTTATCCCAGTTGTCAAGTATATGGACAGAATGAAGTCTTCAAAGTGTAACATGATTTCTAGCAAAATTCTCAAATTACAGGGTGTCCTAAAGCTTTAATAGCCTAAACTAAACTTCACTAAGACTTTTGAAACACTCTATATTAAAAGAATGGTTATTGGAAATCCAGAAAAAGAAGTGACTAGCACAAAGAGGCCATGCTCTTTGTGGCAAAGAACAGGTCATACCAGACTTAACCTCATTCCTTTTTTTGATAGGATTACTAAACTGTTTGTTCAAGGGAATAATGTACAGTTTACATAGTTACAGTGTGCCTCATCTTTGGCAAAGTATTTACTAAGGCCTTATATGCTATTCATGTTGGAGAGAGGAAAGAAATTGTGATTTGGACAGTAAAGACAATGAGATAGATTCAGTCTTGGCTCAAATCACAGATTATCAGAGCCTCCAAAGAAGAAAAGTTGCAGGACTAAAAGAACCACAGAAAGGCCTATAATGATTCTGAGTAGACTGGAATGCATTACCAGCAAACAATTTTGCAGAAGTTACAAATAATTACAACCAGAAATGGGAAATGGATTGGTCAAATGAAATGGTAAGATCAAAGAATAACCAATCAATAGATAGCATATAATGTTGCACTGATGATACCAAGAGATGTGGAAGAATACCCTCATCATAGCAGGAAGACCCTCATGGAGTATTTATGGAAGGACAAGGATATGAGCCACACAGGAGCAAAAGTTCTTGGTAGACTGCAATCTCTCCATCTGGAGAAGAACGTATATCAATGAAATCATAGATTCATTAAAGTATTAAAGGAAATCCTGATTTGGTTTGGCCTCTTTACAGAACATCTGTCATGACTTGGGTGAACCTCTTTTGTGAGCATATGTCTCACTGCTTTACATTTTACTGCATGTTGGAAAGTTATCCCTGTAGTCACATCTGTCATATAATTTTAATGTCTGTGTGCTCTTCCTTCTATACTAGATAAATTCCTACTCATCTTTTAAATTCTAACTTAAAGTCCACCTCTTTCCCAAAACCTTCCCTGATTCCTCAACTGCCTTTGGAGATAATGCCCTTCCCATATTGATTTCATACAGTATTTCGTTTAGTAATTTTCTAATGAACTTAGCATATAATATTTGACATTAATATGTCCATTAATGTCTTATTTCCCTGAGGATACTACAAACTCCATGAGGGCAGGTATAGCCTAAGCTTTTTATCTCCTCCAACATGAAAGACAGTAGAAATTTAATAAATGTTTGTTGAATAAATGAATGAACAAGATGCCTTACTTGAGGAGAAATTTCAAGGTTGAATTTTGTTCTAGAGAGTTAAATGACTTTATACAAAGCGACAAATGAAAGCCATTGTATATTTTACATTCTCAGCACCTCTCAGGCACTACCATAAATATAAAGATGTGCTGAAGGAAATCATAAAAGTTTGTCTGTTTTCTATTTAACTGGGTGGCAGCCTGTCAGTCAGTCTATTCAGCATATTTATGTTGGACAGGTGCTGCAGATGGACAGGGAGCTAGGTCCAAAATTGAGTGTAAGGAAGAGATGGCGCTGAATTGTATTGGGGAAATTATTCAGTCCTTGCAATTTTTCCAAATTGTTCATTGCTGCAAAAGCTTCTCTCTTTAACGCCAGCACTCTCCTACTCATACTATAATGGTTGTGAATCATGGAATATCACAGACTTGGAAGAATTGAGATTGCAAAAAGCCCAAAGGGCAAGGTGCATGGTGGGTGTAAGTAGGCTGCAATGTGTTAAACATGATGGCTTGGGTTTGAAAGTAGAAATAAAAGTCATTATAAAGGATATATAACACCCTAAAAAGAGATGGATTTATCAGATATGGAAAATAAAAGACAGTGGTACATTGTATCTGGAAATACTAAAATATCCAGGGCTTCTCCTTTTATATGTGGACCTTTTGATTTCTAAAAGGGACAGGAAAAGATTTCTTGACAATCAATCAATCAGTAAACATTTATTAAGTGCCTACTATGTGCCAGGCCATGTGTAAGCTCTAAGGATACAAAAAGAAGCAAAAGATTGTTCTTGCCCTCAAGGAGATCACAATCTAATGGATACAATTGGAGTAAAAAGTACAGGTAAAAATCATTTTGTGAAGATATACAGTCTCTCAGATAAAATGTAGAGGTGAGAATAGACTGTTCAGAAGACCTGAGAGAGAATTGCAACTCAGATAAATGTAAAGAAAAGAACCTGTTTAAGAATAGAATATTGACATGGATACAGGTCATTGTGGTCCTTTGACGCATTTGCCTATGACTATTTTCAGAATTTTAAAAGCTATGACTGGTAAATAATAAAGTAAATAACTGTTGGGGAACTAAGACATTATGTGAGTAGAAGACCCTTATGTGTTCTGCTGGGAGCCATGAGGATTGGAAGAGAGCCAGTATTTTGCTGAGATAAGATTGGCTAGAAACAGGAGCCCTGCCCTTTATCACCATCTAAAGCCTGAAAGTGGAAATCTTTCCAAGGTTTGCCTGTACTGTCCTTTACTGCCCTCTCTGTTTCAAGAAAGAGAGAGGAAAAGAGAAAGGAGAAAGGACGAGAAAGAATAAACACCTATAGGACACCTACTATGTGTCAAGCATATGCTAATTGTGTTTTGTTTTCTTTTTGCAAATAGTATCTCATTTGATCTTCGTAACACCTTGTGAGACAGGGACAATTGGGATCCCCATTTTATAATTGAGGAAACTGAGGCTAATAGAGGTTAAATGACTTGTTCAGGGTCACATAGTATATGTCCGAGGTCAGATTTGAAGGCAGACCCTCCTATCTCCAGGTCACTGTGCAAAATGGGCTTTGTATCTACTTTGCTGTGAGAATAACAAGAACAAACACACACATACAGATATATACACACACATATATACACAGTGCTTACTATGTGCCAGACCCCCTGCTAAGTGCTTTTATAATTATTAACTCTTTTGATCTTCACATCAACCCTGAGAGATAAGCACTATTACTATGCCCTTTTTACAGATGAGGAAACTAAAGCAAACATAGATTAAGTGATTTTCCTAAGGTCACACAGCTAGTAAGTGTCAGAGCCCAACTCAGACCTTCCTGACTCCAGGCTACTGCACCAAAGATACTTTGTATCTACTTTGCTATGAGAGGAAGCATGTCTCGGCTAAGAGTTTATTGGACAAAGAAAAATCCCTTTTTTATTTAAAGAGCTGATTGGACAAAGCTGCATGGCCCTGTTACTATTTTCACCTCAAGAATCAATCCTCAAAATCCCAGAAAAATCTGAGAGAGATTGACAGTTCTCTGGTTACAGAGAACCACTTGTCATTGAAAGAGCATAACACTTTCTCAGCACCCTGTCAAGGATGGCTGTGTGCTGAAAGTGTTGGTCACGGCATCAGTGACTGGAGGATAACGAATAAGTGGTTTCACCTATCATGATAGTTGTGAGGACCAGAAGGGAAGTAAATACCAGAGAAACAGTTTTGCCTAGCTGGTGACTCTGAGACAAACTATTCCCTGAAGAAACCCCAAGACATAAATGTCTACCATCCTGAGTCATGAGTTGAATTGGAAACATGGACTTTCCTAGTCGTGCTAGGATTTCCTGCTAGATTTCTCTAAGTGCACGCCCGTGCCCCGCCCCAGACACTGTGTGCATTAGAGTAATGTTATATTTTGATTATAATATATTCTAATCATTACAATGATTACTACATTTTGATTATTCCTGCTCTTTCCTTCTGAATAAATGCCATGATTGTTGTTGGTTTTCCTTATAGTTTAGTAAGTGTTTCATGTTTAAGATTCATGCAAATGGGAAGCAAACTGATTCTCAGATGTTAAAATGATGAGAAATAAGAATGCATCTCCCATCTAAACCAGGGTTTATGCCTACAACCCCAAAAGAGAAGCTGAGTAGTAACCACATGACTATGACTGACCTTCACTCTGGGAAAACATCTCAGACTTGCCAGTGTGAGAGCAGGTTGACGTGAGTGAACCAACCCAGAAAGAAAGAAGCTTCAGTTCCCATCTCAGGGCCACCTGTGGGCTACAAAAACAATAAGGGGAAGATCTTCAGGGTGCTGGATAAATACTCTATGAAAGGATCAAACAGGATGACAAGACCTAGAGGGCTTGTATTCATCCTAGATAGAAGAAATATCTACATGGATGAAAGGGTATATCCATCAAAGAAGGTGAGTTTAGTCAAATCAACAACATCCTGGGTAGAGTTATTACTATCTTTAGAAGCTTCAAAACTATTAATGTCCTTGAGGCCTGCATCTAATTCTTCTAAGTTGGTAAGGGAGATCAGACATCAGAAGCCTGTTAAGCTGAGCTCTATAGGCAGTCTCCAATATACAAACAACCCAGACAGATTAATAATTCCCTTTGTTCTGATGACCCCTCCAATACACATAAATACACACACATGCACACATGCACATATGCACACATGCATACACACATACCTTCTGTCTCTATATACCCTGGAGCCTTCTCCTGCTGTCATGAATATTTGGGGAAAATAAAAAAATAAACCTCAAGGCTTTTTGAGAATGTGTGTTTTCAGAAATAGAAAGGAAGAAGCTTTATTAAATGGCAATAGGGGGTAGTGGAAAGACCTCAGGCCTAGGAGCCAGAAGACTTGGGCTTAAGTCCTAATTTAATTACTAACTGGTATGTGACCTTGAACAAATTACCTCTCATCTGTGGGTTTCAGTTTCCTCACCTTCAAGATGAGCGGGTTGCATTGGCAAACTCCAGAGATACTTGGGTCTTTTGATCACAGAATCAAAATCCCACATAGGGATTCTGCCTACTGTGGGATAGGTATGCTCCCTGTTCTCCCCTCCCCCTCCATTTTCTCCCTTTCATACCATGACTCAAATATTCATTTCTTTCAATTCATAAATTTTTACCAATTAAATATGATTTTTAATCATCTCTTTAAAAAAATGCAGGGATTAAAAGATATGAATATACCTGTGAATCTGGTTGGATTGGTTTCTTTCTAACACCTCTGCAGTGGGGATTGGGGTTTGATAGGGTTTGGGAAAGGAATTTTGGAATATGGTATGCCTTAGGATAGGAGGAAATGACATGGTTAGTCTATGTGAGATGCTCCAGTGTAGGTGTCAGGAATATACAAGGGCACTAAGCCTCTGGCTTCCTGGTAAGAGAGGAAAAAAGATATTTGAAAGAAGGGAAGAAAAGGAAGATGGGAGAACACCAGAAAAAAAAAAGCTATTTAAAATTTTCTCCTGGAACCTGTCCTAGAAAGGAAGCAACTTAATCTCTTTTTTCATCCATACATCAAACATTTATTAGACACCTATCTTCTGCAGAGCACCATGTTAGGTGTTGAAAAGAATTGAAGTTCACATAAGGCAGTATTCTGGCACTCAGGAACTTACAGTGTAGGAGGGGACTGAGATATCAATCCAGACAGCCATAATATCAAGTGCAAGTCATGTCGTCATTTCTCTGATGTCATGATGTTCAAAAACAAAGGATGGACACAGAATATATAATCATACATGGAAAGTATATTAGAGAATTATAAAACTAAGTACTGTGTGGGATCTGAGGGGCAAGCTTGATACTCATATGTTCAGGAGTGGAGGGGAGTAAAGGGAAGATGGTCAGGGAAGATTCTTGGAGGAGGTAGCAATTTGATATGGACTCTGAGAGGCAAAAGTCCAATGAGTGAAAATGGGGAGGAAGGACACTCCAGGAAAAAGCAACAGCATGAAGAACATGAAGGAAGTGAGAGTGTAGATTTTGTAATGGGAGCAGACCCTACCAGTATGGTTGAAGTACAGTGAATGGATAGAAGTACTATGAAATATGGTTGGGTTGTGCCAGATTGCAGAGTCATGAATGTCACAGAAAAGAGTTTGAACTTTATTCAGTGAGCCACTAAAGACTTTTTTGTTTCTTTTGATTTTTAAAAAATATGAATTCAACAAACACCAGAAGGGAAAAGCATTTTTCATATACAAAAGACAACAGAAAAAGAGGTTTATGTAGGTACATACAGCTTGCTTTTTTCAAAACTATATAATAAATTCAACATGTAAATTTTTCAGTTGTTATACTGTCTGTCTTTGTTTCCTCCTAAACTTCCTCTTATTCTTTTCTGTAGTTTTTTTTTAATGCTCCTGTGATTCTCTTTTCTTCCTTTTCTCTGGTTTTTTTTTTTTAGGCAACTCTGTGGATAGCTCCTTTCTCCACGCCCCCCTCACTGAATTCCCAATCCCCAAATTTGAAAAAAAGCACGATCTTTGTAATATAGTTAAGCAAAGCATATTTATATATTTGTCAAGTCTAAATATGTGTGTGTGTGTGTGTGTGTGTGTGTGTGTGTGTAGATAGAGATATATAATATATGTCTCACTCTGCACCCCTGTATTGGGAAGTAGGTATCATGATTTATACCCATCCTCTAGTTGTATTACAGTTCTTATATCTTTCAAAGTTGATGTCTTCCACTAAGAGGAGGCAGAAGACCCCTCTCCCTTTTAAAGGGGAATTATGTTGGAAATTGAGGGGATGCCTAACAAATGGGGAATGACTGAACAAGTTGTGGTATATGATTGTGATGGAATACACTATTATACTATAAGAAATGATGAGCAGACTGCTTTCAGAAAAATCTGGAAAGATTTCCATGAACTGACACAACAGAACATGAACAAAACCAGGAGAATATTGTGCATAGTAACAGCTATATTGTACGACGATCAGCTGTGAATGACTTAGTTGTTCTCAGCAATACAAAGATCCAAGACTACTCTGAAGAACTTATGATGAGAAAGATGATGGAATCTGAATGCAGATGGAAGCGTATTTTTTTTTCTTTATTGTCTTTTTCTTATTTTTTTGTCTGCATTTTCTTTTGCAACATAGCTAATGTGGAAATGTGTTTGCCTGACTGTACATATATAATCTATATCAAATTGCTTGCCTTCTGAAGGAGGGGACAGCAGAGGGAGAGTGAAAGAGAATTTGGGACTCAAACTTGTAAAAAATGAAGGTTAAAATTACCTTTATATGTAATTATGAAAAAATAAGACATTAAAATTTTTAAAAAATAAAGAAGTATTATGCCCAAATTTATGCATGAGCAAGAATGAGTAGTGTGAAGGATGGATTGGATGAAGAAAAGAGTGGAGGCAAAAAGACCTGCTAGAAGACTAACACAATGGTCCAACTGGGTGGCAATAAGGATGTATTGGGGTAGAGTGATGGAAAGAGAAAAGACAGGACAATATGAAAGATGTTATAGAGGTAAAATAGATTCTTCACAGATTGGACATCATAGACTTAAGATTGCTCCAAAGTTCTCCACTCTTCCTTTTTTTTCACCTTGTCTTCTTTCGCTGTCTTCCCCCTTCTGTACCACTTGCACCTCTATTTTCAAGACTCTAAAATCAGGCCACTAATATGTCGGCATTTATTATATAGCTACGTTATAATTTAAATAGGCTGTTTTGGGAATCAACTACCATGAGTAATATTGTTTCTATGGGGAAATGAAATTCTAAACAGCCAACTTACAAATTAAATTTCAGAATTTGTTCCTAACTTGGGGACTGTCTGAACACATATTTTTAAGGAAATTAAAGGCAAGTTGTTGAAGTTTTTTAATCATTTGATGAACTTTAGCATTCTTTCAGTATCTACTTAGTCTGCAATTAGCATTCATGCCACACACTATCTTCACCCAAGACCAGTTGTTGAAATATAAATACCACTCAAGCGAGTTATTTAGATCTTCAATCAGATCAAACCTGATCTAAGGCAATTATTTTTCAGTCAGAGTTAATTAGAATGTGTCTAAAATGAGTGAGATGTGAAAGGTGGTTTGCTATAACTTATTCCTCAAGCAGCCAACTCAAAAAGGAAACTTGTCTTTGATCCCATTTGCCAGAGCCTCATGATGCACACAAACCAAGGAGCAAGCCAGATGGAGAGCAACACCGTAAAAATGGTGCAGTCATATCTTCCTCGTCACCGCATCTGGAAAATAAAATGTGATACAAGGTTAATCAAAGGCTTCCTAGCAATGAAGACTGTTGTGGAGAGGACTGGAAAGAAGAAGAAAACTGTCAGGAAGAAGAAAACAGCTTTGGAAAGCAAGAGATGCAAAGCATCCTCATTGAACTATCCTATTAAAACAAATTTAAGTCAACATAACCCTGAATTCTTGAGTGATGCTAGTAAAGCAGCAAGAAACTGAGTTTTGGGAAGGTCTTTCTGGGTCTCCAATTACCACCTGTACAATGGGAATATTTTTCTGGTCTCTCCGAAATAATAGATCAAGATCTATAGGGTTATGGCCTTAAATTGCATTGATAAATAACCACATAAAAAGCATCTTAAAATACTAAGGCTTTGGATGTTTCTTTGGGAACATTTACTGCAAGTCTGAAAGAAAAAGGAAGCAGGAAGAAGACAAGATTTATGACTAATTTGGCTTTGAGCCATAAGGAACACAATACCAGATGCCACCAAATCTGTTGTTGCCCATCTACAAAATGACTTCCTACAGCAGCGATTGGGAAAGGAGGGCTAACACGGAACCCACTATCTACTCCACCCATTCTAAATGCCTGCTTAAATGCTGTGGCTTCCCCTGACTAACCTTAAGGATTCCTTCATGAGGCATGAGTCAGCATCAAGAGCCTACTGTGGCCAAGGTATTCTGCTAAGTGTTAAGTATAAAAAAACTAAAACCTAATTAGTTCCTGACCTCAAGGAGTTTACAGTCTACTCTTTGGAATACAATATACATATAAATAAATAAGAAAAAAACATGCACAAAACAATTTGGAGATAAAATGAATGCTATTCACTGAGTGGGGGGATGGAGGGAGTGGATCAGGAAAGGATGTAACATGTAGAAGTTATGCTATGACTCATGTAGAAAATGGTACCTGAGCTGTGGTTTGAACAAAGCCAGGGATTCTGAGACAGAGAGCTGAGGAGAGTTTGTGCTCCAGACAAGGTTCCTATTTGTACAAATGTATGGAAGCAGAAGAGAAAAATGTTGCGTTTGGGGAAGAGTTAGCAGGCCAGTTTAACTAATATGGAAAGTGAGGAAGTACTATAGGAAAAAAAATGGAGGGCTTTAAATACCTTGGGGAAGTCTTTTTTATTATTATTTTGCCTAAGTGGCAAAAAGAAAACAGTGAAGATTCTTGAGGGGTAAAGGGAATGACATAAAATCTATGTTTTAGGAATATCCACTTGGTAGCTCTGTGGAGATAGGAGAAACTGAAGGTAAATCGTATTAATTGTACCTTTGGAACAAAATATCAAAGTCCAAAGATTTCAGAACCCAAAGCAAAGATAGTTAATGAACAGCACTGCTGTAACACTTTCTTAGATTGAGATGGGTAGGAAACAGTAGACATGATATCTGCCTTTGAGGGATTTACCACCTAAAAGCGAAAAGCAAGCGTAAAGTCTATATAAAAACACATATAATATGGGGAAAGCAAAGAACTAGTATGGCACCTAATTTCAGCTATTTATTTAGATCATTAGATAACCTCAAAGTCAGCATAGAGAGCAGCCTCATAGCCTACAAGACCTGGGCTCAGATCCTCACTCTGACGCATAATACTCCATGACCATAAGCTCTTCTTCCTCTCCCTCTGTCCATGTTGGGTATCATACCCTTACATGTGGGTGTTCTGTCCAAAGGAATATACATTTTGATTGTTTCTACTTCACAAGGTATTGTGGGATTTGGGGGTGATTTTTTCCTTCTCTACTTATTTATCTATCTTGTTTCCCCTACCTTCAACTCAAAACTGGGGCAAGTAACTCTTTTGCCTCATGTAGTTTTCACTTATGAGTTGTTTAAAATGTAGCTCTGGAAAACCAGCCTGTGATAAAGACCATTGGAATTCAAATGGCCACTCTTGCTTTCACTGATTGGCCAATCACAGGTTGCACCCCAAGCCTCACTGCTTCCTTGTTTGGGTTTTGAGGCTCAGAGTGAGTATAAATAGCAATTGTTTCTATTCTGGCCAGAAACTCTAAGGGTCTTCCCCTCCCAGACTGATTTTTTTTTTTTTTTGTGAAGGCAAACTAGATCATCCTTTGCCTCAGTTCTTACCTGTCCTTTAATCACTGAATGGATGTTGTCTCAGACAAACCAAGACCTGGGAAAGATCTTAGCTTAAAAAGGCCAAGGTTCCCCACTGAATCCAGAGTCATCTCGTCTTCCTGACCTGTGTCTTGCCATTAGACTCCCATGACTCTGGAGGAGAGAGTAAGGCTGCTGACTTTGTACCATTCTGTCTCATTTAAATCCAATTCACTTGCAAAGCAAGACGTCACCTCCTTGATGTCATTGCTCCCTCTCAAAAATGAAGGATGAACAGCAGCAATGTAACCCTAAACAAAGTCCTTAACTTCTCAGTTGGTGTTCCAGTCAATACTTTTTTTTTTTTTTTAACTTTTCAAAGACACTGACAATGACATACTTTGGTAGGGGGTGTTACCATTTTCAGGAATTTACTCTTTCAGTGGTATCACAGGTTCAGTCGCTCTCCTAATTTAGTGACTGGTGTAGTATGACTTGCAAGGGCCCTGGAAAGGTCTGTTTGTCCCCCAACACCAATTCTGATGGCAAGTCCAAGTCAGAGCTACAGTCTCTTATTTTATCCTTGATCCCTCTATCAGGGCAGTCGGATCACTTGCAAGGATAACACTTTAAGTTCATTTGTATCAATGCCCGTGAATTTTTTAGTTTCTCTTTCTTGAAAGTTGTCTCAGATAGGGAAAAGTTCTGATCATACAGCATGGAAGACCTGGGGACATTACATAAAGATAGGAGATGCTACAGGGAAATTAAAGATGAAGAAGGAGAGGCCGGAGGCACAAAAGGCAATTCACTCACTTTGTAGTTTGCTTAGGTCCTGTCCTATTCTTATTTCCCAGGAGGTAATATCTATCCTACATTACTTGAAGTCCTTCCAAAGAAAGAGACATTTCTCACCCCCCTCCCTTTGCCCCTCACGGTGGAGCTGCTGCTTCCACACTTCAGCTGGGCACACAGGAGTTGTTTGGGGGTTGCATATGACAGGCATGAGAAAGCAGTTCCCTCAAGGTCGTGTGTTTTCGTTACACTCTATTGCACATTTGTTATCTGGAGATGGGCCAAGAATTGAGGCATCAAAAAGAGACTCACAGGCCACTTAGAAGAAACTATCCAATCATTCAGGTGAACAGATAAATGGCTTTGCTGGGCAATGCTTAGCTACACATACATTATACAACAGAGCTCTTGCCTGAACAACTGAGCATTAATACACATATGCTTTGACTAGACACCCTAACTACCATGTTCCGTACTTATAATGCCCAGATAAAGCATAGTCACTGCAAAAAAATGAAAAGGAAATACATGTGTGTATACATAATTTCTATGGTATTGGTAAATATTTATAGAACTGAGAAGTAAATAGGAAAATGTTGCGGGAATTAATGTGAGAGAGATGAAAATCCTTGTGAATCATACATATCAGACTGAGAAAACAATTGGTTAGGTCATCTCTGTTCCTCTGGCTAATCTAGGATCTTCTTCTGCAAAGTCTATGCCTCATCTGGTTCTGAATGAGGATCCAATAAAGGATCATGCTCCAAAACGATTTTGACACATTGGAGCAATAGGCTAGATCTAACATTTTATGACGATAAAAGTAAAGATTTGCACTTAGATTAAAAAGAAAATCATCTTATGCAGATTCAGAATAGAGAAGAAAGAGGTTAGTTGCAGTTGATGTAAAAAAAAATCTGGGAGTTTTTGTGGACTGCAATCTAAACATGAGTCAACTATATGAAATAACCAAAATGGATAATGTGGTCTCAGATTGTATTGCCAGAAATATAGTCAGCAAGAATAGGGTGGTAATAGTACTGTTGGACTCAATGCTGGGCAGATCACACCTGGAGTGTTACAGTCAACTCTGGCTATTATGTTTTAGGGATAAACTTCAATCCATCCGAAGGAGGGTAATCAGAATGGTGAGAGATATCTGGAAACCATGTCCTGTGAAGATCATCTGGAATAACTGGGGCTGTTTAGCTTGGAGAAGATGCAAAGAATGGGATCGCTTTCTACAAATATTTGAAGATTTATCACACGGAGGAGAGGGTAGACTAACTCTACGTTCCCCCTGCTATTCCTAGCAACAACCAAAGCATGAATGTACAGAAAAACAGATTTCAGCTAATTATAAGTATGAATTCCTCAATCATTACAGCAGTTCACATCATTAGAGTGGATAGAATGTTGGCCATAGAGTCAGGAAGATCTAAGTTCAAATACAGCCTCAAATGAATACTAACTATGAGACCTAGGATAATTCACTTAACTTTTACCTCCTTCAGTTTCCTCATCAATAAAATAGGTACAATAATAGCACCTACCTCCTAAGGTTGTTATGAGTCTCAAATCAAATAATATTGTAAAGCACTCAGCCCAGTGCCTGGCACATTTATTGTTCAGTTATTTCTGACTCTTCATGACCTCATTTGGGGTTTTCTTGGCAAAGATACCAGAGTGGTTTGTCATTTCCTTTTCTAGCTCATTTTGCGGATGAGGAAACTGAGGCAAACAGGGTTAAGTGACTTGCCCAGGATCACAGTTAGTTAGTGTCCGAGACTGGGATTTGAACTCAGATCTTCCTGACTACAGACCTGGTGCTCTAGCCATAGAGCCACCTAGTTGCCTGGCACATAGTAGGCATTTAATAAATGTTTGTTTCCTTCCTCCTTCAAAAATGGAATAGATTGTTAAGTGACATTGTGAATCTCTCTCACACACACACACACACACACACACACACACACACACACACCATCACTAGAAGTGTTTAAACAGGTACTTGCTAACCATTTGTTGGAGACAGAAGAGAGAAATTTGAGTTGGACTAGATGACCTCTGTGAAGGCTCTTGGTGTATGCACACATCTACCAAAAGGCAGAGGGCACCTTACAAAGTACAAATCAGAGTGGGCAGTCATGTTTGAAGCCTCTGACAAGTCTTGGCCCTAAGCCCATGATCCGGGGGTTCAGCACTGCTAGATCCACTATTACTTGACCTACTACAATTTTCTTTTGTATTTATCTAATTTGTTTAGCAGACTGATGACTCTGAATTGTCTGTCCAATAGATCACTGATCCCTATTTCCTGGCCTGACCCTAGTTCCTTGCACAATCCCTGGATCACATATGTGGGTGGCACAGAGACTATGTGGGTTTTTGTCAATCCCTTGACTCATAGCCCCCACTCAGAAAATCTGGGGAAAAAAACAAACATTTTTATGATATTCTAAACATGCAATTTCCCAGTACTACCGAAGAAGAGTTGTATTTAAATGAGGCCTATTTTCTAGAGGCATACTGTTTCTAGAGGCCTGTAGTCAGGCCCATATATACATGTATAATATGTTACTATAGCATTGCTTGCCTTTATTGTCACCATTTGACTGTACATCCAATTTTAGGTGGATTGTTGTCATATATGGTGTCACCTTCTACAAGACATTTTTCCTTTTTCCATATTTTTAGAATTCTTCTTGTCTGTGTGGTCTGTATAGGTGATAGAGAATTGGCCTAAAGGCAGGAAGACCTAGATCAAGCCCTATCTATGACAAGCACTGGGGATTTTCTTACCAGGAGTTCCCGATCTCAGTGAAATCAAAACCCTGGCTCTCTCTCACCCTCCTACTCCCAATTATTTTTTATTGATTTTGGATATTTTCATATTTCCTTATATATTTCCATATTTCCTTATGTGAATGCTTATTGTTGAATGTAGTTGGGCAGGTTCATCTGCTCTAACCAATTGCAAATTTTTAAATGTCATTTTATTTCTTCAAATAGCACATCAGGTGCTAACTGGGGCCTTGGGAAATAAACATGATTCACCTGCAGTCTTCAAAGATAACAACAGGTAATTGTAGACATTTTTACAAAAGCTCCATAGTTTTCCTTGTCCAGACTTACGCATGTGCCTATTGATGATTTTCCTTAAATGGATTTCACATCCAGCTTTCTGCAAACTTCTTTTCCTGTCTGTTGTTTTTTTTGTTGTTGTTGTTGTAAGGTGAAGCTCCTTGTAATCTTTTGCCATCTTCCTCTTAGGTTAAATAGTTTCTCTACCCTAAGACAGAGCAGTTCAGAAATACTGACACTGTAGAGGCATCTAGGAAGTGTAGTGGAAAGACTATTGGGTCTGGAATCAGGAAGGCCTGAGTTCAAATCTGGCCTCAGTTACTTACTAGCAGTATGATCCTGGGCAAATCACTTAACTTCTGTCTGCCTCAATTTTCTCATCTACAAGTTGGAGATAATTATGGCATCTATCTTCCAGGGTTGTTATGAAGATCAAACAAGTTTTTTGTAAAACACTTTGCAAACCTTAAGGTACCATCTAAGTGCTATCTATGATTATTAATCTTGCTATAAATTAAACCCAAATTCCAAGAAAGAGGCAACTAGATGGAAGGATGACTCACAGGTTCTCCTTCTAGAGATAAACACTTTGGCAAAATTAGTTTCTCGTGGACTCAAAGGTAAAAAGAAACATCATTTCATGGGACTTTCGGTCATCTTTGTTTTGCAAGTATTTAGAATATACACAAGCATCTACGTGGTCCAGTGGACAGAGTACCAGTCCTGGAATTAGGAAGGCCAGACTTCAAACTCAGCCACACTAACTGTGTGACTCTGGGCAAGTCACTTAACCCTATTTGCCTCAGTTTCTTCATCTGTAAAATGTTTTGGAGAAGGAAATGGCAAACCACTCCAGTATCTTTGACAAGAAAACCCCAAATAGGAATCACAAAGAGGCAGATATGACTGAAACAACTGAACAAAGCAGAAAAACCAACAAACAAAAAACAAAAACCCACCATGAGTAGAACTGTAATTTATATTCCAATATTTGTTTTAAAAGGATGAAGAGATGTAGAAAGTCTGTAAAGAATAGGACAAAAACTTACCATCCAAGTCAGCATCTACATTGATATTTAGTGTGCTTGTATTCGTCCTTTGTTGCCAAAGAAGACCATGCCATAAGAGAAATGATGACATGACTTGCACTTGACTTTGTTTTGAGTGAGGGAGGGCTGTGCAGGTCACCAGCCTCACTTCTCCTCCAGAGCCATCTGAATCCAGTGACCAGATATTTATCAGGATGACTGGAGATGGCCCAGGATGAGGCAATTGGGGTCACACAGCTAGTGAGTATCAAGTATCTGAGGTGAGATTTGAACTCAGGTCCTCCTGACTTCTGCACTGGTGCTCTATCCACTGCACCACCTAGCTGCCCCTCATTGATATTTAGTGACTTCAATATGAAAGTATGTATAGAGAAGGACAGGAAAAAATATAGTGGAAAACATGGCTTTAGATTGGCAAAAAAAGACGCCCTTCCTAGTCCTAGTAGACTATTCAGAAGTTCCATAGTGCATGTTTGGGAAGGCACTATACATGGTAAGCATTGAATGTCACAAGAAAATGAAATTGAAAATATCTAAATAAGAAGGAAACAACTAGTTTTGAAGTGGCAATCCTTTCTCAATCTGCATTCAGTATGCAATCAGATCATTAAATAATTAAGACAAAGTTAAAAACTAGCACCAAATTAAAAGGAACGATAAAGATGAGAAGACTCAGAAGGTGAAATAGTGAATAGAAGGCTAGACTTGAAGACCTGAGTTCAAATCTTGCCTCAGATGTTTGCTGTCTATGTGACCAGGGCACATCTCTGAGCCTCAGTTTAACACCTCTAAGTCTCAATTTCTTCAACTTTAAAAAGAAAGGGTTGGACTCAATGATCCAATGATTCAGTGAAAGTGCAACATCTCCAATATGAACTATTCAACCAAATTGGATTTAATTATCATCTCTTTGCTGATGAATCTCAAATCTACCTATCCTACCGCACCCTCTTTGCTGACCTCCTATCTCACATCTCCAATTGCCTTTCAGATACCTCAAACTGAATGGCCAGTAGAGATCTTAAACTCAATATATCTAAAACTGAATTCATTACCTTTCTCCTTAAATCCTCTCCTCCTCCTACCTTCCCTGTTACTGTAGAGGGCAATGTCATCCTCCCAGTCCTTTAGACTTGCAACCTAGGAGTCATACTGGATTCCTCAGTGTCTCTCACCACATCCTATCTATTGCCAAAGCCTGTTGATTTCACTTTTGTAACATCTCTCAAATATGCCTCTTTTTGCTTCTAACATTATCATCCCTCTGGTGTAGGCACACATACCTCACTATTGTAATAATCTGCTGATAGCTCAGCCTGACTTTCCCTACATTAACCCATCCTTCATTCAGCCACCAAAATGATTTTCCTAAAGTGCAGGTGTGACATAAAATACAGGTCTCACTCCCTTACTCAATAAACTCCAGTGGCTCTCTCTTGTCTCTAGAAACACAAAATCCTTTATTTGGCATCTGAAGTCCTTGATAAACTAGCTTCCTCCTATCTTTCCAGTCATCTTATATGTTACCCCCTGCCATACACTCTTTGAGTCAGTGACACTGGTGTCCCTGTTCCACAAATAAGATATTTCCTCTCTTGGCTCTAGGCATTTTCTGTGGCCTATCTCCTATACCTGGAATGCTCTCCCTTCTCATCTCTACCTATTGGATTCCCTGAATTCCTTTAAATCCCAACTAAAATCTCATCTTCTAGAGGAAGCTTTCCCCAATTCATCCTAATTCTCATACCTTCCATCTCTTATTTACTTCCTATTTATCTTGTTTTTAGCTTGTTTGCAAATATTTGCTTGCTTGCTATCTCCTCCATTAGATTGTAAACTCCTTGGGCAGGGACTGTCTTTTACTCTTTTTGTATCCTTGCTACTTAACACAATGCCAGCACATAATAGGCACTTAATAACTGTTCATTGACTGACTGAAATTGTTGGTGTTGAAAAAATAGGAAATGGATAAAGGTGAAAACCATGGTTCATTATCACCATTATAGCAGTTTAATTGCTGTAAAGCAGTTAACATGACAAGGAGGTCGAGAGTCCAGAAATCATTTCTGTCACCAAATGCTTGCCAAGAAGAGAGATGTGGCAGTGAATAGTAACCCTGGCTTAGAGTACAAAAGTAGTCACTGAAACCTAGAGATGTCTTCAGCTCATTATAGTTCTTTGGATATGTGCCCAGAAGCAAGTCCTATCTTCTTAGCAATGATACTCATTCCCTATTTAGATACTATGTGTCAATATATTTCAGAGACGCTCAGCAAAAATTACATTTGTCAAATTCCTTTATTAGGGACTTTAAAAATTATGTGTGTGTGTATATATATATGCATATATATCTGTATGTATGTGTATATGTATACATGTATATGTGCATGTAAACATACCTAAATCCTCCAATGCCCAATAGCATTAGAAAGCTATCAACATGACCTTACAGCAAAGTAACAGAATGTGACACCAGAAAGGATGCTTAGGTGATACTATAAAATGTAGGCTCTTGAATCTAAACTGATAGTTTCTCTTGGGTGATCATGAGCTGGAATTACTATTGTGGACTCTGGTTTGCCTCATTCTAGAGATACAGACAGCTCTAGATAAGTCAGGTGTCAAGGCTAAGTGTCAGATAAGCCAGAGACCACTGGACTATACCGGGCCACTGTGAAACTGAGTGCTGATTATCCTTCTGGAAACTTTGGCAACACCTTTGAAGCATTGCTTTTTAGTTATTTATTGACACAGTTCATGCCATGCTTGGGAAATAACTTTATTTCATCTTACAACTGAGTGAACTCCTGCACAAACAGGTTGGGGGTAAAGGGAGAAGGGATGAGGAATAAAACCCAGAAATCATAGAAAATGCCTGAGGAGCATTTTCCCCATTGATCAGGTTTTAATGTTGAAAGCACAATAGAATTTACATGATGAGTATTGAACAAATTGTGAGTTCTTTTGGTCTATTTCTCTAATTCACCTTCAGGCTAACAGCCTTTAACTGTATCTTCTCAAAGTAAATCACATGCCCCTTATCTTTCTCTGCACTGTAGACCAGCAGTGTGGTGATAATGGCTAGATAAAAAGCACTGGAGCTGGAGTCAGGAAGTCCTGTGTTCAAAAACAGCCTCAGATATTGACAAGTTGTCTCATTTTGGACAAGCCACTTAATCTCTCTGTTACTCAGCGACTCTTAAAGTCCCTTCCGTCTCTAAATGCTTGGCCCTATTATTTACTGACTATCTCTCAGATAATCTCAAACATTCTGATCTTATGACATGGTATCTGGTCCGTCTTTATTGATTCAGGATTCAGCCCTATGGTATATATTGATTCTAAATTTCTCATTCTTCTGTTGGACCATAATATGGACAATTCATTAGAATTACAAGACTAAATAATAATCTTATTGACAATCATGACCTTCCAGTGCTTCCTTCGGTCCTCTATCTTAGAGATGGCAAATCTTTGAGAGGAGCAGTCGCAAATTGGAATGGCCAAGAATCATGAAGATTAACAGTGTTCATAGTGCCTGCTGTATAACCTTCATCCCATTTTTGTAGGAAAAATATTCTACTCTTATGCAGGAAAATATTCAAACTTTTTGAGTTCCTTTCCCTTTCTTTAGACTCTGAGGAGTCTTAAAAAACAAACCTTTTAAGATAAAATGAGATCATTTAAGTGTAATATTTTGTAAACCTTAAAGCACTATCTCACCATCAGCTATTATTATCCAACTATAATATTAATAACTCCAGGGGCAGTCTTTAAGTGTTGAGTTAGAGGGAACCTCTCTGTGTGTTCCTGACAACACAACTTATCTATCCTCTCGTAAGTTTCAATAAACAAATCATAGATAGACTGAGTGTTCAGGTAATGGGTTCCTGCTGACTGGATATAGTACTCAGTAAATACTCTGAAGAGGCTGGAGTTTATCCAAATCAAGGCAGAAACTCCAGGTGTTCACCTTTGCACTAACACCATGACCTTCTTTGGAAATTAGATATGTCTGAGAAAAACTGAAAAGAATGGATATTGGGTGACTTCCAGGATATGGAGTCCAACTCCCCACTTGAAAGCATACAGTTCACAGGAATAGAATAAAGCTTTATTAAAAAGGAAGAAAATAAATCAGAAATCCTTGAGTGAGCAACCATTAGTTTCAAAAATGTAAGTAAATTCATAGTCAAACTCAATGTGACGTCTCCTCTGTTGGAAACTTAACAAAAACATCAAAAAAGCAAACAAGATATAGTAATAATGGTAGTGACTACCCAAAGTGGGTAAACCATAAGTGTGCATGAAATGAACTGAAGATGTGAATATATTTTTATGTGCTAGTACTAAGCCATAAAAAAACCCCTAGAAATAAATATTGCCAGTCACAAAGGTAAGGGCTTCACACTGCTTTTTGTCAACCACATTCTAAGATCCAAGTCATAGGACAATATGTTGCCAAACAATGCCTCACCATTTTAAGAAATAATATCATTTCTAAGTAGGCATTAATTAAATATAATTAATTAATTAATTACAAAATTTTACCAGAGAGTTAGTAAAACCTGAGGAAGGAAAAGTAAAATACTGAGGTCACTGAAAATCTTCATTTAATTGAAACTGTTTTAGGATGTTGCCCATAAAAGTTCATCATCCTTCATCAGATTAATGAATTTGTATTCTAAAGTGTTGATGCCTTCCTTTGGCAAGTATGTCCATCGTTTGCTGACTAAATCATTTGGGGGGTTGTTTCGGTGTCCCTTTGGTAACTGTTACATTGCATGAAATTATTATAATGGGTATCAATATCATTTCTGTTGTCACTTTACTATTTTCAATTATCAATTATTTCTTTAGATAGGTCAAGATCAGTTATTCCAATTGTTCACTATACCTTGTCTTCATTACCATTCTTTGTAAAAATAAATTCTGATTTTAGCTCTGATATGTTAATGGTCTGACTGACTGAACACACATATTCAGGAGTAACTCCCATTTCAGTAACAAGTCTTTTTCTGTCAGTTAAAATATCATCTATTTTGTTCTTATGATGCTATTTGGTGTTTGCTCCTAGAAGTTCTCTAAAAGAAAGTGTTAATGATATAAAAGGATAATGTTTCTGAATATTATATAAGTCTTGAGCTTCTCTTATTCCTTCTTCCTGGACCATGCTTTCTCATTTATTTCTTTCCATCCTCACATATTCCCACCTTTGCATTGAAGTAACCCTGTATCAGAATACACACACACACACACACACACACACACACACACATACACACCACATACGTCTATATGTAAGTACATATGTATGTATATATATATATATATATATATATACACACATATTTAATTTAGAAGTTCTTATCAGGTTCTTCATAGAATTTCACTACTTCATTCTTAGCAACTAATATTGGTACTTCGTCTACAATTAATTTTCTGGTGGAAATTACTTAGCATTAGTTCTAGAATACATAATGACCAAATATCCCATGAAATAATGTGTTTTTCTAGGTATATGATAAAAGCCACTTGACTAATTTCTTTCTTTGATTTTTGAAAGAATACCTATAATCCACTCTTTTGATTTAGCTAGGACTTATTTCTTTCTTCTGGTTTAATTTACAAGTAAAAATGTCAAGATTAATATGTTGATGCTCTTCCAGAAACATATTCTTTTGCTGGCCATTAGACAAGTAGCTTACATGTACCCTAGCAAATCCATCCCCTCCTCCCACCCCAAAACACACTCATTCTCTCTCTCTCTCTCTCTCTCTCTCTCTCTCTCTCTCTCTCTCTCTCTCTCTCTCTCTCTCTCTCACACACACACACACACACACACACACACACACATACACACACACACACACACACACACACACACACCTTACACTGTGACAGATACAGAAACATTTACTTTCCTCACCAAAGAAGCAGAAGAGAATTAATAGAAATTCTTAGAACAAATGTCAACAAGGACCCTCCATCATCTTTATCAGCTATAGTCTAAAGTGATTTGTCTCCAGTTAAGAGTTTATGAAACAGTTAAGATCCAAGAAAAAATCAAAAGGTTTGCCATAGGCAACGTCCACATGAACTTAGCCACTAGTACATAGACAAAGAAGCATCAAACAAATGACTTGCACTGTGTTCATGCTTGTTAATGGAAATTGTTGTGATAGTAATTCAGGAATTAGTCATCACCACCAGAAATTACAAAAAGATTTTCCTTGAGTAGCCCAAACTTTTAAATTGATTCAGGTTTTGTAAGGAAACAAAAGAAATTGCAACACAACTTCAATGAAGGCTGCAAAAATTAGCACCCACCTCATGCCTAGGGTAGTTGGTGGATGCAATGGATAGAGTGTAGGGACAGGAGTCAGGAAGACTCACCTTCCTGAGTTCAAATCTGGTTTCAGACATTTACTAACTGTGTGACCCTGGGCAAATCAATTGACCCTGTTTGCTTCAGTTTCTTCATCTGTGAAATGAACTGGAGAAGAAAATGACAAACCTCTTCAGTATCTTTACCAAGAAAACCCCAAATGGGATCATGAAGAGTTAAATACAACTGAAAAATGACTGAACAATAGCAAAAACCTCATGCCTAGAAAAACATGACCTGGTGGCTAGAATTGTACATCAAAAGTTTGGTATCTTTCCTAGACTTACAGGAGACAGATCCCTATACTAAAAATATAAATCTTGAAATGTCTTTGAAAACTCAACCAATAAAATACACTGCAGCCAAAACACATTATCTTGGGCTGAACTATTGCCCACAATCACCCAGGAAATAACCTGACCTATAAAAACTTGAGAATGCTTTTGAGAGTTGTCACCACACCAAATACTCACAATCTCTAAATTACATGAAATGAGAAGCTTTCAAAATTTTGAGATCAATCAATAATCATTTATTAGGTGTTTACTATGTGCCAGGTGCTGTGCTAAGTGCCAGGGATGCAAAGGAAGGTAGAAAACAATCCTTGCTCTCAAGTCCAATGAGAGAAGACAACATGTAAATAACTATGTATAATCGAGCTATATACAACACATTGGAAATAAACAATAGAGGGGGACATTTGGGGATCAGGAAAGGTTTCTAGAAGAAGATGAGATTTTAGTTGCAATTTGAAAGAAGCCAGGGAAACCAGGAAGTGGAGATAAAGAGGGAAGGCATTCCAGGCACTGTATATAAATAGTGAAAATGCCCATCATCAGGAATGGAGTGTCTTGCTTGAGAAATAGCAAGGAAGCCAGAATCACTGGATGACAGAGCATGTGGCAGAGAACTAGCAAAAGAAGTCAAAATCAGGTAGGAATAGAATGAAATACATATTATCCTCATCATCCTGTTACATCCTGGAGGTGTACTAAAGACATAAAGGAGATGAACCGACATTCTAACACTTTTAGTCAACTCCTAAAAACCATTCTTTTATCCACCTGAGCAATAGTCTACAGTACATTAAATAGACAAGAATAATGGCAGGATAGCATCTTGTCCCTAGACTGTTTCAGTCTGAACCCCATCAAACAAAATGAGAAGAAGAGAGAATCATTATCACTGACATTTATAATACACCCTAAGGTTTACAAAGCTCTTTACATTTATAAGACAGCTAAGTGGTATGGAGGATAGAATACTGGAGTTGAAGCCAAGAAGATCCAAGTTCAGATCTGATCTCAGACACTTACTGTGTAATCTTGAGGAAGTCACGTAACCTTTGTTTGCCTTAGTTTCCTCATCTATAAAATGGGGATACAATAGCACCTACCTCACAGGGTTGTTGTAAGGATCAAATGAAATCGTATTTGTAAAGTGCTTTGCAAACCTTAAAGCACTAGCTATTATTGTTGTTGCTGCTGTTTTCATTTGAGCTTCACCACAACCCTGTGAAATAGATACTACACGTCTTATTACTCCTATTTTATTATTATTCCCATTTAACCATTGAGGAGAAAACTGAGGGGAGAAAACATAAGAAATTTGCACATGGTTCCATGGTTAAGTCACTTACCTGTGTCAGTGACAGTATTTGAACCCAAGTCTTCAAGCCCTCTACCTATTGAACCACTACATCTCATCAAACTCATTCTAGCCTGCTGCTCTGTACCAGTTACAAAGAACAGTGAGAATGCCATTTTTTTGAGGCAGAACCAAGATGGCAGAGTAAAGGCAGGGACTTACTTAAGCTGTCCTCCAGACTTTCCCAAATAACTTTGAATAATGACTCTAAACAAATTCTTGAGTGGAAGAACACACAAAAAGATGGAGGGAAACAATTTTCCAGCCTAAGAAAAGAAGTTTGGCAGGAAAGGTCTGTTATGGTAAGGGGTATCAAACAACTGGTCAGAAGGAGATTATAGGGGTTTCCTTATTGGCACTGAAGCAAGACTCTGCTTCTTTGCCCATACTCAGATCCAGGTCACAGTCCTGGGTGGAAGGTCCAGGGCAAGGAGGACTACTAGCACATCAGAGCTTATGGCCATAGTGGAGTGGGGGATCTTCCTCATATTTCCACAGCAGAAAAGAGTGCTTTTGGTTGCTCAAAGACCAGATCACAGTCCAGGAGAGTAATAAACACCTCTCCATAGATCATACCACCTTGGAAGAACTAAAAGCTTACAGGTCCCTAGAAGTATCTCTGAAAACAGCTACACGAAACCCCTGAAGCTTGAAACATTGTGCCCTCCACCCTGGAAGCAGAGCCCTATTTTAACAAAGTGTTAAAAGTTAAATAATAGGCTGGGAAAATGAACAAACAACAGAAAAAAATCTCAGACCATACAAAGTTACTATGGTGACAAGGAAGATCAAAACACATATTCAAAAGAAGATAAGTCAAAGCTCCAAAATCCAAAGCCTCCAAGAAAAGTATGAATTGGTCTCAGACTAAGAAGAGTTGAAAAGGGATTTTGAAAATCAGATAAGAGAAGTAGAGGAAAAATTGGGAAGAGAAATGAGATTGATGAAAGAAAATCATGAAAAACAACTCAACAGCTTGGTAAAGGAAACACAAAAAATACTGAAGAAAATAACACCTCAAAAAACAGACTAGGTTAAGTGGTAAAAGAGACACAAAAATTTGCTGAAGAAACAACACCTTAAAAAGTGGAGTTGGCTAAATGAAAAAAGAGGTTCAAAATCTCACTGAAGAAAATAATTCCCTAACAATTAGAATTGAGAAAATGGAAGCTAATGACTTTATGAGCAATCAAGAAACAGTAAAACAAAAGCCAAAGAATTAAAAAAAAGAAGACAATGTGAAATATATCATTGGAAAAACTACTGACCTGGAAAATATAGCTGGGAGAGATAATTTAAAAATTACTGGACTACCTAAAAGCTATGATCAGAAAAAGAGCCTAGGCATCTTTCAAGGAATTATCAAGGAAAACTGTCTTGATATATTACAACCAGAGGGTAAAATAGAAATTGAAAGAATCCACTGATCATCTCCTGAAACAGAACCCAAAATGAAAACTGCCAGGAATATTAGAGTCAAATTCCAGTTTCCAGATCAAGGAGAAAATATTGCAAGCAGCCAGAAAGAAGTAATTCAAGTATCATGGAGCCATAGTTAGGATAACACAAGATTTAGTAGCTTCTACATTAAAGTATCAGAGGGTTTGGACTATGATATTCCAAAGGGCAAAGGAGCTAGAATCACCAAGAATCACCTACCCAGCAAAACTGAGTATAATCCTTCAGGAGAAAACAAATGGATATTCAATGCAATAGAGGACTTTCAAGCATTCCGGATGAAAAGACCAGAGCTGAATGGAATATTTGACTTTCAAATACAAAACGCAAGAGAAGTATAAAAATGTAAACAGGAAAGGGAAATCATAAAGGACTTAACAAGGCTAAACTGTTTACATTTCTACATGGAAAGATGATACTTGTAACTCATAAGAACTTTCTCATTATTAAGGCAGATAGAAGGAGTATATGTATAGACAGAGGGTACATATGTAAATTGAAAAAGAAGAGATGTTATCTAAAAAAATAAAACCAAGGAGTGAGAGAGGAATGTACTGGGAGAAAGGGAAAGGGAGGGGTAAAATGGGTAAATTAGCTCACATAAAAGAGGCAAGGAAAAGCTTTTCCAGTGGAGGGGAAGTGGGGGGAAGTGAGAGGGAGTGAGTGAACCTCACTCTCATCAGCATTGGCTCAAAGAGGTCATAACATACACACTCAATTAGGTATTGAAACCTACTTTACCCTACAGAAAAGTAAAAGAGGAAAGAGATAGAGAAGTGTGGGGGAGTGACAGAAGGGAGAACAGATTGAGGGAAGGGGTAGTCAGAAGCAAAACACTTTTGAGGACGGATAGGGTGAAAGGAGAGAGAGAATAGAATAAATGGGGGGAGGGGAAGTAGGATGGAGGGAATAGTGAAAGTAACTGTGAAAAAAATGAAGCAAGTTTCTCTGATGAAAGTCTCATTTCTTAAACATATAGAGAATTGAGTCAAATTTATAAAAATAACTCATTACCCAGTTGATAAATGATCAAAATATATGAAGTTTCCAGATGAAGTAATCAAATCTATCCACAGCCATGTGAAAAATTCTCCAGCTCATTATTGATCCAAGAAATGCAAATTAAAACAATTCTGAGGTATTACTTTATACCTATTAGATTGGCTAATAAAATACAAAAGGGAAATGACAAATGGTGGGGGGGACATGGGAAAATGGGGCATTAATGTACCATTGGTGGAGTTGTGAACTGTCAACCATTCATTAGAACAATTTGGAACTCTGCCCAAAGAACTATAAACCATGCATACCCTTTGATCTAGCAATACCACTACTAGGTAGGTCTACATTCCAATGAGATTTTTAAAAAAGGGGGAAAGGATCTATGTGTACAAAAATATTTATGCAGCTCTTTTCTGGGGGCAAAGAATTAGAAATTGAAGGATGTCCATCAGTTGAGTAATGGCTGAATAAGTTGTGGTATCTGATTGTGATGGAATACTATTGTCCTATGGGAAATGATGAGTGGGATGCTCTTGGAAAAGCCTGGAGGGACTTGCATGAGCTGATGCAAAGTGAAATGTACCATGCATAAAGTAGCAGCAATATTGTAAAATGATCAGCTGTGAATGACTTAGCTATTCTCAGCAATACAATGATCCGAGACTTATGGTGAAAAATGCTTTCCATTCCCAGAGAAAGAATTAACAGTGTCTTAATACAGACTGAAGCATACTTTTTTTACTTTCTTTATTTTTCTTGAAGGTTTTTTTTTTGATCCAAATTTTCTTTCACAACATGACTATTATGGAAATGTTTTGCATGACTACACATGTATAACCTATATTGAATTGCTTGCCTTCTCAATGGGGGGGGGGGAAGAGAGAGAATTTGGAACTCAAAGTTTTAAAAACAAATGTTAAAAACTGGTTTTACATGTAGCTGGGGAAAAATAGAATACCAAATTTTTTTTAAAAAAAAGAATGCCATTTTTTTCCTTTCTCTTTGTCTAATTTCCCATCATTCCACATGGATGCTCTTATCTCCAAAGAGTGGCCTATTTTTCAGGCAATCTTTTAAATCTTTTTAAAGATTTAAAAATTCACATCTTTTAAATGCTTCCATCTATAAGGAAAAATCTTCCTAAGACTTCCTGCTCCATTGCCCCTGCTCTCCTTCCCAGTGCTTCCCTTTCCTTCATTTTGTCCTGTGTTCTACAACAGTTACCATCTCCACATGTCTCCATTATATTCCTTCAGGAGGTTACTATTTGATATACTTGTCACCCAAAGCAAAGTAAGGAGAAGTGAAAAGGGGGAAAGTCCACAAGCCTCCCATATTTCTGTTTAATGACTCCAAATTGTCTCACTGATAATTCTGTGTACACTAATCATAGATCTATAAGAGACCTTAGGGCAATCTACTCCAACCCCCTTCTTTTACATAAGAGGAAACTGAGTCCCAAGGAGACTAAGTGATTTATTCCAGATCATATAGGTTGTGAGCAGCAGAGATGGGATTTGAACCCAAAGGCCTCTGATTCTAAAATCTTTCCAAAAAAACCTCTACCAATTTGCAGGCAACCCCTCTGGCCTATCTCCTCCACTGACTATGGGGATTGTAGGGTTCCAGAAAATGATTCAGGTAAGGCATCTTTCCTGCTCAGCTTTGGGAAATCTGTCTCATGAATCAGCAGACATTGCTGCCAGAGTATTATCTGAAGTCTTCATCAGAGGTTCATTTACTGTGGGGGCTGGAATAAACTGAGAAACCAGTACTTCTCATTGGCTTGCCTGGTATGTTACAGAACAAGTAAGATTCTAGCCTGGCTGGCCACCCACTCTAGTTCTTGGAAATCACATTAAAAATAGAACTGTGAAAGGCATTTCAAATTTGCCTCTTCTCTCCCCCTCCCCAGCCCAATAAGAATTCTCTGGTTCTATCTACAAAACAGCAAAATGATGGTTTTAAGTGGAAATTAATCTGTCAAGTAGGTTCAAAATATCAAAATCTCTACAGTTGTTTGGGCTTTCACTGATTGACTGTGAAGAACTCAGGGATCCAATTTTCTTTATCTTAAAGTCTTTATATTAAATTTAATATAACATTTAACAGTCTTCCTAGTTCCATAAATATATCAACAAAAGTGTGTGTGTGTGTGTGTGTGTGTGTGTGTGTGTGTGTGTGTGTGTTAAGAAGGGGAAAAAAGAAAAGATCATGGAATCATAGATTTAGAGCTAGAGGGATTACTGAAGTTATCCAACTTCCACATTTTGGAGTCTAGAGAGATGAAGCAATTTGCTGAAGGGCACATAGATAATAAATAGCAAAGTCAGTATCTGAATCCAGATTCTTTGACTCAGAACTCCAGCCTTCTTTCTATAGTCTCATTAAGAAAGGCAGTGTGGCATACCAGGTAAGAACCTACAAAGTTAGGAAACCCAAATTCTCTACTGAGCTCTGTTAACTAGCTCACAGTTAATTCTTTAACCTACCAGGCTCATTTGCTTCTTCTATAAAAAATGAAGATGTGCTGTCTTTTTAACTTAATTTTTATGATACTTATGCTAGCAATTTTTATCTTTTATTGGCTTATACTAAGAGATACGTGACACATGCTTATTTCCCAAGTCTATCAGGGAGGCAATGGGTTAATGAAATGGAGTCTCCTGGATATTCCTTATATAAATAGTCCCCTGGAAAAGGCAAGGATGCTTTTGAGGATGATAGGTTAGAAAGTATTCCCTTTGCAGAACTGGTCTTGTGAATTCCAAATGCAAACCTGTATTTTTGTAGTTGAGGATGTTATTAATTCATTGTGAATATAAAGTATGGAAATTGAATGCTGTCTGGACCAAAATTTTACAAGTAACATTTATTTTTATTGTTTTAATAGTATCATGCACCATTTTATGATTTAATATAAGAAATTTGTGAGAATTAATGAAGCTGGCTATAAAACATATGTTCTAATCATACTAAACATGATTAGAATGCTTTCTCAGCAATAGCAGGCTCAAGAGGAATGGGAGACTCGTGAACAGAATACTGAAATGCAATTATGATTCCCAGAAGACTAGGGGGAGGTGCCTAAAGAGACAGATGTGGCTGCCCAGGGAACTCATTGACAAAAATTCAAACTATAAAAGGACTTCTATAAAAGATAAAAACAAGCACAAATACAAAAGAATGGTAAGATTCTGCTAAAATAGTGTCGGGAAGGTTAAAGGCTATAAAGAATCAAGATTTGCAATAAATGCTGAGGATAATAACAACTGTTTTAAAAAATAGTGAAGACAAAAGGATGATGAATAAAGAGACATCATTCCTGCTTGGTAAGGATAGAAAGATAGTAATAGCTAGTACTTACACAGCACTTTAAGGTTTATAAAGCTTTATCAATATTATTTCATTTGATCCTCACAATAACCCTGTGAGGTAGGTACTAATATTATCTCCATTTTACAGATGAGGAAACTGAGGCCAAGAAAGGTTTAATGACTGGTATAATATCACACAGCTTAAATCTGAGGCAGGATTTGAACTCAGGTCTCTCTTACTCCAAGAGTAGTGCTCTGTCTAGCTTCCTAGGAGAAGAGAAAGGACTATTTTGCTGCTGTTTTTTTCTACCAGTGAAAATGATCTTGAAATTGTGAAGGATAGGACAAAAATAGTATGCTGTATCTAATGCTGGTCCAGGAACTTTCAAAGGTCACTTTCCAGCTATTGTATGGGACAAAAGAGGGCTACCAGTATAGAGAGAGGACTCAGCCATGACTTATAGAGGTCAGTAAGAGGAACTCTGCATGTTGAACTTGGAAGTTGCCTTCTAATATTGGAGGGTTGTCATGCAGAAAAGGAATTATACTTGCTCCGTTTGGCCCCCAAAGAACAGAACTAGGAGCAATGAATGGAAGTTTTAGGGAAATATAAGTTTTGTTTCCAGTAAGACAGAGAGATGGAGCCAAGATGGCAAAGGAGAGAAGCACTCAGCTGAGTTCTCCCAAATTCCCCTGCAAATAACTCTAAATAATACCTCAAATTGAATTTTGGAGTGGAAGAACCAATCAAAGGTTGGGTAAACAATTTTCCAGTCCAATAGAACGTAAGAAGTTGGTAGGAAAAATCTGTCTCACCAAGGTGGTGGTCAAGCCTGAAGTGCAGCACATACTGCTCACTGGAGGCTGCCCTGAGTCTCTAGCAGCAAGCCTTGCAAGCAGCTACTTGAACTCAGTGGCAGCTTCTGGAACTCTCAGTTTAAGGATGGACAGGGAGTTGTAAAGTTGGTTGGAAGGAGATTGCAGGGGATTTTTTGCTTGCATTTGGTTTAGGACCCTGTTGCATTGCCCATAGAATCATAATCCCAGGACCAAAAGGAACAATAGCACTTGCAGACATGGGTGAACCATGGACTTAGTTGTGGCTCCAGGATGGAGAGGGGTGTTTATGGTCACTGATAGGGGAGTAGGGATTCTGGTCCCAATTCCAAGATAGAGGGGAGCACTAGGAATTATGGCTGCAGGAGAATAGGGGATCTAGTCACAGTCCCAGGGTGAGGGGGACCACTAGGACTGGTGGCTACAGGGGAACAAGGTCCCTTCCTGGGTAAAAGACAAGAGCACAGACTAGGAGAAGAGTGACCATAGATCATACCTCTCCTTAGATCATACCACCTGGGAAGCATTGAAACCCTACAGACCCCCAGAACTAGCTCTGAAAACAGTAGCAAGAAACACCTGAAGTTTAGGACAGCACCCCTTCCACTCCAGTTGCAGAGCCCAACTTTAACATAAAATTAAGTCAAGAAATAGGCTAGAAAAATGATCAAACAACAAGAAAAGAACCTGATCATAACAAGTACTACAGTGACATGGAAGATCAAGAAGCAAACCCAGAAGAAGGCAACCTGTCAAAGCAGCTACAGGCAAGGCCTTCCCCACCCCCAAAAAATGACTTGGTCTCAGGCCTAAAAAGAATTCCTGGACATGCATAAAAAAAGATTTTAAAAATCAAATAAGAGAGGTAGAGGAAAAACTGCGAAAGGAAATGAGAGTGATGCAAGAATATCATCTTTATAAAGAGTTAGCAACTTGGTAAAGGGGGCATAAAATAATATTGAAGAAAATAACATCTTAAAAAACAGAATAGGCCAAATAGTAAAAGAGGCACAAAAAAACTCCTAGAAAATCAACTAAAAACTAGTTAGAATAATTAACAACTTCAGCAAAGTTGCAGGATATCAAATAAGCTCACATAAATCACCAGCATTTCTATATATTGCCAACAAAATCCAGCAGGAAGAGATAGAAAAAGAAACTCAATTTAAAATAATTGCAGACAATATAAAATATCCGGAAGTCTACCTGCCAAAACAAATTCAGGAACTGTATGAACATAATTACAAAACACTTTTCACACAAGTAAAATCAGACCTAAACAATTTCAAAAATATTAATTATTCATGGGTTGAGCAAGCCAATATAACAAAAATGACAATTTTACATAAATCAACTTACTTATTCAGTGCTATGCCAATCAAATTATTAAAAAAAAAACAATGGAGAACTAGAAAAAATAATAACATAAATTATCTGAAGAACAAAAGCTTAATCAAGGGAACCAATTAAAAAAATAGTGAAGGAAGGTGGTTTAGCAGTACCAGATCATAAACTGTATTACCAAACAGTAATCATCAAAACAATTTAATACTGGCTAAGAAATAGTGGTGGATCAGTAGAATAGATTAGGCACACAATACACAGTAGTAAATGACCACAGTAACCTGTGTTTGAAAACACAAAGATCCAAGATTTTGGGACCAAGAAATCACTATTTGACAAAATTTGGGGAACGGGGGGAACTGGAAAGCAGTTGGGAGAAACTAGGTGGAGAGAAACCAACATCTCACACCATACCAAGATAAGATCAAAATGGGTACATTATTTAGACATAAAGTGCCACCATAAGCAAATTAGGGAAGCATGGAATACTTTACCTGTCAGATTTACGAAAAAGGAAAGACTTTATGACCAAACAAGAGACAGACCATTATGGGATTTAAAATAGATAATGTTAATGAAACCAAGTTAAAAAGTCTTTGCCCAAACAAAACCAATGTAGTTGAGATTAGAAGGAAAGCAGGAAACTGGGGGGGTGGGGGCGGGGAGCTTCTCTCATAAAGTCTCAAATATATAGATAATTGAGTCAAATGTATAAGCTTATGAGTTATCCCCCAATTGCTAAGTCAAAGAATATGAACAGGCAGTTTTCAGAAGAAAAAAAATCAAAGCTATTGTAGCACCAATGCAATATTCATAGTGCCTGAATATGCTGGCGCAGTTCTGAATCAGGAAATACAAAGACTCTCCACATGGAAGACAGAACCAAAACATTTATTCAAACACCAGAAAGCCCAATCCATCATAGTAACAAAGAAATACACACACAGTAGCAATGCAGAGGGCAACCCCAGCCCCAAGCCTTCCCACAAACCCTCTCCTTAAGCAATCACAAAGTTCTCGCACTCAGGCTAGTTGCTGCCTTTCCCAGCTCTGAGTGCTCTCTGACTAACTTCCTCTCAGCTCTGCTCTAGTTCCGCCTCTTCCTGTTCCACCCCTTCCTGTTCCATGTGACTTGACTCATGTGACTCAGGCTTCCATGTGACTTAAGGAGGTCACGTAGGCTTACTAATGGATGGGAAAGATCTTCCCATTGAGAAGCAAAATTATATTAACAATAAGCAAAAATGCATTATCAACACAGCTATCTATAGTTTTGTGAAAAAATGCTCTGAATCACTATTGATTGGAGAAATGCAAATTAAAATAACTCTGAGGTACCATGTCACATCTATCAGACCTGTTAGCTGGCTAGTACAATAGAACAAGTAGCAAATTCCAGAGATCTTGCAAGGATAGAATGAACTGGAGTAACTGGGTTTGAGAGGTAAAGAAGAAAGAGCCAAAGATAAACTCAGCATTAAAAATACAGCAGACAAGGTGAATAGTATTACCACGGAAATAAATAGTGAAGTCAAGATGATCCCTAAGATCCCTTCCAGCTTTAACATTCAGTGATTTTAATCAGAGCAGACAGAATGACTTACTGACTGAGCCGCACACTCAGCAATCACAGATTGAGGCTGGCTAAGTGACACCGGGGCCTGCCTTGGCAAACAAAGCTGTGAAAACAGTCAGGGGTTATTTCTAGCAACGTTTTGGCATCCTCCTACTCCCTCTGAGCACCTCCTCCCCGCAGGTGCCCAGTGCCCGCACATCCTGCCACGCAGATGCTCAGGATCAGACAGTGTCCTAATCAGACCTATGTTTTCACTAAGTTTCAACTTTCACTCTCCATTTAGACCTTCACTTCTCTTCCTGGTGATTGGAACTAATCTGATGACTAATTCCTGATAAGGTGGTAATGGTTGATCTAGGGTTAATGTATGAGCCTTTCCGGATAGCAGATCTGCATTTTAGCAGCAATTCTTATTGCCTTAGACAAAAGAAGGAGTGATTTGGCATCCAGCAGATTCAGTAGGGAAAATATTTGTAGTTGGATTTAATAGAAAGGAAAGGACTTTCTATGTTTTTCAAATTACATCTTAATCATGGCAACCTATGGCAACCTATGAATAACTCTCTCTTGAAAGCAACCTAGTTGATTATATACATATATATATGTATATATACACATGCACACACATGTGTGTTGTACACACACACACACATATGTATATATGTGTGTGTATATGTGTACACACATATATATGCAATATACACATTTTTGTTGTTGTTCAATTATTTCAGCTGTGTTGGACTCTTTATGACCCAGTTTGGGGTTTTCTTGGCAAAGATATTGAAGCAGTTTGCCATTTCCTTCCTCCAGCTTATTTTACAGATGAGGAAATTGAGGCAGAAAGGATTAAGTGACTTGCACAGGGTCACACATCTAGTAAGTATCTGGGACTAGTTTTTAACTGAGATTCTCTTGACTCCAGGGCTGGCACGCTATTCACTGCATCATCTAGCTGCCCAATAAACACGTTGCTTCCCCTCCATACATATGTATGGATGCATATGTGCATGTGTGTATGTATGTATATATGTGCACATGCACATCCATATATATGTATACAGGGGACAATGTATATGTTCATGCATATGTGTAAATGTATGTACATGTGTCTATACACACATACACATCTATTTAGTCCTCATCCCTTATTGCCTATCACATTTCCAAATCATTACCAGTGCTGTCTTTAAGATAATTATAAGTATCCTAAGCTATTTCCTGTTTGAAAACTTGGATTTCTTGTTTCATTCAACATTCAAATTCCATCTAACTAATATTAGTAAAGTCCTGCTCAGAGCACAATGCCCTTCTATGCACTATACAGTTTTCAAAGAGAAATAAGTTCCTTCCCCTTACAAAGCTTAAAACCTAGTAAAATACCATCTATAATCCTAAAGTAAATGGGATAAGTGCACATAAGAAAGGTACAAGGTGCTCTAAAAGGTCAGAAAAAGGACCAAGGATCAAGAAAGATTTCGTAGAGGATGTGGCATTTGACCAGGGCTTTGAAATACAAGCAAGATTTTCACCTATATAATCCATATTAGCAAAAGGGCTGATTGGGAAGTATAGTTTTTTTCCCAAAAAACTGGAAGAGGACCTGAAGGATCAAGAGAGGCAAACCAAGTGAGACAGGAAAGCTTAGGAGCCTTTGAGCTCCATAGAGAGGAAATGAGGCTAGGGATACAAACCCATCCCAGCACCACACTGATTACAAGTGAACAGCGCTTATGCACCAAATTTAATGTAGTCATGAGTAGCTGTAACATTGTTTGGCTCACTGATCTGTTTAAGGAGTGATATGCCTAGACAGAATTCTGTTTCCCTGACTATGTCTCCATCATCAATTAGAAAAACATTGTCTACTCTGTGCTAGGCACTTTGTTAAGCACTGGGGATACACATACACACAGACACACACACACACACACACACACACACACACACACACACACACACACACACAGCAAAAGAAGAGCCCTGCCCTCAAGGAGTTTTACAATTCAGTAGAGGAAGTCTGACTACATGCCTCATTGCTAGTGCGACCTGTTGAATTTATTCACTTTCCATTTCAACCACTTCCCCCATCCCCGCTTTTGTCCAGAAAACTGGTGTTGCCTGCTGTCTTAAAATCATGTTTATCGGTTATCTGTAGTTTTACAGTGGTTTTTGCCTCTAAATAAAGATAAATTGATTTTTATGGCATTTTGAATGAATGTTTGCTATAAAGGACTGAATCACATGATGGGCAGGAGGAAGGTAGAGGGAGAAGAGGATAAAAAGGATGGGTTCCATGAGACAATTGCCCTAGATTTAATTAAGCCCTGATAATTAGAATCATTATAACAAGAATGGCAAATGGAAGAATCAAGGAGACCAAGCTCATATGGACAAAAGTCCATGCCTTGTAGTCTCATCAAGTTGATGAAATACAGTTATACTGGACAAACATCAGGAAGTCATATGCTTTGAGTTCCCTCATCAGTCATTTCATAGACTCGTGCTGATTTCTTGATACTACATTAGCCACAATAACATGTCTAGAAAATCTGTGAAGAAATCACTCCTGCAAGTCCTTTACCTCTGATGGAAAAAGAACTCAAAGCATATGACTTCCTGATGTTTGTCCAGTATGATTGTATTTGTGTAAGCCAGGCTGCCTTGAGGAGCCTGGTTTCATATCTCATCAATGTAGCTAAGCAAGTTATGTGGGCTAACATGCTCCCACCATAAAACATACTCTTTTGGGCAGATTCCTGAAGTAAAATAAATACTCTGTCAGAGAGGTTTCTAGCTCTTCCCACTCCTCTACCTTAATTATGTTTTTCTCATCTTCTCATTCAGCACTCCCCTCCCCATCTTTTCAAGCCTCCTCCCCAAGTTGCCTTTACAAATGCCTGGATTTAATGTCAGTCTAGCTTTCTATTTACATCCTTTTTCTTAACTGGGACTATGTTCTTTCTTCTTTCTTTCTTGAATCCCTACCACAGAGGGTGGTCTATCCCTCTAGGCCTAATTAATAAATACTAAATAGTAATTGTTTCTCTTTCACTCAGGAACCCTGAGGGTCTTCCCCTCCCAGTTTTTGTTTTGTTTTTATTAAAGGGGCCATCCCTTGAGTAACTATTTAAAGAAGCCTATTCATTGAATGGGTGTATATCACTCAAAGTGAGAATATGATAAGATCTTAGCCTGAAAGGACCAGGGTCTCACATTGCATCCAGGGCCATCTCCAGTCATCCTGATGAATATCTGGTCACTAGACCCAGATGGCTCAGGAGAAGGAAGTGAGGTTGGTAACCTTGCACAGCCTTCCCTCACTCAAACCAAAGTCAACTGCAAGTCATGTCATCATCTTGATGTCATGGTCCTCTTCAAGAACAAAGGACAAACACAACAATTAATAAATATGAAACCCTTCCCTTTCCCCAGAGCATAGAAACCCTATTTTGTTCAGTAGATCCTGACCAACTCTTGCTGACCCCATTTGGCAAAGTGGTTTCCCATTTCTTTCTCCAGTTTGTTTTACAGATGAAGAAACTGAGGAAAACGGGATTAAGTGACTTGCCCAGGGTCACATAGCTAGGAAGTATCTGAGGTCAGATTTGGTCTCAGACCTTCCTGGCTACAATCCTTGTTCTCTATCCACTGTGCCACCTAGCTGCTCCTAAATCCAGCAAAAGAGACTTCTAAACCACCCTTAGTAATCTGTTTGGCCAACTCTTCATCGTATTACCTGGATCAATGATAGAAGTGAGCAGATAATTGAAAATAGCAAACATTCCAAAAACTGCATTTCTTTTGAAAATTCTGTTTGTATTCTTTGATCATTTATCCATTAAGGTTCCAGAATATGTTCAGGGGATACACTTAGTCACACAGAACACACACACAAGCATACAAACACACACAAATATATAAACACACAGAGAAGAAGTTACTCTCACTCCTGTTATGTCAGACTTTGTCTCAATTCTATGATATTCTTAGCCATTTAAGACCTGGCTGGGCTGCAGTGTAGAGAGGACTGAATAATTCACTGCAGATAATAGAAAGCTAACTTTTTCTGAGTCCAAATTCAGAAATCTTCCCTTCTGGAAACTTAAAGAGGGAAATATTATTATCCTCAGAGAGCTAAAATATCATGTTCAAGGTCACAATAAACCAGGAATGGGACTCCAGGATTCTGGTACCCAATTTCATCTCCTGAAGTCAAATCTTTAGACTCAGCTCCCACAGGCAACTTTTCTGTTTTTTCTAAATGAACTGAAAAGTAATTAAATCAGACATATTAAAAAAGGAAGGGCGATATGGCAACAAATCAACTTGACTTTCTCTCCCAGATCTGTGTATTTCCCTTTATTGCTGAAAAATGTACCCTGGATAGTGCTTTTAATTTCAGCTCCCCAGAAGCCTCAGAATAGGTACAGGTGGACTCGGACTCACAGACTCCTGCCAAGAAAGCTTGAGAGATTGATCTACAAATGTTTCAGGTCTTTAAAAATTTAAGACAACTCCCCTTTATCCCCTAGATAAATAATTGCATACCTATCTGAACCAAATCTTTGACCTATTAAATTTGACTTGCATTCACTAAAGAAACAAATGAAAAATTAGAGTCTGGAATATTTATATGGGAAATGGATTCAGTTGGATTGTGGTTAGTAAACAATAAGCGAACTACTGATGGAAACATTAGGGGATGGTTGAGGAATACCCCCAACATTCTAAAGTCAATGTCATGGAGGAAGGAGACTGAGTCAAATGGATCAATTAGTTGAATCCTATGTGACAACTCATTTTCAAAATTTCAAGTATCCACTTTCATCAAAAGCCATCTGTAAATAAAACATGTAAAAGCTGATGTTCAGCTGTTCCTTGATTTCTTTTAATTTTCTTCAGGAACATGGGACTGACCAATGGCTAATATATTCATCCTTATCTTACGATTTAAACTACTCTTCCTAAAGTCAACAGTTACCTAGTGGACATATCCAATGTCCCAACTTTTAAAAAATTGTAGTAATAGCTAGCATTTATGTAGAGCTCTTAGCACTTTACAAATATTTCATTCTTTCTTTATATTAACTTTAGAAGGCAGATGCTATTTATCCTCATTTTACAGATGAGGAAACTGAGGTTATGTGACTTGCCCAGGGTCATACGACTAGTAACTATCTGAGAACTAACTGGGAACTCAAGTCTTTCCAACTCCAAGTCCAATGCTCTGCTCATTGCACCATCTAGCTATCATTCAACATTACTCTTTAAAACTGAGTCCTCCTTTTCTTGAAATTACACTATTCTGGTTCATCTAGTTCTTTATCTCATTCTCTAGATCGATTTTGTCCTGCTGCCTAAAAATGGGGATGTTCAGTCTTTCTCTACATATACTGAAATAGATCATTCATTCTCAGTGACATCCACTATCAAAATTATGTTGATGACTATCAAATGTGCTAGCTCTAAGGTCAGCTAGGTAGTACAGTGGTAGAATGCTGGGCCTGGAGTTAGGAAGATTCACCTTCACGAGTTCAAATGTGGCCTAGGATATTTATTAGCTGTGTGACCCTGGGAAAGTCACTTAACCCTGTTTATCTCACTTTCTTCATCTGCAAAATCAGCTGGAGAAGAAACTGGCAAACCACTCCACTATCTTTGCTAAGGAAACCCCAAATACAGCCACAAAGAGTTAGACACAGCTGAAACAGCAACTTTATTGTCATATCTCTAGGAGCTGGACATTTCCACATGGATATCCTATTCTCACCTCAAATTCAACATGTCTAAAACCAAATATGACAGCTTTCTTTTACAGTCATGGCCTATATATATGCATTGCCCCTTGGTTTATCTAAATTTCGCTTCTTCAGATAATTGTGCTGTTCCATGGTTCATAGCCATATAGCATCAAGGGGTGAATGTTGGTATTAAAAAGAACCCCTGTGGACAGGCAAAATATTTAAATTCCCTACTACAGTCTGCTCTTTCCTTTGAAGCCTCAGCATCATGGCTTTTGAAAAATCAGGAATAGGGAAGAAAGAGGAAAATCTGAGCAGGAGAATGTATAAAAGGAGGAAAAGAAGGAGAAGAATTTTTTTAAATTTATGTATTTTTTTAAAAATAAGAACCTTTGGAAGTAATGGTAATACAAACAACTATGGACTGTTGTTACTCCTTAGACTAAAGAGTGTAAGGCATTGGCTTATACCACTTTGTATTCCCACACATAGCTTTACACATAGTAGGTTGTTAAAAAATATTTGTTGACAGACTAACTGCGACAATATCTACTCTGCTTCCTTTCCCTTTCTGTTCACTCAGAAGCCTATCCCATTTATCAGTATTCTCAGGGTTTTCGTCTCAAGGCAGATGTAGCTAAAGCAAGTAATGAGCAAGGACTCTGCAGAGCAATTTCATGAAGAAGTTAAATTAAAATACTAAATCGGTGTGCGTCTACCCCCTCCCCCTACTCACAGCTGTCTTCTCTGGTTTCTTTGGATGGCGGAGAGTTTCAGCAGCTGGAAACCTTTCCTGTGTGCCTCAGCCCTCACTATTAGGAGTTCTTCTATGATAACAAATTGCTTCTCAGGATTTATTCTACCACAGGGATAAAGAAGAGATTTGGTTAGTGATAAAAATCTCTGGGGACACTCAAATTATTTCACATTCACTTTCTTGCCTTTTACTTATTTATTTTTTCTGCCTTATGACTGAAACTATTTTGTGGAATCTTAGAAATGTAGTACTGGTCAGGACTCTTGAAATAATGTGATCCAATCCTCTCATTTTGCAGATGACGAAACTGAGATCCAGAGAGGTCAAGTGACTCCTAAAGTCAAAGATTACACAACCATTAGAAGCAATCAGGAGCCAATCCAATTCTCCCAACTCCCAACTAAGTAATCTTTCTACTAAATAAATATGGAATGATAACTAATGTTTATGTAACGCTTTAAAGGCTATAAATCACTTTACATACATTGTATCATTTGATCCTTAAAGCATCCTGCTAAGGAGGCATCATTATTCTTTTTTGACAGATGAGGAAACTGAGGATGAGAGGTTAAGTGACTTGCTTAGCGTCATACAGCTTGTAAGTGTTTCGGGATTCAAATTTCAGGTCTTCCTGACTCAATCATAACACTATCCATTACACTATATAGCTGCCTATTGCTATGTTAGGCATTGTAGATAATATATCAGAATCTCTGCTTTCAAAAGGCGTATAATCTGACTAACAATTATCCACAAGAAATAAATCGGAGAACATTTACCTGCACAGAATTAAGTATTAAATACTTGCTCCTGGATATGCAGATTTGAGGGCAAGTGGATATGAATGATCAAAGGCTGGTGTAAACGAACACTTGTTTACATGTCAGAGAAATGGAGAAAATGTGTCCCCATGCATCCCCTGTCGTTCTGCCTTCAATCCCACAGAAACACACATTCTCCTTGTTACTACTGCAAGTCTGCTCACAGCTCTACCTCCTTGTGAAATTCGTGCCTCATAGGAATGGAAACCCTATTATTGTAACATGCTTTGAGATACATTCAATTCAAAGCTTCTTTCATACAGGGATGTTGGATGTGCCTACTTCAATTCATCCCCAAACACATGTGCACATATGGGGTTGTGTGTCCACATGCATGTGCACACACATGTAAACACACATACACACACGCATGAGCAGAAGGTTTCAGCTTCCGCACATGCACCATGGGATGTTACCTCTTTCTCCCCTTTGTCCAAGGTTATGACTGTTTAACCAGCTTCAGAATTTAAAGGAAAATAGACAAATTGATCTAAACAGAGGATTTATTGCTAATATACATCCCAATTTAGTAGACATACAAGGAGACAAAAAAGACGTATGAGGTGAGGCTCCTAGGCTTCACAAGATACAATTTACTACCTGCCATGATGCTGGATATTGAGGGAAGACCTTGAGCTATCTAATCACCTGTCTCCTCAACAGACCTCTCTCCAGCCCGGAATGCCTGGACTAGCATCCACTCTCTTGTATTCTGCCCATCTACATGATTCAGAACCCCTGGCTGTCAATATACAAATTTAACTTTCCACTCCTTTACCTCATGCCCCTAAAGTACAATCCAACCAATGTCCCTCTCCACTTCTACCCATTCGTTTCACTGTGCTCTTTTGAATGCCTGCTCCACAATTAACAAACCTGCTTTCATCATAAACTTTTTCTTTTCTTACTCCCTTGATGCTGTGGCACTCCCAGAGATGTCTCCCTCCTGATAACACTGACCACACTTTACAATGCTAGACACATTTTCTCTGATCTCTCCTAACTCGCTGGTCACATCATGGGAAATTAGAATACTCTTTGCTGCCATCGCTACTTTTAGATTTTTTTTTCTTCCATCATCGCTGAGTCACCAATCTTCCTTTGAGGTCCACATTATTCAAATTTATCTTTTGATGCAAATACTGTTAGCTACTATATGTCAACCTCTATAACTCTCTTTCCTTTATCAATGAATTTAGGACATGGCTCACAATCCTCTCCACCTCTACTCCTGCCCTAATACTAGGAGACTTCAGCACACATGTTAATTGCTTTTTGAAATGCCTTAACTTTGCAGTTACTCAATCTCCTCAGTTCCTATGATCCATCCTTCACTCTATCTCAGCTATACACAGAGATGGTTATAACATCTCAGATCTTGCCCTTACTCATAAGTGTTCATGTTCATGAATTTCAAAATCCTTTTATCTGATCATAATCTTTGATCATTCAATAATAGTTAATAAACATTTGTTAAGCACCTACTATGTGCCAGGCACCATACTAAGCACCTTGGATACAATACGTAAAAAATCACTCCCTGCCCTTAATTATCTTACAGTCTAATGGGAGAAGACAATGCACAAGAGAAAGCTGAAAAGTGTGGAAGGAAAGGTACCATGGTGAAATCAGTCAGAGAAGTCTCTACCCCCTAGCATAGCCAGTGAGAAATGAGATGTTCTGAGCTGAGGCATCTCATTAAATAGAGGTTTGGAGTTCATGGTCCCCACCATCTAATAAAGAGGCAGACTAGTGATAGAAAGAGCACCAAGGCTGATGAGATCTTACAGAATTCTGAGGCTATTCCAGTAATGTGCATCTAGAACCATCTCTGCTTGACTACCTTACCTTGAGCTTTCTATGAAACCAGTCTCCAGAAGGTTGTACCTTTTGCCTTGGTTGTTTCACAGCTATTTGGGGATTTCCAGTCTTCTTATATCTTACTCCCTACCATGTGCTCTTTGAATCAGTGACGTTGCCCTCTTTACTGCCCCACAAATGTGTTGCTCCTTCTCTTGGCTCTGGGATATTCTCTGATTTTCCTCATGCCTGGAATATTCTCTTTCCTCAACTTTTATTACTGGCTCCCTTGACTTCCTTTTAGCCCTACCTGCAAGTCTATCATTCCATCTTTCCCATAGGCCTTATCACCCTTTACACCGTTTCTCATCTTCATCATGACCTCCAGTACCTCCACCCCACAGCTCTTCACCAGGCCATTACTCCTGCATTGACTTACACTGGCTTCCCTCCACTATCTTAACCCCCAGTTGAGTCACTTCAACTCTATGCTACTCTCTACATTTGAGTCCCTTGGCTCCCTTGGATTAGTCCCACCATCCCCCTACTTTGATCCTATCCACATGCCACTGAGTGGAGCAGGAGGAAATCAAGAAACCATTCTGAATAGGTCCACTACAAATACATGTTTAAGAATATCAGCTGGGACCTCACTACAGCAAGGTACTTCTTTTACTCCTCCCTCACTGATTCATTATCCCACTCTTCACATCAGCTGTTGCACTTATTATCATCTCTCCTTAACTAACCTCTCCCTTCAAGAAGACCCTCCCCCTCTTACTTTGTTTCTATTTCACTAAAAAACCATTTGCCAAGAGCTCTGTCTTCTCCCTCCCTCCTTATTTCACATCATTCACCTTTTCCCACTATCTCCCCCTTCACACCTGCCTCACCTTTAGAGGTGGTCCTACTCTTTGCCAAGTCAAACCTTTCAATATACCTCTTTGATCCCATCCCCTCCCTTCTTCTTTGGCAGATCACTTCTCCCTTGTTATCCTCATTCTCTCCTGATTTTCGATTAAATCTTTCCCTATCTGTTACTTCTTTCCCTGACACCTATAAAGAGGCCCATAACTCCTCCATCCTTAAAAAGACTTTACTTGATCCAACCACTGATGCTGGCTGCCATCTTGTTTATCTCTCCTCTTCTTCTCATCTTAAGAAAGCTGTCTATTCTTGTGCCTCCTCTTCTTCTCTCACTCTCTTCTAAATCCTCTGCAATTTGACTTGCAATCTTAACATTCATATGGAACTGATTTTTCCAAAGATACTAATGGTCTCTTAGTTATCAAACCTAGTGATCTTTTCTCAGCCTGCATCTTTTTTGACCTCGCTTCATTTTAGAAATGGTTGATCACCCTTCCTTTCTGGGTGCTATATCTTCTCTAGGTTTTTGTGACACTGCTCTTATCTGGTTCTCCTCCTACCTGTCTAACCACTTCGTCTAAGTCTTCTCTGCTGGATTTTCATTCAGTTCACACCCTTTAACTGTGGGTATCTCTCAAGAGCCTGTCTTGGACTTTCTTCTCTCTATCTCTCTTGGTGACCTCGTTAGGTCCTATGGGTTTAGTTATAATATTTCTGCAGCTGAATATCTGCATAGAGATATTTTCTTTGGCATTTAAAGCCCTTCACCATCTGGCTCCAACTGACTTTTCCAATTTTTTTATACTTTACTCCCCTCCACCTACTCAATGATCTATATGCATTTGCTATTCCTTGAATGTAACATTCCATCTCCTGACTCCAAACCTTTTCACTGGTCATTCCTCATGCTCAGAAGGCTCTCTCTCATCACTATTTTATCTCCTGGTTTCACTGGCCTCCTTCAAGACTCAGCTCAGTGCCCATATTCTGGAGGAGCCCTTTCCCAGTCCCTCTATGTCCTCCTGCCCTCACTGGTAGTGCCTTACTTCTATTATTAGCTTCATTTATACTGTACATATCTTACATATACACTGTTATTTTCATGATGTCTCCCCCATTGAGTTCCTTGAGGACAGTGACCATGTTGGGTTTTTTTTTTTCTTTCTTAGGGCTTAGCACAGTTCTTAGCACACACGGTGTTTAATAAATGTTTGTTGAGTGACTGCATCACTGGGTCCCCTATCTTGGTCTAGTCTGGGGAGATGAACTTAGAAGATTAAATTTACCCAGACAATGAGCTCGTCATCACCCAACATCTGTACCTGATCTGCAGGTCTGCAGGTCTTAGGAGGTATGAGATTTTATACAGAGATAGAAAAAGGAGATGGATGCTTCAATATGATCAAATCTCAAGTACCTTTGAACATGCCAATCATCATTAGATGTCAGATAAGGCAACACTACAAAGGGTTGGTAGGCTTCTTTTGGAATCATGGGCATTCATCAGCCACTCTAGCTCTCTTATTGGCATGTCCCCCTACTCTGAGTGGAGGAGTCTAATCTAATCAGACTGGAATGACAACAAAGTGTTGGATTTGGAGTCTGAGTACTTAAATTCAAGTCCCATCTCTGTTACTGCCTATTTAACCCTGGCTAACTTACTTCACCTCCTAGGGAATTTGTGTCCTCAACTGGAAAATGAGGGAGTTGAATTAGATGTCCTCTAAGGTCCCTCCATGCTCTAAATCTGTGACCCTGTCATTTATGTTCTCCCATGTGCATCAGAGAGAATTGAGGAGGGACACAGGAGCTTTTCCCTTCCATGTGCAAAGAATATACATTATCTGTGATAAAAAAAAAAAAAAAACCAAGCTCAAGTTTAAAAAACAAAATCAAACTGCACTATACAATTAATTAAAGCTTATAATGCAGAAAGAGAAAGCTGAACCAAACATTGGCTCCAGTGATGTGGCTAAGGACAATATGGATGGCCGACAAATGTCTGTTATATAAAGACCAAAAAATGTTCCCCAAAGAGTCACAAAACAAGGATGTGGTTCTACTATATTTTGATCATCCACAGCCCAGGAGTTTTTCCAAAGACTTTGGGCTCACACAGATCTGGGTACAGGTCTGGAGGTAGAATTCCTAAGAGCTCTATTTTTCCCTTTGGTTCATCATCTAACCCCAAAATAAGATTCTGGGGAGATCTAAATCATCTTGATCTAGCTTGATCTAATTTTCCCAAAAATGTATGTACAGTAATAGGATTCCCAGTTCCTGTGCAGGTACTCAATGTACCATATGGGTACTAAATTTGGGATAGTTTTTATTTTACCCATCACAAACAAATGTATAGGATACCAATGACTCACAAGAGTCTATGAATGACTTTAGAAACATTAAGCAGTCAGCTACTGAGCCTCATCAACTTCCTTATATACCTTATATGTTTCTGTGACTCACAATTAGCAATATTGACAAAGTCTTGATCTTTTTCTCCCTTTAATATGGCTTTGGTTTGGATAGTGCACAGGGGAGAGTCATTTCACAATTCCTATTTATATATCATGCAGGATATAGCTCCTCTTACAAGAGTCCATCCTCTTGGAGCCCAATCAATCATTCATTGCTAGGGAAAAAAGACATATTAGTTCTTCAATCATTTCATGCCCAACTCTTCATGAGTCCATTTGGAGTTTTCTTGGCCAAAATGCATTCCAGAATGGTTTGTCATTTCCTTCTCCAGCTCATTCTACAGGTAAAAAAACTGAGGCAAATGAGTGACTTTCTTTGGGTCACAAGGCTAATAAGTATGTGAGGCTTGATTTGAATTCAAAGCTTCCTGACTCCAGGCCCAGCACTCTACCCACTGTGCCACCTAGCTACCCTAAATGAAATTGTTGCTTTGAGGCTACCTACCAAACCGAACAGGTCTACAGAGCTTTTGTGCTGGCTTCATTGTTGTATATCTGTGAAATCTGGAGAGTCTACCAGTGCTATACCAGGAAATTGAACCACTTCCATGTGAATTGTCTTAGGAAGATTCTGAAGATCACCTGGCAGGATAAGATACCAGACACTGGTGTCCTTTCCTGAGCTGCACTGCCAAGCATTCAAACTCTACTTCAGAGAGCACAGCTCCAATGGTCTGTCTGGTTATTCAAATGCCAAATATGCAATTGCCTACAAGACTATTTTTTTCCTGAGAACTCACACAAGGCAGGTGCTCACAAGGTGGTCAGAACAAGTGATACAAGGACATTCTCAAAGACTCTCTGAAGAACTTTGGTATCAGTTGTAAGACATGGGAGTCATTGGCACAGGATTGTCCAGCATGGCATGCCGACATCAAAGAAGGTATTACAGTTATCTCTTCCACTTCACAACTTTTCCTATCACAATTTTGATATATATCATAGGTTGGCATAAGAAATTAAATGGGAATTTGGGGAAAGTTTTGCAGAAGCTGTATGTGACACATGGAGACCAATAGATGACACAGAAAATGTTTAGAAACTTGTATAAAAATATGTATAGTAATATATAATATCAACATATTCTATCTTTCGATACCATAATAATCCAGGCTTCTCTGGTATGAAGGAAGGGCCAAAAAATTTTATGCAGAGTTTCTAGATCATGGGATCATCTGGCCCCTTCATCCCCCCCCCCCCCAACATGATATGGAAGGGATGACTGTATACTCTTTGAGCAAAGCAGAATTGCAGTAATTCAAAAGAAATGTGAGATGCACAAATTTAGAAACATCTCCCTCCCAAATAGTCATATGTACTATTTGTACCCAAGCTGTGATAAAGCCTTCTGAGCTCCTGTTGGTTTGATCAGCCACAGCCAACCATACTTTACATTGACCCCAACATCATGATGCCATTTTGGTCCTCTTCAAGCCTGAAGGACGAACAGCTAAGCTCATTTACTGGGGACCAATCAGAGGAACTCCTTATTTCATTCTCAGATGCACCTCCAGAAAAGATGCCCTTCTGACAAAGGTCCATGCCCAATAAGTTGGTTAAGGATTCAACAAATTGATCAGATGCTCCCCTGATTAATCATCCTGTTAGCCTAAAAATACACGTCTTTTGAGACTGTGTTTAACAATCTCTGAAAAATCACTCATATTCACATATAACAATCTCCTGAAAGGTTTTTAAAAATGTTTTTCATTCTCATTCTCCTTTTCTTATGCTCTTGTTTATATATTTGAATAAGAATATTTCATAATATATATTAAAATAGCATTTACTTTTTTAAAAAATTATATGAGAATTTTCTTTCCAGATATAAAACAGTAGCTTTCAAAAGTAGTGGGACAGTTCGTTTTCATTTTAAAAAGGAAAAAAATTGAAAAATGGAGACTTGTTCAAATGGCACTATGATTCTAGACTAAAAGAGGCTATGAAAAGTTCAATTGGGTAAAGATTTCCTTAGGAATCCTCAGAAAACACCACCAGTGCTCATCCATTCTTGGATACAGAAGAAAACACCAAATATTTTTAATATTTTTTCCAAATTGAACTCCCTTTCTCTTCTTAAATCTAATAAAATCTCTACATTTCACTGAAGTTGCTTTGGAGTGCGACTAAATAACGGTGAAATATAATTTTCAGAATGTCAGCAGGCTATAATTCTCTGCATCTAAATAAAAAATAAGGAACAGGTGAAAGCAAGAAGATGGGTGAAATTTTCATTAGTGGTTTGGAACTCTCAACATTTTCTACAGATAATTAGATTAACCACTGAAGGTATGTGAGCATTTGACTTGTGCTTAATTTGGGCCTAGCTTTAGAGCAATCCTAGAAACTGAGGCTACATTTACAAAAGGATTTCGGGGTGTGGGGGGAGGCAGGAAGGAAACCAAAATATGGAAGGTAGTGAGAGATCAGAATCTTAATGAATTCGGGCCCATGGAACTGAAGACCAAGAATTATCTTCATCAACTCATTGAAGGCAATTGAAGGGAGTGTCCAGGATGGACATACCATAAATACAATGTGTGATCTCCAGGAGAAAGGAGCTAGTCACCAAGGACCTTGTTGTGAAAGTCACCTCTGAGCCCACTTGTTTTTGCTTGGTGAAAATTACTGGAAGTGACATGGTTCAGTGCTCCCAGAAGCCAGAGCTTGGGATATTAAATCTCCCTGCAGGAAAGGAATTCTCCTGTTAAAAAGCCATCAAAATAATCCTCAGGAACAGGTGGACGGTAAATTAATGAACACAATCTTTTCCTTCAAATTGTGCAGGAAAAGAAATTAATTACGGGGCAAATGAGTAACAAAGAGGTATCTCCGCCTTCCGCAGGCGCAGGGCACTATGCTATTTTGTTCTCTCGCAATCTCATTTCCCTGAAAGATTTCGGTAGAGGCACATTTCCTGCATATGAATTTCTTAGCAGGCATGCTAATATGAATGCCATAATTCCGCAGTAAAGAGATAGCACCCTGCTCTAAAGGCCTTTGACTGAGAAGAGTTGTATTTCAAAGGGGTCTGCAGTTGGTTCGCAGACACCGTTAATAAGCACCGCAGTAACGGCGGGCGGACTGACACGTTGGTGGGATTGGACCCCCCCACAGGTGAATATAAATTTTATTTATAGGCACACACACAGCTAGATATGTACAAATACATAGAATCTTTATTTTCCATAGCATCAATTTCATTCCTGCCTGGAATATAAATGGAACTCCAGGAGGAATCTAGCGTCTTTCGCAGAGGAGCCCAGAGGCAAGATTCCTGGGCAAAGTCATTGCCTGCAGCTGTTTGTAGACTGTTGGTACTTTGGTTAAGTGGACTAACCGAGGATAAACAGAGGGATAGGTGAGAATGCTTTTGCTTGGGGGAGGCGGGGAAGGGACTGAGGAGGGGAGGAAGAATGTTAGCCTCTGAACTTGCGCAGTTTAGGCCATGTCTCCTCCTCAACCTGCTGGAATTGGTGTCTCGGAAACGGAGGAATTTTAAATTTTTTTTTTATTTTGTTGTCCACCTGCTTTTGGGAAAGATGTTACAAGCTTCTCCGTTAATGAAATTCCGACAGCTCAGTATTCCTGTCGGTTTGGGCTTGTCTCCCAATTTCCGGCTTCCCTAATCTCTCTTTTCCAGGATTATGCAAACCTTTCGCCAGGGCTTCCTCTTCTAAAGCAGTGTAATTCTCCCAATCTCCAAGCCTACATCAATCTTGAAGTCCCCTAATGCCTGGAATACTCTCTCTTCTCATGTTCTCTTCCTTGCTTCCCTGGCTTCCTTCAAGACTTAACTCAATGTTCACCTTCTTGAGTAACCCTTTCTCTCCTTTCCTCCCTTCCTACTGCTAGAATCTTCCCTCTGAAATTACTCTACACTGACACTGTCTGTCTGTCTATCTATCTATCTATCTATCTATCTATCTATCTATCTATCTATCTATCATCTATCTATCTTCCCCCCCATCCCTTGACTCACTTCTTAAAGAGACCTGTGCACTGAATGGGTGTTGCCTCACTCAAAGTGAGAACTTGAAAAGACCTTAGCTTAAAAAGGTCAAGATCTCCCACTGCATCTTGGGCCATCTCCAGTCATCCTGATCCATATCTGACCACTGGACCCAGATGGCCCTGGAGAAGAAAGTGAAGCTGGTGACTTTGCACAGCCCTCCCTCATTCAAATCCAGTTTGTTTGCAAGTCGTCATCATCTCCCTGATGTCATAATCTTCTTTGAGAATAGACAGACCATATAACAGCAATCTATCTCTTCATATTGGAGGGTGGGAGAAGAGTGAACCTCACATGCGTGGCAAGAAAAGAGGGCCCTAAAGGTAAGAAAAGATCCCAAAGGTATAGAGAATATGTCCCACATGTAGAGAGGCCCAGCTGTGTGTGCATATCATTTTGTGAAGCTCAAAGGTAGGCAGAATAAACATCTCTAGACTCTTTTTCTGCATCATTCTCCAGGGGAGACTTTCATTCCTTCCAGGAGGTAAATGAAGCAGGAGGTTGGGCCACTTGGTTCTCCTCAGAGAGAGGGTAGCTGGCTACCTATGTGCTCCCTTAAATATTGTTCATCTAAGGGATGCAATCAAGGTCTAATTTCTGATATCTTTGTCATTTGAGGGGCAAGGCCCAAGCCTGACCCTTTTGCCACCAAATACTGATTGCACAATAAACACATATAGTGAATAGAGAAAAAAACCATTTATCCAAATCATACCAAAGCAGAAATGAGAAAAGGTATCTTTTTTTGTAATGCTGTTTCCCCAGTCAGAATATGAGTTTCATGAGAGCAGGAAACATGTTTCTGCCTTTCCTCTTTTTCTTTCTTTCTATTTAGTTTTCAACATTCATTTCCACAAGATTTTGAGTTCCAAATTTTCTCCCCATCTCTCCCTTCCCCCACCCCAAGACATCATGCATTCTGATTCCCCTTTCCCAATCTGCCCTCCCTTCTATCATACCCCTCCCTTCTCATCCCCATTTTCTCTCTTTTCTTGTAGACAAGATAGATTTCTATACCCCATTACCTGTATGTCTTATTTCCCAGTTGCATGCAAAAATAATTCTCAACATTTGTTCCTAAAACTTTGAGTTCCAACTTCTCTCCCTTCTTCCCTCCTCACCCATCCCCACTGAGAAGGTAAGCCATTCAATATAGGCTATATATGTGTAGTTATGCAAATGACTTCCATAATAGTCATGTTGTCAAAGACTAACTATATTTCCTTCCATCCTATCCTGGCCCCCATTTATTCTATTCTGTCTTTTGACCTTGTCACCCCCAAAAGTGTTTACTTCTTATTACTCCCTCCTCCCATTTGCCCTCCATTCTATCATCCCCCCCACACCCCACTTATCCCCTTCTCCCTTACTTTCCTGTAGTGTAAGATAGATTTTCATACCAAATTGAGTATGCATGTTATTCCCTGCTTGAGCCAAATGTGATGACAGTATGCTTCACTTTTTCCCTCTAGCCTCCCCTTTTTTGCTTTTCTTTTTATCCTTACAGCTTAGCACAGCATGCTTTGCACACAGTAAGTGCTTAATAAATTCTTGACTCAATGACCTCCTTCCTCAACAAATCTTCTGCAAACACAGATATTCTGTCTGAACTTATTGCTCACTGGTTAGCATATTCTATCCCCTGCCTCATATTCTCTGGTCCCAGTGATTCTGAACCTCTGGTTGTCACTGTACTGCTATAATGAGACATGTATTTCTAAAAATCACCATGTTATGCAAAATTGCACACACAAAAGCCCACAGGAATTATGGGAGAAATGGAATTACGGACACAATACTCAAAAGCTTCATCAGCGACACATAAAAAAGAGATAGGAACCTAATAAAAATGGTAGCACAGTTTTATACATGTCAAATGGTTAAGAAATATTTAACTACTACAGTGACCTGTAGTATGTCAGTGTCTATGTCAGTGGCCTCAAACTGCTGCTCAGCTATCACTCTTCCATGGGACCCCAGGCAGGTGAAGCTGATGACACTGGATGAGAGGGTAGCCTTGATAGGTTGCAACTCTAGGAAGTGGGCCAGGGAAGAAGGTGGGGGTTGGGCAGGCCAGCTTTTCTCCCCCCAACTCCTACTGTACTAGAAGATATACAATAAAAAATGCCATTTTACCTTGAGAAAGACCTTAAATTTGCTTATGGAAGTAAGAGAAGAAAGACTTGCAGCTTGTGAGTTATTGTGAAGTGGTATTACCCAATCTTGCAGAGTAACACACAGTGAACAGACTAGCTGGTAGACTTTTGAAGCAAATGCTTATATGAGTTTCATGCTAAGTTCAGCTGACTGATATTTACGGTTTTTCATGGACAAAATCATGCATGAATATCTGATAAATTAGCGTTATATTTTTTATTCCCTAATGTAGCACTCAGATTGAAACAAATTTATCTTTGTAAAGCTAGCATTATAGTAATGTACAAGCAAAAAGAAAGATGGTCCCTGCCTTCAAGGAGTTTATATTCTAGAAAGAAGGGTGGAAGGGATGAAGTTCCTTCCTGGAACTAACTACTGAAAGAAGTGGACCAGGCTGGCAGAGAGATATTCCAATGTGAGAAGGCTTCTTCTGTTTTTAAGTGTAAAACAGAAATATTTTATTTTAAAAAATTTTTTAAATATTTTTGAGTTCCAAATTCTATTTTTCCCTCCTTTCCTCTCCTAACCCCAACTTGAGATGGTAAAGAATCAGAGGGGGCGGAGCCAAGATGGTGAGGGGGCGGAGCCAAGATGGCGAGGGGGCGGAGCCAAGATGGCGAAGTAGAAAGACGCACATACACGTAGCTCCGAACACACAAACCACAGAACAGCTAGAGGGGACCAAGCCAGGGCGAATTCTGCACCCAGAGACCACGGAGTATTGGAGCGAGGGAGATTCCTGCTCCAGAGAGACCTGCGGACCTCTCACGGGGGGTCCTTCGCGCCGCGGACTGGGCGCTGGGACGGGGAGCGGAGTGCGGCCCTGCCGCGGCCGCGACACTGAGGGGAGGAGATCCGAGAGGGCTACGGGGACGGGATCTCCAGCGGCCACACGGGTCCCCCCACCCACAGAGGGACCTGCAAACCTCTCGCAAAAGGTCCGTCGTGCTGCAGACGCGGAGCCCAGCCCGGACCTGCGGCGGCGGTGGCAGCGGCCACGGCTCCGAGAGGCACAGATCTGAGAGGGCTCCGGAGGCGGGATCTTCAGCGGCGGCACGGCCCCCCCACCAACAGGTGACTGACGGGGGTGGGTGAGAGAGTCTCTTTGGCGAGTTGAGAGGGGAGTGGGGTGCACCCAAGGCTCGGGCCCCCCTGGGAGGTGGGGGCTGAGAGGCGGCTGCGGACGGGGACTCCCCAAATGGGCAGGAGCCTGGATCCATTGTGGAAGGTCTGTGCATAAACCCCCAGAGGGAACTATGCCTGAGAGGCTGCCCTGCCCCGACCTGACCACCTGAACTTAATTCTCACACTGAATAGCAGCCCTGCCCCCGCCAAAAATCCTAAGGTGGGAAGCAGCATTTGAATCTCAGTCCCCAAACGCTGGCTGGCAGGACCAGGAGGCGAGGTGGGTGTGAGGAGAACATTCAGAGGTCAGGCCACTGGTTGGAGAAAATGCCAAGAAAAGGGAAAAGAAATAAAACTATTGAAGGGTACTTTACCGGAGAAAAGACACTTCCTCCCTTCCTTTCTGATGGGGAGGAACAATGCTTGCCATCAGGCAAAGACACAGAAATCGAGGATTCTGTGTCCCAGCCCACCCAATGGGCTCCGCCCATGGAAGAGCTCAAGAGGAATTTTGAAAATCAAGTTAGAGAGGTGGAGGAAAGACTGGGAAGGGAAATGAGAGGGATGAGGGAGAAGCATGAAAAGCAGATCAGCTCCCTGCTAAAGGAGAACCAAAAAAATCTTGAAGAAATTGGCACCTTGAGAACTAGCCTAACTCAGCTGGCAAGGGAGGTGCAAGGGGCCAATGAGGAGAAGAATGCTTTCAAAAGCAGAATTAACCAAATGGAAAAGGAGATTCAAAAGCTCACTGAAGAAAATAGATCCTTCAAACTGGAATGGTACGGATGGATGCTAAGGACTTTTCGAGAAAGACAGATATCTCAGAACATACCGCGCAGATTCGAAAAATGGAAGATAATGTGAAATATCTTATTGAAAAAACAACTGACCTGGAAAATAGAATCAGGAGAGACAATGTAAAAATTCTGGGACTACCTGAAAACCATGATCAAAAGAAGAGCCTAGACATCATCCTCCATGAAATTATCAAGGAAAACTGCCCTGAGATTCTAGAACCAGAAGGCAAAATAAATATTCAAGGAATCCGCAGAACACCGCATGAAAGAGATCCAAAAAGAGAAACTCCTAGGAGCATTGTGGCCAAATTCCAGAATTCCCAGGTGAAAGAGAAAATATTGCAAGCAGCTAGAAAGAAACAATTCAAGTATTGTGGAAATACAATCAGGATAGCACAAGATCTGGCACCCTCTACACTGAGGGATAGAAGGGAATGGAATAGGATATTCCAGAAGTCAAAGGAACTAGGACTGAAGCCAAGAATCACCTACCCAGCAAAACTGAGTATAATACTTCAGGAGAAAAAATGGTCTTTCAATGAAATAGAAGACTTTCAAATTTTCCTGATGAAAAGACCAGAGCTGGAAAGAAAATTTGACTTTCTAACACAAGAATGAAGAGAACCATGAAAAGGCGAACAGCAAAGAGAAATCATAAGGGACTTACTAAAGTTGAACTGTTTACATTCCTACATGGAAAGACAATATTTATAACTCTTGAAACATTTCAGTATCTGGGCACTGGGTGGGAGTACACACACACACACATGCACACACGCACACATACATAGAGACAGAGTACACAGAGTGAATTGAAGAGGATGGGATCATATATTAAAAAAAAAATGAAATCAAGCAGTGAGAGAGAAATATTGGGAGGAGAAAGGGAGAAGTTATATGGGGCAAATTATCTCTCATAAAAGAGGCAAGCAAAAGACTTATTAGTGGTGGGATAAAGAGGGGAGGCAAGAGAAAAACATGAGGTCTACTCTCATCACATTCCACTAAAGGAAAGAATATAATGCACACTCATTTTGATAGGAAAACCTATCTCATAATACAGGAGAGTGGGGGACAGGGGCACAAGCAGGGTGGGGGGGAGGATGGAGGGGAGGGCATGGGGAGGAGAATGCAATACGAGGTCGACACTCATGGGGAGGGAAAGGACCATAAGAAAATAGAAGTAAAGGGGGACAGGATAGGATGGAGGGAAATACAATTAGTCCTATACAACACAACTAGTATGGAAATCATTTGCAAAACTAAACAGGTATGGCCTATATTGAATTGCCTGTCTTTCAAGGGGAAGGGGTGGAGAGGGAGGGAGCTAAGGAGGTTAGAACTCAAAGTGTTAGGACCAAATGTAATGTTCTTACCACTGGGTAACAAGAAATACAGGTTAAGGGGTCAAGAAAGCTATCTGGTCCTACAGGACAAAAGAGAAGATGGAGACAAGGGCAGGGAGGGAGGATAGAGGACAGAGCAGATAGGTCACAGGGGCAATTAGAAAGCTCGGGTTTGGGGGGAGGAGGGGATAAAAGGGGAGAAAATTTGTAACCCAAAATTGTGTGAAAATAAATGTTAAAAATTAATTAAAAAAAAAAAAGAATCAGATACAGGTTATACATGTGCAATTATGTAAAGCATTTCCATATTAGTCATTTTGTACAAGAAGACTCAAACAAAAAAAGGTAAAAGAGAAAGTGAAAAATAGAATGCTTCAGTCAGTATTTAAATAATATCAGTACTTTCTTTGCAGGTAGATAGTATATGTTTCATCATTAGTCTTTTGGGAGTGTCTTGGATCACTGCACTGCTGAGAATAGCTAAGTGTGTCACAGTTCTTCATCAAACAATATTGTATTACTGGGTACAACTTCTGGTTTTGTTCACTTCACTATGCATCAGTTCATGTAAGTCTTTTCAGGTTTTTCTGAAATCATCCTGCTTGTCATTTCATATAGCACAATAATATTCCATTACAATCATAAACTACAGGTTGCTTAGCCATTCCCCAAATGATGGGCATTCCTTTGATTTCCAATTCTTAGCCACCACAAAAAGAATTGCTATAAATATTTTTGTACAAATAGGTCCTCCCCCCACCCTTTTAGGACTGTCTTCCCAATATAGACCCAGCAGTGTTATTGCTGAATCAAAAGGTAGGCAGTTTTATAGCCCTTTGGGCATAGTTCCAAATTGCTCTCCAGAATGATTGGATCAATTCACAACTCCACCAACAATGCATATGTCTCAGTTTTCCCACATCTGCTTCAACATCCAACATTTTCCTTTTTTGTCATATTAGCTGATCTGATAGGTGTGAGGTGGTACCTCGGAGTTGTTTTAATTTGCAGTTCTCTAATCAACAGTGATTTAGAGTATTTTTTCATATAGAAAACTTTGATTTTTTTGTCTGAAAACTGCCTGTTCATATCCTTTGTCCTTTTATTAATTGGGGAATGATTTGTATTTTTATAAAGTTGACTCAGTTCTCTGTATCAGAGATACTTGTTGCAAAATTTTCCCCAGTTTTTTGCTCTTTTTATAATTTTGATTGCACTGGTTTTGTGTGGAAACTTTTTAATTTTATGTAATCAAATTAATATAATTTTATATTTAATTATATATTAATATATATTAATTTAATATAATATAATTAATATAATTTTAATTTTATATAATCAAAATTACCTATTTTGCACTTTTGTAATATTCTCTACACTTTGTGAGAAGTCTTCTTTGAATGACAAAGAGAATTTTATATTTGATCTTGGAGGTGATTAGGAACCACTGAAGTTTATTGAATAAGGGGATAATATGGTCAGCACATTCCCTTCCAAGAACTTGTCATAATGGAAAGAAAATATGTGTAAATTTCCATAGCAGTTTCACAGAATCCCAATCTAAGTCCAAAAATATGGAAGAGACCTCAGAAACCATGCCTACTACAACATCCTTGACATCATTTCAGTCTCTGCTTAAAGGTTGCCTATGAAGAGAAACCCACTACCTCCTGAATTAGCCTATTCAACTTCTGAATAGCTCTAATTTTCAGGAATGATTTTTTCCCCCTTTAATTGAGCTTAACTGCCTCCCTGCTCATTGTTTTAGTCTGTCAAGATTTTCTGGGATCCAAGTTCTGTTATCTAATATAATCACTATCTCTTCAAGTTTTGGGTCATCTGCACATTTGATAAACATGCCATATATGCTTTATCATCACCATCATCATCATTACTAGCATTTTTATAAAGCACTTAAAGGCTTACAAAGCATTTTACATATTGTCTTGCTTGATTCTCACAGGAGAAGAGGTAGGTGCTATCAATGCCCCCATTTTGCGGATGGGGAAAACGAAACTGAGAGGTTAATGACTTACCCAGAGACAGGTAACTAGTATCTGAACTCATATTTCCTTGATTACAATTCTAGCATTTTGTCTATTATACCACCTAGCTACATGCAAGCCATTGATGAAAATTTTGGATCATACAAGGACAAATACTTTAGGCTTCTCCCTATATAGACTTGCATTTAAATTGACATTGATAATCAATATTATTTTTCTGCTTCAGTCTTTTGACCAGTTTCATACCCACCTAACTGTATGATTAACTAGTGATTCACAAACATCTTGGTCTCAGGACCCCATTACATTCTTAAAAATTATTAAGAACCACAAAGAGCTTTTGCTTCTGTTGTTTATACCTATTAATATCTGTTGCATTTGAAACTAAAACTGACCAAGCTTAAATTGTCTATTAATTCATCTAAAAGTAGTAATAAACCCCTTACATACTAACAACACATTTTATTCTTTTTTAAACTACATTTTCCAAAACAAAAATAATTAGGGACATTATTTTACATGTTTTTGCAAACTCTTTAATATCTGGAGTCAGGGAAAGCAGCTGGGTTCTCCTATTTGCTTTTGCATTCAATCTATGGTGATATATTGTTTTGATTGAAGTGCATGAAAAAAAATCTGGCTTCACATAGATATGTATTTGGAAAAGAGAAAAGTATTCAAATAAGCAAATCCTGTCATCATTGTTATGAAAATAGTTTTGACATTGTGGAGCCTTGAAAATATCTCACAGACCTCCCCAGAGGTCCTCCAACCATAGTTTGAGAACTGCTGACCTAACCCATATCTCTCCAGCTTATCTACAAGCATAGAATGATTTTGTCAGATATTTTGCTGAAATCTAAATAGACTATTCCTAGCAACAGTCTTATGATGTAGTTCTGTCGCTGCCCTGACCGAAAAGGTAATGAGATTCCTATGACCTGACCTGTTCTTAATGAAGCCAGGCTGATTTGGAACTATGCCCAAAGGGCTACAAAAATGTGCATACCCTTTGACCCAGCAATATCGCTACTAGGACTATATCCCCAAGAGATCATAAAAATGGGAAAGGGTCCCACATGTACAAAAATATTTATAGCAGCACTCTATGTAGTTGCCAAAAACTGGAAGTCAAGGGGATGTCCATCAATTGGGGAATGGCTGAATAAATTATGGTATATGAATGTAATGGAGTACTATTGTGCCATAAGAAATGATGAACAAGAAGACTTCAGAGACGCCTGGAAGGACTTATATGACCTGATGCTGAGTGAAAGGAGCAGAACCAGGAGAACTTTATGCACAGCAACAACCACAGTGTGTGAGAGTTTTTTCTGGTAGACTTAGATTTTTGTAATAACACAAGAACTTCTGAAAAAAAAAAATCCCAATGGTGGACCTCAAGGCAAAATGCCTTCCACACTCAGAGAGAGAAATATGGAAGTCACTCACATAATGTAGCAGATCATGTTTGTGTATGTGTATCTGTTTGTGTATCATGTTCTGAATTGTTATACGGATTCTTTCATTTATCTTAGTCTGACTACATAGCATGACTATAGTGAAAATATACTCAATAGGAAAGTATATGTAGAATCTATACAGAATTGTATGCAGTCGTGGGGAGGGAGGGAGGTAGTGGGGGGTGGGTGGGGAGGGATAAAATCGCAATTGTATGGCAGTGATTGTTAAACATTAAAAAAATAAAAAAATAAAAAAATAAAAAAATGAAGCCAGGCTGGTCTTACAAAACCACCACCTGAATAACGTAGTGCAGAATTTTTACAGGAATGAAAGGGAAAGTCAAATGCCCTGGACTCAAATTTTTAAACTGCCCCCCTTTTCAAAAATAAGGACATTTGCCCTCCCATAGTCCTACAGCATCTTTCCCATTCTCCAAGATATCTCAGCTATCACTGACACTAGCTCACCAGTCACATCTGCTAGACCTTCCTGTCCTCTAGGAGAGCAGCTAAATACTGCCTGGTTGTCTCATCATTTATACTAGACTTTCACTCCCTGCTAACCGTTTTTGTTCTCTCTTTCCTAGGTCAAAGATCATTCTCCTTAGATGATAAAATGGATGCAAAATAGTTGAGTAGTTCAGCCTTCTCCCTATTATCTAATATCAGCATCCCATCTACTCAAAAAACCAGTCCTACCCCTTTTCTGCCTCTTCTCTTGTTCCCAACACAGCAAATCTAAACCCAGCTCCTTATTGTTATTGTCACCATGATCCCCATCAGCCTCAATTTATTCTGGGCTTTCATGGTCCAGACAAAATTTTAACACTCTTCTTTTGTACTACTCCTTGCCTTTGCTTTATACGGTTATCTCTTCCACAACGCAAGGGCTAGAGTCACGGTGTCCCCCGCAGTCTAGAAAATCTGCATAAAATTTTTTGGCCTTCCTTTTGTACCAGAGCAGAAGTATGAATTTTGTTTCTTTGGGGGGGGGGGGAAATGTTTACAGTACCTTATTGTAAAATTTGGGTTAAATATTATTTGGTCACAGGCAATATTATACAATACCATACATATATTTTATGCCTTTCTGAGTTTTTAAAAACTTTTTCTGTGTTGTCTGCTGGACTTTCTTTGTGTATCTTCTGTGGTTTCCACAAAACTCCCCCCAAATCCCCACTTAATTTCTTAGGCCAACCTGCAATATATCAAGATTGTGATGGGGAGAATTGCAATGTGGAAGGGATAGCTGTACATGTCTTTTAAAATGTGAGTTTCTCATTATACCTTAAGTATCCACACCAATCTATTCAGGTAGTTCTTCTATTTTCTCTTCAATAGAAGTACTTCTGTTTGCATCTTGGGCATTTCTTTGTTATTCATCCAAAAGGTTCGATGTATTTCCTATACTCTTCTAAGCCCTTTCTCCCTCCAAGTTGGGGAAGAGTGAAAATGGGTGGGGGAATTGAGAGGGAGAATTTGAATTTGGAGGTGTGACCAAAGCACATGAGAGGAGGGGTATCACTCATGCCTCTTTATGCTTCCCCTGATGATCTCCTTCCTGATATGGCTTCACTAGCAGCTTCTCTGCTGGACTCTCACAGCTAACATCTTCAGCTAGGGAACTTATTTTTTTAAGCAGCTCTTTTAGGGGGAAAAAATGGACATCCTTACCCTTGGACCAGAAGCTTCTTGACTGAGGCCTCCCATGTTCAGAGGAATAGGTTCTTAGCATCAGGGCCAAGTTCTTTGAAACAAGCTAATTCCCTTAGGTTTAGGCTTCTTTCCCCCCCCAAAAAATTCATCCTGGTACAGGGCTTGATCTCTAGTTCAGAGACATACCCTAGCTTATTTCAACCGTCCAATACAGTTTCCAAATTTTCATCTCTTCATGCATCACACAGTGATTACTTGCTTAATAATTACCAAACAGCTCTGGGGTCTAGGTTTTACACTCTAAGTTTCTCCCATGTGGCTGCTGTTCAGTCACTTCAGTCATGCCTAACTAACTCTTCGTCACTCTATTTGAGGTTTTCTGGGCAAAGATACTGGAGCAGATTGCCATTTCTTTCTCCAGCTCATTTTACAGATGAGTAAGCTGAGGCAGACAGGGTTAAGTGACTTGCCCAGAGTTACAAAATTAGTAAGTGTCTTGAAGCCAAATTTGAACTCGGGACTTCCTAACTCCAAGCCTGGCTCTGTGTCCAGCTTCCTGGAGGCTCTTTCATATAATATGTTTAATGGATAGGCAAAGAAAAGGTTCAGAGGAAATAGGGCAAGGTCTCGGTCATATTCCTGGCATTTTCATATGCAAATGAAACAAGAGGCTTTGCTCCACACTCACATTGCCTCTCAGTCCAAGGCATGGTTTACTACCTGTTCCCAGTGTGGAACATCCAATCACCTTCCTTTTTGCCTTAGCATTGGTGGTCTCCCTATCCCCTATGTCTGGAAAGCTCTTCTTCCAAAGCTCCACCTCATAGAATCCCAATTACTGGTGACAGTTTCTCCACAAGTCCTTTGTTGTGCCCCCCACCCCTATTAGTGTTTGCTCTTTCCTTCTTGAAGTTACATTTTATAACTGTCTTTACTTAGGCCTTAAGGCTAGAAGAGCCCTCAGAAGTCAAGACCTTAAACTCAGCATGTCCAAAAATGAACTCATAATATTTTTTTCCCAAATTTATCATTTCTTCCTAATTTCCCAATTATAATCAAAGACACTACCAGTGACCCAGGCTTTCAACCTAGGGATCATCCTCAATAGTCACTCTTTGTCTCTCTGTTTCTCTGTTTCTCTTTCTCTCTGTCATCCTCTGTCTTTTTTTTCCCTTTCTCTCCTTCCCTTTCTCTGTCTCTTCCCTTTTCTCTCTCTCTTTCCCTTTCTCTTTTTCCATTTCTCTCTTTACCTTTCTCTTCTCTTCTTCTTCTTCCTCCTTCTCTCCTCCTCCTCCCCTCCTCGTCCTCCTCGTCCTCGTCCTCGTCCTCGTCCTCCTTCTCCTTCTCCTTCTCCTTCTCCTTCTCCTTCTCCTCCTTCTCCTTCTCCTTCTCCTTCTCCTTCTCCTTCTTCTTCTTCTTCTTCTTCTTCTTCTTCTTCTTCTTCTCCTTTTCTGTCTTTCTCTTTCTCTCCATATTCAAACAACTGTAAACTCCTGTCCATTCTATCTTGTCTTCACTGGCATCTCTCCTGACACTGACTGCAACCACTGTATTACATCACTTCACACCTGGACTTCTGCAATAGCTTTCCCATTGGTCTTGTTTCAAGTCTCTCCCCAATTCAGTTCATCTTCCACTCAGCTATCAAACTGGCCTTCCTAAAGCATATGTATAACCATATTACCCCTTTCATGCAATAAACACTAATGACTCTCTGTTACCTCAAGGATCAAATATAAAACCCTCTGTTTGACTTTTAAAGTCCTTTATAATTTGGACCTTTCCTATCTTTCCAGTCTTCTCACACTTTCGTACACTGACCTCCATGCACAAGACACTCCCTCTCCAATTTCTCTCCCCCATACCTGCAAATCTCTCTATCCTATTTTGAACCTATTGGCTTTCTCCAAGTCACAGCTTCTATAAGAAGCTCTTCCTAATCCTCCTTAATCTTAATGCCTTCCTTCCAAGACAATCCCCAATCTATCCTGTATGTATCATGTTCCTATCCTGTACGTACACATGTTTGTTTAAATGTCATATTCCCCATTAGACTGTGAACATCTTGACAGCAAGGATAATTTTTTGCCTTTCTTTGTATCCTCAGTGCTTAGCACAGAGCCCGGAATATAGTAGGAGCCTAATAAGTGTTAGTTGACTATAACTATATTACTGAATCTATTTTTCTCATTTTATACATAAGGAATTTGGGACTCCAGGAGGCTAAGTAACTTACCCAAGATCACACAAGTAGAAAGTGTCAAAGGGAGGCTTTGAACCCAGAGTCAAGTCAACAAGTTAACAAGCACTTATTAAGCACTGACTTTGTGCTAGAAATTAGGCTAAGCTAATTCTGGGCATATCAAAAGTTAAAAAACAGCCCTCTGGGCTTAAGGAGTTCTCAATCTAGCAGGGAAGACAGCATATAACCAATGATGTGTAAGCAAGATAATATGCAAGATAAATTAGAGATAATCTCAGAGGGAAGGCACTAAGATTCAGAGCTGAAAAAAGCTCCTTGAAGACTTGAAAGAAGCCAGGAGGTGTATATGAGGAGGGAGAATATTCTAGGCATGAAGGACAGACAATGGCAGTGCCTAGAGTAGGCTGATTGAATGCCTGGCCATCAGATCAGTAAGGAGGTCCACATCACTGAATCAAAGTGGGGTGGGGATAGGAGGGGAGTAAAATCTAAGAAGACTGGAAATATAGGAATGAGCCACTGTACCCAACTACCTCAATTATTTGTGTACATGATGTATCCCTCCAACCAGATGCTCTTTGCATTCTTAACACCTAGCCAATATGTAGTACTAGCCAGAGTCTAGCAGGGCATGCAATAGGTATTTAATAAATGTTTGATAAATTGAATTGAATTGAAAGAATCTTTCTCTTTTGCATGAAAACTTGTTTCTCAGTGCTCAGGGATACAGATCTGAAGCTTGGTATAAAGAATTATGGGGTCCTCTTCTCTCCATTCTAAAAAAAGGAAATAGGCTACTATGGATTATAGTGCCTCTGGAGTTAGGTTAAGACAGAAAGAGAACATTTGTTAGCAGTGAGTTAGCTCAGGTTCTTAGAACACTATGCTAATGAAGCTAAACCCATCACTTCAGTCCCTGAAGGGATCAGTTAGTTTCTTTATTTTCCACTGTGGGCAGACTACTCTTCTAACCCTGACCAATTGCCTTACTAATGCATGCTCTGCATCAGAAGAGGGACTATGGGAGAAAATATAGCTGGATCAGTAGAGTCCTATAATCACATCAGCAAAGCCGAAGCAAGTCAAAATACCTTCTGGCGATATGGTACCTCTCTTGTTCTGAAATGGTGGATGAGAGTAATGGGTCTCTTGGAGTTGGTAGAAAGGCAACATATATTCAGGGTAGGATTCTGCTCTGTAGGTATCAGTAAGCATTTATAAAGCACCTTAAATTACAAAAAAAAAGGTAAAGCTAGAGATGCAAAAAAAAAAAAAGATAAAACAGGTCCCTATCCTTGAGAAGTGCACAAACTAATGACACCATGACAAACAAATATGTACCAATAATACATATGTGGGATAACTTGGAGGTGATCAAAGAGGGAGGACTTCAAAGGACCAGTAAAGGCTTGTTGCAGAAGGATGGATTTTGTTATTGTTGTGCTCATCCTTTGTTGCCAAAGAAGACCATGCTATCAAAGAAATGATGGCATGGCTTACACTTGAGTTTGTTTTGAGTGAGGGAGGGCTGTGCAGGTCACCAGCCTCACTTCTCCTCCAGAGCCATTTGAATCCAGTGACCAGATGTTCATCAGGATGACTGGAGATGACTCAGGATGCAATAGGACACATTGGTCCCTTTAGTTCAAGGTCTATTCAGGAACTCACTTAAAGTGAGGTAACGCCCATTCAGTGAATAGGCCTCTAAAAGGATGGATTTTAGTCAAAATCTGAAGGAAGTCAGGGCAACCAGGAGGCAGAGATGAGGAGTGAGAGCGTTCTAGGAATTAGGTGAGGGGAAGAGAAGGACAGCCAATGAAATCAATAGCTATAGAGTACATGGAAGGGGCAGATGGGTGGCACACTGAAGACTCATCATCATGAGTTCAAATCAGGCCTCAGACACTTATTAGGTGTGTGACCCTGGGCAAGTCACTTCCCCACGTTTGCCTCTGTTCTTCATCTGGAGAAGGAATGGTAAACGCCTCCAGCATTTTTGCCAAGAAAACCCCTCAATGGGGTCACAGAGTATCAGACATGACAGAACAAGAAAAACGAGAAAGTATGTGGAGGAAAATAAAGTGTAAGAAGACTGGAAAGATAAAAGGAGGCCAGGTTATAAACATCTAAAACTCAAACAGAGGATTTTATATTTGATCATGACAGCAATAAGGATCCACTGGAGCTGATGGAATAGGGCAGTGACATAGTCAGACCTGCATTTTAGGAAGCTCATTTTGAGCTAAGTGAAGGATGAAGGATGAGTGAGGCAGGGATACCAACCAGCAGGTTCTTATACAGGCATGAGGTGATGAGGGTCTGCACAGGGTGAGGGGAAAGGGCTGGGTTGGCAGTGTCAACAGAGAAAATAGGGCATTTACAAGAGATCATGCAAAGGTAAAATCAATAAGACTTGGTCCTAGTTTGGATAGGGAATGGTTGTTGGCATGAGAAAGAGATTGATCCCTGGGTTGGGAACCTGGTTGACTAGGAGGATCGTACCTTTAACAGTAATGAGGCAGTTGTTTCTTCGGTAGAATTTAAGCCCCTTGAAGACAAGTGTTATGCCTTTTATATCTATACCCCAATACCTAACAGAGTGCTTAGCACATGGCTGTTGCTGATGTTTGTCCTTCATCTTCAAGGAGGACCATGACATCAGGGAGATGATGCCATGACTTGCAAATGGATTGGATTTTAGTGAGCCAGGGCTGTGCAAAGTCACCAGTCTCACTTCCTCCTCTGGACCCATCTGGATCCAGTGACCAGATATAGATCAGGATGACTGGAGATGACCCTGGACGCAGTGGTACATGGTAGGTACTCAAGAAATGCTTGCTGAATCTAATTAAATCGAATGGATTGAATACTTTCAATGCAGGCTTCTCTGTCTTATTTTTCAGAACACAACAGGAAAGCTGCTTGTCAGCCTCTGTAGAGTTATTTCCATTCCCCTGGAGGAGGGAAAGACTAAGCCTTGCCCTGCATTCTGTCCCTCCTCCACTTCCACCCCCATCACTCTTACGAGCAGCCAGCTTCAATGGGTGGGTGACTCCTTCCTCTGCCACATCTGTCATTATTTAGAGGAGAGGCAGTGGTGAAATAAGCCATGGCAGGCAGCCTCAGCTCTGCCTCCAGCATGATAGGCATGAACATGAAGAGCAACCCCACCTGCGAGTCATGGGAGCTCAAGCCAGACTGTGCCCTGTTGATGTGGGGCAAAGAACCAACCAGCCAAGTAAAGATGGCATTTTGCTAGGCTATCCCTGACATCACACGAAAGTCAGCCATTCTCAGAGCTGAGTGGGGAAGAATCCCTTCAGCAGGAATGAGTGACAGGTGACTGAATTACTCTGGCAGATGGGAATCAGTCTCAATGAGAAACTGTTGTCTCCCAAAAGGCATCAAGAGTTTGGGGGGAAACTGGCAGACAGCATGCCACTTTGCTTATATGTCTCCTGGGAATCCCTACAGATTGTTGCTTTGAAAGTGAGCTAAAATAAAATAAATTTTTAAAGTTATCTCTTTTAAAAAAAGTAGTTCCCTCCCACTTGCATCCATCTTGTAATTCAATCACTTATAATATCCAGCATGAAGTACCTGTGATATTTTTTGGTCCTCACAATAACCTGGAAGGTAGGTGTTATTATCATCCCCCTTTTATAGATGAAGAAACTGAGGTTTAGAGAGGTTAAATGACTGCCCAGATCTCACATAGTGAGAAAGTATCTGGGGTAAGATTTGAACTTTGGCCTTTCCTGATTACAAGTCCAGCTTTATATCCACATTGCTATCTAATTGCCTCATTTATTTGGCATAAGAGTAGAATTTTTGCATAGGAATAACCCTACCTATGTGACATTGAGCAAGTCACTTAACCTATTGAGGTCTCAGTTTCTTTATATGTAAAATGAGAGAGCCAAGCCAGGTGATCCCAGAGGTTTCTTCCAACCCTAAATCATTCTATGATATGCTGTAGATTATTTAAATCTGTTGAAATATGAATCACAGTTAAATTGAGGCTTTAATAAATAAACCTTTCTATTTGTACTTCACCCTTTCTTAAGAATCCCACAGGGATTCTTACCCTGGGGTCCATAAATCCCCCAGTCTGTAAATGACCATGAGTGGGGGAAGATATGTCTTTATTTCAATATAACTGAATTCCCTTGGAATCCTAGGTATTTAGTTTATGCATTTGAAACATAGTTCTGAGAAGGGGTTCCTAGACTTCATCAGACTGTCCTAGGGGTTCATTTTATTATTTTTTTTCAGTCATGTCTGACTCACTGTGACCCCATTTGAAGTTTTCTTGGCAGAGATCCTGGAGTGATTTGTCATTTCCTTCTCCAAATCATTTTACAGATGAGGAAACAAAGGCAAATAGGGTTAAATGCCCAGGGTCACACAGCTAGTGTCTGAGGATCATGAAGTCATGAAGATGAGTCTTTCTGGTTCCAAGCCCAGTGCTTTATCCACTGCACCAACTACCTGACCTTAAGGGATCCATGACCCCACTCCCCCCAAAAAAGATTTAGAACCTATTTTCTAGGGAGTATAATATAGTGTGAAAATGATGGGCTTTTAGTCAGTTTGAATCACAACTCTACAACTTATACCACCTGGGAAACTTGGGAAAAGTCAAGTCAGCTTTTCAGGCCTTCGTTTCTATATTTGAAGAAAGGGTGGTAGTAAAGTAAGTGGCCTCTATGGTCCCTTTAAGCTCTAACTCTATGATCCTATAGCCACCCTTGGCCTCAGATTCCTTATCTATAAATGAAAGGGTCAGGCTAGACATTCTCTAAGGCACCTTTCAGCTCTTCATCTACCAAATACCTGAAGGTATTTGGCTTGGCCATCTCTAGGCTATTCTGGTGAGCAAAAGAAACCCTGTAATTTAAAAAGAAATGAAAAGGGGCATATTATTTTCTCCCTGTTACTAAGTTACACAGAGCTTAATATGCTTGTTTTCAAACTTTCCTGAGCATTTTATGGTTTCGGTTCTTCAAAAGGGCTGTGATCTCATGAGTGAAGATTCTCCCACCTCTGGCCTACAGATTACAACCCTTCTAGGCCTCAGCAGATGGTTTAATGAGTTGCTGTGGCCAGAACCTGTCATCACCTGGTACCTGCCCTTTCCCAAATGGAAATGAGCCTCTCTCTCTGTTTACTGAGGTTGGTCTGTCCTCAAAGCCATTCCAGTGTTGTAGGATGTTCAGCCTAACCAGGTAAGTGACATAGTAGATAGAGCACTGGGCTTGGAGTCAGGAAGACCTGAGTTCAAATCCAACCTCAGACGCTTAGTAGCTGTGTGACCCAGCGCAAGACACTTAACCATTGTCTGCCTCACTGTCCTCACATGTAAAAGGGGAATCCTAATACCACCTACTTCACAGAGTTGTTGTGAAGAACAAATGAAATAATATTTCTAAAGCACTTAGCACAGTGCCATGTTTCCTTCCTTCTTTCACCCCCTTGTCAAGATAAGACATCAGAGTGAGACTTGGAGTAGGTGGAGGAGAGAGAAGAATTTTATTATTGGGCTAAAAACACCCTAAATAGAAAATGTCGAAATCTCAAAGAATGTGCTTCACAAATGAAATTGAAAATTGTCAATCAGCAGATTCTCCCCTTCTTTATCCAAAAGGAGGTTAGAAAAGGAGAGAGAAGACAGGAATGCTCTGACCTCTGAGAGGACCACCACGACCCATCGATGTACCTGTCCTGGACTGCTCCTGGGTCATCCAGTCCTTGAACCTGGGTACTCCTGCCCTCCTATGTTAAAGCTTCAGAGGTCCCACAGGCAGGTTCTTTTATTAGTAGTAGCAGGCATGGAGGAGGATAGAAAAATCTGACTCACCCACTTTGAGGAAGTGCGATGTTTTGTTTTTAAGGGAAAACGGAGTATTTTCAGGGTTTTTTTTTCCTTCCCAATGATACAAGAGAAAAAGATTTCTTATGCCTGTTCCTCATTAGTCTGTATGTACATCCATGTGTCCAATTTAATATCACATTCATGACAGATTTGTTTATTTAAACAAACATCACAAGACTCTGACTAACACTGAGGAGGAGATTGTGTAGAAGGAGAGATGTGTGAGTGTGTGCTGGGGGAGGAGCTGCAGAATGACAGAGCAGAGAGGGGGAGGTGGAACAGGAGGCTGCTCTGTTCCTTGTTATTAGTCAGCTCCCAAGAGGTCGGCACTACACTATTCACCATCACAATAACACTTTATGGCTACAAAGAGCCTTTCTTGGCTTATTTCCAACCCATGATGGGGCACTGCCTTTCCATCATGTCCACCGGTTCTTTATCAAAACAGTCTACTTCTATCCATAAACAGCAAACCTAGAACTTGGGAAGTAAGATGTAAGAGGCTAGAAACTGAGAATCAGAGAACTCAATAGGAGAGAGTGCACCAGAACAGACATGCTTTCTAGATGCTTCATTACCCTGTGTGACCGGAACAATCCCTCCACCTCTCAGTGCGTCAGTTTCCTCATCTGTAAGTAAGGAGAACATGGGACTGAACACTCTCTCGAGGTCCCTCCCTGATCTCTCTTCTCTAATCTTCGGTGCATTTCTTCAGATCAATTTCCCATGAGTGAGGGGGAGAAGCTTTGAGCTTCTGCTTTTGGCAGCTTTAATCCCTCGCCTACACTTCTGAACAGGTGCAACCCATTCAGAAGCATCCCTCCTGTTTTCACCTCCCACCCTCTCCTTTTCTCCCTTTCCCTCGTCTTGTTTTTCTTTCCCTTTCTCTTCCCTTCTGTTCTCCCCCATTATACCTCTAAATGCAAAGAAGCAGACCTCATGACAGGCAGAGTAGGCAAAGTGAAAGTCTGATATCACTTTACTTCCTCCTACCCCCCCAAATAAATTCTCCCCCACAAATCACTCATACCTCTGAGAAAATGAGTTTATTAGAGAGGGACTTTGAAGTGTAGAGCACAACATAGCATAATGTACACAGTAGGAGTTCAATGAATACTTGGGGAACAGAATTGGAATTTGAATACTAGATGGATAGGAGAAGTTATGAAGGGAGTGAAGGGGTCAAGAAGGCAGCAAAACAGGGCAGTCTGAAGTACTGACAAACTTCAGCTATTCCACAATTGTTCCTAGGACACACCCTGCAAGGGGGCTACACAATCCCAATGGGGGTATGAGGCACATGTAGAAGAGATACACTAAGGATGTTCATCAGCTTCCCTCCTAAAAACACTTGAGGTCTAGACTTTATTCCCTTGATCAAGGAAGTCACAGATCATCTGGAGGAAACATCTCACGGAACCACCTGGAACATCAAGGCTCTAAATCCTATCCTCAGTTTTGGAGGGAATTAGTTATTGAATCTTGGAGGTAGGGGGACAGCTGATCCAAATTGGAATCCCCTCTACAATGTCCCCCACATGTGGACATCCAGGCTTGGCTTAAGGACTTCTAATGATGAAGAACCCACTGAGGCAGGCCATTCATTCCACTTTTGGATTGCTCTAATTATTGGGCCATTATTTTTCCTCACATCAAGTCTAAATTTGTCTCTTTGCAATGGGTTCTGCCTTCTGGAGCCCTAGAAAACAAGCTGAATCCTTCTTTCATGACTCCACCCTTTTAATAATGAAATATGACTAACAGTTCCTTCTCTAAGACTTCTCTACATGCTAAATATCCTTTGTTGTTTCAATTTATTTTAATATGGCATGATCTTAAGGTCCTTTACCATTCTGGTCACCTTTCTGTGGACCTGTTCCAACTTAACAATGTCCTTCCTAAAATGTGCTGCCAAGTACTGAACAGAATATTCCACATGTAATCTGGCGAGGACAGAGTAGAACAGTACTATCTGTCCCCTAGTGCCTCTTAATTTAGCCTAAAAACACATTAGCTTTATTAGCTGCCGCAACACACTAATGACTCCTATTGAAAACTAGTCAGTCCATTGAAACACAGAGATCTTTCTCAGACAAATGGCTATCTGGCCATAAATCCCCCATCTTGCACTTGAAGAGATTATTTTTTGGACCTAAATGAAGGACTTTACAATTATCCCTGTTGAAATCCATCTTTTAATGTCTCATTCCAATGTTTTATCTCATCGAGTCTTCTTAAATCCTGATATTAATTATTCCATTCAGCTTTACATCATCTTTAAATTTGATAAACATCCCATCTATACCTTTTTCCAAACCATTAATGAAAATGTTGAACAGCACAAGGTCAAGCACTGGTTGCTGGCAGAGTTACACTAGAGATATTCTTCTGAGATAAAACTGAGTCATTAGTGATTATTTTGTTGGGTTTGGTCATTCAACTAGATTCCATTTCATCTAATTGTACTCTTGGCTAATCCATATCTTTCCCCCTTTTTCACAAGAATTGCATGAGAGACTTTTACATGCTTCATTGAAATCTATACAAACTATGTGTTTGTGTGTATATATATATCAATCCCATTTTCTATTAATTTAATAACCTGTTAAAAAGAGAAATTAGATTAATCTGGCATAATGAAGCCATAATGGCTCTTTATGATCAATGTTTCCTTCTCTAAATGTTTACTAACCATCCATTTAAAAATGTGTTCTAAAATTCTTCCAGGAAGCAAAGTCAGGCTATTAGTTTGAAAGCTATATTTTTGTCTCCATGCTTGAAAATTGAAACAATACTGGCATTCTCCAGCTCTACAGCATCTCTCCTCTATGATCTTTCAGAGATGCCTGATAGGGACCCATGCCTGCCAATTCTTTCAATAACCGGTGCTTAACAAAATGTGTGGCACATAATATGTGCTTAATAAATGTTTATTGATAGCTGATTATACAAAGACAAAGTTCATCAGATCCTGGTGACTTGAGCTCATCAAGGTCAGATAGAATCTCTATTAATCTCTCGATAGATAGATAGATAGATAGATAGATAGATAGATAGATAGATATAAGTATAGATCAGTCTATAGATAGATATAGAACTGTAGACTATAGACATAAATAGACATAGATGTATGCATGTATATATATACATATATACACACAAAAGTTGATGCCATATACACACATATATGTTAATGCTATACACACATATGTTGATGCCATGTACATACATATATGTTCATACCATACACGTATATATTAATGTCATATACACACATATATGTTGGTGCTATATATACCCATGTATGTATTTATGGCATCAATTTAACCATGTGTGTTTAGTCCATCCAAATCCCCAGATCACTCTCCTAAACAGAAAAAGATGGGAGCAAACTAAAAGCTTTGGAGCTGGATTGTCATTATCATCCCTTAATATCCTCCCATATTCCTGGAACATCAGTTCTACTCCTTATTTGGTCTTCCTTTCTTCCATATGACTTAGAACCACAACGACCATAAATAGTTTGATAGTTGCTTTTAGCTTCCCTTGCCAATCTCTGTTCATTCTGGACTTCAGCAATCCTGACACTATTCTTACAGGACCATGCTATGCTTTTGTATTTGTCCTCTGTTACTTGCTTTTGCTTCTCCTTTCTATACATTTAAAAAAAATCTAACTTGACTGATGAATTCCCTGTGCATCCACATTCCTGTCTTATAGAAAACTCCTTTATTACCTCCTCACTAAAAACGTTTTTCTTTGTATCCTCAAAATTTCTTTCTTGAGAGCTTTTCATTCCTCCTGAGTTAACTTCCCCTGTAGAATTTTATTCTTTCTCTGAATCTTTTAAAATCAAATTTCCTAAACCCTACAGTGCATGTTAGATTCTGCCTGGATTTCTTCTCCTCTATCACAAATTCTAAAATGGAGTGGTTACTTTCCCTTTAGGTTCCCATCATTTCCAATGGTTAACGACAGATCCAAAATACTTTTTGGTTCTTTCCATTTTTAAAGGAAACAACTATTAAGGCACATTTAGAAATTATTAGTTTGCTCTCATGTGAGCAAAGAGAAACTAAATTCCCTTTCTATCAATACTAGCTGTCCAATGAGCGTTTATGAGATGATTACTATGTACCACCACTGTGCTTAGCACTGGGGATACAAAGAAAGGATGGGGTTGGGGAGACGGTCTCTGCCTTCATGATGATCACATTCTAATTTGGGTGACAACATGAAAATTAATATGAACATACAAGATAAATATGCATGCAACAATAAATATATGTACACACAATATAAATAGAAAATAATCTCAGAAGGAAGGCATTAGCAATAGGGAGGGGGGATTATGGCAAAGGCTTCTTGCAGAAGATGGGATCTAAACTGTCTTTTCTAAGACTATTTTTTTTGATGAACAAAAATTGGCTCTCTCCCTTCTACCTCCCCAAATACGCCATTGAAAAAATAAAAACAAACCCCTTGTAACAAATGTGTATAATCATAAATGTGCAAAATGAATTCCCACATTGACTGTACTCAAAATATGTATGTCTCAGTCTGAATCCATTACTGCCCTGTCAAGATGTAAGTAGAACACTTCATTACCAGTCCCCTGGAATCATGGTTCACCATTGCAGTGATCTCAGTCCTCATAGCTTTCAAAGTTGTTTGTACAGTGCTGCTATTATATACATACTTTTTCTGCTTCTGGATCTGAACTGAGCCTTGAAGGAGGAAGCCTGGACGTGGGGATGAGAAGGAAGAGCATTTCTGGCATGGGAGAGAACTAGTAAAAAGGCAGGAGGTGGAGAGGTTCATGTTCAGCACCTACTGACACAATATCCCTCACAAGTCTGTTGGATTAGCTGTTACCTAGCATAGAGATAATAATGATAGCCAACATTTATATAGTGCTCATCATGCGTTAGGCACTGGGCTTAGTTCTTTATAATTATTATAAATATATTATATTATATTGTATATATTATAAATATATTATATTATATAATATATTATTATATATCATTCAAGACTCACAACAACCCTGGGAGAGGTAGAAGCTATTATTACCCCCATTTTTCAGATGAGGAAACTGAGACAGAAGTTAAGTGACTTGCCTAGGTTCACACAACTAGTAAATGTCAGAGGTCGTATATGAACTCAGGACTTCCTAATTCAGGCAGAGTTTGCCACCTACATGCCAGATGATCCCTGTGGGAATGGAACATGGGATAGGAATCAATCAATCAATAAGTATTTACTAAGGGCTTACTACATACTAGATATTACTCTAGGTCTTTATGGCATACAGGAAGGTCTAGACCTGCAGCCTCCAGGCGACATGTGGCCTTCCAGGTCCCTAGGTACAGCCTTTTGACTTAGTCCAAGTTTTACAGAAAAAAATACTTTTTTTAAAAGGATTTACTCCATGAAGTTTGGATTTGGTCAAAGGGCCACACTTGAGGACTTAGAGGGCCACATGTAGCCTTGAAAACGTAGGTTCCCCACCCCTGATCTAGACCATGGGGTATGGCTATAAGAAGACAAAGAAGTAGGAAGCTCTATGAAGCCAATGAAGCATTTGGGGAGCATTGAATTCACTGGGGGAAGGGGAATCATGAAGGTAAAACTAGCCAGAGTGTGCCAGGGCTATGCTGGAGCCAGCTGCAACTGGTCCAAGGGACCCAATTGTTAAATTTTCAGTATGTACATTTATACCTTAGAAATTTACAGCAAATTCTATAAATTAGGGTTTAATTTATTGTTTTGTTGATTGTCTAGACTTTAAAAAGAGTTAATGCAGATTAAATTTGTAAAATGTATCCACTTTATACATTTTTGTCTTTCAGAAAGCTGATTGTTAAACATTGACTAGCATGTTCCACCTCTGATGAAAGGGAGATAGGTGAGGGGAAAAGAAGACAAATATTTACTGACAATTTTTCTTAGAACTGGTACTAGGAATATCACTATACTGTATCTATCCCAGGAAAAGCTTCCTAGCAGTGTGGCCTCATAGGAAATTTATGAGACAATCAGGTCCTAGCCTTTGGGACAAGAGGATTTAAGTTTAATTTTTTTTTTTTTGGTGTCATATGAACAACTTCTTTCAGCTTTTCACACATTTCCACATAAACCTCTCAGGTAACTATGAATAAGGGAAACAATGGGGAGAAAGGAACTTTCTCCCCAATGAATGGGTACCCTACAATCTGTGCACTGTAATTGAGGATAGGGCTTGTAGGCCACTCTGCCTCAAGCAGTCTGAGTAAAGTAATCATGCCTAAGGCTCCCTACAGGCACCACAGGGAATTCTGTCAAGCCAAATAGCCAGGGAACAGCTGATTCCCAGGCAGGCAGGCAGCCAATGAGTATTTTTTGAGGAGTGTTCTACCCAGGGCTCTGGGGGAAGTCAGATAGAGGAATCAGAAACAGAACAGAATGGGATGCTTGAAAAGAATGTAGGTCCAGAACAGTCAAGAGTGATCAAAGGTTAATGAAGTGGGTCTCACAAGGAAGGCCTAAAAGAACCAAGTTTATTTATCCAGGAAAAAAAAGGAAGCTGCAGGAGAATCTGATATTACATATCAAGGTTATGAAAGGAAATTGTATGAGTGGTGGGAAGTAGCTGATCTTGCTTCCAGCTGAGGATAACATAAGGAGAAATAGGTTTAAATTATAGTAAAAGGATCATAGGTTAGGCATTAGGGAGAACTTAATAATAGAAAACAGAGAGTTTTTAACTTTTATGGAAAGGTTTTGAGTAGAACAGGTGATTTGGGGGTTCTCTCTGAGCCAATGACACTATGATTATGTAGAGAAGGGTGACAAGTTAGAAAAAAGATGGTTTATCTTTTAATCTGGGACTAAAAATTAACTCAGGTATTAAAAATACACCTTGGTCCAAGATATTCCTGTCCTAGACTTTCAATTCAATCCAACAAGCATCTATTAACTAATCTCCTAAGATAATCAAGATACTGCCAGGCATTAGGGATACAAAAGTGAAACAAAATATAATTCCCCAATAGAGTAAATTCCTTGAGAGTAGAGATTATTTCATTTTTTGTATTTCCAATGGCCCTCTCCCAAGGGAGTACTAAGAAAATATTTGTTTGATTGATGATTGGTTGAATGATATCCTTAAAGAGCATACATTCTCCTGGGGAGAATATATGTAAACAGGAGAATAGGAAAAATTTCTTATAAGCAAGGGTCATCTGGTAGAAATTCTACTTGGCATCAGATTAATCACAGTTAAGTCTGAGAAGAGAGTGTTATCATTCAGTATGAATTGTTTCCCTGGATCTGCTCATTTCACTCTGTATCAGTTCATTTAAGTCTTCCCAGGTTTCTTTGAAATCATCCCTAAGTCTTTTTTTATGGCACAATAATCCCATTACATTCACATACTATAATTTGTTCAGCTCTCTCTCTCTCTCTCTCTCTCTCTCTCTCTCTCTCTCTCTCTCTCTCTCTCTCTCTCTCTTCCCCTCCCAAAATCACCATTATCTGCCATCTGGACAGGCCCCAAATTTAGAGGAAGTAACCGAGTCAACCTCTTGACACCACCTAGGATAGCAGAATTAATTGGGATGAGTCAAGCAGATCACTGGAATAAAATGATCCAAGCTTCTGGAAAGCACCTTAAGTTAGCACACAGTGTTCATCTCTCCAGATTTCTTACATTTTGGCTTCCTCATCCTTGGCCTAGCCTCTTGGCTTTGAACCAGTTATATCAACACCCCACAGATAATATACCATCAGATCACATCTGTTCTCCAGTCTCAAGCTTCACCTCCTCTGCCCTCTATGAGGATTACCCTTTTCCCCCAGCCTAGGGAGTTTCCTAATTAGTGGTGCCTGCTAGCTCTGCTTTGAGCAGGGCATGACATTTTTCTCAGAACTCCAGCTGACTCCAAGGAGCTTAGCTCTTTTTTATTCCAGAGATCTGAATGCTCCATTAGGGCAAGCAATAATAATCAGATCATAGATCTATATCTGGAAGAGATATCAGAAGCTACCTTGTCCAATCTCTTCATTGTATAGATGAGGAAACCGAGGCCCAGGCAGGTTAAATGACTTGCCAAAGATCAAAGAGGGAGAAAGCATCAGAAGTGGGATTTGAAATCAAATCTTCCGAATCCATAATCAATACTTTTTCCACTATACCAAGATAATATGCATGAACCCAGGTAGTTCTCATTGCTTTTGCTGTCTCCCATTAGCTTCTCTAGATCTTCAGTTATGCCCACTGACCAAGGACTGATGAACTGATGGTGAAATAGGAGAACACCTTTACCTGGAAAAACCCAGCTAGCTGTTACTATCACATTCCATCCTTCCCCTGACATACCACCCACCATACCGGTGGGGTGTTCTACCCCACCCATATTTCTTTCTACATTCCCATCCCAATAGCTACACCCCGCCCTCTACCCTACTATCACCAAGTCCTGGCCTGGGCTCTAAACTTGACTGTGAGCAAAGGAAGCACTAAAAAGGTAGGAAGGAGAAGGGCAATAGAAGGAGAACTATGCCTTTGAGAACCTAAACGTCTTTTTCTGGTCCCACTTGCAAGATCCCCATTAAAAATCACTACATTATTTGATGGGGGGCAATGGAGTGGAATAATGGAATTCTTTTTTAAAAAAAACTATGTTTTGGCATACTGTAAGAAGTATTGTGTCAGAGTCAAGCATGTGGTTGTGCAGTCATGTCCAATTCTTCATGACCCTATAGACTATATAGCACACTAGTCCTTTCTATCTTCCACTTTCAAAGTCGGTCCAAGTTAATGTTCATTGCTTCCATGACATTTATCTATCCACCTCATCCTCTGTTGTCCCCTTCTCTTTCTGCCTTCAATCTTTCTCAACATCAGGGTCTTTTCCCATAAGTCTCATTTCATTATGTGGCCAAAACATCTAAGTTTCAGCTCCAGTATTTGACCTTCTCGGTAATAGTCTGAATTAATTTCTTTAAGTATCAGCTGATTTGATCTCCTTGATGTCCCAGGACTCTCAAAAGTCTTTTCCAGCATCACAATTCAAAAGTGTCAATTCTGTAGCTCTCAACTTTCCAGGCAAGCATAGAATATGCTGTAGCTAAAACTAAGGAAGGATTTGTCTCTTACATTTCCTCTTTAGCAATAGTCAAAGTGTGAGGAATAAGCACAATGCCTCAGCAGATAATGACACTACAGTTTGCAAAAGAAGAACTTAAAATTATTATAATTATCATTATGATTGTTAGTCAACCTCCTAATACAGGAGTACAATGGAGCCAAATTATGTTAACGTTAAAGTTGTGACCTAATTCTTTTTCCTATTTCTTTACTCTATTGTCTCCACTCTAGCTTTTATTCTTGCTAGGTTTGCTCCTAGGCCCTTTTTCTTGGCTCTTAGTTCCTTCATCTTCCTCCCAGTTTCTCTCAGCCAGTCACCCCAAGTTGTTCTGTTGATCCTTGTGCCTCCCTGAGCCCAGTGGGTTTGACTCTTGGTCCTTATCTTTTCAAAGTCAGAGAACTCCAATGTTTAAGAGCTAGAAGAGACCTTAGAAAGCCACCTGGTGGAACGCAGGCCTAAAAAAGAATGCCCTGCGCCTCATAAGTGTTCGTGTAGACCTTTTGTAAATGGGGATCCACTACCTCGTGAGACAGCTTGTTTCAATTTCGGAGAGATCTCATTATAAAGAAGTTCCTCCTTACATAACTCTAGTTTAATGAAGCCCAAAACTGTATTTCCTTTGTAGGCTGATATATCATTCTGTTAATTCATTAAATTTGCAACACACTCAAGCCCCTATATCTTTTTCTGGAAGCTAAGTGGCACAGTGGACAGTGCACTCTGCCTGGAGCCAGGAAGATATGAGTTCAAATTCAGCCTTGTTTTTTGTCTTTCATTTTCAAAGAATACCAATGACATCACAGGGTAATATCCTGACCGGCTTGTGAATTAGATTTAAGTGAGGCAGAGTTGTACAAAGTCATCAGCCTTGCTCTCTCTTCCAGTTATAGAAGTCTAATGGCAAGACAAAAAATAGAGCAACTGGTGATGGCCCAGGAAGTGGATGACCTTGGTATCTTCAATATTTGACCAAGCTTTAAGACTTCCATAGCACCTGCTTTAGCTGCTGTCATGACAGTTGAAACAAATCGATAAATTGTTCTCATCTGCCCTGGGATCAAACCGAACAAGTTTAATCCTTCCCTCATATTCTTCAGATATTTGAAGATAGTTATCAAGCTCCCAGGCAGGTAGATGTTGCCATTGCACAGAGCTCTGAGCAAAGACTCATTTTCCTGAGTTCAAATCTGGCCTCTGACACTTACTGTGTGATCCTGGACAAGTTACTTAAACTTGCTTGCCTCAGTTTCCTCAACTGTAAAATGAGTTGGATAAGGAAATGATAAACCACTTCAGTATCTTTACTAAGAAAACCCCAAATGGGGTCACAGAGAGTCTGAAACAACTAAACAACAAAAATCATGTTCTTACCCAAACATTTTTTTCTTTAAGCTAAATATGCCCAGTTCCTTTGACTGGCCCTCAAGTGATGTACTCAAGGCCTTAATCATCTTGGTTAACCTCCTCTGGGTACTTTTCTTGTGCATCAATGTCTTTCTTAAACCATAGTACCCAGAACTAAACATCCTACCCTGGAAGAGGTCTGACAAGAGCAGATCACACTGGAATAATGATATCCCAGTCCTGCGAAGCTAGGTCCCTCCCACTTCTTTCTAATTGATTGATCATAAAAGACAAAAATAAACCATTTTTATTAGATTAAATTACAAAGCTTTTGCATGAGCAAAATCAAAGAAGATGAAATAAGAAGGGAAACTGCCAAGTGAAAAAAATATTTGCTCCAAATATCTGATAAAAGTCTAATATCCAAAATATATAGAGCACTAACACAGACATATATACAACACTAAGAACAGTTTTCAACAGACGTGATTAAAGGACATGAACAAACAGCTTTCAAAAGAAGATTTGCAAACTACAAATATGCATTTGAAAATGTGCTCTATATCACTAATAGTAAAAAGAATGCAAATTAAGATAAATCTATTGTTTAACCTCAGATCCTGCAAATCAACAAAGATTACAAGAAAGAGAAATAGCCAATATTGGAGTGGCTGTAGGAAGACAAGCATATAAATAAACTCTTGGGAGAGCCATGAATTGGTCCAACCATGATGGATATCAATTTGAAATTATGGAGGAAAAATTCCTAAATTATCCATTCCCTTTGACTCAACGATTCACAACCCTCAAGGAAGTCAAAGAGACAAATGGAGAAATAATATACAACAAAATATTCACAGCAACAACGTGAGAGCAAAAATTGGAAACAAAGTGGTTGTCCATCAACCAAGAAATTGACGATAAGGTATGGCATATGAATGGAACAGAATATTATTCTTCGGTAAGAAATGACAAATAGGAATGTTAAGGAAATATGGGAAGATTTGTGTAAACTGATGCAGAGTAAATTAAATAGAGCTAAAAGAACATTATGTACAATGACCACAATAATATGAATGAAAAGTTCACTAAAAAGAAGCCAAACTCTGAACTGTTAAACAAACAACAAGAAAAAACCCAACAATGGTTCTAGATTCAATGCAATTTAATAAACATTCATTAAGAGCTCACAAAAGGCTAGGCATTGTGCTAAGCATTGGGGATACAATAAGTAAGGGGGAAAAAAGACAGTTCCTGCCCTGAATAAGCTTACAATCTAAAGCAGGAGATAATACACAAAAGGGGGCAGGAAATGGAGGGAAGGGAGAAGGAACACCAGAGGATATAAAATGTAGGTACATCTTTTTTCCTGGAGTTGAATCCAAGTAGGGAAACAGATACAAAGGAGTGATCTGAGAGTCTAGGTTCTGCCTTCTATAAAGGAAGGTATGGGGAGGAGTTTGGTATTCTGCCTTCAATCCTCCAATCAGAGGGGAGAAGAGGCTGAAGGGGGTGGAGTCAATCAAGGCTTTAGCAAACAGTGTGGTGGTGAGTTTAGAAATGATGAGCTTATCCTGGGAAAGGTATTGTGTTCCATAGAGTTGAAACCTGGCAGGGCAGCAGCTGCAAAGTGAATTAGAGACTATATAATGAAACATCTCTCCCTTGCCCTGCTACTGCAGAGAGGTGAGAGGAGCTATTAGGGCAAAATGTTGCGGTAATAAAGGACAACTCAATCTAAAAGGGAAGAAAGGCTTGTCTCTCCCTTCCCCCATACCCGCCCAAATGTCAGGGGTGTGCTGGACTCAGTTCACATACGTCTTCCAGGGCTGATTGTTAAGTTTTTGATGTGAGCATTTGCACCTTGGAAATGAACAAAAGTGACAAATCAAAATTTGATATATTCTTTCATTGATTGTCTAGATTTAAGAAAGTGATAGAGAAAATGTTAATAATGCCGATTAAACTTAAAAGTATATCTGCATATCATACAAACTTTTTTAATGGAGAACAGTAGGCAAACATTTACCAGCACATCCCTAGATGTAATGATAAAAGGTATCAATAAAATATATTTTTAAGAAGAAAGGGATCCAAAATTCTCTCACATAAAAGTATGAATGACTGATAAAATGGCTCAAAGTTTTAGTCAAGAAGATTCAGGTTATTTCACCTCCCTGGAATTCAGTTGCCTCATCTCAAAAAAATGACAAAGTTGGACAAGATAATCTCTAAGATACCTTCTAGCTTTCATTCCATGATCCTATTACATTTGAAGGATGTCATTTCATCTCCTGAAGAACCATGTAAAGTACTTGGTGGAAGTATTATAATTTCAAATTTGAGGAATCTGAGCTCCAAAGAGATAATTTGCCTAAGGTCACAGAGCTCTTAAGGGATGAAACAGGACTGAAACTCAGATCTTCTGATGCCAAGTTCAGTGGCTCTTCCATGGCATCTTTGAAGGCATGATACCTTCAAAACAATGTGGAGTTGAGTGGAATGTTGTAATGGAAAATGTACTGACATTGTAGGACACAGGTGGAACTCTGCTAATTCCCATCTGTGGCATCACTTTATCTTTCCTGGCTTCAGTTTCCTTCTCGATAAATGGAAAGGATTGAACAAGATGCACCTCAAGGTCCATTTTGGCTTGGAATCTTACAAATAGATGAAAATAACCCTAATGAAAATAGTTCTAAACAACATGGGCATTCAGATTGCTAAAAGAGAATTAGATTGCAAACCATCTAATCATGTGGAGCTTCTCTAAAGGAAAAGTGAAGAGAAGCAAGACTTCTAAGTTGTTTTGACCTTGACTGTCACCACAACCTTAGTTCATTCATTACCTGGGATGTGCCACAGAATTCCCATCTGTAAAAAGGGGGAGTGGGGCTAATTAGTAGCAGCCAACCTCAAGCAAAGAATAGCTAATTAGTGATTGCAAAGCCCTTTGGAAAGGAAAAAAATGCAACAACCCATTTGATTTATGTAGCACAGTCCACCGAAGTATGGAAAGACTGCCAAATCTGCCTCTCTAAAGCCCAATCAATCTCGTAAACTTTCAATATTCACAGAAACAACAAGACAGGAGACAGAAGGTGTTTGTTTTACTCTGATAATAGGCTACCCAGGCAAAGGGTTTGGTGTCTGCTTTGGGGAGCTGGTGGAGCAGAGGCAGGAGCCTAACAGACTTGGGAAGAATTCAAGGAGATTCGAAGACATAAACAAAAGCCCTCCTTGCTTGAAGTCCCACCAGCAATTTGAGGTTGGCATGGTTATAAATACACCTTCACCTACCATTGATCGTCTTCCACTAAGACAGTATATGTCCCTCTTTGTATTGAACAAAAAGAAGCAATTAGAGGCATTCAGCAAATGCAACTGTAAATGGGAGCTCGGAAGCCAGGCTATACCAGGCATTACTCTCCACCAGTGCTGATGACACTATTATTTCTTAGTGTATCTTTCATCTTTTATTCATTATCTCCAAACTAAATCCCCCACCCCACCCTGCCATGACTGACCCACCAGGAGATAGAGATCTGAGAAGACATCTTTAAAAGAGACTGGATGACCACTTGTTATATGCATTGTAAAGGAAATCATTTTTCAAGTACAGGTTGGACTAAGTTGTTCCTGAAGTCCCTTCTGTGACTATTATAGGGGCATTTGCCAGCCCTCAGAAGGTACTGAGAGAGCAACGTCAACATGGGTAGCATTTGTATGAATTTACCATGGATGTGCTAGGAAAACCCTCCAATTACCCCACCTCTATACAGGTTATACCTGAACCCAAACAAGATGCCAACAGGGATCCTGGAGCAAGAAGCAATTTGTTCGAAAATGCCTCTGTATCAATTTACTAGGAGGGGCGTAGGCTCATAGTGACTGTTCTCTAACACTAATGGGCAATATAAATATTCTCTGACACTGAAATGTAAAAATACTTGGTACTTGCAGAACAACTTTGAATCCTCAAGTTTTAAGTGACCATAGTGGTCATCCAGTCTAGCAGCACACTCAGGGTAGGAATCTGCACTTACATGTCTAACATGCTGTTTAAACACTTTTTCATTGAAAGGAAATTCACAACCTCATACCATTTTTGTTAGAAAGTTCTTTGTTTTGAGCTAAAATTCATCTTTAGAATGTTTACCTACTGATCTTAAGTCTTTTCTCTGCAACCATACAGAATAAGGCATAATGACATAGTAAAGGGAATTGTAAAGGAACATGGAGTCAGAAGGACTTGGGTTTGAATTCTACCTCAGACACTTTCCAGTTGTGTGAACCAGAGAAAGTAACTTAATCTTGCAGCCTCAGTCTCCTTGTCTATGAAATAAGGACAGCACTACTTGTGAACTACCTCACAGGTTTGTTGTGAGGACAAAATGAGATGTCTATGAAATGCTACTTACATGTCAGCTACTATTGTTTCACATAGCAGCCCTTCAAATATCTAGGGACAAATACATTTAGGTTCCCTTTTCCTAGATTGAATAGTCTGAGTTTCTTTCACTGTGCCTTGTAAGACAGAATTTTCAAAGCCCTCACCAGTTTGGCTTCCATTCCTCTGGTCAGTTTCAGTTTTAGTCAATGTCCCTCTTAAGATAGAGTACCCAAAAATGAACAGAATGCTAAAGATGTGGTTCAACCACTTCAGTAATATATGACTTTCCTTGTTCTAAACATTTGTTGTTCATTCATTTCAATTGTGTCCAACTTTTCATGACCCTGTTTGGGATTTTCTTGGCAAAGATACTGGAATGGTTTGCCATTTCCTTCACCATGTCATTTTACAGATAAAGAAAGTGAGGTAAACAGGGTTGTGACTTGCCCAAGGTCACACAGCTTCTAAGTGTCTGAGGCCAGATTTAAACCCAGAAAGACGAGTCTTCCTGATGCCAGGTCCAGCACACTATCCATCGCACCTAATTACTCATTCTAAACATTATACAAATACAAATGTAGTCTAAGATTGCATTATTCTTTTTTTTAGTATCTATACAGGATCCCAGAGTGGAAAGGGAGCTCGGAGGTCACATAATCTAACCTATGCCTAAACAAAAATCCTCTATTCATCTCTGATAATTTCTCATCCAGCAGCATAATGGGAAAATCACTGGACTAAGAGGCCAAAAAACTGGGTTCATATCCTAATTCAGGTAATGACTATATGTATGATTTCTGACAACTTACTTCACTTCTCTTTGAGGACCACAGTTTCTTCATCTGAAAAGTTAAGAATCTGGACTAGGTCATCTCTCAGGTCTCTTCCAGTTCTGTTATTCTGTAATTTTACTGTTGCCTTCTATTATTTTGTTTTTGGGGGAGGGAGGTTGGAGACAACTAGGGTTAAGTGACTTGCCTAGTGTCACAGAGCTAGTAAATGTCTGAGGTTGGATTTGAACTGAGGTCCTCCTGACTCTAGCCAGTGGGCTACCTAGCTGCCCCCTTCTACTTTTTTTTTAAACCATACTTGTGGCTTGATCAGTATAAGGAATTCCTAGTGAGCAAGTCACTCTACAACATACAGCCTCAGAAAATTGTGCTTTTTGGTCAGTTAAATGAAAAGCTTCTGAGAAACTCACTGATATCCCCTGACTAATTCATATGGTTGTCCCAGGAGGTGGGCGTCCAGAATGATGAACTCCCCAGTAGACACAACTCGGATTTAGGCTTCAATGGCATGGTTGGTTATTCTGTAGCAGTTATATGACAAGATAAGAGTGATAAATGATAAAGCTGAGATGATCTTTCACCCTGCAGAATTTGTCACACTCTGCCTACAAAAGATGGGAGGTGAGATCCTCAAGATTATACCACATGAAGATGAATAGAAGGAACCTGGGATACTTAGCCTAAAGAAGAGGAATTAGACCACATAGAGCGTAATTAATTCACTTCTGAGGGGAGTAAAGGGGTGTGGGGTGAGAAGAGACATTTTTTAAAAGGCATTGGTAAACTGGAGAGCATCCAGTAAAGGACAACCAAATTAGCCCCAACCTCATACCACATGAGAATGGATTGAAGTAATTGGAGATATCTATGCTGGAAAAAAGAAGACCCAGGAGAGGTCTTGCTAGCTGAGAAATATTTGAAGGACTGTAACAAGAAAGGGAGATTGTATTTGTCCCCAGCAGTAGAACTAAGAGTGATGGTCAGAAGTCAGAAAGAGGATGATTTGGCATTGATGTAAGGAAAATCGTCCTAAGGATTAGAATGATTCAGAAGTAGAATGTGCTTTTTGAGGATTTTGAGGATTTGAGGATGGTGCCTCAGATCACAAAATAAAGAGAAATTTTTAAAGTCCTCTCCTAGATACACTATTATACAATGTGTGAGGTTGTGAATTAACCTCCACCATTCTTGAAAGCAATTTGGTTTTATACAAAAAAAAAAAGAAATAATTAAAATGGCTATACTCTTTGACCCAGAGACCCCTCCGCTGAGCTAAAGGAAGTCAAAGCCAAGATAAAGATCTCGCACATACCAAAATATTTAGAGTAGCACTTCAAAGAACTAGAAATAAAGTAGAGTCTCATCAGTTGAGATATTACAGTTACACACTGTAACAGACTATTACTGTACCATCAAAAACTAATATAAATAATTTAGAGAATTGTGGAAGACAGCATCATCATCATCATCATCATCATCATCTGCATTTATATAATGCTTTGAGGTATGCAATACACTTTACAATTATTGCCTCATTTTATCGTCACAACAATCCCCCATTTTACAGAAGAATCGGAGGCACAGAGAGGTTAAATGCTTTGCGCAGTGTCATACAACCAGTATCTGAAGCTGGATTTGAACCCAGGACCTCCTGGCATCAAGTCCAGCGTTCTTTTCACATCAACATCCAGCTGCCTCTGTATGAGACTTGGCAGAACTATTGCAGTGTTATGAGTTCTAAGCAGAATCAGCAAAATAATGACTACAAAAATGAAGGTTATGTAATTATAATGTCCAAACTTGGCCCCAAAGAACTAAGAAAATGCACTTCCCTCCCTTCTTTGAAAAAGTGGGGTATTATGGGTGTGAAAATCGGTAAAGGCTGTCAGGCTTAGTTGATGTGTTAGTTAGTTCTGCTGAGTGCTTTTCTCCCCTCTTTTTTATTTTTCATTACTAGGGGTATTTCACTGAGTAAGGAAAGAAAGGGTAATATATTCAGAACTGAAGCCAAACTGGCCTTTTCACTGTTGCTTACTTACTCTTTGCCTTTGCCCTGGCTGTCCCCCATGCCTGGAATGTATGGCTCTTAGGCACTGTCTTCTGGATGAATCCTTTCCAGATCTCACCAACTTGTTAGTGCCCTCCCTCCCAAACTACTTTGTGTTTAACTATTTTGTTTATGTGTATATATGTACATCTCTATAAACTTTACATTTATGCTGCATATATTTTGAGATCTACTTGTTGTCTCCCCATTCTATGTAACTCATAGTGAATAAGGATTGTTTTCATCATTGCCCTTGCATCTCCAAGTGGTTGGCACATAATAGGCACTTAATATATACTTACTGACTGATTGATAATAAAAAAGATCAATCATCTTAAAAATTATTGCGTACCCGCTTCCCAGTTCTGTTCACCTTAGACTCCCAAAAACCACAGAAAAAGGACATAGTTCTTGATGCTTTCACTGGAACTCGTTTATAATAAACCACAGTCATCATTCTGCTCTCAATGTGAGGTCTGCAGAGGTATGACTGACCGAGTAAGGAAAATTTCAAAGGTTAAAATGTCCTCCCTTCTGCTCAGCCAAGGGGAAAAGAGAGTTTGTGTATCTGTCAGACCCCCCACCATGAGCTGCATGCAGCACAGACTCTGGGATGTGCTCCCAGCCTCCTGGAATATTGGAGAGATGTGGGTGCTACTTAAGAGAAGGAGGGAGCAGAGTCCATAAATCACAGGGACATGAACTAAAGGCAGCTCACAGACACCCTGCCTGAAAACCTTAGAATCAGCCTGATATAGGGATGCATCTGACTGCTGCTGGGTACCAAAGTCAAGGTCACGGAAGCCAGAGTGTTAGGTGAGGCCAGATCAATAGTAATTCACTGTTTGTTGATGTTGGTAGAGCTGCGACTTTATTTGACTATTCTTTTCTAATTAAAAAAAATTGTTTAAAATATATTTATTATTTATTTATAACATCTATTTTAAAATTTCTTGAGTTCTGAATTCTTCCGCTCTCTCAAGTCCCTCCCCCAGCCACTGAGAAGGCAGGCAATTTGATATCAATTATACATGTGAAATCATGCAAAACATATTTCCATATTAGCCATGATAATTCACATTTATAAAGCACTTAGAGGTTTGCAAAATATCTTCCTTACACCAGAAATCTCTATGACCAAGAAAGAAGCAAACTCCTGAATGAAAAGTGGGGTGGGGTGGGGGGGCAATGCAATTAAGGGCACAAGTGAAGGGATTTGCCTTGGCAAAAAAAAAAAAAAAAAGAGCCATCTTCCCCTCTGGGACTATAGCAAAGGATGGATGAAGATGCGGAGAGGTCTTAGAGGATGGAGGAGGAGAGCAGACAGAGCCCAGGACCAATAGCCTCAATCTTCTCAGTAAAGGAGGATGTGAGGTCATCTGCTGAGAGACAGGGGTAGGGGTGGGAGTGGGGGGTGGAGGCTTTAGGAGAAAGGAGAAGGCTTGGAACAGCTGCTTACATAGTTTCATGACTTCCTCCCCTAGCTGTGTTTTCAGTTCAAGAGTGAAGAAAGTGGACAGGAAGGTTGATGGGCAGGCAAGGAATAAGCATTTACTACATGCCTATTGTAGGCTAAGTGTTTTACAAATGTTATACCATTTGAGAACTGGGAAGTAGGTGCCATTATTATCCCATTTTACTGGTGAGGAAACAAAAGCAGACAGAGGTTAAGTGACTTGCCCAGGGTCACACAATTAGTAAGAGTCTGTGGCTAGATTTGGACTAAGGTCTTCCTCGCTCCAGTCCCTGTGCTCTATACCCTGCTGCTACTTTGTTGCCTTATTCAGAGACAAGAATTAACAGGGCATGAAGAAGGAAAGACAAGGAAGCATGGAATTCAGGAGTGCAGGATAGCTCCTTGTTGAACTAATGAACTTGTGAGCATGTAAAGAATCACTGATTAGAGTTATACTGTATGTGTATTCGTCCTTCGTTGCCCAAGAAGACCATGCCATCAGAGAAATGATGACATGACTTGCACTTGACTTTGTTTTGAGTGAGTGAGGGCTGTGCAGGTCACCACCCTCACTTCTCCTCCAGAGCCATCTGAATCCAGTGACCAGAGTTATGTTAGTGCATAGGAGAAGGAGAACAGGATTTGGAGTCAGAAAATCTGGGTTTGAATCCTGACTCCATCACTTACTGTGTGACCTTGCTTGACCTTAAGACAAGTCTCTTAATCTCTCTGGGTCTCTGCTTCCTCATTTGCAATATGAGGTGATACTTAGGGTCCCTCCCAGCTCCAAGTCTCTATGATCCTATGAAGCAGAGGGTTGAGGTTTAAAGGGATGAAAGAGACGCAAGAACCAGAATAATAGATGGCGGCCTTCATTTCAAAGTATTTTAGAGATGACCCTTAGGAGACCCTAACAGTTCCCTAGGAAGTGTCTTCAGGCATAATAACTTCTCCTATGAAATCCCATTGAAAAACAGGAGGGGAGAAATTATTCATCGTTTTCATCTTGATAACCACCACATGAGAGCTACTGGAAGACCTAAAGCATAACCTACCAACACCCCAGACAAAAAAAAAATGGAACAAAGAGAGAAAAAAAGGTCACTGAGTAAAAGAACAGAGAAGAGAAAAAGAGAGAGGGGGAAAAAGAAAAAGAGAGGAGAGACAGAGAGAGACAGAGAGAAAGAAACAGAGAGAGAGAGACAGAGACAGAGAGAGAGTTTCCAAAAACACCACAGGGAATGTCCACTAAGGGGACTATACAGTTTTTCTACTGTCAGGCAAGAATGCTAGGAAAAGAGCAATGTGTTAAGCCTATGGTGTGGGAGAGTGGGAAGTTAGAGGTGAGGGAGGCTGCGTTGAACTAAAGAGAAACAAGTAGGCTCCAGGGGTCTACACAAAGGCTAAATAAAGTGTTATGTGAACTTTCTTGCTTGAGACAAAGAAGCAAATTTGTATTAAGACTCCTTGTATCTCAGAATCATATTATAGGGGAAGACAGGAGGGGAAAACTCTGAGAGGTTAGAACTCGTCATGTTCAATGTAGATCTAGATCATTACCCAAATCAGGACATTCCCACAGATTTTTCTAGAATCCTAGAACTAGAAAGGAGCTGAAGGGGATCATCTGGTCCAACTCCTTGGCTTCAGGTAGTTGTACCTGGCTAAAACACATAGACTTTAATATCAGAATCTCTCCCAGCCCCTCATTTCCCCCCACACACCCTGCTGCTTCCCAATGTGCTTTGCCACTGGACCAATGCAGATGGTTGGCTCTGACCTTCAGAAAACATAGCAACGTCTGTTACCAGGCAAGAACAATAATCAGGAGGGTAAGGGCAGCAAGAATCAGTGCAGTGCCAGCACTTTCCCTCCCCCTGTTCCCCATCACCCTCAAGGTCTTAAGCTTTCACTGTATATGGAGGTAAGAAAACAGATTTCTAGACTGATTCAGGACTTGTGTAATCATATTCCTCCTTAGACTCATTAAAGACAGGAGTCAGTTTTATCTGTTTTTTGTGTATTACCATATTCCCACTTTGCCTAGAAACAGGGTTCTGCATTCAAGAAACACTCAAGAAATTCTCGGCTAGAAGTTCTTTGATAATATTTTTTAAATTAACCTTTGGGGAATTATGGTTCAAATTTCCCTGTGAATTTATAGGAATTTCTAGTTATATTTGTACGCTAACACAATAATAATGACTATATCTTAGATGCCTCACAATCTTGTTACTTGATTCAACAACTGATGTTTTTAAGATGCCTACTGTTTGGCCAGCATCAAGTTTGTCACTAGACAGCTAGGTAGTGCAGTGGGCAGGCCTAGAAAACTCAGTCCTGAGTTCAGATCTAGTCTGACACTTACTAGCTGTGTGACCCTGAATAAATCACTTAACCCTGCTTGCCTCAGTTTCCTCATCTGTAAAATGAGCTGGAGAAGGGAATAGCAAACTACTCCAGTATCTTTGCCAAGAGAATCCCAAATGGGATCATGAAGAATCAGACATGACTGAACAACACACAAGATTGGCACTGGGTAAGATTCAAAATTTAAATAAGACATGGTCCCTGACTTCAAAGAGCTCACAAGTTAATAGTAGGGAGTGTGTGAAACATACAAAAATAGCAATGATACACAAAAATATAAGTGTATCAGAGAGGTGTATACAGCACCTTCAGGAGATATCACTATTCCATAGTAAAGAAAAGTGAGATATCCAGAGGTAAAGTAATTTTTCAGAGTCATCAAGGGAATCAATGCCAATAATGTCTGTTTCTAAAAACAAACCAAAAAAATCATACAGAGGCTAATTTAGGTTTGATATCAGGTAGGAAAAAAATTCTAATAGTTAGAATTATCCATAAATCAAATGGGCTGCTTATCTTAGAAAGTCATAGGTACACCCTCCCTCCATCAGAGATCTTCAGACAAAGGCTAGTTGACTGCATGTTAGGTATGTTGTAGAGAAGAATTTTATTTAGAAACAGGTTGAATTAGATGGCCTCTGAGGTCCCTTCTGACTGAAAGATTCTCTTCTGTGATCATTTTGGCTAGAAACCAACTAGTTCAGCACCTGCTCAAGCATCAGTCCTAATTACGTAACATGGTGCCCTATCTTTTAATTGAATTGAAATGATAGGGCTTGGTAAAAGTAGTAGGGGTGGTATAAATAGCATCCCTTCACCATCTCCCCTTCTTCTTGTCCCAGTTGCCAATTATTCTAGACTATCCCTGGTGATGTGGACAGCAGCACTTTATACCCAAGATATTACAGGGGCTCTAGTCTGATTCAGAGCAACCTTGGAAAGTTCAGAGGTCATTTGAGATCTAGTTTAATTCATTTCCCTGCCTGAGGGTAGAGTAGCATGACTCCAACACTAAGGTTGACCCTGGGATTGACGCAGCTTTCCTTCCTTTTTTCTTCCTTCCTTTCTTCCTTCCTTTTTTCTTCCTTCCTTCCTTCCTTCCTTCCTTCCTTCCTTCCTTCCTTCCTCTATTTAGTAGTATTTAAATACTTTAAATACTAAATAGTAACTGTTTCTCTTTTACCCAGGAGCCCGGAGGGTCTTCCCCTCCCAGTTCGATTTTTTTTTTTTATTAAAAGGGGCCATCCCTTGAGTAACTACTTAAAGAAACCTATTCATTGAATGGGTGTATCTCACTCAAAGTGAGAATCTGATAAGACCTTAGCCTAAAATGGTCAGGGTCTCTCATTACATCCTGTGATATCTCCAATCATCCTGATGAATATCAGGTCATTGGTTCCAGATGGTTCTGGAGGAGAAAGTGAAGCTGGTGACCTTGCACAGCCTCCCTCACTCAAATGAAAGTCAACTGCAAGTCATGTCATCATCTTGATGTCATAGTCCTCTTCAAGAATGAAGGACAAACACAACAACCTACCTCCCTCCCTTCCTTCTTTCTTTCCTCTCTTTTTTTCTTTCCCTTTATTCCTTTCTCTTTCATTTTTCTTCCTTCCTTCCTTCCTTTCTTCCTTATTAGTTCCCCCTATCTTACCTAGACTAGGGGTTCAGGGCTACTAACAGACTGATCTCAATATTAATTAGCACTGAAGTTTCAATCTGCACCATTTCTGACCTATACTGGCTCATCCATCCTTAAAAAGTCAGATACTACCCTTCCTCCCTCCACCCCCATCTCCCAGGACTCATCACATTGATGACAAACAGTGTGAACAACTGATCTGCAAGGCACACTGCAGTTCAAAAGCAATTCAAATCAAGAGGCATTTATTAAATGCTTACTTTGTGCCAGGCATTGTGTTATATGCTGGAAATACAAATACAAAAAGAAAGACAATGCCTACTCTCAAGGAGCTTACATTCTAATGGGAGAAGACAATATATAAAAGGAACTGGAACAGGAGGGAGACACATGAAGATACCTGTGCCATAGCCTGGCTATGGTTAGCCTGGACATACTCTTAAAATGATGGTTCTAGGAGGAACTAGCTAATCAGGAGAGGTGAAAGGAGTGAAGAGAGATTCCAGTCAGATTCCAGGTCAGAGTGAGCTTCCAAAGTGAAGAGATTTCTTGGGTATTACAGAGAAAGTTCAAATAAAATCAGGAGTCAGAACTCAGAAAACTCCTGAGCCCAACAGATCTGCCATTCTCTGTCTCCTCAGTAGACAGGGCCTACCACATCCAGCTAATCCAACTTTCTAGATCAGAAAATCCCTAGAATCCTATCAAATTCTCTAGCTTTCTTGATCCAGACCTACACCCCTGGTCTATAATCATATAAACCTCCAAAGCAACCTGATGCCAGTTGACTGCTTTTCCCAAGGGGGTCAGGTTACTACTGGCTAGCGTTTCTGGCTTCCATCTTACTCACTGATTGTTATAGAAAGTGAACTTTCTTAACCATGCTTCATCAGACAGAGGCAACTTCAAAAACAACTGAAAGGTACTGCAAAGACCTCATTGAGGACCTTAGAAGCTTCCAGGTTAGTTTGGGTCTGATAAATGAAAAGTCTTTTAAAGGACCTAGTAAGTGACCAATAGCATATATATTAGCTTTTGCAAGATTTAGGATTCTAGAATCATAGATTAGAGCTAGGAAATGACTGTAGAGCTCATCTAATCTAGCTTCCTCATTTATCACACAAGAAAACTGAGGCCCTGAGAGGAGAAATTAGATTTGCCCAACATCAATGCAGGCTCTTTCTTGACCAGTACAATTAGTTATTCTTCCATACCTTGGCAGATGATCTTCAGGAACTGATGTAGTCAAAATAATTTACAAACCAGTGGCTGACTTTTGGGTGGTAGTCTTCAGTGATCTTAGGCAGGCTGGTCCTCAGATAACTAATATACAATATATTGTGTCCATTGATGGGACCCTGCATGAAGCCTTTCCAGTGTGGTAGGACCTGACCAGAGCCTGTGCTCTGCTGCCATAGTCTTTGACAACCCAAAGTCACCTCTGTGCAACAGGGGAGTTAACTTAAAAGTAGGCTAAGGAAACAAACCAGAGATGTCTATTTAAGACTTCCTGCATTAATTCCAATGAAAACCAGACACTCCAGGGAAAAGTACCAAGGTAAACTTACTACCTCATGTAGGTGGAGTTGGATTTGCCTCCTGAAGTCCAAGATTCTTGCAGCAACTCAGGATTCCAAGGGCAAGAAAAGAAGGATTTCTGGAATCATTCATGACTTGAAGGGCAGAAAATACACCAGCATTTCCTATGAACCCCTCTGATCTGTGATGATCAGAACATTAATCACACTCATCTCTCCAAGATAGCCCCCGCACCCCATCCTAAGTCCCTTAGGATCCAGAAGGTTCCCATGGCAGATATGGGAACAAAATCACTATGCTTCTTTGTCATTGACTCCATGGGGGCCTGTGAAAGCTGAGCCAAGGTTGGGTTTTGGGGTCACACGAGAGGTTTGGGATTATGAAACATTATCATCATTGTGTGTGCATTTGACTTTGGATGACTTCCATAGAGCAAGCCGAGCATATTCCCATGATGTCAGGTCCCTGTGCAGTTTCCAGGGTATCCAGTTAAAGTTGCTTTCCCTACCCCATGGAAAAATTGTTGTTTTTTTTTTTAAATACAGTGCAATTCGTTATATAGCAAAAACCTAATAAATGCCTGTCTGCCACATAGAGAAGTAAAGCCCTCTTAGCTTGATTTTTATTATTCGTGGAAGCAAATAAGAAATCAAATGCTTGAAAAGGTGCTCTTAATCATGTCACTCTAGTTAACGTCTACAGAATAAGCACTGTTAATAGGGAAGTTATGTTGGGCCCCTTCCACTCCAGCTCTATAAATCAAATTTATCTTTCAAAGCTCAGTGCAAGTCTTCTCTCTTTCCCATAGCTTTCCCAACCACAGCAGCCCATCCTGAGCTCTCTTCTCTGAACTTTTTTTTGCAGTAAGTTCAGCACTCACAGTCACAGAATCATAGAATGTGATCAGCATCCAACTCATCCAACCCAAATCCAAAAGAAATTCCCATAATATAAATTTCAAGATAATACTTGATGATCTCTAACAATGGATAACTGGCCATCTCTCAAGGCATCCCATAACACTTTTGGATAGCTCTCATTGGTAGCAAGTTTTTCCTGATACATAGTCTAAACTTACCCTTCGTAACTTCCATTCATCACTTTTGATTCTGCCCTCTGGAACCAAACACAACAAGCTAATTCTTTTTCCACTTAACAGACCTTCGAATACTTGAACACAAATAATATCTCTTCCAAGTCTTCTCTTCTCCAGACTAAGCATCCCTTTTACCCTCAAATAGTCTTCATGTATCATGGACACAAAGTCCTTCACTATCATCCAGCTTCTCTCCAGGTTCCTAAACTGTGATGCTCACAAGTGAACACCATGCTATAGATGTGATCTGACCAGGGCAGAGTACAGTAGGACTATCAGCTCCTTTTCATAGAAGTCATTCTTCTCAATAAGTCTCAATATTACATTAGTTCTTAAAATGTAGAGTAGACAGGAAGCTTAGAGGTAATTTGCTTCAATCCCTTCTCCCTTTTCCCTGGTGGGAAAACTTCATTGTTCTCTAATTGCTTAGTGGGGTACTCTTGTCTTCCCATTTAACTCTAAGAATAGCAAAATTAGGGACCATGTTGGGCAAAATAGGGAGATGGCAAAAGGAGAGAGCAATAGACCCCCCTGACACAGTGACAGAGACAAAGAGACTGAGAGACAGTACTATTAGGTACTCCATCTCAGGCTCTCTGCTAAGTATGTTTATTATATTATTTTATTGTTATTACTGTATATTATTATATTATTAATGCAATTATTGTATAGTAATGTATTTATTAATAATTAATATAATAGGCATTATATTATTTAGCACAGTGCCTGGCACATAGTCAGGAAAAGAAAGATATCAGCAAGTGGAGATGGGATATAAAGCCAACCCAGATGTGGGGGCAGGAAAAGATGAGAAGATTGGCAGTTTTGTGTTCAATCATTTATTCTCCTATGTTATCGAAATGCTTGTGTTATTTTATAAATTAGAAAGAAAACTGCTAGAAAAGGAAAAGAAAAGAAAATTATGACTAGTCTAGTTTACTAAAACTTAAAAAAAATGGCATATGGGATAAGACTGGCAGGGTAGATAGGGTAAAACTAAATTGTAACAGGGTCTTGGATGTCAGGCCTTTAAGTTTATATTTTATTTGATAAGAATTGGAGAAGAAAATAGTGGATCAGTCTAGTATCTTTGCCAAGAAAACCCCACATGGGGTCACGAAGAGTCAGACACTAGTGAAACAACACAATAACAACAGAGAGATACCAAATGTTTTTTGAGTGGCAAAGGGATATTGTCAGATGTGTATGAGGAAGATTACTCTCACAGCTGTATGAAGGATGCATTGGAGCTGGGAGAAATTATAGGTAAAAAAACCAGTTAGGAAACTCATAAATGTCAGGCGAGAATAATGAGGGCTGAGTGAATAGTGCTCTCAGTGAGGTAAATGCAACAGATGTTGTCAACGTAGAACTGACAGGATTTGGCAACTGATTGAAAGCTGAGAGTGAGGGAGAGGGAAGAGCCAAAGGGGGCACAAAGACTTCTAATTTGGGTGACTCAGAGCATGATGGTGCCATCGATCCTAAGTGAGATTGAAATAAAGAGAAGCTGGGAGGAGGGACATGTTGGGGATGGGGAGGGAAATATGAGTTCAGTCTGTGAGATGTTGAGGTGATGCCAGGATATCGTAGTGGAAATGTCTAGTAGCCAGTTAGGACTGAAGCTGTGAGGAGAAGTCAAGGATGAAGACTTAGATTTGGCAGTCATCCACACAGAAATGATAATTAAAGCCTTAGAAGTGGATTAGACCACCAAAGGAAAGGATATACAGGGTGTGGGGAAGGTGAAAGGCAGAAGGATCGGGGATAGCCAGTCTTTAAGCACTCCACAGTCTACTGGAGATCTTTGCTGCATGATGCCTATAGTTGTTCTGCTCTAAAGTCCTAGAAATATATGCTTATAACCTAGGTGTCATCCTCAACTCCTCACTATTTACCATCCCGTCCTCTTCCATATATGCAGTCTATTGCCAAAGCCTGTCAGTTTTGCCTTTGCATCATCTCTCCTTCTCCCCTGTGACATTGCCACCATTGTGGTGCAATGCCATCATATCACTGGACCGTTGAATAGCCTGTGGGTGGATCTGTCTACCTCAAGTCTTTCCCCACTCCAATCCATCCCCTGTTCAGGTACCAAAGTGACTTTTCCTAAAGCTCACACCTGACCATGTCATCTCCTCTACTCAGTAAACTCCAGTGGCTCTCTATTGACTCTAGGATCAAATACAAAATCCTGTTTGGCATTTAAAGCCCTTCATAATCTAGCTCCCTCCCACTTTACCAGTCTTCTTATACCTTATTCCTCATCTAGTACTCTTCGATCCAGCGACATTGGACTCCTGGCTATCCCACAAATATTCCACAAAGAAGACTTTCAATCTCAGTTCCAGGCATTTTCTTTGGCTGTCCTCCACTCCTGAAACACTCTACCTCCTCATCTCCCACCTACTGGCTTCCTTGGCTTCTTTTCAGTTTCAGCTAAAGTACTGTCTTCTACAAGAAGTCTTTCCCAACCCCTCTTAATTCCTGTGCCTTCCCTCTTTAACTATTTCCAATTTCTCCTTTATATAGGTTGTTTGTAATTATTTGTTTGACTGTTGTCTCCTCCATTAGATTGTGAGCTCCTTAAAGGCAGGAAGGCAGGAAATATCTTTTGCCTCTATTGTAAGACTTAGCACCTAGTATGTACTAAGAACATAGTATATACTTAATAAATGTTTATTGACTATTGATAGCAACCAACTGACTGACTGACTGATGGTAAAACTGATCTGTGAGGCAGAAAAACATTAGCCACTACCAATAACCCCAATGAGAGCACTGGACTCTTCTCCAAAGAGCAAATGAAAATAGGAAGCTCAAGGAGGCTCCAGACTGGTGTTCCCAAGAACACTTCCCTGCAATTGGACAGAGAGAATATAAACAAAGAGTTGGAGGGATAACTACCACCACCCAAACCACCAAAATACCTACCACAACCACTATCATCACAACCACCATCACAACCACCTTAACCACAGCCACCACAGCCTGAACAACCACTTGAACTACAATCACCTGAACCACACCAACCATCTTAATCACAACCACAACAATCACCTTTACCACTACTACCACCACCATTACTGCCACTACAATTAAACAGCCCTCATCATAACCTCAACAAAAATGCAACAGAACTACCAACCTCACAGAAATAACAACAAAACATTGACCCGTAAAAATGCGAGATAACTTCCTGTCTCTGTGGAACAAAGTTTTCAAAGTATAGAGAACTATCAGAAGAAATAAAAACCATGCAGGAACAGGATGAAACATGTACCATTTTTATCATGCTGTCTGCTGCTGAAGTTGTCCCAAAGATGGTTTCACTGAGTCTATAGAAGATGAAGTGACAATATTTTATTCAATTGTTGTTGTTCAGTCATGTCAGATTCTTCATGACCCTGTTTGGGGTTTTCTTGAAAAAGATATTGGAGTAGCTTACCTTTTCCTTTTCCAGCTTATTTTACAGATGAGGAATCTGAGGCAAACAGAGTTAAGTATCTTGCTCAGGGTAATACAGCTAGTAAGTGTCTGAGGCTAAATTTGAACTTAGGTCTTCCTGACTACAGGTCCATTGCTCTATCCACATGAACCACTTAGCTACCCTTTATTTGATTTCAAAAGGCAATCATTTTGTTCATCTGTGCAATAATCCAGTAAGCATTAAACATAGAAGAGCTAGTAGGGTAACAATAGGACCATTTCTCTCTGAATTTCATAGAATATAAAATGAGAATTAGAATGGCAATAATAAAAACCAAAATTCATATAGTTAACAAGCATTTAATTGATTGCTCTATGCTGGGCACTATGCTAAGCATTCAGGATATAAATACAACCCCCCAAAAAAGAGAATGCCTACCCTCAAAGAGCTTATTTTAATGTAAGACAACTCCTAAAAGACTGCTAAACAGGGAAGAAGAGAGGAAGAAGGTACCCCTGCAGGACATGTTGGAGAAAGTCTATGGGATCAGGAATATAACCCAGAAAGGGATGAAAACATACCTTCAAAGCACATATAGTACATTAAAGTTTGAAAAGCATTTTACAAACATTAAGACTGTGAGGTAGGTACTATAGGCATTATTATCCCCCTTTTAGAGACAAGGAAGCTGAGGCTTCTAAGCAACTTTCCCCATTGTTATGCAATCTAGTAAATTGCAGGAATAGAAGGAAGTCAGAAAAAAAACCTGAATATCAAGAGTGTGAGAGCATGTCGAGGACCTGCTGTATTAAGTGCTCTGGACATAAATAGTATGGCATCCAGTTCTTAGCACAGAAAATGAACTGGGTTGGGGTGAAAGGTGCACATTGTTTCATAGACAAGTGCCCTGGTTATGCAATAAGTTCATAGGACTTGATTTGGGACATGAAGTAAACTGGATGAAAGGCGTCCAATGGTTAACATTCAGTAACAACACTACTAGCATAGAAGCCATATGCCAACATAGCCCCCTAGCAGGGACTTTTTTTTGCATCAGGGAGCATTCTGGCAGACTGGTGAAACCTAAGGAGTTCTTCTCAGAACAATATTTTTAAATGCATAAAATTGATAGGATTACAAAGAAAACCAATAATATTGAAAAAGTTATCAAAATATTTTTTAGAAGTTCACAGATCCCAAGTTAAGAAGTTCACAGATCCCAAGCAAAATATGAAATGGGGATACTGAACATGAGTCAGCAATAGACATCCCAGTTCCCTGCCAGGATAACCTCAAACAGTACTTTAGTAATATCCCCTTTTCCCTTCTTTTTAAAAAATATTCAATTTATTTTATTTTTAATTTATGGAATAAAACAAGCGTTTCTATAATATAACAAAAAATATGATTGCACATGAAACTGCAAATCTAATATGTACCACTTGCTATTCCTTCTAAATATATAATAAAGTTATTACGTAAATTTCTTTTTTTCTTCCCTCCCACCATCCTAAGAAAAGTCTACAAGAAGGAAATCTAAGTCATTTCCAAAATAATTCAAAATTTAAGATGTATTTATAATATTTTATTTTAAAATTTATTATAATTTATAATACATATACATATAATTTTAATAATTTAAGGAGAAAAATATTCCCCTAGTCTGTTAAAAATTTAATTTAACTGTTTCAGTGACAAAATAACCCAAAGAGTCATTAGATTTTTACTGGGAACTTGATAAGACAAAAAGAAAGAGCAAAGATAGTCCAATGGAGAAAGTTGTACAATATGGCAGAGATCCCAGGAAAGTTAGCTAACTATGATTGTAGATCTCTGTTTATGTGTATGAGTAAGTGTTGGCTTAAGTGTTTTGTTTTTGTCTCTTTGTAAATGTGATTAACCCTTAAGTAAAAAGGGGATGTATCACTTCACCACCGACCAGATAAGATTGAGGAAAGGAAAAGAACTGTAACAAATATTCAGTATCTGAACCTAGTAGCGGAAGTGTTCTCTTTTCCATCTCTCCTTTTCTCTTTCTCCTTTCTCATACTAATGAGTGCCTAAAATCACAGGAATGTAGAATAGAACTTCCCTCAAATACTATACTGCTACTCATGTGTTAAATGTATTTCTCTTTCTGCAGACTAAATCCCAGAAAGGGGAAAGATGGTTTTATTTCTCTATCTTATCTCAGATCAGAATTGTGATGGTGGTGTTGAGTCATTTCAGTCATTCTTTGTGACCCTGGCTGGGGGTTTCTTGGCAAAGATACTGGAGTGGTTTGGTATTTCCTTCTCCAAATCATTTGACAGATGAAGAAACTGAGGCAAGCAGGGTCAAGAGACTTGCCCAGGATCACATAACTAGTAGGTGTCTGAAGCCAGATTTGAATTCAAGAAGATGCATCTTCATGATTCCAGGAGCAGCACTTTATCCACTGCCCCACCTAGCTGCCGAGAATTGTGGTAAGGTATGATTTATTATCAGAAATTAAGACCTTCATGTCAATAGCTATCAGGTTGAGCTATTCCACATTTCGGTGAAAAATATGCCCGTGCATCTTTCAACGAGAATTTCTCCAATATGATCATGATATATTTTATTTTAATTCTGTAAATTTATACTCCTATTTTTAAAGATAGACCTATGAAAATGTAAATTATTGACTACAGTCTGCCAAGACTTACTTTCACCAAAGCTAAATGACCCTGAATTTATGAGGCTCTTGGAATATGTGTAAACTAAGTATGTGACCATGTGTTTTTCCTCTGAGCAGTTCAAGCAATATCATGCCTAGATGCACTGATACTATATTTGTATATGTGACCTGGAAAGCAATTTTAGATGTTATGATGTGGAATGCCAAAGCTATAACTTTTAAATTGGTAAGTAAGCAGTTCTAAGATACATGTCGGATACAAATCAGTTTGGGTCTATGTCCTCCAATGGATATGTAAAAATAAAGGGAAAAAGACAGTCTTGATATCTGAAAATATAATTTCTATAATAATCACTGGACTAGGAGAATTTAGCACCTTCAGATTATATAAAAACTTTTTTGAATTTAGAATCAAGCTACTGAGGAAAAGAAAAGAAACAAAGCCAAAACTAGAAATGTCAGTCTCAGCTTTTAAAACAGTTTCCAACCTTGAAAACAGAAAACACTTCCAGCTTTTTGGTAGTGAAAAGAATGTCAACTTGGACTCAGAAAAACCTAAGTTCAGAACCTCCTTCTAGTTCTTGTCAGTAATTGGAATGGGCAGGTCATTTCATCATCACCCTGAACAACAACAGCAGCATGGACTTATTAAGCACCTACTGTGAGCTATACAGAGACAAAAACTAAATAATCCCTTCTCCTCCAGGAGTTTACATTCTGTAAGCCAGTTGGTCAACAAACATTTATTAAGGTTTACTATGTGCCCGGCATTGTGTTAAGCATTAGGAATATAGATACAAGCAAAAAGACAGTCCCTGACCTCAAGAACCTTATGTTCCAATGAGAAAAGACAATACATAGAAGGAAGATAAAGGGGAAGGAGCTGGCATAAAGGTACCAGGCTTTGGAGGAGGGTAAAGTCTAGAGTGCTGCCTGGACAGGAATGAAGACATTCCCGATCTTAGAGGGAGGCTCTGAGAGAAGCCATCGCATTAGAGGGAGAAGTCTGGGGTGTAGAGGGTACTTTTAATGGGTAATTCTCAGGCTAGAGTAAGCTTTCAAGATGAAGAGGTGTCTGGGACGTGGTAATGAAAGTATCATGTGCAGCCCGGAGAGGAATGAAGACAACAATCTATATACAAATAAATGTATATATAAAATATGTGTCAAATGTTGCACTTGACCATCTTGGCTCCTATTGCCTGAAGGCCAGCTTTTTTACATCTCATCCTTTCCGCCAGGATTTTCTAGTGCCCATTAAGGGGGCTGGAGTGTCTAGGCTCTCTGCCAAATGACTCCAGACTCTGTAGATAGTGTTTCCCCAATTGTAGGGGGTCAACTGCATCCCAGTTCAATTTAGTGACTAGTGGTCAGATTAGTTTTCACAAAGGAATGTTTACTTCAAGGTATAATAACAAATACACACACTTACTCCCCTAATTCACGTGACATAATCCCCACCCCCTCCCCTTTGTACCACCTCATACTCTGGGGAAGAGAAGGGAATTAGATTCACAGTTTAGTTCAGTTCCTATGAAGCACAGTTCTTAATTTCAAATCCAAATCCTCCCTTGGGCTCAAATCCCAGGCCCCCTGACTTCTTTGGAATTCTCTGCTTGAATGGCTAGCTGGAAACATCTGTCCTGAAATTCTGCCTCCAAGGTTGCCATTGCTTGAATTCCTGGTTCAATGAAGATTACTGCCTACCTCTAAAAACTGAAAAGGACAAATGAAACAGACTAGATACACCCCCTCAGGAGAGAGGGAAGGAAGGTATCTCTCTTCTCCCTCAGTGCTTCAATTCATGGCACATGTTGTGGGTGAACTGTGATCTCTACCTTCTGAATGCAGCAGGAAAGAAAATGAGACTGTCCCGGGCTGCTGATTTTAAAGATGCAGCCTGTTCCAGCTACATAGACAATTAAGGGAGGCTATTCAGGTACTTGGAATTTCCCAGATGGCTGTCTTTATTTTAGGTGATCTGGGCATGCACAAAGATTCCTATGACACAAGTAAACAAAAGGTAATTAAAAGAAGAGGGTTCTAGTCTCTAAGGAGAACAAGAAAGACCTCACATGGGAGATTGTATCAGAACTGAGCTGTGAAGGAAGCTAAGGAATCTCAGATGTGGAAATGAGGAGAGAGGACATGTAAGGCATCAGGAGAACCTGTGCAAAGCCACAGAGACAGAAGGTGGAAGGTCAGGTGCGAGGGACAAGTAAAAGGAGTCATGTGGCATAAATCTGGAAAGAAATATTGGAATCAGAATGTGAAGGCTTTTAAATGCCAAACTGAGGAATTTGTGTTTAATCCCGGAAAAAGTAAGGAGGCACTGGGCATTGAGCAGGATAGGGATAGTGACTTAGTCAGAGCTTTAAGTATATCACAGGAATAGCTGCATCCTGTGTGGATTGCAAAAGGGAGAGACTAAAGACTGGGAAATAAATTAGGAAGCTAACAAAATATCCAAGATGATGATGAGATCCTGAACTAGCATCATGGACATGTGAGTGGAAAAAAAGGAGATGTAAAGAGATGTTTTGGAGGTAGAATCCATAACTTGATTACTGACTGGATGTGTGGGGTGAGTGAAAGTAAAGAATTGAAGAATTCATAACTGAGGTTATGAATTTGAATGACAGGAAGGGTGTTTTTATCCTATTCAGAAACAGGACAGTTAAGAAGGGAGAAAAAGGAAGGAAAGAAGTAGGAAAGAGAGAGGAAGGAAGATGAGCTCTGTTTTGGCAATATTGAGTTTCAGATGCCTGTGGGACCCACAAAAGGCAGCCCCTGGTGTAAAACTAGAGATTAGAAACAGACAAGGGCTACATATATAGACCTGGGAGTGATCTACATAGAGATGATTATTGAACCCATGGAAGCTAATGAGATTATCATGAAAGAGCATGTAAAGAGAGGACTGTCAAGGAAAGGGCTTTGAGGTATATCCATGATTAAGGAGAAGGACAAAGATGATGAGGGTAGGTAGGTAGCACAGTAGGTAGAGTGCCGAGCCTGGAGTTAGGAAGATCTGAGTTCAAATTTGGCCTCAGACACTTACCAGCTGTGTGACCCTGGGCAAGTCACTTAACCCTGCTTTACCTGAGTTTCCTCATTTGTAAAATGAGCTGGAGAAGGAAGTGACAAACCACTACAGTATCTTTGCCAAGAAAAACCCCAGATGGGGTCACGAAGAGTCAGACATGACTAAAATGATTGAATAAAGACAACATCAAAGCTGATGAGGCAAAAAAGGAGACTGAGAAGTAGTGAGGGAGAAAGAGAACAAAGAAAGGATAGCATCATGAATATCTAGAGAAGAGAGAGCATGAAGGAGGAGAAGACGGCTCACAATGTCAAATGTTGCAAGGAAGTCAAGAAGCATGAGAATAGGGGTGGGGGAGGGGAAGTCACTGGAAATTAAGATATTCACAGATTTGGACAGAGGAGTTTTAGCTGAGTGATGAGGTCAGAAGCCAGAATACAAGGTGTGGACAAATTAGAGAAGAAATGGAAGTAAAAGGGGTAGATGACTTTATTTAGGATTGGCTGTAAAATGCAGGACAAATATAGGATGGAAGTTTGAAAGCGTAGTAAATTCAGGTAAGTTTTATTTTATTTTTTTGTTTTTAAGAATAGAGGAAACCTTGGTATGTTTGTGCATAGCAGGGGAAAAGCCAATAGATGTGAAGAAATTGAAGATCAGAGAAGGTGGGTGATTATAGTGTAATCTGCTAGAGAAGATGGGAGAGGATGGGATTAAGGGTGGAAGTAGAAGGGTATGTTTCAGCAAGGCTTTATTCTATCACTTCATCACAGACTGGCAAAAAGTAGAAAGAAATGGAAGAGATTTTGAAAGGTACAGGGGGGCAGAAGGAGCTCTCAGTAAATATTCTCTCAGTAAAATGGGATGATAGTTCCTCTGCTGGGAGTTTTGTGGGGAAGTAGTGATGTGAGCTTGAAGGAAAAAGCTAGCAGAAGCAGTATAGAGTAGTGGATAAAGTGTTTGAATTGAAGTCAGAAGATTGTAGGTCCAAATCCAGCTTAAGATACTTACTATTTGATTTTAACAATGCACTTTACTTCTCTTCCTCAGTTTTATTTTTGTTGTTACAGTTGAGTCCAACTCTTTGTGACCCCATTTGGGGTTCTCTTGGCAAAGATGCTGGAGTAACTTGCCATTTTCTTCTCCAACTCAATTTACAGTTGAGGATACTGAGGCAAGCAGAGTTAAGTGACTTGTTTAGGGTCACAGAGCAAGTAAGTGTCTGAGGCCAGATTTGAACTCAGGAAGATGAGTTTTCCTGACTTCATGCCCAGCACATTATCCCCTGCACAACCTACCTGCCCCTTTCCTCAGTTCGCTCAGTATAAAATAAAGGGTTTGAAATTAATTGTCCCTAAATTTCCTTCTAGCTTTAAATCTATGATTCTGTGACCTAAGATTTGGAACAACTGTTATGGAGAGCACAAGAGAGAGTCAATTGGGGAAAAGTAAAAAGATTATTTTAAGGCAACATGGGACCAGTTTAGATTAAACAACATAAATTTGTAGTGGACCTTGTCAACACAGGTTGTGTGATTTCTTCCAACACCATTCAATAGCTCATGAAGAATATTATAGGGGTTGGATGGTCAGGTGTTGGAGGATAGAGAACTGATCTATAGCTAGATTTTGTCAAGACCTGAGTGGTAGAAGGTCAAGGTGGCAAGTGATCTAAGAGTAAAGGATGGCATAGTCTTGAACTTGACCCCTAGGTTCTCAGACTCCTCACCTGTAGCTTGTGGTACCTTCCTCAAAACATTATCATGAGGTCTGAATGAGAATAATATATACAGAAGTGCCTGGTCCAGCCCCAGTGGAGTATTTGGTATTTTCCCTTATTTAAAGAACTATTTCTCTAATTTTATATTGTAGCAGGAGCAATTTGTTTTCAAGCCTGAGTTGATCTCCTATAGAACTACCCTCTCTGTTCCCACCATGCTGACTCACTGCTTCCTAGATCCCTACTAGGGAATTGAAGACATAGACATTTCAAACCATTTTTTACATTTAATCTCAGATGCTACAGTTTTGATCCTCCATTTGGGACAATAACATTTGTGGGGGGAGGGAGCTGGGGAGACATGGTATACCTCTTTCTGACAAATGATCATCCATTATTTATTTATTTAAACATACTTTTAAAAATTTGAGTTCCAAATTCCCTCCCTCCAGCCCCTTCCCAACCCGCTGAGAAGGCAAGCAATGATACCCATTATACATGTAGATCATGTTGCTGCAAAAAATTAATAATAGCATGAAAAAAAGAAAGTGAAGGAAAATATGCTTCAGTCTGCACTCAGAGTTCATCACTTCTCTCTCTGCAGGTGGAGAGTATTTTTCATCATGTCCTTTGGAATTACCTTGGATCAGTCTTGATCAGAGTAGCTAAGACTTTCTTGGTTGATCATTGTTAGAACATTCCTGTTACTGTACATACAGTGTTCTCCTGGTTCTGCTCACTTCACTTGGCATTTGTTTGATTATCTAATATTTAAAAGTATGTACACCAGTGTACCAAGAATTAATTGGGAGAAGTACAAGAGAACTTGGGGAGCTGAAATCCTATCAGCCTTCTTCTGATTCTATGTGTCAAAATGTGCTAATCATTCTGTAGGGAACAAAATAGTCTCCATGAACTTTCAGTAGTCTTGAAAAGACAATAGAAAACAGAAATGTCCGTATATTTCAGTAGAAATTCAGTAGTTCTCTAATCATGATAATTAGAAAATTGGTTTTTTGAATTATAAAATTTCATATTAGTTATAATAGAAAGCTACTTGGATTTTAAATTTACAAATCAGGACATCGGCTTGTCAATTTAAATGTTTTTTTCTATTCCTGGGATCTAAGGACATCTGATCCCTTGCCCCAAATAAAGGGGTGGTAATTCTATAGGTTTATTACAAGTTAATCTGATCTCCAATTCATCCTGATCTTGTTTGGAAAAATATATACAGGGCCACTTTTGAGAACATGTTAAAAATAGAGAACACAGAGAATACCTCTTAAGATTGCAATTCAAATGAACTGGGAACATTTGGGATGTAATTAAAATATGAAATAAGGAGCTTCTATGGTATTAAATAGGAAGTTATTAGCCAGATGTGGTGCAGCTACTGAGGAAGCTGAAGTTAGGGTGCATTTGAACTCAGACACTCTGAACTTCAGTGGACTAAGCTGATCAAGTGTCCACACTAAGTCTGGCACCAGTAAGTCTGAAAGAAAAAGGCCACCAGGTTTCCTAAGGGCTGGTGAACCTGTCCAGGTTGTAAATGGAACAGATCAAAGCTTCTGTGTTGATCAGTAATGGAATTAGCTGGCAAAACGACCAGTGCACCTACCACCAGCCTGGGTAATATAGTGAATTCCAGTCTCCAATAAAAATTATTAGCCTGTCAATCTACAAAAATTTATTAAGCACCTAGTATATGCCAGGCACTGTGCTAAGCATAGGGGATACAAAAAAAGGCCAAAGATCATCTCTGCCCAGGAGGAACTCATAATTTAATGGAGGAGACAATGTGCAGACATCCATATACAAATGAGTTTGGGCCAGGATAAATTGTTGGTGTTCATCCTTCATTCCTGGAGGGAACCAATGGCATCAGGAGGGTGATGTTTTGACTTGCAAGTAAATAGGACACACTCAATAAAGAAAACACACTGGAATTAAGAGGAATTCATACAGGCTTCTTGAAGAAAATGGGATTTTAGCTGAGGTTTGATGAAAGCCAGGAAAACCAGGAGGTGCAGGTAAGTAGGGAACATTCCAGGCACCTACACCTACACTAATCTTGGACTATGATAGCCAATTTTGTACCCACAGTTGTGTATTCACAAGCAGCCAGGACTACAAGATGTTCATATAGTATTATCAAACCCTTAAAGTAGGATGAAACAGTAATACTATGAATAGAGGGAACTGAGACTCTGACAGGTTAGACTATACCATACCCCAAGGCAGTCAATGGTCACACCAAGTGAGTTCACATGATTTTCTATACCGAGGATGTGCTAACTCAATGGGAAAAAGTAGAATCCTAGCTCTATCTTACATCCTCCAAAGATGAAGCAGAATACCATCTACTTTACTCCAATTCCCAAGATAGAAAAGAATTTCCATTATTCAAGGCAGCCTAAGCATGTAAGCCTTGGGGAACTCAACAGATTGTTAGTATACAAGCAAAGGAAGTGCCATTGTACATTCTGGCAACGAAAATATGAAATACCAAAGATCTACTCCATTATCATTACTATTCTTGTCTAATGGGGGAGAGGGAGGGAATCATGAACCAAGTACAATATGTAGTGATTTTTATATGAATTTTGGTTTTGTTGTAGTGACTTGAGATGTGTTTTCAGTACATAGCCAAGACCCAGAGAGCTTTGGACCCCATATGCCAGGGTTCTATATCTCCATCTAAGACTTATGTATTTGTCTATCTAGCATGACATAAGTAAATAGAAAATCACAATGAGTGTATGGAGAGTATGACACAATGAAGATGTCTGGCCTGGCATCATTTTTAATCTCCCCTATGATGGCTTACAGGAGCTTGATCACTGTATTCTTTTTGTATAAAATAAATGGAATAAAACAAACATTTCCATAACATAATAGAATAGAAGGGGGAGAAAAGGTGATTGCACATGAAACCAAAAATCTATTACGTACAACTTGCTATTTTTTAAAAATATATATTAGTTTTCATGTAACTTTCTTATGTTTTCCTTTTTTTCTTCCCTCCCCCCTCCCCCTAGAGATGTATAGTATAATTTTACCTATATATACATATTTGTGTCTAACACCATACTCCTGATACCCATTTCCAGTGGTATGTAGGTAAATGTTTAAAAACTGGTCTCTAAAAGCTTGTAGCACACCTTTAAGTTAATCCTCATTATTATTATTTTCTTAAATATCTAGACAATCTTTATTTCTTAAATATAGACAATCAAACAAGTTAATACATCAAGCCCTGATGTTTAGCATTTGTCAATTTCAGGGGTATAAAAGCTCACACTGAAAATTTAACAATCATCTCTAGAGAGCCAGCATAATATTGTTCCAGCACACTCCTGCCTATTTTCTTATCCACTTCCAATACATACTTCTTATCTCCCTCAATTAGTTCTAAGTCTCGTCAGAAATTACCTGCATCAAAGACTCATATATGACAGGATTAATTTTGTGATTTATCTCCCAGAAACTGAAAACAATCACAGCTTGATCTACTCATGGGTTTCCCTATCATTATATTTTGCAAAAATTCCATAATATCATTCTTTGCTTAGTGATTATTGATTTTCATACTAAAATGATAAGAGTTGGGAATTTTTTTAAAGACTATCTATCAGTTTGATAATTACAAAAGATAGGCAGTCTAAATGATCATCATATTATGCAATCATTGCAAACCAATTGCAACACCTGTTGATATTAATATCAAACTGAAAGCTTTAATTTGCTTTAATTACAGGCAATGTGAGGCAGAACAGCTCAAGACTTTGAATATGTCTTGTGTATTGCTTATCACCTCATTTTGATCCAAGGAAAAGGTATATCTTCTGACAAATCAGCAACCCATCATGCAAGAGGAAAGTATTTAGCAAGCTATAGCAAGCTGCCATCTAGCTATAAATATTAAACGATATTAATATATATGATGAGAATTTCAAATGTTTTTTTTAAATCTCCACTGAAAATCCCTCAATGAAAAGATGCAGAAACCTGTGAACTGTAGTCTAGGAACTATGAGACTATGATAATATATATTAATATAAAATTATATTGTAGAAATATAGAAAGCAGCTTGATAAGTAGTTTCCTCTTGCATGGTGAATTGCTGATCTGTGTGTGTGTGTGTGTGTGTGTGTGTGTGTGTGTGTGTTCAACCATTTTCAGTGAATATATTAGATTTCAAGGAGGGAAACAGTCCTAGGGAGGAAGACAGTATTGCTCTAACTTATTCCCCATTGTTTTCCTTCTTCCATTTAAACAGTTAGACTGTAGGCCAACAATTATTCCCCTTAAATAATGCAAAGTTTCAATGTCTGAATCATCTATTAAAAAAAAAAAAATCTGGCTTTTATCACAGATCAAACAGAGCTGGAGGAAACTAGCCCCTGGATACCCATAAAAAGTCAGTCTGTAACTTTCAGTCTGATACCTGACAGAAAAGATTCAATGTTATTATAGCATGTCCCTCTCCCCTTCTCTTAATAATTCCTCTGACCATTTCAAGAGATGACCCTCCCCTCAGCCCCCTCAAATACCTTATGATGAATCCTAGACTTATTATTTATTCTTGAATCCACAGTGATGATGAAGTACATGTAATGAATGGGTAGGGAATGGGAGGGGAGGGAGGATGTAAGAGAAAGGCTTTCTGGTAGGAAGCAACCATTTCCAAATTGTTTTATACACAAATATTCTAGTGTTTCTTTGAGCTGGGGAAGGGGTGGATAAAGCGCAAGCAAGGATAAGAGCAAGCTTGGTTCTGGGAACTGCTTCAGAGGTCCCTTGAAGCCTAAATTGATTATTCCACTTTTCCAGAGCACCATGAAGTGACTCAATTCATTCTTTCCCCAAGTATTCAATGGTCACTAAACTCTGACAATATGAAGTGATAAATCAATAGGACTGCAATTGTATTAGGGCCGCTTAAATTGTGACTGCCACAATGTGTTCCATAATGTCTAGTCTGTAGTTGTTATATCCCTTTTCATAATGTATACCAGACTATATTATTTGGGATTTTTGCAGGTACAAATGTTATTTTTCCTTTACGTATTTATTGACATTGCCTGCTAAGAACACATCAAAGAAAAGCTGTAAACTCCTTGGCCAAAGGAGTTTCTTTCACCAAAGAGCATGTCTCAAGGCAATTTTCCTTGGCAGCATATTATTTAGAAATAAAGAGAATACAGTTAAGACTCAGGTTCCTACTGATTATTTTCCTTCTTACTTAAGCAGTCTGTTACTTTCCTTTTTTTTAACTTTCTATCCTTAAACTATTTAGAAAAATCTTTCCCTGTTTTAAAAAAATCCTAATTTCAAAAAGCCCACATACGCTCAGGGAATCCTTATCCCCACTCCCCTTGATAATGATCAGTCAGGTCCCTTAGCAAGGCTATTATCCCCACCTCAAACTTCCTCCTGGCTCTAGGAAGTAGTCCCATGAGATTGGGAGTGTCTGTCTCTAATGCTTTTGTCATGAGCTGCTATTCCGCACCAATATCAGCCACCAAGGATTATAGTAAAATGAGAAGTTAACAAAGCATTCATCCCAGCCCCCTCCAACTGGGGTGAGATCATCGTACAATCGCCTATGTTTCCTTGGTACCTGGGAGACCAAGCAATTTTTACAAAGTATTTACACCAAGTTGCCTTCCAAATTGTTGGTCTGGGCCAGTCAGGTCACCCTTCAGGCCTTCAGCTACCACCTCACTGTCTGCAAAATCTGGCAAGGACTTGAGTTCCCAGACTTCTGGGTCTCATTAAAGCTCACAAGGACATTAATATTCCTTCACCTAAAATCAGGAGAGAGAAACAATGCTGCAAAGACAAAAACAAATGCAGGTCTGGGTGCTCACTGACCACATGGCAGCAACCCAGGTTGGAAGAAAAAGACAGAGTTCTCCGTGTCAGTACCTAAGATGGAATTTCATTGGTCAGGCCCCATCACCCACAGACAATGCTCACCTTGGCCAAAATGGAGGAGAGTTTCATAACATCAGAGTTCCTAGACTATCGTTCAGGTTTTGGCATCCTTTCATTTAGGGATTTTCAGTGGAGATTTCTTAAACATGAACATTTGAAACCCACATCTGTCATTTCATTGAACCAATCATCATCCAAGAATCCTGGGAAATTTGAACCCTGAAGCACCATTAACACATCAGACATGGGACTTTGGGGGTATAAAAAAGGAAAAGCTGGTGAATCATCTTGGTGGTTCTGTCTCTCCTTTTAACTGTTTGAAGAGCAAATGGCCCAGTTAGGAGATGTGAGACTATAGACCTTTACCCTGACTAGTAGAGACCCAAAATGAGACCTAGTCCCAAGGAAGCACAGCACTGCTGTCTCTAGGCTTCCAGAAATTTCTGCTGGATACAGAGAATCTCCTACCATAAACTGCATTAGGTTTCATAAGTTCTGTTCATGGACTGTTCCTTCCTTTCTTGTACAATGGCTACCTTACCACAAAATCACTCATTTAGAAAGCAATTACTTCTAAGTGGCAGGGAGAAATGAACAGGGGAATTTGGCCAAATTCTCCTGAACTAATGAGACGTATATTCTTGGACATGGACAATGTGGAAATTTATTTTGCTTGGCTATTCATATCTGTCACAAGGGTTTCATTTTTCTTTTAAAATGAGGGTGGGATAGAAGGGAGAGAAAATAAATGCTTGTTAATTTAAAAAATAAAATGAAATAAAAGAGTAAAAAAAATTGCTCCCCCGTTTCTCCCTACACAAAAAAATAATTCCCTGGAGGATGTTTCCAGTGTGTTTTTGTGCTCTGTGTGTTGTGTATAACCCAGGAAAAGTCTTATGTGCCAGGTGTGCTGTGTGCTACCAAAAGCCTTGGGTCCTAAATACACTGAAGGATCATTCTATAAGATGGCTGTGTCACAAGAACAGTGACAACTGTATCTTTTAAAACTATCTCCTGAAATATGTTTAATATGATTGTGCATGTATAGCCTATATCAGATTGCTTGTCATCTTGGGAAGGTGGGAGGGAGAAAAGAAAATTGGAACTCAAAATCTTATAAAAGTGAATGTTGAAAACTATCTTTACATGTAATTAGAAAAAATAAAATTCTATAAAGTGGGGGGGGGGGGGGGGAAGAAAATACCTCCTGAAATCTTTCTTTTACTCTTGGACATGTCTGTCAAAAGCCACAGAATTCAGATCATGACAGTGAAAATGCAAAGGCAGAGAGTTATGGAAATACATATTTCTTGAATATGGATGGTCGTGGACCTTGTTTTGCTACAGGGGTCTAACACTCAGGTTAGTCACCTAAATGGTGTGTTACCTGGAGGGCAGAGGTGAGATCTCACCCTTCAGATCTCTGCCTCTTGGCTTCCTTCAAGTTTCAACTAAAATCTCACCTTCTACAAAAAATCTTTCCTGATCCCCTTTAATGCTAGTTGCTTCTCTCTGTGGATCATCTCCAATTTATCTCATACATACCTTATGTTTATATAGATGTTTGCATGTTGTCTCCCCCTTTGCATTGTGAGCTCCTTGCAGGTAGGGACTGTTTTTTGTCTTTCGTTGTATTGCCAACACTTAGCACAGTTCTTGGCACACAGCAGGTGCTTAATAAATGCCTCCTCAAAATCGAGAGGATGCCCATCAGTTGGGGAATGTCTGAACAAGCTGTGGTTTATGAATGTAATGGAATACTATTGTGGTATAAGAAATAACAAACAGGAATTTCAGAAATACTTGGAAAGACTTATATGAACTGATGCTGAATGAACTAACATGAGGAAAACATTACACGCAGTAATAACCACAGTGAGCAAGGACTATTTTTGAAAGACAGCCCTTCACAGAAATGCAGGGATCTAAAATATTTCCAAAGGACAAAATGCCATCCACATCCAGAGAAAGAAGTATGGAGTCAGAACACAGAATGAAGCAGACTGTTTTTTCTTTTGTTATGTTTAGTTTTGTTTTTCTCATGGTTTCTCCCATTCATTTTGATTCTTCTATGCAAGATGACTAATGTGAAAATGTGTTTAACAGGAATGCATGTGTAGAGTCCATATAAGATTGCATGCCCTCTTGGGGAGGGGGGAAGAGGGAGAAAATTTGGAACTTTTGAAAGTGATTGTTGAAAACTGAAAACAAATTAATAAAGGGGGAGGAAGATGAGAAAAAAAAATTTAATGTCTCCTGACTTGACTTGACTTCATGCCTCATATCAATAATCTAGCTGATACAATTCAAAAACTAACAGATAATTTTAAAAAATTAAAATTTTGGTCTCCAAGGGAGTGTTTGGCTAGGTTTACCATCATTGCATAGCCTTATCCACTATGCTGATGTGGTCCAAAAAAAAAATTTCATCTGATTTCAGAGTAATGTGGTATGAACTCAGATCAAACAAAGGAAAATTTGATCTTCACTTTACCTGTATCTCCTGGAATGTGTTATCTTCAGACAAAAATGAGTGAGTAGAATTGGATGCCTGTTATAAGACTTAATTATACCTGACTTCTGAGAGAAGCCACTCTTTCAAAGACACTGTTTTTGACTTTCAGGTTTCAGGGGCAACTGAGAGCTAGCTGTCCATAAACCACAAAAGATGAATTTTTCTAGCTTTGCCAAGGAACAAAGAAAGAAAAAAAGATGAATACCTTAGAGAAGTCTTGAACAGATAAATTCATTGTTCTGTCAAGCAGGAAGATGGCACTGCAACAGTGGTTTTCAGTCAGCAGGTATGTGTGTATTTTGAGGTGAATTAGACATATTTAAAATACAGGAAAATCAGACTGCTGGCGGTTGTTTTTTTCTAATCTACCATTCTCTAAAGAATCTAGTTGCATTATTTTAGCCCACAGTTCCAGGAATACTTCCTATCTCCAGCCAGTGTTATCTTTTCTAATATGGTAACAGTCTGCCTCAGAAGGAAAGGATAAAGGGACCTGATTTGTACCTAGTTAAGAAGAATTATAGAAATTAATAGAAATTAAGAATTATAGAAACACAACCCTATGTGGGATTGATAGTTTAGACCGATATGAGCAACCAGAATCAGTTGACCATGGGTATGTAATTTCAGAAGTGTTCTGGTGCTTTTATTTTGTTTTGTTTTTAATTTTCTCAAATTTTGTCCCTCTTCTATCAAAACTTGGATATTAAATTCAGGAGCAGTACTGTTCCCTGATTCCTGCTGGGAAACATGATGTGACGGCACAATTCCAGCTCATTCTGAAAGAGTGTGCAGTCTATCCTCATCTCCCAGGTGGAGCTGCTGTGCAAATCTATAAAAAGCCACAAACCACATCTTTAACGTTATGCCTTTGTTAAGGTGCACAGGATAACAAAGGTTCAAAAAGTAACATGGGTAGCCAAAGATTTTTTTTTTTAAATAGGGACAAAATTAACCAATCGTTTTTGAAGCCTTGCCAAAAGCTTCAATAGGCATTACTCCTTGGACAAAGTATTTTAACTCTACTTTAGCTATTTCCACCTTCCAGTACTGACCATATTTCTGTTTTCTGGTTTTTTTCTTAAAATGAATTTGAGAATCTTTGTTCTCAGGATTTAAAGGAATTTTTAAAAGCCAACATTTTGCTTGGCCTCAGTGCCAAAAGACCAAAGGTCAGATTCCAGTTCTGCCATTGATCTCTAAGGGACACTGGGTACAAGATAGTCCCTAGGCAAAATATGTTACAGGTTTTGTCTTTAGGGACACTCTCCTTCTCCTAGTCATCTTGATATCTTATACTCCCAAATGTCTTCTATTTCTCTGTCCAATTATGGTTCTTAAAGCACAGGTCTGACCATGTCACACAAGAAGGTCAATGGCTTCCTATTGTCTCTGGATAAAATAAAATCTTTTCTGTTCAGTTTTACACAGTCCCCTGCCTAAAACACCATCCCTCCTTACCTCTCACTCTTAGAATTCATAATTCCCTTCAAGGCTCATCTCAAATTCTACCTCCTACAAGAGGGTATTTCTGATTTTTTTTTAGGTATTAGTGACCCCCAGTCCCATCCCATAATTACTCTGTAGTTATTTATCTGTGTACATATTAGTTATATTTGTATAGATTTTATATTTACTTAACTGTGCACATATTTCTTTCCTTGACAAAATGTGTTTTTTGTGGGTAAAGGCTGAGGGCTTTTTGTCTTTGTACACTTAGATCCTAGCACAGTGCCTTGCACATACAATATTATGTTCTTAATAAAGGTTTATTGGAGGAAGGAGAGAAAGAAGGAAGGAAGGAAGGAAGGAAGGAAGGAAGGAAGGAAGGAAGGAAGGAAGGAAGGAAGGAAGGAAGGAAGGAAGGAAAGAAGGAAGGAAGGAAGGAAGGGAAAAGGGAAGGAGGGAAAGGAGAAAAGACAAAAGGAAGGAAAGAAGTAAGGAAAAAAGAAGGAAGGAAAGAAGGAAAGAAGGAAGGGGAAGAAAGGAAGGAAGGGGGGAAAAAAGGAAGAAAGGAAAACTGATAGAGCCTTCACTTACAATTCTGAGCTATCTACCTTGCCATGAGAAGTTCCAAACATCTGCTCAATTCACCTTGGGTTCATACTCTGATCTGTTGATCTACTGTGCCTCCAAACCTGCTGCATTGACCCCCAAGGATGAATCTGCCCTAGAGCTGGCCAACAAGTTCCTGCCTAGAATAACCTTGACAGGCCACTAGGTGACTAGTGTCAGCTTTAGAATGGAAAATACCTTAATTTGAATCCTGATTCAGGATTGTGTGACCTTAGAAATCACTTAGCCTCTCTCAGTCTCAGTTTTTATCTGTAAAATAGAAACATGAATACCTACTTCTTGGGGCTGTTGTGAGGATAAAATAACATTTATAAAACACTTTATAAACCTTAAAGCACTTTACAAATGTAACTAGCTATTATATCATGAATAATCTGATTCTCACTTCTGGATCATTCTTCAATCTATTCCATGTCTGCTGCCATGACCCTAGAGAATACCCCACTTTTCAGGCCTCCAATATGTATTGTCTTCCCCTATCAGAATTTAAGCACCTTGAGGGCAGGGACAGTCTTATTTTCTTGTTGTATTCACAGAACTTGGCACAGTGGCTAGCACATAGGAGTGCTTAATAAATGCTTTATCTATACATCTCTGCATCTATTTATCTGTCTACCTACCTACCTATTTATCTATCCATCTATTTATCTGGGACCAAAGACTTAAACTAAAGGGTTACATTCTAATGACAATTCAAAGAAGGGATAGGGATAAGATGAATGATATAAGATCTTTCTTTTTCTTTGAAATAATATTGTCTCTCAGGTAGATTAGTGGAGTAAGTTAGGTACTCAAGACACAGTAGTCAATGATTATAGCAGTCTACTGTTTCATAAACCCAAGGATCCCAGCTTCTGGGATAAGAACTCACTGTTTAAGAAAAAATTCTGGAAAAACTGGATAATAATGTGGCAGAAACTAAGCACAGACCAATGCCTAACACCATACACCAGAATAAAGTCCAAACGGGAACACAATCTAGGTAGAAAGACTGATACTATAAACAAATTAGGGGAGCAAGGAATAGTTTATTTGTCAGATTTATGGAGAATGGAGAAATTTATGACCAAACAAAAGATAGAGAACATTAGGAAGCACAAAATGGATAATTTTTATTACATTAAATTGAAAAGTTTTTGCACAAACAAAACCTATGCAACCAAGATTAGGAGGGAAGCAGAAAAGTGGGAAAGCATTTTCACAACTAGTGTCTGTCATAAAGGCCTCATTTCTAAAATATATAGAGAACTGAGTCAAATTTACAAGAATACAAGCCATTCCCCAATTGATAAATGGTCAAAGGATATGAAAAGGCAGTTTTCAGAAGACGAAATTTAAGCTGTCTATAGTCATATGAAAAAAAGATCTAAATCACTATTGATTAGAGAGATGCAAATCAAAACAACTCTAAGGTATCATATCACATCCATCATGTTGGCTAACATGACAAAACAGGAAGATGATAAATGATGGAGAAGATGTGGGAGAGTTGGAATACTAATTCATTGTTGGTGGAACTGTGAGCTTATCCAACCATTCTGGAGAGTAATTTAGAACTATGCCCAAAGGACTATAAAAATGTGCATAGCCTTTGACCCAGCAATACCACTTCTAAGACTATATCCCAAAGAGATTATAAAAATGGGAAAAGGACCCGCATGCACAAAAATATTTATAGCAGCTCTTTTTGTAGTGGCCAAGAACTGGAAATCTAGGGGATGCCCATCAACTGGGGAATGTTTGAACAAGTTGTGGTATATGAATGTAATGGAATACTTTTGAGCTATGAGAAATGATGAACAGATTAACTTCAGAAAAACCTGGAAAGACTTTTATGAGCTGATGCTGAGTGAAATGAGCAGGACTAAGAGAACATTATACACAGTAATAGTCATTGGGTGTGAGAACTGTTTCTGATAGAGTTAGACCTTCACAGCAATGCAAGGACCTAAAACATTTCCAAATGACTCGAGGCAAAATGCCATCCACATTCAGAGAAAGAATTATAGAATTGGAATGCAGAATGAAGCAGATTATTTTCTCTTTTTTTTTTGGTTTTTCTCATGGTTTGTCCTATTCATCTTAATTCTTATATGCAATATGACTAATGTGAAAATGTGTTTAATAAAAATATTTGTGTGGAATCCATATAAGACTACATGCCTTCTTGGGGAGGGAGGAGGGATGAAGGGGGAGAAAATTTAAAATATGTGGAAATGATTGTTGACAACTAAAAACAAATTAATTTTAAAAAAAAGAAATAATATCACCTCTCTTGTAGGTATCCTAATTCTGTCCCTTCTCCATTTCTCCATTAAAGATAAGCACTTGCTCTTGGTGTTGTCCTGTAAAATTTGGTAGTTAGCTTCAGGCTTCCTAGTCAAGACAGAAAACTGTCTCATTGTTGATAAAATGAAAAGATTACTGGACCTAGAATGAAGAGTTGTTATTCAATCTTATCTGACTCTTTATGACCCCATTTAGGGTTTTCTTGGCAAAGGCACTGGAGTGGTTTGCCATTTCCTTCTCCAACTTATTTTACAGATGAGGAAACTGAATCAAATAGGGTTAAGTGACTTGCCCAAGGGGACACAGCTAGTAAGTATCTGAGACTAGACTGGAACTCAGGAAAATAAGTCTTCTTGACTCCAGGCCCAACACTCTATCCATTGCACCATAGTATCTAGTTGCCCCAAAGTAGAGAGAACTGGGTTTCAATCTAGTTCTGACACTTATCAATCTATGTGCCTATGAGCAAATGATTTTACCTCTCTGAGTCTTGGTTTCCTTATCTATAAAAATGGGAATAATTAAAATTACCTCCTTCCTGGGTTTGTTGTGAAAGAAGTACTTTATAAACTTTAAAATGCTCTATAATTATGAATGGTATTATTATTATGACCTCCCTGCTATTAAGCCCTCTTCTCTTATTATCCAGACTACCTGCTTAAGTTCCTGACCCCTGCTGCTGCAATTGCTTTCCTGAACATCTCATGCTTGTCCAATTAACTCATATGGGTTCTGAACTTACTGTCAGTTTCTGTGGATTTCTATTTTTCTGTGTGTTCAGCTTTTGAATATATGCTTTGTTTTGCCCTCCAGTATTTATATCCATTTATTTCCTGAGTGTCTTTTTTTTTTTAAGCTGCAGTCTTTCTCTGACTTTTTGGAAATGGTATGTGTTCCAGTTTAGAACCATTCACCTTCTCTCTGCTTCAAAGACATAAGAATTCCTAAGTCAAACTTAGTAGGGAGTGTAGGGAGAGGAGAAGGTGGTTGAGTTAGTCTAAAGACAGCAGTCGTGGAAGTTGAAGAGATTGAGGAACTGAAAGTTCAAGGTATTGATAATCATTTAATATCATTTGGACTTTAAAAAGAGTCAGAGACTGAATTAACCAATCAGAAGAAGAGCCTGGACCTAACATCTTGTTTGTTCTCTGAAGTAAACTCAGAGAATACCTCTTCCTATGTCAACAAGGCCAGATGAGGCTGACTTAGTATTCTTTATAAGACCCTTAACTTCAGATACTATCTTGAATAATGGGACTTTTTCTGTATTTTAATATTTTGTGGACATATACTATGTTATGGCAAGTTAATGGTAAAGAAAACACAGATATCCTGGGTCGTAATTTCAATAGACACTTTGTCAACTCTCTTATCTTATTGTATTTACAACTTATTCAATTAAGAAAACTACTTTCTTGTGGTATAGTTAACACATATAGAGAGCATAAATCTGAAGGACACAGACATCCTTGAATTGTCCTGAAACAGATTGAAGCATGGTCATCCTTGTGTCAGTCAGAAGTTTCCTCCTGGTTCCATGATCATGTATCTGCTAGCTTTATGGGAATAAACAATATGAAGTTAGCTTGTTTGCTTCTTTTACCAAACTTTCAGATTGACAGTATTCAAAGAATTAATTCTGTAGGGCAGGTTTTGAATTTAATGGAAAGGAGGGAGAGAGACCTGAAGGCCCATTAATGACAGCAACAGGGACCAGGAGAGGATAGAGTTAAAATTAAAGGAGAAGGGGTGATTGCTGCATTAGGAGTATGTCAACTCTTCCTTCTGGTCCTCCGTTCTGGATAATTTACCACTGGTTTCATGGGAGAAGACTATAGGAAAAGGAGCAATATAAGGAGAAGAAAATTGTGTGGGTGGTTTGCATGGGTTCAGGCTCGTAAAGAATGCCAGAGATGAAATTCAAAAGGAGAAAATGAGGAAAATTTGAAGGAGAACAATGTCCAGTTTCAGATACTAGTTCAGATTCTACTACCATGTTCTATTTAAAAAAAAAAAAGGAGGAGAAGGAGAAAAGGAAGACTAATGAAGAGTAAGGAGGATTTGAGGAAAAGGTGAAGATAGTTGATGAAGTAAGACAAGGCAGGAAACAAAACAAAAGACAAAAAGAACAATATACAATGAACCAACCGTTGGAGGATACAGCCAAAGAAGTCTTTAGGAGAAGAGTTATATCTCTAAACACTTTCATCAATAAAAGAGAAAAAAGAAAATATCAATGAACCGAACATAGAGCTAAAATCAAAACTAGAAAAGTAACGAATTTTTAAAAATAACTGGACTTCAAAATAGAAATTATGAAAACCCAAGAGAAATGAACAAAACTGAGAACAACCCCCCTGAAACTCCATGAATTAAATGTGTAAATAAAACTAGGTACTTTAGACATCAAATAGATAAGCCATTAGTTAGTTTTATTGAAAATAAGAGGAAAACCAAGTTGCTAAGACTGAAAATGAAAAAGATTCCAAACAAATGAAGATATAAAGGAAGTATTAGAAATAATTTTGCCCAAGTGTTGTGTGTATGTGTACACATACATATATATATAAAACAGCTAGCATATAAAGCACTTTAAGTTCTATAAAGCACTTTATACATATCTATATATGTATCTATATACATAAAACTGGCAACTCAAACGAAAAGAATAAATACACACAAAAAAATCAAATCCTCAAATTAAAGAACAAGAAATAGAGAGTTTAAAGTATCCAGTTCCAGAAAAAGGAATTGAATAAGTCATAAATTCCCAAAGGGAAACAATGAGACCATGTGGATTTGGAAGCAAATTCAATTAAATATCAAAAAGACAATTATTTCCTTCATTATATAAACTATTTGTTAAAATAGAAAAAGAAAGGATTCTACCAAAATCCTACTATGACACAAATATGGTCCTGATACTCAAACATGAAAGTCAAAACAGGGAAGGGAAAATATAGACTAATATCCCTGGTGAATACTGATGGAAAAAACTTAAATGAAATATTACAAAGTCACTACAATAATATATCAAAAAGATTGTACACTGTAATCAAGTTGGATTTCTACCAAGAATGTAGAGTTGCTCCAATATTAGGGAAACTATGAAACATAATAGGTCATATTAATAAAAATAACAATAAAAGCACATGATTATATCAGAAACTGCAGAAAATGCTTTTGACAAAATGTTACACTCATTTCAGTTTTAAAAAATACACAGAAGACATAGGAATAAATGCAGTTTTCTTTAAAATAGTGAATATCCATCTAGAGCTAGGAGACAGCACTATATGTAATGAAGATAAATCAGACACCTTTCCAATAAGAATCGTAGTAAAGCAAGAATGCCCACCATCACCACTATTATATAATATCCTGCTCAAAATGCTAACTATAACAAGAAAAAGAAATTGAGGGAACAAGTATAGAAAAGAGGAAGCAAAAGTATTATTTTTTGCAGATAATATGCAAGTTTACCTAAAGAACCATAACAGATTCAACTAAAATTAACTGAAACAATTAATAACTTCAACAAAGTAGCATGACAAAAAACAACCATACAAAATACTAGAAACAAAACCCAGCAGGGAGAGACAGAGAAATTCTGCTCAAAATAACTACAGAGCATAAAAAAAATTTTAAGTCTACCCAATAAGGCTGGAAAATATATGAGTAAAGCTACAAAAAACTCTTCACTGAAATAAAGACAGATTTGGATTATTATAGAGACATTAATAGTTCATGGTTAGACCATGCAAATATAATAAAAATGGCAATACTACCTAAATTAATTTATTCAGTACTTGCCAATGAAACTACTAAAAATTACTTTCTAGGACTGGGGAAAAATCGAAATTTATCTGTGGAAGAAAAGGACAAGAATTTCAAGGGAAATACTAATTTTTTAAAAATGGAAAAGAAGGGGACCTAGCACAGAACCATATGTCAAGTGTATTATCTGAAAGATGGCATCACTTTTGTACCCACACCTCATCAGTAAAGTCAGTAGCCTCTGCCCTTTCTGGTGGGGGGGCTGGAAGGTGGAGCCAAAGAAATTTCATTTAAAAAGGTCTCACAAACCCAACTAACTCTTCATTTTCCATCAGCTGTACTTCTTAGATTCAACTCCACCATCGTCATGATTCCTCAGAGATCCCTTCTCACACCCCACCCCTACCTTTCCAGGTTTCTTCAGTGTCTTTTCCTCCCCCTTTATATTGTAAGTTCCTTGAGGACAGGAACTATTTTTCCTTTTCTTATTTCTATCCCTAATTCTTAACATACTGCCTGGAATAGTAAGCACTTAATAAATGTTTATTGAACTGAAATTTAATTGAAATGTTAATCTATATTAAAGAGTAGCCATCTCTTTGGAGTAGAGATGTTGATCAATGGAATATATTAGATATAACATACAGAAACAAATATGGAAACATAGTGCTTAATAAACCTAAAGACCCCAACTACTAGAGCAACTTTTTAAATCAGTCATTAAACATTTATTAAGTGGTTACTATGTGACAGGCACAGTACTAAACAAAGGATACAGAAAAACACAAAAGATAGTCCCAGCCCTCAAGGAGTTTACAGGAGACAACATGCAAACAAATAGATGCGAAGCAAACTATAAACAGGATAAATAACAAATAATTAACATAATGAAGGCACTAGAATTAAGAGAGTTTGGGAGAAGCTTCCTGTAGAAGGTGGGATTTTAGTTGGGATTTAAAGGAAGCCAGGGAAGTTAGTAGCCAGGAGTGGAAGAGTGAAAGATTTCCAAGCATGGGAGACAGCCACAGAAAGTATTCAGAACAAAGAGGTGGAGTGTCTTCGTCATGGAACAGCCAAGAAGTCAGTGTCACTGGATTGAAAAGTACATGTCAGAGAGCAAGGCATAAGAAGCAAGGACTTAACTATTCAATAACTGCTGGCAAAACTGGATAGCAGTCTGGTAGTCTGGCAGAATTAGGTTTAGGCCAACGTCTTGTACCATATACCAAGATCAGTTACAAATTGATGCAGGACATGTATAGAAGAGTCACATTGTAAATACACAAATCATATTATACCTAAATTAAAGAATCAAGGAAGGAAAGAATAGTAAAGTTCATGGCCAAAGAAGGAATAGAAAGACTTGCAAAAGATAAAACAGGCAATTTTTCTTGAATAAGATTTAAGCTTTTGCACAAAATCCAATGCAACTAAAGACAAAAAGGGGAAAGTTAATTGAGGGGAATCTTTGTAGCAATTTTCTCTGACAAAGGTATAAAATCCAAGATAGATTTAAAAAAAAATAAATTTATACCTATCAGAGCTATTCTAAACAAATGACATTTATACCAATCAGAGCCATTCTCTAATTAAGTGGTCAAAGATATAAATAGACAGTTTTCAAAGGAAGAAAGTCAAGCTATCAATAGCCATTTAATGAAATGCTCCAAGTCACTAATAATCAGAGAAAGGCAAATTAAAATATCTGTGAAGTTCCAGCTCACATCTATCAGACTGGCAAAAATGACAAAAGGGAAAATGACAACTGTTGGAGGGATTGTGAGGAAAAAAGCACATTAATATACTGTTTATAGGGCTATAAACTCTAGAAAGCAATTTAAAACTACATTCAAAAAGTCATCAAACAATGAAAACCCTTTGACTCAGAGATACCACTACTAAACAAGGTATAAAAGGAAGAGAAAAGGACATACATGTACAAAAATATTCATGACAGTACATTTGTTGTAGAAAGAACTGGAAACTATGATCAGTTGGGAAATGGCCAGATTATAGCATATGAATGTAATGGAATATTATTACTCTACAGTAATGATGAAATAGACAAATTCAAGGCAATCCAGAAAGATTTCTATAAATCCATTCAGAGTGAGGTGTATAGAACCAGGAGAACAATTCATACAATACCTACTACATTAAAAACAAAAACAACTTTGAAAGATTTAAGAACTCTGATCAAGCAATGACCAACCACTCCTCCAGAAGGTGGAAGATGAGGCAATATGCTTCCTCCCTCTTGACAGGGAGGTGATGGACTAGAGATGGAGGATAAGACATATATTTTAGGACAGAGTCAATTCATGGATTGTTTTGTTTGAATATGTTAACTTTTGTCAAGTTTTTTATTTGGGGATTGTTGTGATAAAGGTAGGGAGGACAGGGTGAAACTGGGGGGAATAATAATAATGCAAAAAAATTTTAAAGAAAGAAAGAAAAGAGCATCAATGAAGTTTTTAAGAAAATGCATAAAGGAGATCAGAAGGAGGTTTGAGGACAAAAGGACAAACAAAGCAGCTCTAGAACTAGCTGAATTGAGTACGTATTAAAAAAAAAAAAAGAAACTGCCCATAATGAAATTCATTGTGTCATAAGCTACTTTTCTGTTCTTTGTGTATAGAAATGTTTGTGTTTGTAGGTATTTGTCAAGTTCAGAGTAAAAAAAAAAAATTATTTTTTTTAAGTGCTGAGAAGAACATGGTGGAATTCCACCCCTTCAGAAAGTAGCATCCTTCTTAGATGAAGGTACCTGAAACAATATAGACACCACTTCTCACACGGATATACTTAGTTGTATCTTGCCCTCTCTCAGCTACCAAATCCTAGGTACTGTCCTAGGCTCAGGCCATCCTCATTGCTTCCTACTTACTCAACTCTCCCAGTCTTAGACTCAGGGTCTTGCCTTCCCTCTGTCCATGGTCCCTGCAAGGGCACAAATACACCCTGGAGTAGCCCAAACTACTCACTGTCAGACCCAAACTCACTCAAAAATGATTTCATGAGTTTAAAACTAGAAATATTTGAGGGCATTGTATGAAAGGTTCTTTTAAAAAAAAATACAAAACACTTGATTGCCACAGAATATAGCCTTTTTAAATATTCTCAGAAGTCTCCTAAGTAATTTCCAGTTAGATTTGTGTTTCTATTTTCTAAAAGACTGAAATAACCTGATTTCAATACATGTATTTTATCATATTAAATATTAAATAAATATTATTTATTCTTTTGAAAACTTACAGACATATTACAGCTGTCCTTGTGATATTTTGTCAAATATCAATAAACCCAGGAGTTATATTTACACTTGTATGTAAACTGGTTCTTAGACCCAAGAATAGAAATCTTCCCATTATTTTTCTCCAAAAGAGCTGAGCTAGAAAAGGACATGTGATTTATATTACACTTTATATTTATTCCCAGATATTATAATTGCAACGCATTCTCCTTTCAGATGAAGAATGATCTAATGAAGAGAATCTTGTACCAAGAGAAGAAAGACGCAAACTCTATTCCAAATGCTGCCATTGATGTACTTACTATAGGACCATATTTCTCAAAAATTGAAAAAGGCAGCTGCCTACTGATAGAGACTGAAGGGTGCCGAAAGACCCCATGATCAAAAATATCCCTCCCAACTGTCAAGGAGAGTGAAATTCCAACTGGTACTCATTCTTCTAGGGATAGACACCTGGAAAGAGGAAGAGACCACTGATGAACAGCTTTCAGTTTCTCCACTGGTATCCTTTCTATGTAATTTTAACTGTTTCAAGGCCCCTGGTATGTTAAGTGGTCCTGCACCAAACTGATAGGATGATGTGGGCAAGAATCCTAGCACAAGATGGGCAGGAGTAATTAAGCTGAATCTGCAACAGAGATGTATGGTATAAAAGAAAAGGTGCTGGATTTGGAGTCAGAAGACCCAGATTCAAATTCTGGCTCTGAAAACAATTTAGGCAAATCACTTAATCTCTATGAAATTGGACTAGATCAAGGGCTGGCAAACTATGGAATGAATACAGCCAAATCCAATCAACTCCCTGTTTTTTTGTGCTGCAAACTAAGAATAGTTTTTGCATTTTAAAATAAAGTTTTATTGTATTTAAAACTTAAAAACCATTTTACTGTCCATGGGATTTGGGTCTTGAACTGTAGTTTAGACTAGAGGATGTCTAATATCTCTTTCAGGTCTAAAGCTATGATTCTGTGATCTCAGGGAATACTTACATGGATGAGATCATAAATATATTGGAGTATTAGAATGTAGCAAGTATGTTCTGGCTACCCTCCAGAACCAAGTTATTACATCTCCCCCTCAGGTTCTAGGGCTCCCTGAAGGGTTCATGTCATTGGTTTAATCCCTGACTGGCTATATTCCCCTGACTATTAGGTAGCTAGTGAGAAGCACCAGTTCTATTTAATCATTTAATCTCAATTCGCTTTTAGAAACAGATATTTACTTCACAGATACAAGCAAAAACAAAAATACAAACATATCTCCTTCTATCCTGCCTCAGTCTCTGGAGAAAAATGGGCTTAAACTTAGCTGAGTTCCTATATATCTGGTCCCACCAAGTTCGCATTCAAAGGCAACATTGCAACCATGAAGGGTCTTTGTCTCAGTTACTGCTGGGTTAGATGCTGAAGATTATTTCTTACTCCTTTGAGCATCAATGTTGAACTGGCTGCAAAAACCAGATGCAAGGATACCTGGCCATCCAGATGCTGAAATGCCTGGATGTCCAGATGCTGAATCATCTGAACTACCTAAACTCCCCAGATCAAAACCTCCAATTCCTAAAAGAGAAAAGAACGAATGCAGAGGCCAACAACCAAGTTCTGTTTTCCACCAGGTCATATACTGGCCTTTGTGTGAAAGGTCCAAGGCCTTTCCCCGTACTGCATCATCTCTCAACTGGATCCCATCAATAAAGGAATCCAACCATGAGTAGAGCAGCCAAGAGAATGGTCAAGACCAAGTGGGGCTTTTTGGAAGAGGTCCCTGAGTTCTAGCTATGAAGTCAATCAAAAAGCCTCACCTAATTACATAATTAGCTGATTGGAACCCATTATAGAATATCTACCCTGGAATCCATTATAGTCACTCCAAGGCACTTCAATTACATGTCATCACTACTCTCTGAGAAGCAGGCTCCCTACTCTTTCCTCACAGGGAGACATTATCAAAGGTGCTCTGTGCCTACACTAGACCCCCCCACCTGTTACAAGAGTCATTTTTCTGAATAATAGGGTCCATTAAAATGCAAATACATCATCAAGGAAAAGGTAATGTATTAAGTCATTATCAGTCATTACCACTTTGATGCAATTAATTTCTCAAACCGGCCTTGCCCTGAGGGAATAGGGCAAATATGTTTGAATGAGGAGAAGTGAAAGGAAACTTTCAGAAAAGAGAATCAGTTGCTTTTGAATGAAGTAATCTACTGGGAACCCCTGTGCATGAAGGGATCTCCTAAGAGCTTTGAGGGGAAGAATAGGAGGGCAAAGGATGAGGAGGAGATTCTTTACGCAACCAGAAATTAGGAGAATGGTCAATACTAGGAGTAGACCGATTGGGCCAAAACCAGACTTTATCATTTGGCCTAGGACTAATTGGCACTGTATGTGTCTTTAGATAGCCCTCTTCTTTTCTGTGTGTTTCTCCTATAAGATAATAACTCACTTTTAAAATAGTATTTTATTTTTCCCAATTATACGCAAAGACAATTTTTAGTATTCATTTTTATAAGATTTTAAGTTCCAAATTTTTCTCCCTCCCTCCTTATCTCCCCTCCCCTCTTCCTAAAATGGCAAGCAATTTGCAATAGGTTATATATGTCCAATCATGAAAAACGTATTTCCATATTAGTCCCAGATATGAAAGAAGAAACAGACCAAATTGAAAAACACACACACACACACACAAAAAAAAGAAAGAAAGTGAAAATAGTATGCTTTGATCTGCTTTGAGTCCATCAGCTCTTTATCTGGATGTGGATAGCTTTTTCTTTCATGAATCTTTGTAATTGTCTCAGATCATTATATTGCTGAGAAGAGCCAAGTCAGTCATAGATGATCATCACACAATGTTGTTATTACTGTGTACAATGTTTTCCTAGTTCTGCTCATTTCACTTTGTACCAGTTCATACAAGCATTTCTACGTTTTTTCTGAAATCTGAATGGCTCATTTTTATAGAGCACTTTTGCCACAGCAGCAACTCTAAAGGTCAGGTAGCTCAAATATTATCTCCATTTTACAGATGAAGGCACTGAGGTTCATACAGTATGATAGTATGACAACAGTCAGAAATCACTGCCAGGACATGAAGGTAGGTTTCCTAACCTTAGGAGGAGAGAACTTTCCAGGACATCATCCTATTCCTTGAGAAGCATCATCAGGCCAGCCTGTCTCACAAGAAAAAATAAAATAACCATGATGGCTGCCCTTCAAGGATGAAGGACAGCATATTGTTTAACAGCTGCATTTTAAAGTCAGGGGCTTACCCCCTACAGCACTGGTACAAAAAAAATTATTTCAAGCAAGGTGACTTAAGCTGTGTAACACCCAAAGGCCTGCCACTGTCCTGACATCCTGAAACACACCCAAGTGAGATGGAGTTAGGGCACAATCCAGAATGATCATAAATTGCTCTAAAAGACTAAGATGTGTATTAATAACACTATGGAGCTCTTTGCACTCTATAAATGCTAAGTAGAACAGAAATTACTTCGGAGTGCTCTCTCACCCTGAATGATGTCCCAGCTAGAACAACTTTTGATAAGTCATCAACACAACTTTTCAAATAAAGCCGTTTCAGCCCTTTCACTTCTGACCACAAGGCAAAGTGTATGGAACCCAAGGTTAAACTCTAATTGATTGAAGTCTTTTTTTTTTTGCTTCCTTCCTATCCCCTCTAACTGGATCATCTTTACAGCAGTGAATCGAAGATTAGATACTAGGTATTGGGATTTTTTCTGCCCAGTGAATAGACTTGAAATGGATTTTACATACATTATGTTGAAAGTCAATTAAAGTGAATAAATTACTATTCTCATTCATTCAAAACAGGTTTTGATTTTTGTGTTTCATTTTTTGGGGAGGTGGAGGGGGGTTTGGTTCTCAGTTGTTTTTAATCAATTTCCAGTTATCTTTTGCTCATTTTTGTAGGTCTCTGTTCTCAAAATTTGGGGTCAGTTTTTAGTAGTGTTGTATATTATCATTCCCCAGATTCAAGGCTAATATTAATAATAAAGTGGTTTTCTGTGCTTAATTTTCCCCTGATAAATGGAACATGAATCTCTTTAGGGTTTGATGGTTTCCATTTTACCTTACTTTGGCAACAAATGTAGTAAGTCGGGGGATATTGACATATTCTTTGCTTCACTTAAGCTTCTGTTAATGTATTTCCTGATTTTCTTCCCAGAAAACAGACCTCTTCCCCCCCCCCCATATCTCCTTTCCTGTCATTCTCTCCATTTTTTCACACTTGAATGGTCCACTCTCTTTTCCTGTCATGGTATTCCTCAAGTCACTAAAGTTGAAGCTATTATCTCTATGCAGGTGTTAAAAATGAGCCCAACCCCCCACCCCCACCTTCATCCAATTCTTAATCTCAGTTCATTCCTTTATATTCCTATTGTCTTTTTTAAAATATTTTATTTTTTCCCAATTACATGTGAAAACAATTTTTAACATTTGTAGTTTTTTTAGTTTTTAGTTCCAAATTCTCTCCCTTCTTCTATCCTCTCCCCCCTCCCTGAGACAGTAAGCAATCTGTACATTCCTGTTGTCTTGCTGTTATATTCAACTTATCATGGTAAAAGCTTAACTTCAATTTCATCATTTGAGGGTAAGACATGAGTTTAAATCCTGGCTCCATCACTTTCTATTTGTAGCAAGTCACATCTCTCTGGGCTTCAACTTCCTCATCTATAAAATGAGGCAAGTAGACTATATCATCTCATAGGTGTCCGTAGAGTGTAGTTAGAGCATTATCTGGGCTCTGCCTCCTTCCCTCAAAGAATGAAAAGTGTGCTAGCATCCTTGGCCCATGGATGATCTCTAAGTTCCTTTCTATCTCTAGTTCCTCTCATATCTATCTCACCCTTTTTTCCCCTCTCTATCCCTCCAATTTTGTTGTCACTGGTAATACCTTTAATTTTCTTTACTTTCCAAAGCTAAAGCAAGTGTTTGCAGGAGCTAGTGTACCTCTTGTCTCTCTCCTATTTGAGCAGTATTGGCCACTGGTCAAATTGTGAGTGGATTTTCAGACTTTTCATTTCTTATCCCTTCATTTAGGTGTGTCAGCATAGTCTAACAGAAAATATTTCAATGGAAGGAAGGCAGGAAAACCTAGATTTTGGGAGGTGTCTCTGATCCTGGCTAAGAACATTACCTCAAGCAAGCTGCTAACTTCTCTATGTCTCAATCTTTCCAATTATAAAATGGAGTTAATGGGAAATTCCCATTTTATTTAAAAAGATGACTCATGAATAAATGAAACTGTGTTCATATGTTGTCATTGACAAAGGAATTTCATGTGCAGTCAACACTCAAAATATACAAATCAAAGCATCTTAAATCTCTCTCAAAACCTAGATTAAAATTTATCAGTGCTAGGGCACATCACCAGGCAGTCAATCCCACCAAGATTATCTTTGGCAAAGGTGTTTAGGTAAAATATCCTTAGAAAAACTGTGATGGGTTGTTGTGCAAATCATCATGACTACACTCTGCCTCAAAGTATCCAATAGAATTACAGTAAATCAACACAGAACATGTGTTACTATACCCTATATTGAAATTGTATGTTGCAAGAAAGAGAAATGGGAAGAAAATAAATCTTTCTAAACCCCTTGAAATATATCAGCAGTATTTATGGTACGACCAATTTGTTTTGATGGATGGTTATACCCTGTTGTTGCTCACTTAATCACACACAAGGAAGACTTATGCATGGTAATGATTGGTTCAGAAGAGAAATGTTGTCCAATTTTGTTAGCATTACCATTGATCTCAATAGTTTTATGCCATTAACTGGTTTTGGTGGGAAAGGGAGCATTTGATGGGAAAAAGAATGAGTGAGAAACAAGTAACGTTTCTCCCAAATCAATCCTCAACAAGCTCGTAATTGAAAGTGCTGTAAATTTTGAAAGAAGAAGGCTGAAATTTTAACAGTGCTACTAATCACCATTCCAAGCAGAAAAGTGATTCTGGAGAAAATGATGTTTCTCCATGGTGTAGATAATGAACTGAGTCCATAGTGCCTCCAAGCTCCCTCACTCCAATGACAGCCACCCTAGAAATATATTGATAGGCTACATTGACTGTTTTCATTTTATTCATCAGAGTAACAGGAGAAGAGGCAAGCTAGATAAATGACATAGGAAAATGACAAGTCACCATTGGCTACAATGCCATTTTGGTTTTGTTTCAAAATCCATCAAAATCAAGAATATCATACAGAATAATTTCACTAATATAAAGCACCTCCTCTTGCAAGACTCCAAAAAAAGAATTCCACAGATAGGTCTCTGGAGTCAATTATTTTGCCTTTCTGATAGTGTTAATAGCATCTCCCCCAAGAACTATTCAACCCTATTCTCTTCCCTGGGGCAAAAAGGGAATGGGGAGGGAAGAAGGAAAAGAGAGTAATTTGACTTCCTCACACATATTTGGGGAGAAATGGTCCAGACAAGAAGGTAATCAGTTTTTTTTTCCCTATGGTGACATGTTGTGGGATTGCCAGAGTCTTTACAACTGTTTATTGCTGGCCAACTATCTTCCCAAGTCAGCTTTTCCACCTTATTAAAGGCCAGTGTAGACATATCCAACAATCTCTTCCCATGCTCCTGCTTTCCCTTCTCTTGAAAATCTGATTGTTAATAGCCCCTCAAAAAATTCCTTTCCTCACCCTACTTTTCAGAGTTCTTCCATTGACTTTTCAGTATGTGAAGTGGAAAGAGTATTAGACTGGGGTTAAGAGGACTGAACCCCAACCTTGCTCTAATACTTCCTAGTTGAATAACTCTGGGCAAGTTACTTAACCTTTAATAAGTCTCATTTTTCTCATCTGTAAAATGAGCATTATAATATTTGCACTGAGGGTCAACCTTCCATAGTGTATAGGACAATGGCATTAGGGTCAGTTAAATTCTCTTTCCCATCCTGTCTTCATGTCCGTATTGAATGTGGAACCATGGTCAAGTCACTTGACCCTGAGCACCCCAAGCCATCGTTGTGTGGCAGGTGCTGATCTTCATTAATAGAGGTGGATTCCTCACTGGGAGCTCCCTATGCCAAAGAAATCGCAGAGTCTAAAACCTTATTAAAACATTTGTGCTATTGATTTACCTCACAGGGCTGAGGTGAGAAAAACAGAAGTGCTACACAAACTTTAGTTCTTGTTATTTGTCCACATTCAAATCAGAGCCTTGAATTTCAAAGCTCGTAGCTTTCCTTTTCCCTTTAAATAAAGACTTTTGGATGGTCCATCTCATGGCGAGACAGTTGATTATTATTAGCCATGTTATCTTGACTTGAAGCTCTAGTTATGAGAATGAAACCTTAAGAGGGATTTCTTAAGTAAATACCTACTGTGTGCAAGGCACTATGCTAAGTACTGGGATTACAAAGATTGAAAAAACACAACAATTCCTGCTTTACATTTTACTGGAAAAACACAGGACCTCATCTCTGGTCTTCCTGATCTATATTTTGCCCATAGACCCAGATGGCTCCAAAGGAGAAAGTGAAGCTGGTGACTGTGCAGCCCTTTCTCACTTAAATCCAATTCACTTGGCATGTCATGGAATCACCTCCCTGATATCATGGTCCTCTGGGAGAACGAAGGGCAAACAGCAACAGAATCTCAATGACTGAGGCTAAATTCTAAATTCCTCTTTTTCTTCCTTCTCCTGCTCCAGAGAGCCAACATATGGCACTATGGCAAAAAAATTTTCCAAGGTTATTCCAAATCTTCATCAGTTTCCCTGGTTAACTAAGTCATTCTCTGTTTGCAACTTGAGTTAAATTTTTCACAAATGGATGGGTATTTTTGCTGTCAGATGTTATCCTGTACCATCTTTGGATTTACAGAACTAATGAAACAGACCATCTGCACACTGGGCAGCCACAACTCTCCCTTAGTGGAGACACATCATCTTCCTTGGTAGGGAGATTCAACCTGGGATTAACTCTGGGAGGGTCAGTTTCTTGCTTTTGAGTGTGTGAATTTGACATCGCTCCCATGATCAGATAATATTCTGCTTCTATAAGACTCCCTGAGTGTCATATTCTTTCTCTTTTCTCTTATGGCTACTCTTCATACCATAACCATCATGAGTTTGTTTACATGATACTAGCACAAGGAAAAAGGAAACTTTGTTCCAGGGTGCCAGCATGGAGCAGAGGTAAATAATTCCTTCAGGGGAAGGTATAATACTCCCCCTCGAAGTTAACACCATCCTCTCCACACACTTCACTCTCCTCCACTGGATTATTGAGGGGTACCTTTCTTCTAAGCCCCATTCCCCATCTCAACTCATGACTGGATATTCTGCATTAGAACCAGTGGCCCCCAGGGAACCTGGCATATCTGCACCTTCAGAGACTAAACTGTCCAGCTCTTCTCTCCTTGTCTAGTCTTTGGTTTGGTTTAGTTGTAAAAATGCTAGAATTGGAGTCAGGAGACCTGAGTTTGAATCCTAGCTCTGTCACTTAAGTAAGTCACTTTAACTACCCAGGCCTCAGTTTTCTCATCTGTAAAATGAGGGAATAGGACTAAATAAACTTTACTTGTTGTCATTCAGTCATTTTTCAGTTGTGTCCGACTCTTTGTGACCCTGTCTGGGGTTTTCTTGGCAAAGATACTGGAGTGGTTTGCCATTTCCTCCTCCAGTTCATTTTGCAAATGAGGAAACTGAGGCAAACAGGGGTATGTGACTTGCCAAGAATCACACAGTTAGGAAATGTCTGAGTCCTGATTTGAACCCAAGGAGATGAGTTTTCCTTACTCTGGTTCCAGCACTCCAACCACTGTGCCAAACAACCTTTACATCCCTTTTACTTCTAAATCTATGATCCTTCCCCTGGTTTTCAAAATTCTCTTCTTATAAGCCTTAGTCCAGGGGTGGGGAACCTGCAGCCTTAAGGTCACATGTGGTCCTCTAGGTACTCAAGTGTGGCCTTTTGACTGAATTCAAAGATAGAAAGCCATATGTAGCCTCAAGGCCTCAGGTTCCCCACCCCTGCCTTAGTCCATACTCCTTGGCGCTGCCAGATCAAATGAACAAAACTGATCATATCAGAATCATAAGTCTTGGAAAACCTAATGATTCCATCCCTTAGAAGATTGTAATATCTAACTGAACTCTAGCTAGATTCAAGACTTTTCTGCTGTTCTTTTAACTTGATATCTCTCTGGTCCCAGTTGTACCACCACCACCCCGAAAGAATCAAAGATATAGAGCTGAAAGAGAACTTAGAGAGACTAACAAATCCAATCCCTTCATTTTACAGGTGAGGAGACTGAGGTATGAGGAAGTCAGGTTGCCCATGGTCACGTAGCTGGGAAGTCACTAAGGATTCTAATTCGTCTTCCTGACTCCAGGTCCAATGTTCAGCCTAGCTGTCATTTTCCAAATATTTATTTGCAATCATATTAAACCAAAGCTGTCAAATCTCCAGGAACAGGACAACATGCTAAGAAATCTTTTAAGTCTTCATTTAATATCTTTATAAATTAAATCTAAAAGTACCACTTCCCCTAGGGCAGTTAGATGGTACAGTGGATAGACCAGTGGGCCAGGTGTCGGGAAGACCTGAGTTTGAATCCAGCCTCAGTTACTTACTAGCTATGTGACCCTGGACAAGACACTTAACCTCAGTTTCCTCCACTGTAAGATGAGGACAAAATAAGATAATATTTATAAAGTGCTTTGGAAATCCCAAAGCTCTGTAACAAGTGCTAGCTGTTTTTATTAGTTTTGTATGAATTTAAAAGATTAAATATTCTCCTTCAGGTTCTCACTTTCATTTCCATTCATTCATTTTTTTGTCTCAACAAATATTTATTTAACATCTTCAGTGTGCAAGACAAGGTACTACCTTTATGCAAATACAAGCACTAGTATATTCCAGTCTGCTTTTACTCACTCCTATGACTTGAAGACTATCTATTTCATAAACCAGAGACCTCATCTTCTAGTATGTTATAAAATAGTATAGATAGCTTCATTGAGTAACATTATCATCCAAAAGTTTAAGCCTCTCACTTACCCAAATCAATGCTATACAGAGGCAGCGTGGGGTGGTGCAGTGGTTCCCAATGGTTTTCTTGTTTTTGTTCCACAAACTCCTTTCAAAAGCAGCAACAAAAATGTGTCATATGTCCCCAGGGTGATTTAATATGCCATTTGTGATATTCTCTTAGATTTATTCATTGTTTATAATAGCTACAAACACAACTCTTGTCTACGAAAGCTCCAAATTAAAATTTATATTATATAATGATTCAAATACACACATGCTGTTGTCACAGAGGAAAACTATAGTTGTGACATAATTGGGAAATTATTTGCTGCTTAAGGAACCATTAAAAAATTTCCAGTGAGAGCCCCTTAGACCACTGTAATGATCTCCCAAGGGGTTCCCTAACCACTACATGGGAACCCCTGGTGTAGTAGGTAGATTGTTTATTGGGCTTGGAGTAGGAAGGTTAAGATGTAAATATCACCTTTAATATTTAGTGTCTAACCCTGAATAAGTCAGTTAACCTCTAAGTGCCTCCCACAACTTCCTAAGACTTCTCTACAGTTGCTACTAATAGCTCACATTTATCTAACTCTTTAAGGTTTACAAAGGCTACATATAGAGTAACTTATTTGATTCTCCAAACTACTATCCCCATTTTATAGATGAGGCTCAAAGGAGGTCCTAATCTATCCAGGGCTACACAGCTAGTAAGTATCAGAAGAATTCAAACTCAGATCTTCATAATGCCAAATCCATTGTATCTCTCTCTCTGGTCTCTCTCTGTCTCTCTCTCTATGTTTATCTCTATATCTGTCTCTGTGTCTCTATCTCTGTGTCTGTCTCTCATTGCATCTGTCTCTTACTTTATCTGTCTCTGTCTCTGTCTCTCTCTGTCTCTGTCTGTCTATCTCTGTCTGTCTCTCTGTTTATCTCTCTCTGTCTCTATCTATCTGTCTATCTATCTATCTATCTATCTATCTAATCTATCTATCTATCTATCTATCTATCTATCTATCTATCTATCTATCTATCTATCTATCTATCTATCTATGCGTATGGCTTACCACACCTGGCTTGCTTCTTTTCCAACTTCAGCTGCTTCACCTCTCTTTGGGCACCCAGTGGCCTCACACTCTGAAGAGCTGATCATATTGGGACCAGACAGTGTAAACAGCTGATCAGCTTTCACTGCTACTATGGCTTAGAACTGATCTGCTACACCAGCCTCCCCCCACCCAGTGGCAGGAATTATAAACAGGTGCCACCATGCCTGGCCTCCACCTGCTTTCAAAAGGAATTAAACACAACATGCAACATTAAAACACATAAAATGGGACAGTTAAAGAAAAAGAGTTAAATTTAAGAATGTTTCCATTTATTGATAGAAAGAGCAAGGATACAACAATAAACATAAAATAGTTCCAATGAGATCATGCATGTGAAAGTACTCGAAAAATTTTGAAAGCTTATACAAATGTAATAAAATGTGAACAGGAATACTGCAATTAAATCTCCTTGCAGATTTGCCCTGCTTGTCTGGGATATAAACTCTTTTAATATCACTCCATGCTTCTCCTTCTAAGGAGTTGACGGGCTCTGCTTAACTTGAGGGTTTCTCAGGAGGGTACTAGCCATTTTACTCAATAACCTGCCTCTAAATTCACTGGAGAGCCTCCTTGAAGCCTTTTCTAATTAACCCTCTTGCTTCTCAAAATTTCATTACTCTTAATCCCTTTCAGCATTGGTATGGGTATGGCTATGCCTTGCTTTATATGATACAATAAAATATCATTAATTCAAACTAATTGGGGGGAAGGCCAGTCAACCTAAACTGGGGGGAAATGAATTATGGAATATTTTTAAAGAAATACAGTGGGGGTTTTTTTTTATTTCGGTTACAGGCAATAATTCACTAGATTTGCAAAGCCCTTTCTGAGATAATTCCTTTGGGAATTTGCTCTAATAAATAGATTTAAATTATTTTCAATTAGCATATGAATTATTTGCATGAAAATGGCATTCCTGACCTGCTTAAGAATGCTTCTCAGACTGATGATGTGGAAGAATTATCTCTGGCCTTGGAGCCAGAAGCCCTAGGCTCAAGTCTAGGACCAACCACTTAATGGCTCTGTAGCTCAGGACAAGCCATGTCCAGTGGTGTATCTTCCTCATCTGTTTGATGGAGAGGGTAATACTTGTGCTATCTACTTAACAGAGTTCTATCAAATAAGATAATTATGAAGAGTATTTATACCTCTAAACAGCTACACAAACTTAAGCTATTGTTGTGGGGGTGGGGAGAATTAAGAGTTGTACCACAAAGCCAAACTAACTACGAAAATCAGAGAGTTACTACACCCTATGATCAGTGAACAATGGATATCTTTTCCTGCTCTTACAAAGTCTCATGGTGCACAGTTAGGCTGTGTCTCCTAAGTGTGGAAGCCAAAGACTACACTAAAATCATGAAGAAAAGACAGGAACATACAATAAAATGAACATATTCTCACTCTCTGCTCCAACAATAATAACAGCTAACATTAACATAGAGTTTTAAGATCTACAACATAATTTATGTCTGTTAGCTCAAGTGATTGTCACAATGCTCTAAGGTAGGTGCTATTAGCCCCATTTTATGGATAAGGAAAATGAGGCTAAGGTAGATTAAGTGCTTTGCCCAGCTAGGAAGTGGCTTAATCAAGATCTGAACTCAGATTCTTCATGATTCCTTTGCTCTAATCACTATGTTACTCTATATATTATGATCTTCTATACATTATGATCATTATGTATCTGAGGTCAATCGGCCACATCAAGTATTTTAAAATTCCTTTAATCAATTTTAATTTAACAAATATGCATTTTCTAGGAGAAAAAAAGGTAGTAAAGAAAAACAAAATGAGAAAAGCATCTGGATTCAGTAAAATTCACACTGAGGAGATTGATAATGATGGTCACACAGTTGTGAAAAAGCTGAAAGATGGATTTACAAGGTATATGAAAGAGAAGATAGTAAGGGTTTGGGAAAGACTCTGAGACTTAATGAATATCAAAAAAGTTAGTGGAGAGCTACTTACTTCTATTACCTCCTGTACAAAATTTTTATGGAAATTAAATTTAATTAAAAGACATTTAAGAATTTCCAGTGATGTATCTGCTGGACATGGCACGTCTTTGAATACTGCCTGGTATTGCATTGGTTCTCAATTATGCTGGTGGCTCATAATGAAGCAGCAGGCTACTCAGACCCCACCCTCACTCCGAATGTGGGGTTGTTTATTTTGTTTTGGGGGGTTTTTTTGGACAAATGGTTCTCTATGTGTGCATCCTACATCTCGCATTTGTAAACCTGACTTTTTGAAGCCAAGTAGAGGTTCATATTTATTTCTATTAAATGTAATTATATTAGATTTGGTCTAATACTCTATCAGGGATGGGGAACCTGTTGAGATCTTTTTGAGATCTGAACATATTACCCACTGCATCAGCTGTTTATCTCAATTTTGTGTTATCTACAAATTTGATAAACATGTCACATGCCTTCTTTTATCCAAGTTATTATAAAAATGTTAAATAACACAAAGTTAAGCATAGATCTCTGGTACAGTCCACTGAAGACCTCTTTCCAAGTTGATTTTGCTGTTGTTTTAGTCATTTTCAGTCATGTCTGACTCTTTGTGACTCTTTTTGAGGATTTTCTTGGCAAAGATACTGGAGCAGTTGGCCATTTCCTTCTCTAGCTCCAAATTGACAGTGAACCATTAATAACCAATCTTTTCTACACAAATCACCTAGACCAGTTCCAAATTCACCTCACTCTACTATCAGCCCATGTCTCATCTTATCCATGTGAAACTATATCAAATGCTTTGCTTAAATCGAGGTAAACTATATCTACACCTGATTTTTCCTGATAGCTGGTCGTCGTCCTTCATTCCTGAAGAGGACCAAAATGACATCACTATGTCAAGGTCAAAATATAGCGTGTCCATGTGTGGTTGATCAGACCAATATAAGCTTGGAATATTCTACCACAGGTCAAACACAAATAGTCTACGCGAACATTTGGGACGGAGATGTCTCTAAATTTGTGCATGTCACACTTCTGTTGGGCTACTGCAATTCTGCTTCACTCAGAGCATAGTGCTTTTTCTGATGCAGGCATGCCATATTGGACAATCCTTTGCCAGTGTCTCCCATGTCACACTATTAGTTCCATGGTAGTTCAAAGAGACCTTGAGATCATACTTGTATCATTTCTTCTGACCGCCATGTGAGCACTCGCTTTGAGTGAATTCTTTCTTGATAGCACCCTGGGGTTGGCAACTAAGTGTGGCCACATATCAAGGGCCAGTAAGGGAACAAGTAGATCAGAAAGTGAGGTGTAGGGACAATAGAAATAGGTCACATTCCTGTTCCATTGTTATCACTATTGTGCTGGACAAGAGATGTGTTAGTCCTTCTCTACTCTGACCTGGTCAGATCACATACAGAGTATGATGTTCAGTTCTCAGCTTCACATTTTGGGGAGACATTGATAATGTGGAGGACAATTAAGATGGTGAAGACTTCTAAGAATGTGCCATATAAGACTTTCATCAAAAAACTAGAAAAAAAATGTTTAGAATGAAGTAGAAGAGATTGAAAAGGAATGATAACTCTCTTCAAATCTTTGAAGGGCTAAAGAAAAAACTTTCCTGACATCTAGAGCTACTCCAATATGGAAAAGGCTACCCCAGAAGGTAGGAGGGTCCCCCTCACTAGAAATCTTCAAAAGAAGTTTGTCAGATATGTTGAAAAGGAAAATTCTTGTTCAGTAATGAATCAGACTGCAATGATCCAAGACAATTCCAAAGGAATCATGATGAAAAATGCTATCTGCCTCAAAAGAAAGAACTGATATAGTCTGAATGCAGATCAAAGCATACTAGTTTTCATTTTATTTGTGGTGGGTAGTTTTTTGATCTGTTTCTTCTATTGCAACATGACCAATATATAAATATGTTTTAAATAACTGCACATGTATAACTTATATCAAATTACTTACAGTCTCAGGAAGCAGAGAGGGGAAAGAAGGAAGGAAATAGTTTGGAACTCAAAATTTTTTTAAATCAATTTTTAAAAATGTTTTAACATGTAATTGGGGGAAAACAAAACATTATTCAAAAAGAAAACAAAGGACAAACAAGAAACAAAATATCATTAAGTAAATGGTTATATTTAATATCCAAAAAAATAAGAGTGGATTGGAATCAAAGTTGGCCTATCAAGTCCCTTCTGATGCTGAATCTGGTTAATTCTGTGTACCTCATACATTAGAGGCAATAATCAAGGATGATTCCAATGTTTCAACTCTGAACTATTACAATGGCTTCTTAACTCAGGCATCTTCTTCAACAGTCCTTCTCACTGTTGATTTGTGGATCAGTGAAGAAAGGGACCATGAAGCAAAGGTCTTACCCCTGAGGTTTTACTATCCTTGTGTTGTATAAAGTCAAAAAAGCAAGTACACATTTAAGCAGCAGAAAGTGGATTATTTGCTTCATTGCCATATAGAAGCTTCAGAAACAATAAATGTCTTGGAATAAATGAAGAAACTGAGATTCTTAATATCTCCTAATACAGATTTTTAATTTAGGAAGTTGGAATGGATCTAGCTAAATTAAAGATCAAAGTAGTCCAGACCCCAACATGATTAGTTTCTGGTGAGAAGATTATCTCATTTCTGATAACCTAATGTCACTTTTATATGTATAACCTTCTGATCATCTCCTAATTATATCTCCAAAATTATATCTCCAGAATACCTGACCCTCAGCTATAATGAATGTGTCATTAAATATTTGTGTATGATTGCTTTTATATTTGGAATCCTTCTTATTGTTGGTAAAATTATATTGTGCCGGGGTTGAGGGGGGGGAAAGAAATTTTTTTTAAAAATGAAACACAAGAAGAATTTGAATGTTATAGGAATTCTAAGAACAACCTTCTAATATTCACATAGACTAAAGAAGAAAGTGATAAGTCATGATGTTATTTTTTTAATCCTTAGAGAAATTTTTAAATTCATTTCTTTTGATCCGGACCCATGTCTTCATCAGTATAAGGAATTCTCAGTCTGGGGCCTCCTTTTACTGCACAGACTTGGCAACTCAAGTAATTTATTATCTTAGTGAGTTGTTTGTATAACTGAGGAGTGAAGTGACTCATCACAGACACAGGCATAGCACATGTAAGATGCAGAATTTCAATTCTGATTTTTCTGACTCCAAGGCCATCTCTCTATCCATTGCACCATACTGTTTCTTCCTTAAAGAAATGCCATTCTCAAATTTTGTCAGTAACTTAGTGTCCACAGTACACTTAATTATATATATGAAAATATCAAGTCTGCTCATAAATTTACCTTTTATAGTACAGTGATATGTGTTAAGAATATGTATACACAGAAAAGCCAGCTAGATGGTACAGTGGATAGAGTACTAGACCAGGAGTCACGAAGATTCAGCCTCAAATCTAGCCTCAGATACTTACTAGCTGTATGACCCTAGGCGAGTCACTTAACCCTGCTTGCCTCAGTTCCTCATCTGTAAAATGAGCTGGAAAAGGAAATGGCAAAATGCTCCAGTATCTCTACCCAAGTGGGATCACAGAGAATTGGATATGACTGAAATGACTCAACAACAACAAATATGGGGGAGAAGGCAGGAAGGGTGTGGAGAGGAGAACACTTTGGGGAAAATACTTTGCAAATCCTAAACAATAACTTGCCTATTAGGTGGAGACAGAGAATATGCTGGAGGGAGCATACAAATATGAACTATTATTATTATTATCATCAGTGACATCTGCATTACATAGTCATTGCTTCTAGTGTTCTTAAAATCACCTGTCATTTGGCGATTGAACAAAAGTACTACCTAAGTATTATCATTTCCCTAAATGCATATGCATCATCTCAAGTTGCTGCCATCATTAGGAGTCAATCAAGAAGGAACAGCTGGCAAACCTCCTGACCCAGGATGAAGACAGTGGAATGGATGGTATTAAATACCATTCAATTCGAGAAATACATATCAAGTGCAGGGCACTGAACTAGACTCTAGAAAGACAAAGATTAAGGTGATATAATGCCTGCCCTCAAGGAGTTTATTGTTTACTCTAGTGTACCCACCAATAAACAAAGAACTAAATACAGGATAATTTGAGGAGGGAGAGAACATTTCCAGTTAGGGTGATCACTGAAATCATGCCCATAAAATTGTTTTGGATAGTATAAAGCCATATTCAAATACAATGTGCTAATAATGATAATGATGACAATGTTAATTTCTATAGAACATTAAGGTTTACAAAGCAATGTCTAAATCTTATTTCATTTGATTCCCACAACAACCCTAATAATAGGTATCATTATTATCCTTATTTTATAGATAAGGAAACAGATTAATCATTGTAAGCCCAGATCTCTGCTCTAAACTTATTCATATAAAGTCCAGCAATGTGGGCATTCTACAATAGACTAGATGAGTAATTGATGCATTGAAAGAATTTCAGACCAAGAAGCTTTTAATAATTTTAGACAAAACTGACCTTATGTAGATACTGGTCCCTTTAGCCTATAATTCAACACCCTCTACAACATGGCGTCAACCTACATTTCCAGAATTGCTTCATACCACTCCCTTTCATGCACTCATCATTCTACCAGGATCACTCTTTTCTAAAGTTGTTCAGTTGTTTCAGTCATGTCCAACTCTTTGTGACCTCTTTTGGGGTTTTCTTGACAAAGATACTGGAGTGGTTTGCCATTTCCTTCTCCAGCTCATTTTACAGATGAAGAGCTGAAGCAAACAAGGGTTAATTGACTTGCCCAGGGTCACGTAGCTAGTAAGTGTCTGAGGTCACATTTGAACACATGGAGATGAGTTTTCCTGACTCAAGGGCCAGAACTCTATCCACTGCACCACCTAGACAAACAATAGTGCATCCTAAGGACCCCTGTGCCTTAACAATTAGCCTTGCAGCTAAAGTCTTTTATATGAATTGTCTAAATAAAATATGAGCTCTTTGAGAGCAAGAATTGTCCTTTCTATTTATTTTCAGTACTTCACACAGGGCTTGGCACATAGTGCTTAAGAAATGCTTTTTCATTTCATTCTAGCCAAGCCCAACTAACTACGACTTGCAAAGTAGACCTCATCCCCATTTTACAAATGAGGAAACTGAGGCTCAAAAAAGGTAAATAACTTGCCACCTGCCACACAGCTATTAAATAAATGCCAGGCAGAGGACTTTGGATTTGATACAACTACTAATAGAAGGTGAAGCTAGGTAAAGAAGTTCTCAGGATGTCAACATCATTGGAGTCTCTCTTGCTGTACACTTCTTTGTTTCAATTGAACTTCTAAAATTAAAAGCATTATTTCTCCTTCCAAGATTGTATTTGTCTCATGGTGAATATGACTATTCAGTTGCACAGATATCTCAGTGAGGGGACATGGACATTCATAGGCTCTGAAATACATTTTCTCTATGTATTACATCACATAGTGCTAAGTGAAAGATGATGAAATTCAAGTGTGTACCAGCTTTCTGCAGCCTAATCCTCTGTCACTTTAAAAATTATTTGCTCCTGAGTAGGATAATACTCCATTTGGTTTTTTTTTCCTCAGGGATTTTAAACAGCAAGCTTCTCCTCTTGGTCAGTGATTCATAAACTGTTCTGTAGCACACCATGAGATAGTCTCTGCTATACACATAAGGTCTTACTCGGTTTATTACACCTGTAGTCTCCCATACTCCACTGTGCACCTCTTTGCTTCTGCAATTCAGTCTGAATATAATAGCAAAGACTTAAAGAATGAACACCCTAAATCCAGAATTTTATGGGGACTATTCCTAGGCAACTCTAGTATCGTATGATAAAGATGCACCCAATAAGGGTCTTTTGAAGATGAGTTCCAATCAGTCATAGGTAACTCCATGGAGAGTTCAAGGCAAGGAAGTCTCATTCATTTGGTTAGAAAACTTGACAAGAGTAGGGACTATTGTGATAGCAAGACTATAGACAAGAAGCTCATGAACCATGTTTTCTTTGGGCTTTGCACCCACCACCCCCAAGCCCTTTTCTCCTAATGTGGTGGGGTAGGGATTCCTGCTCTAAAACCATGGAGAAAACCATTCATCATAACTAATTACCACCAAGATCATACAATACTTTGATGAAATTATCTCAAAATCCAGCACTGACAATAACTGAAAAGAAATGACAAAGCTGATATCACTCTTGCAAAGGATTTTCCTAAAGACCCCATATAATAGGTTAGTATCAACATCTGTAGCTTCTAAATGAAGCCTGGACCTTGATTAATATGACCGATAGAAGCTTAGAGCTGCATGGGACTTTGGAGAGATTATCTAAGCCTCCCTCATTTTATAAAAGAGGAAACTAAGTCTCAGATAAATTAAATGACAAACTCTAGGTTAAGTTAGTGATAGAATACAGTCTCCTGTTTGGTTCAGTTAAATGATTGTGAGATTTGGAATCATTTGAATTGGGTTTGAATCTCAGCCCTGCTCTTTATTATCTATGTCACCTTGAGAAAGGTCACAGTTTCTTCATCTGTTAAATGAGAGAATTGTCCTAGATGACCTCTCAGGTCCCTTGCATTCTAAATCTAAGACACTGCTTCTACTCCAGTGTTCCTTCTATTTATGTACTGCACTTGAATAAAATGGTGCTAAATCCTTAGAGAACATTTACAAATCAGAGTACAGCAAAATCCCAGTGTCTGGCTGGCCTCATACATTTTACAGATGGAAGCTGGGATGGAGGGAGGTTAAATGACTTGTCTCAATTCATACAGCTGATATCTGAGGCAGGATTTAAACTCAGGCCTTCCCACATTTCCAATGCAACCCTCTATCCCCTACATCACCTTGCTACCTTTAACATCTAGGAATAGATATTTTAATGTGAGAAAGGAGTCAGAGGATAGACAAATCTATGAATGAGTATGACACTTCATAATAGAATTTCACTCTATCAAATAAAGGGAAAACTATCATTAGCACCAAACTTATGTGTTCAAAGTTGTATGGAAGTTCCAGAGAGGCAGTGGCTCTCTGATTTACAATCTTAGTTGCTTAGGACATTAAAAAGTTAAGTATTTCTCTAGAGTCATGTAGTCAGTATGTATCAGAGGCAATACTTGAACCCAGGTCATTATAATCTTGAGGGCAGCCCTCTTTTCTCTTCTACCTTACTCCTCTTGTTGCAATAATTGAATTGTTCAATAATTGACCAAATCTAGATGTAAAGAAGGGCAGCTTGGTGGTGCAATGGATACAATGCCTGGAGTCAGGAGTCAGGAAGACCTGAGTTCAAATGTGACCTCAGACGTTTAACTGGCTGTGATCCCAAACTAATCACTAAACCCTGTTTGCCTCAGTTTCCTCATCTGCAAAATGAGCTGAGGAAGGAAATGGCAAATCACTCTCATATCTTCGCCATGAAAACTCCAAATGGGGTCACAAAGAGTTGGTCATAGCTAAAAATGACCAAAAAGCTGTAAAGAATTACCCAAGGAAAAAAAAAACCTGGACTTAATAGATTTGCAAGAAAAGTCTATCAGACTTTTAAAGAAGAGTACTCATTCTTCAATTATTCTCAAATACTGAGAAAGAAAGAACACTACTAGAATCCTTTTATGAACAAATATAATCCAAATATGTAAACCAGGGAAAGATACAACATAGACAGCTACAGGCCAATAATACTCATGAATATTGACTCAAATTTTTTAAACAAAATCCTGTCAAACAGAGTACAGAGATTTATTCAAGAAATCATTGCGACCACATGGAATTTATACTAGGGATGCAAGGACGGTTCAACATTAGGAAAACAATCAACATAATTAATCATACTAAAACATACCAAAACTAAAAATCTCATACTAAAAATCATCCCAAAACACATGTTCATCTCAACAGGTGCAGAAAAAGTCTTCAACCAAGTACAATACTCTTATATGCTGAGAACCTTACAAGAAGGACTTTTTTGTAATATCATAATAAGCAACTATCTAAAAACAAAAGCAAGCATCCGATGTAATAGAGATACACTAGAAACTTTTCCAGTAAATACAGGAGTGAAGGATGGAAACCCTTTGAACCCGAATCTCTGTTACTGGGCTTATATTTCAAGAAAGTCATTGATAAGAAAAAAAAGTTCCCATATACTCCAAAATATTTGCAGCAGAGTCAAAGTTAAGAGTTGGAAACAAAATCAGTTGGGGAATGGCGACATACATTGTGGCTTGTGAATGTAATGGAATACTTTTGCACTATAAGAAATGATGTGTGTGATAAATACAGAGAAGCAGAGAGAAGTAACCAGTCAGGAAAACAATATAAATAGTAAATACAATGATATAAACAGAAAGAATGGCACACCAAAAAATCAGAAGTAAATGTAACAAATTATAAACATCAAGAGTGACCTGAATGAAGAGATGTAAGAAGACCACCCAATAAACTTCTTGGTGGAGTTGGAAGGTCCACAGATGTTGGAACTTTCTCAATGTATCAATCAGTCAGGTTGATTTTCTTTTCCTCGTAAAAAAAAAGACATTTTGTCATATGAGATGGCTCTCTGAGAGGGATGGGGATACATATGGTGATTTAAGAAACAGATCATCAATAAAAAATTATTTGAAAAAAATAATTGACCAATTGTAAATTGAGAATCAGAAAAGGAAATACACATTCATTAACAACATTCCAGTAAGAGAGGTAGCTAAGTGGTGAAGATAGAACACAGGGCCTGGAGTAGAGAAGATCTCAGTTCAAATTCAGCTTCAGATACTTATTAGTTGTGTGACCCTGGGCTAGTCACTTAATCTCGTTTCCTCATCTTTAAGATGAGCTAAAGAAAGAAATGGTAAATTACTTCAGTATCATTGCAAGAAAACCCCAAATGACGAAGAGTCAGACGTGACTGAATAACAGCAAAAACAAGTATGCCATAGAGGATAGAGAAGGCCTTGGAGCCAGAAGCTCCTCAACAACAGAAGGACAGCCCTATCTACCTGCTGCTAGCCACCACACTGAGCTTAAGCAGTGTCACCTCCTTTTTTCACAGTTCTGCCATGTTGTCTAATATGCCCCATTGTGCTCTCCCATTTTCCCCACCCATCCTTAGTCCCAGAGTCAGTAAAGAATTTGTGCAAAAGATTCAAAACTTTCTTGTAGAAGTTACTGCTTAGCCTTTTAACATTAAGTTGTTAGCTATTGGGAGCACTGTAATTTCTTCCTTTTTTCAAAATGAAAGCAAAAACCAATGGAAAAAAAGAAAACAAAGGACTACTAGCAGCTACCTGTTCTTGCTGTCAGCCAAGTCCTGACCCCAGGAGGGGCAATTAATGCCTCCCCTGTGAACTCACCCAGCCACCTGTGACCACCCTTATGCTTTGTTACATCAGGAACCACCTGTCGACCCATCCAGCTGCACACACCACATGTCCATCTCCCTTCTAGAGATGCCCCCTGTCTGTGCAGAAAAGGAAGCCAAGATAGTAACAAATCCCAGATCCTCAAGTCTGGCAACCCACAGCTCAGCAAAGACAGCCGCCAAAGGGGATGGCAGATGGGGTGCCATAGATTTTGCACAGCTGTGCAGCTCATCTCAAAACTCTCTTTGAAGCAATGAGTCTGGGCACCTCACGCTGGCTTGCTTCTGAGCATTCACAATTAATAATGCATACTTAAGATTTAGATAGCTCTGTTATATTAGACAAATTGTTGTTACATATATTTGTTTTTCCTTCAGTGCCTCAATCATGGGGCTCTGGGAAGGATACTTCCCATTTTGCCGATTAAAAACAAACACCCAGAGAAATGACAAGGTCAGGGCAAAAGGTAGTTTTGTCCAATGGAAACAGCACTGAATTCAGAGTCCGGGGAGCTGCTTGTGAACCCAGCTCTGCTAATTGCTAATTGTGTGACCTTGAGACAAGACTCCCTTAACCTCTCTGGACCTTATTTCTACATCTGTAAAATGAGGGATTTGGACTAGTCTGGGGTTCTTGACCTCAGGGATATAAACATATTTTTGTTTTCTTTTCATTTTAATAACTGTCTTTCAATGTGATCAATTTCCTTTGCAACTATATGTATTTTCTTTTATACGTCTTAAAACATTATTCTGGCTGTGTGACCCTGGCAAGTCACCTAACCGCGATTGCCTTGCAAAAAAATAAGTCATTATTCTGAGGAGAGGGTCCATAGGCTTTAGCAGATAACTAAAGGAGTCCAGGACCCCCCCAAAAATAGTCAAGAACTCCCAATAGATTACCTCTCAGGAAGAGCTAAAATTAGTCATAACTTAACCTGGGCTAAATTCAATTGAGTGGAAGAGAAAAGAATACTAATCAATAATGATGATGATGATGATAATTGTCACTTACATAATGCTTTAAGTTTTGTAGAGCACTTTATATGTTACCTCACTTGATCCTCATAATCTCACAACAATACTGTTTGGTGGGTACTAACATTATTTCCATTTAATTAAGAAACTGAGAAGGGTTCTATGGCTCTAACACACCCATAACAAGGACTATTCTCTTTGCTTTCTCTTACCTATAGAACCTATTTTTGCCACCAACTGCCAAGAGACCATGAAGAAAGGGAAGTGGAAGAAGGGAAATCAGAACTCCAGCCACTGTTTAGTACACACACACATACACACGCACGCACACACATGTGGCCATGTAAAAAAGGCAGCCTCATGAGCACTAGACTTTCTAGAAGCTGAGGTTCAAGCTCTAGTTCAGGTTCTGCAAATATCTAGCTTCCTCTGTGACATTGAATAAATCAGTTATTCTTTCTGGATTTCAGTTTCCTTATCAGTAAAATGAGAGGCTTGAACTAGATCATTTCTAAGGTCCCATTCGGTTCCAACATGCTATGCCATATGCATCCCTCTTAACTGAAAGAAAGGATTTAGGCAGGCTCTAATGTCTTCAGAGAGTTTCTGTCCTCTTCCCCCTTCTGTCTCACTTACTAATCCTCTGTTCATTTTCCAGCTTCTCCAGCCAAGATCCCTGCTTGCTTTCCTATTTTTTATACCCTGCAACCAGTGAGGCTGAACCTAAGAAGGGGAGATTTGTTGCCAACCACATCTAGTACAGGCACAGAAATAAGGGCCTTCTTTCCTCTATTGTCCTGGAAACAAAAGTGAACCAGCACTCTGTGAATGTTTCTTTGGTGGGTAAATTGTTTATTTTTCTTTTTTCTTTTTCATTATTGAACCACCTGCTATGTGACCAGGCAACTTTTTGCTCTAAGGATGCTGGTTAACAGGTTTAGCTGTAAAAGCATTAAAATCATTTACAGCAGGGGATCTCTCCTCTGTGGTATGGTAACATCATGTGTCCTGTGCTGTCAGGCACTTATTGCTTTCACTGATTCCAAGTTTCCAGATGGGATAATTGGATTGTACTTCTCTGGCAGCCTTGGTATAGATGGATAAACCCAAGAATTCAGTCCTGGTGGGAGGTGGTCTTGGGGAGTTTACTTAGGGAGGAAATCCCTTGAGTAATTAGCATACTAGACAACTGTCAGTCTGTCTTTTCTATCAAGAATGGAAGTTGGAATAAAGGTCAGCTATGGACTTATAGCCAGATGTTCAGTATTAGCTTTGCTGGTCTCCTCTATGTCCCGACTAAAATCCTGTCTTCTACAGGAAGCCTTTCCTAATCCCTCTTAATTCTACCACCACCCTTACATTAATTGTTTTCTATTTATCCTATATATTACCTCTTTGTATATGATTGTTTGCTTGTTGCCTCCCCCATTAGACTGTGAGCTCCTTGAGGGCAGGGAATGTCTTTTGCCTTTTTCTGTATCCCCAGTGCTTAACCCAATGCCTAGCACATGGTAGGTGTTTAATAAATGTTTATTGATTGATGATTGGTGAGTGCTGGTCTATAGTCAGAGAAATCTTTTACCAGAACAGGCTTTGTTGCCATCCTCTCACTCCATCCCTATTCTCCTCGGCTTCAGTTTCTGCATTTGTAAAAATAATGAATTTGGACAAAATGACATCTGAAGTTCCTTCCAATCAATTACAGTCCTGTATGATCCTAACAGTTTCCCTCACCCAGGTACCAGTCTAGCATTCTTTTCATGTAGCATGAAATCACACTTAGTGTGGCCCTGTATAGAAAGTACTCTGAATTTGGAGTGAAAAAACCTGGTGGGATCAAATCCCACCTTTAACACATCATCTGTATTACTTTTCTGGCTCTCAAGTTCCTCACCCATAAAATAAAAGGCTTGGACTGGATGGTCTCTTAAGTCCCTTGCAGCTCAAAATCTATGATCCTGCTAACTAGAGAAGGATTTTGTGGTAGAGCCCAGGAGGTAAAAAGCAGAGGGAGTGGATCAAAATAATGAGTAGAGCGAAGAGCAGCGAACAAAAGCTTAACTGGATAAATAACAGAGATCTTTTTTAAAAAGCACACTGCATAAAGCTGAGGGGGGAAGGGGGGAGAGAGAGAGAGAGAGAGAGAGAGAGAGAGAGAGAGAGAGAGAGAGAGAGAGAGAGAGAGAGAGAGAGAGAGAGAGAGAGAGAGAGAGAAGAGGAAGAGAGGGAGAGGGAAGAAACACCAAAAGGTGAAAGATTGTTTCTATGGTGATGCAAGTCTTAGGGCTAAGACTGTAGAGCCTCTGGCGGTGAACAAATGTATTTTAAATGAAATGTGAGGTAGCTGAGGTAACGAAGTGGAGATCTCTGCCAATAAAAAGAGAGTCAATGGGAACACCCATCCCCCATCCTCCTACTCTGTAGCTTTCATCATGGTTGGCATTGCCCCCAGATTCGTCTGCCTCTGACTATCCAAACAAAGAATGAGGCTTCTAAAGCTCGAGTATGATATAGCCTTGACCTTGCTCCTCCAGGTCTTTTTTGCTGGCATGGGATTGCATTTAGTTTGTTGGGGAAGGAGTTCAGCCCAGCACAAAATGTTGTTTTTTCCTCCCGTCCCTTCTCTAGGGAGTCCTACTTCTGAATCCAGTGTTCAGAAGCATCTCTCCACCTGCCACCCCCCGCAGCAGCACACAGGATCCTTACAACAAAGTGCTCCCTTGAGTGGTTTGGCCTCCCTCCTCTGCTGTTTGTTCCTGTTGACTTCAGCTATTGTCTGTACTCTGCATCTCTGAGTCTTGCCTTCCTGGTGATTAGGCTGTACTTATGCACACTTCAGCTGGGACGGCTTACTCCAGCTATGATAGCCTGAGAAAGACCGCCTCACAATGCTCAGCAGTAGTGAAGTGGGGGGGGGGGGGGGGGGAGGGGCGGTGTTTAAAAAAATAAACTCACCCACATTAGGTAAGGCTTAAAAGCAACATTCATCTGAATGTCACCGAATGATAGAAGTCACTGTCAAGGTCATTGCTTTTCACAGAATGACAGGGACTCAGAATTGGCAGGGACCTCAGAAGCCAGCTGAGGTCCAACCTGTATCTCACCAAGATCCCTTCCAGCAACATACCTGACAAGCAATCTTCCAGCCTTTAAGGGATGTGTGAGAGGGAAGCCATTGCCTCCCAAAGCAGTCCACTACACTTTTTCAGAGTTATAATTATTAGGAAGTTTTTCCTGACATCAAACTCAAGTTTCCTTTGCAACCTATTCCCATTACTCAAAGTTCTATCCTCCAGGACCAAGGAAAATAAATGAAGCATGGTTTGTTCTGGTTCTTACCCAGCACCAAGCGCACAGCCACTTCCCTTCAGAGTTACCAAGAAGGATCTGTAACTAGGCATCCTCCCTAAGGATAGATGAACCCCCACCAGCAGTGTGATTAGCTTTTACAAAGGAATATTTATTTATGAAAGAAAGGAAAGAAGGAAGGAAGGAAGGAAAGAAAGAAAGAAAGAGAGAAAGAAAGAAAGAAAGAAATTATATATATATATATATATATATATCAAGAATAAATATACAAATATTTTCCCCAACACCCAAAGGACATAATCTCCTCTAAAAAACCTCCCATATTTACACTGTATATCTTGTCTTTTCCATTAATATATGAACTTCTTGAGGGCAGGAACTTGGAGTGCGGAGAACAATTTTTTTATTGATATCCCCCAAGTTTAGCACAATGTCTGGTACATAGTAAGAGGTTAATTAATGTGTATAAGTAATTGATGTCTTGAAGGCTACTCCAGGAGAGGAGAACCCAGCTTTGGAGTTCAAAGTGGTTACCATAGGATGGAGAGCTAGAATGGGTCTTAGAAATCATCAAGCCCAACACCCTCATTTTACACTAGAGAAAAGTGAAGACCAGAGAAGGGAAATGATTTGCTTAAGGTTACATAAATAGTAAGCAGCAGAGCTGAGACAAACAATCAGATTTCCAGTTCCAAATTTAGTCTTACCAAGGTGGAAAAGTTGCAAGTATAAGCCTAGTCACAGGGCTCATAGTTGAAACTATTATCTGTTATCTGAAAACAAACTAAGTTTAGAGAGTTCATGTCTTGGACTCTCTTTGCTCATCTCTTCCTCCTAATTTCTCTGGCTTCCATCAAGTCTCAGCAAAAGCATCATATTCTGAAATAAGTTTTCCCCAGTCCTTAATCTTAATATTTTTCCTGTGAGATGACTTTCATTTTATCCTGTATATATACACGTATGCAGGAGTGTGTGTATACATGTATGTGTATATATGTTGTGTATGTGTATATACATACACTCATATATACACACAGAGAGAGAAAGAGAGAGGGTGAGAGAGAGAGAGAAAGAGAGAGAGTTTGTATATAGTTGTCTCCAAGATAAAATATAAAATCATCTATTTGGCTTACAAAGTTTTCCATAACCTGCTCCTTTCCTACCTTTTCAGTCTTCTTAAAATGCATACTATCCCATACACTACAATCTAGAGCTAAGTCCTTGCTCGTTCTCAAACACAGCACTCCATCTCTCCTGACTCCAGACATTTTCCCTGGCTGTTTCCCATGCCTAGAATTTTCTCCCTCCTCATCTCTGCCTCCTGGTTTACCTAGCTTCCTCCAAGTCTCAGATAAAGTTTTACTTCAAGTAGAGTCCTAACAGTTAAGATGCCTTTCCTGATCTCCTTAAATGCGAATACCTTTTCTCTGTTAATTACATCCAATTTTTCTTATATATATCTTGTTTCTACATAGTTCTTTGCATGTTGTCTCCCTATTATTCTGTGGGTTTCTTGAGAGCAGAGACTGTTCTCTGTCTTTTTTTACTCCTAGGGACTTTAAAACCATGCCTCTGCTGCTGTCTTACGCTGGAACTCCTTCCACCCCCTGGGGCCTTCTCACCCTTGAACATCCAACTCTCTCTGAGGCCTTTATATCCTGGAATATCCCTCCACAAAGCCTAGCCTCTTCTCACACTGGTGAGTTTCTACTGAATTCTCCATTTTGTGGAGGAGCCCAGGATGGGCAGCCTTCATTTCCCTACTTTCCCCTTCTTAACCCTCAGGATTTCAAAACCTTGCCTACCACCTCTATGCTGGCTACCCTTGCCCTCTACATTTCCAATTGTCACGTTCCCTCCACTTTTTAGCTCTCTTTTGCATTTTATCTTATCTCAGTAGAGGATAAGCTTCTTGAGAGCAAGAAGTATCTCTTTTGAGGGAGCAGAGCCAAGATGACAGAATAGAAGGATGGACCTGCTCTATCTTTCCCCCCATAACCCACAAAATACCTGTAAAAATGACTCTAAACAAATTCTAGAGCAGTAGAAACAACAAAATGACAGAGTGAAATAGATTTCCAGCCCAAGACAGATTGGAAGGCTGACAGGAAAGTTTTATCACACTGGACTTGGAGTAGAGAGCAGCCCAGCATGGGCCATGTGGCACAGACAGGAATGGAGCAGGCTTCAGGGCACAGAAATCACAGGTAGCAGCTGTGCTTCCCAGAATTCTCAACCCACAAATACCAAAGACAGCTTCAAAGGTCAATAAGAAAGCTCTTTCACCTGGGTGAGAGGGGAGTGGGGTCTGGCCCCAGCCCTGGCTCCAGGGAAACAGCAGCCATTTTTGGAGCCCTGGGCCTACAAACCTTGGGGGAATCAAGCAGTTGATCTGGATCTCAGTCCTGAGTGGCAGTCCTGGGATGAGGAGGAGCACTGGCACTAGAGTGGTAGAGCTGGTGGTGGCTGTGGAGAGAGAACCCTACTCACATTTCCAGGGCAGAAAGGAGTGCTTGTGGTTGCTCACAGACCAAAGTACAGGCCAGGAGAGAAGTAAACTCTTCTTCCTTGATTGTGCCACCTTGGAGGAAATGAGAACTTATAGGTCCCTAGAGATACCTTAGAGAACAGTTGCACAAAACCCCTGAAGCCTAGGCTAGTATACCCTCCACTTGACAAAGGACTCGAAAGTCAAGTAAATGAATGGGAAAGTGCATAAAAAAGGGGAAAAAAATAAGACTATAGAAGGTTACTTTCTTGGTGAAGAGGTATTTTCTTCTATCCTTTCAGATGAGGAAGAACAAAGTATACCATCAGAAGAAGACATCAAACGCAAGGTTTCTACATCCAAAACCTCCAAAAAACATGCAATGGTCTCAGGTATGGAAGAGCTCAAAAAAGATTTTGAATATCAAGTAAGAGAGGTAGAGGAAAAATTGGGAAGAGAAATGAGAGCAATGTAAGAAAATCATGAAAAATGAGTCAACAGCTTGCTAAAGGAGACCCCCAAAGAAATGCTGAAGAAAATAACACCTTTAAAAATAGACTAACCCAAATGGCAAAAGAGGGCCAAAAAGCCAATTAGGAGAAGAATACTTTAAAAAGCAATATAAGCCAAATGGAAAAGGAGGTTCTAAAGCTCACTGAAGAAAATAGTTCTTAAAAAATTAGAATGAAGCAAATGGAAGCTAATGATTTTATGAGAAACCAAGAAATTAAAAAACAAAACCAAAAGAATGAAAAAAATAGAAGACAGTATGAAATATCTCACTGGAAAGACAATTGACCTGGAAAATAGATCCAGGAGAGATAATTTTAAAATTATTGGTCTACCTGAAAACCATGATTAAAAAAAGAGCCTAGACATCATCCTCCAAGAAATTATCTGGGAAAATTGCCCTGATATTCTAGAACCAGAGGGTAAAATAAAAATGGAAAGAATTCACTGATCACCTCCTAAGAGAGATCCCAAAACACTCCTAGGAATATTGTAGCCAGATTACAGAGTTCCTAGGATAAGGAGAAAATATTACAAGCAGCCAGAAAGAAACAATTCAAGTACTGTGGAAATACAATCAGGATAACACAGGATTTAGCAGATTCTACACTAAGGGATCAAAGGACTTGTAATATGATATTCCAGAGGTCAAAGGAGATAGGATTAAAATGAAGAATCACCTACCCAGCAAAACTGAGCATAATACTTCAGGGAGAAAAATGGAATTTCAATGAAATAGAGGGCTTCCAAGCATTCTTATTGAAAAGATCAGAGCTGAATAGAAAATCTGACTTTCAAATACAAGAATCACGAGAAACATGAAAAGGAAAATAGGAAAGAGAAGCCCTAAGGAACTCATTAAAGTTGAACTGTTTACATTCCTACATGGAAAGATGTTATTTGTAACTCATGAGACCTTTTTCAGTATTAGGGTAGTTAAGGGGAATATAAATATGTAGCTGTGTGTGGGTATGTATGTATGTATATATTATTTTTGTGTAGGTATGTATATATATATACATGGGTGTATGTGTATATATGTATATGTGGTGTATAAGTGTGTGTGGGTGTGTATACACATAGGGGGCACAGGGTGAGTTGAATATGAAGGGAGAATAACTAAAAAACAATAAAATTTACTGTTGAATGGAACATACTAGGAGTAAGAGAAAGGGAGAGGTAGAATGCAGCAAATCATCTCATATAAAAGAGGGAAGAAAGAGTTTTTACAATGGAGTTGAAGAGAGGAGAGATGAAAGGAAATAACTGAGACTTACTTTCATGAGATTTCCCTTAAGGAGGGAATAATATACATTCAAATGGATATGGAAATCTATTTCACTCTGCAGGAAGGCAAGGGGGAAAGGGATAGAAGAGGGAAGATAATAGAAGGGACAGTAAATTGAAGAAAGGGATAATCAGAAGCAAATACTATTGTGGGAGGAGAGGTCAAGGGAGTGAATGGAATAAACGAACGGCAGGATAGGACAGAGGAAAATGTGGTTAGTCTTTTACAACATAACTATTTTGGAAGTGCTTTGCATTGTTACACATGCATGACCTATATTGAATTGCTTGTTTTCTCAATGAGGGTGAGTGGGGAGGGAGGGAGAGAATATGGAACTCAAAGATTTAATAATGAATGTTAAAAATTGTTTTAGCATGCAACTGGAAATTAAGATATACAGGCAATGGAGTATAGAAATCTATTTTGTCCTGTAGGAAAATAGAGGGGAAGGGGAATGGAATAAGGTGGGTAATGGAAGGACAGGCTGGAGAAAGGGGTGAATGGGGTGCATGCTTTCCTGGGGTGGAGGGTGGGGAGAGATGGGGGAAAAAAATTTGAATTCAAATTCTTGTGTAAGTGAATGCTGAGAACTGAAAAATAAATCAATTTAAAAAATAAAACAACAGCAACAATGAAAACAAGGAGTTTGGGGAGAAGGTCTCATAACCTCCTGTTCAACCACAAAACTGAAAACACATCTGTGAAATAGAAAGGTACCATTTCCCTAGATGATTCAATCACAAAGTAGATATTTCCCCTTCTTATCTGAATATTAAAGGGAAAAAAGATCTTTCAAAAAATTATCTCTTTTGTTGCTTGTATTTGTGTCACCAGTGCTTAGCAAAGTGTCTGGCACACTGCAAGTACTTAATAAATGCTTATTTACTTCTTTCCTTCCTCCTTTTGTTCATTCCATCCTTCATCAGAACATTGACCAACATATGTGATGGTTTTTTTTAATATAACCACTCATAACCAACTATTATTAAAGTATGAATGCTTAGGAAGGGAGACTACACATCAATAAAAATAATAGATCATTTGCAGTATAGAATTACAATTATAATAATTATTTGTATTTGTATAGCACTTTAAAGCTTCCAAAAATACTTTACATACATCATCTCATTGAATCCTCACAATAGTTACTGCTCCTCTGCCAAAGGCAGAACCTTTAATAAATTCTTGGCTTTCTTTAATGGTAATGTCATCCTTCAAAAGGTGGGTGGAGAAGGCAACTAGGAGGACTGCTTGCTATTCTGGACTTGATTCTGCATGATAAAGTGAAAATAGCCACGATTGAAGAATGATGAGAATCTTGGGGAAAGTGACCACTCCATTTTAAAGTTCATGTTAGAGGAGAAAAAAGCTAGACTGTGGGTAGGTATGCATCCCAGAGGTACAGAGAGCAGTTCTGATAGAGTTCGGTGAATGGATGGGTAGGATATCATGGTATATTAATATTCAAGCATGAAACTCCCTTCCACTGGAGCAATACGTATTTCTACTACACATAATCTAAAAGTCTAAAGGAAAATTCAGCCAAAAAGAAAAACTCTCAATAGTGTAATTCTTAAGATACAGATAAAATTCCAGAAAAATGAGTAGCTATCAAAAAACACCTATGTGGCTATATGGAGACTTCACCAGCCAATTCAGATTTTTTGGAAAGACATGTATTGGATATAGAATTGGTTGTCCTTCATACTTCAAAAGGACAAAAATGACAGCACCAAATCTAAGTCAATGTATAATGTGTCTAACTTTGACTGATCAGACCAATACAAGCTGGAAGGGCTGTACTAATATCAAGCACAAATAGTCATATGAATATTTGGAGGGCAAATGTCTCTAAATTTGTGTATCTCACGTACTGCAATTCTGCTGTGCTCAGATAATACAGCACCTTCTTTGATGTGGGCACACCATTCTGGGAGGTCCTATGCCAGTGTGTCCCAAGTCTGACGACTGAATCCGAGGTCTCAAAAATATAAGAACAAGGATAAGGAATGGAGGAAGAATACAGAAGCATTTCTTGTCATGTAAGACATTTATTAGGAAGATGCCAGCTTCTTGTTAAAATGATCATGTGATAGGGCATGCAGGAGCCCATCTCTCTCACTCTTACTCCAGCAATAATCTAAAAGAATCAGCAAATCAAATAATGACCAAGGAGACAAAAGAGAAACATCTGTAAGCTCCTTCATCCAGGCCAGACTTGCACTGAAACACAGTACTCATGAAATGGACTTCATGAAAGTTTTAATAGACTAAACAGAAACCAATATTTCCATAAAACATCAAGAAATGCCACAATAAAATCAAAAGATTGCAATATCAAAGACATAAAGTGTCAACTATCAAAAACAACTGGTCCGGAAAATAGGCCAAAGACAGATAAGCTAAGCATTATAGGACTATCTGAAAACCATGACCAAATAAAAGCCTGGATATCATATTTTGTGAAATCATAAATGAAAACTTCATTGTTGTTCAGTCATTTTTCAGTCACAGTTGACTCTCTGTGACCCCATTTGGGGTATTCTTGGCAAAGATACTAGAGTGATTTGTCATTTCCTTCTTCAGCTCATTTTATGAATGAGGAAATTGAGGTAAGCAGGACTAAGTAACTCCCTAGGATCACACAGCTAGTAAGAGTCAGGTCAGATCTGAACTCAGGAAGATGAGTCTTCCTGACTCCAGGCTTTCCTGGCTCTCTATCCACTTCACCACTAGCTGCTCTATAATGCGCAATAGTAATAGTAGTAATTACTAAAGGTAATTGAGCCCAAAATAAACTATTATGATGATGATGATGATGGCAGTAGTATGCTGCTACTATTATATTACTATAGTAACAAAAATAATATTATGTTTTTGCTAGAAGGACAGGTACTTTTATCCCCATCTCGTGGATTTCTAATAACCTAAAGGATTTGGAAAATAATCTCCTCTGCTATTGGTTAGAGCCTCTACCAATAATTAGATTAGCTTTCACAAAGGAATATTTAACTTCAAAGACATAGCAAGAGCAAATATGTATACATTTCCACCAACAACCTGGGAGCCTGAATGCCCCCTCTACCAGTATGGTCTTTGAGAAGGGGAGGAAAATTAAATTCATAGTTTAACTCAGTTCCTACAAAATTCAGGTCCAAAGATGCCCCATCTCCAGCTTCCCAGAATCCTGGTTTCTCAGGGATGTCCTGCTTGACTAGCTGCAATGTTCAGCATGGAATCCCGGGTTACACAGTCCCCATGGCTTGAGCTGCAGGGTAGGGGATTCCTTGTACCTTGACCTGAAAAGGACAAACAAAACATACCAAAACCCCAGCCTCAGTTTTCCAGGCCATATGACCTAAGGGCAAGTGAGTCCTCAGATCCTTTCCTACTTAGTAAGTATATGGTCCTTCTCTCATGGACACCTTGGCAGAGAGAAACTGTGTCTTGGTCAGGCTGATTTTAAGACAAAGACTGTTCTGGTTATGCAGCCAATAGAAAAGGCTGTTCCCAAAAACAAAGTAGACCAACACATGCACTAGTTCTCCTGCCTCCCAGATGCAATTGCCAAGTGTCTCTCATGTGGGTGATACCATTTTCAGTGGTCTTGGGATATTCCAAGACACCATTACAAGGGGATCATAGCTTCATAGATTTAGAACTTGAAGGGTCCTTAGAAGTCATTTAGTTGACCTCCACAATTTAAAATGTGGGAAATTAAGACCCAAAGATGTTAATTGATCTGCCTAAAACAACAAAGGTAGTGACATAGTGGGAATACAAATACTGTGGGTTCCAAACCTAACATTCCTTCCACTGTGCCACACTGCTGACTTAAGTTTTGTTACGCTTTATCTCATTTGAGCCTCACAGCAAGCCTCTAAGGACAATATTACAGGTATTGTTAAGTCTATTAGGTTACAAGGGTGCACAGACTCTTCCCCACCCCCTGCTCCCCAAGATGCCCTTAACTGACACTTCTCTAGCCCGTGCTCAGCTTTCCTAGAATTTCTCCAAAAAGCGTAAGTGCAACTGACCCCCTTTTATAGGGCTGGCACAAAGAGGTAGCTCTAAACCACAAGAGTCTACACCAATATGTTTATCTTGAACTGGTGAACCCATTTTCAATGAGGTGTGAATGGCCCTAACAAGTAAGGAATATCAAGAGGGTTCTCAGTCTTCTCAACTGCTCCATAAGAACCAATCAAAGTATCACACCTCACCTCCCTGTAAACTCATTAAGTTGTTCAAATTCTTTTACTTACTCTCTACCAAGTGAGCATATATATGTAATATGAATGATATATATAATGGATATATATATCTCAGAATTTATATAGCTCTTAAAGGTTTGCAAAGCACTTTTAGAAATTGTCTCATTTTGTCCTTAAAACAACACTGGGAAGTGGACGCTATTATATTTCCCATTTTACAAATGAAGAAATGGAGGCAGGCAGAAGATAAGTGACTTGTCCAGGGTCATACAACTAATAAAAATCAGAAGTTGGAGTTGACTCAGGTCTCATTACAGCTCTCTGTCTACCATATCACCTAGTTGCATAATAACATAAAAGCTAATATTTCTACAACCTGTTAAGATTTACAAAGTACTTTCCTTACAACCTTGTAATATAGTTTGTGCAAATATTATTATTCCCATTTTATAAATGAAAAAAATTGAAATTCAGAATGGTTAAATAACTACATGTGGGTCACAGATGTAGTAAATGTTAGAGTCCAGATTGTAACCTGCTAAAGGCCTTCCTAACCCACTCAGCCTCCAGCCGCTATTTGCTCTGGAGCCATGTGCGCTCAGCGCAAAACAAAAAAGGGGAGATGTTGGGGGTGGAAGCTCAATTCCATGTGGACAGTCTCGGGCGGGTAAAGGTGGGAACTTCTAAATCTTAGAGTTCTCATGAGGCCTCCCAGAAAACAGAAGGGAATCGAGGAGTGAGACCAAGCAATCTCGTGTATTTCCGCCTCTTCCCGTGAGAAACGTGATGGGAGGAGCATCCCCCTCGAGACTGTCCCGGATCTGGGCACACCTATTGTTATCTAACAGGCACGGTATTCAGGTGCAAACTATGCGGCGGCCGGAGAGCTTAATTAGGATCAGGAAAGCCTGAAGGCTCTCTTAGCTCGGGAGGGGTCGTTACAGGACAGAAGGCTCCGTTTTTCCTCTCTTCGCTCTCCCCTCCCCCTCTCTCCCCACTTACACTTCTACTTCCAATCTCTTATTGTAAGATCTTTGCCTCCTTGGGAGATTCCTCGCTCCCTCCTAAGGAAGAGCTTCCCTTGCACTTGTAACCAGGACCCTGAATAAAGCCTAACCCTTGTTCGACTCCGGAAAGTCTCTTCTCTCATACGTTTATCCGGTTTGGCCAACCGAAGACCTGGGACAGG